>NC_092501.1:166399508-166999508 GCF_047511675.1 Marmota flaviventris | reverse complement strand
TCGAGGGCTGGCCTCCTCTGCCTCGGCAAGAGGCCGAGCCTGGGTCTGCCCCGGCCCTTTGCGCCGGGCTTGTCCCCTCACCCTAGACTCTTGACCATGAGTTAAGCCACCTGCTCAGCCCTCCGCGAGGTGCTGAGAAGGAGCAGGACGCAGGGCAGTTAAGGGGACGCCAGGGCCAGGCAGGGGCTGGGAGGGGCCAGGAGCCTCCACCAGGATCAGGGACCCCCAGGGTCGGGCACAGAGGGGCCCTCCGCTCAGCACAGTGGGAGGTGCTGGGGCTGGGAATGGTGTCCCAGGCTGGGGCCATCCCTCCTGCCTGTGAGAACAGACACGGGCAGACAGCGGAGTGCAGAATGCAGCTGGCCTGGCGGGACAATGGGGGTGACGTGGAGGCTGAGGCCTAGGGGCAGCAACTGGCTAGGCAAAGGGGCAAGATCACCGATCCAGAGACTGGCCGGCCACTGGGACTCTCGGCAGTGCCCTGAGGGAGCTGTACACTGTGGCACGGTACCCATCACGGGAACCTGTGGCTGGCCAGAGTGTCCCCAGAGCTGCCTGGCAGGAGGACCGTGCCCAGACTCCCTTGGGACCACAGCAGCTGCATTCCATCAGTGGCAGGTCCTGCCCAGAGCTCAGGAGGGGCGGCTGGGGCTGGGGCAGGTGCCGGGGGCAGGTGTGCACGTCCTGAGGGGCCTCGAGTGTGGGCCGGAAGAAGCCAGCCGCAGGCCTGAGGCCTGCTGCTCAGCCACCCACCCACACCACACTGAGGCCACACGTGGCCTGACCAGGACTCAGTCCCACTCCGACCCCTGCACCTGGGGCCTGGCTCTGAGTGTGCGGGTGACCTGCACGGGCTCCTCAGAGGGGCGGCAGCCACGGCACTGTCCACACAGGGCACACACACCTCTCCTTCCAGATTGTCAGGTTCCTGCCCAGCAACGACACGGCCCCCCGAGTGGACTGCACTTTCTTGGTAAGTATAGCCACTGGAGGCTCATGGGGACACGCCCAGGCAGCTGCCCATGGCCAGGCCTGTGGTGCGAGCGCAGGGTGAGGTGCGGCCCCTCACTGTGGCCTGCGGGGCATCTGCGACATCTCACCAGCTCTTCAAGGTGCCCCAGTCTGGAGAGACCACATTGTACCATATCGCCTTGTCCTCTTACTGGATTATTTACAAAAGTTTTTCAGGTCCCTAAAAGCCATGGCCATTCAATCAGGCCAGTATGGGGCTGCCGGGGGGTTGGCAGGACGCTCGGGCAAATCCCAGATTTTTTCCCAAAACTACTGCCACTGACATATTCTAGGGTTTGCTTTTAGCACTGAGCTGCCCAAGAGGTCCACATGCGGCCTTCGGCCCACCGACAGGACACGTCCCACCAGGTGGCCCCAGGTGGCGTCCACCTCTGTCCTTGCGGTGGGGGGGGGGCAGTCTGCTGGGGCTTTCTCCTGAGTGGTGCAGGCCTGGCGTGGGCCGGCTGGGAGTACACGGGCCACCACCTCCAAGCCAGCCCCCGTCACTGCCAGGACACCCGGGCAGGCACGTGAAAGCCGTGGGGCCCGTGACAGCAGGCGGTCCTGTGCACAGGCACCACCCGGCACCCAACTCAGCCCTGGCTCTCCCCACAGGACGGGCCCCCCCGGGGTGCGGGGCCCCTGCAGGTGGCCTACTACCCACCCAACGGCACCTTCAGCCTGCACTACTTCCCCTACTACGGGAAGAAAGCCCAGGTAGGTATGGCCTCGCTCCGCAGCCTGCAGTGGCCCCAAAGAAAAGCGTGACCGTTCTCCTCTAAAACCCAAGCAAAGACCGTGACGTGCCAATCCTGTCCACGGCCTGCCAACTCCCAAACAGCATTCTCGTGATGACGCAGAGACACGCGTGTCCAACTCCCTGACAGCACAGCGCTCAGAGCCCCTCCCACCGCACGTACCGCTCAGAGCGTCCCCTCTGTGCTGCAGGCAGCTCTGGCCACAGTTAGCCCACACTGTGTCCCTCCAGACCAGCATGGGGACCGTGGGGGAGGCGTTCCGGGTCACCCCGCCCCCACCAGCACTTGCCTGGCTGGGCTTTTGGTACCACGGGGTTCTCAACATCTCACCCCTGGCCTCCACTCCAGCCCCACTACAGCAACCCTCTGGTGGCAGCCAAGCTGCTCAACGTCCCCACCAACACAGAGGTTGTCATCGTGTGCAAGATTCTCGCGGAGCACGTGACCTTCGACAACCCCCATGACCCCTACGAAGGGAAGGTGGAATTCAAACTCAGAATCCAGGAGTGAGGCAGCCACTGGGCTCCAGGCCTACCTCCCTGGCCCCGCAGGTCACCTGGGACCCTGCTGCTCTGGGCTGCTGGAGAGGCGCTCCTGTGACCCACAGGGGTTGCTGCTGTTCCCGCTGAGGCTCACCCTGTGCCAGAGGGAACTGGAGGCTGTGGTGGAGGCTCAAGTCGCGGGGGGTGAGGCCTGGGAGGTCATGCCTCACCCTCACGAACAGCACCTCCCCCTGGGCCTGCTGGTGTTCAGCAGGAAGCAGCCCCGGTGCGCTGTAAGCTGCAAGGCACTGCCGTGGGGATGCTCACGTACGTGCCTCGGGACTCTCGCTCCTAAGAATGCAAGTCTCGAGCTGTAAAAATAAAGCATGTTCAAGTGACTCTCACTCTACCTAAAACAGTCCCTCTGTCCTGACACGGAGAAAAACGGACTAAAATCAAATGCTTCCTTCTTGGAAAACCCCTTTCAAAGCTTAACTTCAGCCCAGGGAAAAGATGCAGGCCTGCTGAGGGGCCGCCTGGGAGGCTGGCGTCAGAGGGAGGCAGGAGAGGGAGTCAGGAGCCCATAACACGGACGTCAAGAAGCCAGGTCACCTGGGCACTGGTCAGCTTCCCTGGATGATTCCTCCTCCAAAACTGGCCCCTTCACAGAAACCTGAGATGGTGCAGCCCACAGGCAGACCTCCTCCAGCAGCCATGCGAGGCCCCATGGCGCCCGCTGCAAGGAGAGCTGCAGCAGGCGGCACTGAATGCCACCCTGCACACACAGCCACGAAGCCCCCAACCTCGGGTCTCCCACGAGGCTGACTGGGCGGGACCAGACGCCTGCACTGCCCGCTGCGAGTGTGCGGGATCACGGAGACTGACTCACTGTGTCCAGGTCTCAGAACAGCCTGGGCCCCCCAGGTGCCCCTCACAGGAAGGGCAGGGTGGGGCAGCCAGGGCAGAGAACACAGCAGGCCCCTCAGTACCAGGAACCAGGTGACGGACGAAGGGGTCCCGTGGCTGCTTGGGGAGGCCTCAGGGCAGAGCCCTCCCGAGCACGGCTCAGAGGCTCCTGTGGGACTCCGGCTCGGCCGTCGGGTGCAGGGCCACGTCCTGCCATCTGAGCTCCAGCGACGCTGTGCTGGGCAGCTGGACTCTGGGCATGGGAGGTCCTCTCGGGGTCAACTTGTCATTGGAGTGTTTCCTTCCAATAAGGAGGTGAGGCTCGCACCTCCTGCACACTCACGGGGCAGGGTGACAGGGGCCAGCCAGGTGGCCAAGGCCTGACTGCAGCAGAGGCAGAAGGGAGAGCGGCCCCTGACAGGAAGAAGACTGGACTCAGGGGGAGGGCAGCGGTTCCAGACAGGAGTCTGCAGACCCTGGGCCCCACGGCCAGCCCCGTCACCACACACAGGGGTCACAGGAGCTCCCAAGGAGGGGTCGCGGAGGCCTGTGCAGGCTATCGTGAGCACCACAGCGTGAAGGTTGGCGTGTGGCTCCGGCCGGGAGCTGCCCTGAGTACCCAGAAGTGGAGCTGCGTGCCAGAGAGCACTCGGTGGTAGCTAAGAGCAGCCATCTGTCTTCCGCAGTGACATTCCCACCAGTGCTCAGGACCCAGCTTCTCCACACACATGTGCCAGTCAGCTGTCTGCCACTATGACAAGTACCCGAGACACAGCGACTTACCAAGAGGAAAGGTCCTGGAAAGGAAAAGGGACCAGTGGGTCCACTGCTTCAGGCAGGAGTGCCTGGCCAGGAAGCAGAGCAAAGGGGCAGGGGTCGAACCCCGCTTGAGGGCACACCCCACGGCCTGTCCTCTGCCCCCTAGGCTCACCTACCAGAAGCTCCGAGCCTTCCACAGAGCCATGGCCAGGCCCCCTCCTCTCCTCTTGGCGGTGGCCACGCTGGGCTGAGCAGTGCCAGCAGCCATCCTGGTGGCAGGCGGCAGTGTCTCTATGTCACTTTACACTTTCAGGGTGATGACGGTGCTGACTCTTGGCCCCTGCCCTTCCTTGGAGGGGAGCCTGTCTGTCGGTCTGTCTGCTTATCTCTCCACCTTGAGCCCTACCAGGTGTGGCTTTCCGACTTCCCCGCCGCCTGTGGCTCCCTGGTAACCTGGGCTGAAGGCATCCTGTCCAGACCAGCATCCATCCACAAGCTCGCAGTGCTGTGGTCACTGTCCTCCCGTCTCACGTCCATGCGTGGCCACACAGAGTGGGCTCCACGCACCTGCCTGTGGACCACCTGCCCCAGCACCCCTGCGACCGCCTTGGGACCTCCGTCAGAAGCTGGGTCAGATGCGAGGCGTCCTGGCTGTCCTGCTGGCGTCAGGGCGTTGGCGACGGTGGCTTGTGGCAGGTTTGAAGTCAGGAGTGAAGAATGAAGTTCTCCGTCTCTGCTCCTGCAGGATGGTCTTGGGGATTCGTGGGATTCCCAAAGCCCTGAGACTTCCGGCAGACAAAGCCCAGGATTCCAACAGGGCGGCATGTGGCCCAAGACCAGGCCCGGGAAGCGGACTCACAGTGCTGTGTCCAGTCCCGGACACCCAGTGCCTCTTCTCCCTGGTCTTGACCCCTCTCAGCAAGTCCTGCAGACCTCCTGCCCGTGCCTTCTCCCCTGTGGCACGTGGGACAGTACTGTGCAGCCGGCTTCCTGCCAGCCGCTTCATCAGGCACAGAAGCGCCATGCCTTGCTCACGCGTGTGGCCCTCTGTGGCTCTCCTAACAGCACTGTAGGGGCCTCGGGGTCTTCAACACAGAAGGCTGTCTGTCATTGCAACTGGCAAACTCTGCTTCCTCCTTCCCAACAGGGGCATCGTGTTTCTCCTTTCTGGTCGCCCTGGTTGGACCCTGCAGCGCCATGCTGAAGACAGCGGCAGAGGTGGGCACCACCTCCTGCCCTTAGGCAGAGGCCTTCCGTCTTGGCCACCTCACAGGACGTCATTTAGATACAGCTCCCGGCACAGCGGGACCACTGGTGGAGGGCGGCCTGGGTGGGTGGGAAAGGGGTGTTGAGCACCCCCATGGCAACACAGAGCCCCCCTATGCAGGCACAGCAATTCAGCGCCCTGAGGGGGCCAAGACCACCCAACGGCCACTGCAGGGCGGCCAGGCCTGGCACAGCACAGAGCCTGCTGCAGGAGCAGGCTCAACACAACGCTGCAGCCTGTGACCCCAACCTCCCACTTCCTGACCCGCCAGGAGAACATGGAAGTGGGCAGACCTGAGTGGAAGCAGGACTCCAGAACTGACCAATAGCATTAGAACGTTTCCAAACCCAACTGGCTTAAGTTTGGGCCAATAGCACTGGTACGTCCTCAGCATAATCTGCATAAGTCTGGACCCCTAGCAGTGCCGTGTGTGCTACATAAACCCCGGGACCGGCACACCTTCCGAGGAAACACGCTCAGAGTCCTTTCTTTTACTGCACAAGTTCTGATCGTCAGTGAATCCTACTGGTACACTCATCGTGCTCTGTGGATCTCAGTCTTTGGATCCTACAAGAACCCGGAAGGAAGAAGAAATTGGCGGCGGGCTGGGCCCGCCCCCGGGAGCCGCATGGCTGCCAGGCTGCGCTCATGCCAACCCACCCACCAGCAGCAGTGAGCTAAGTCCAGGGAGAACTCGGGTGTCACTTTCACTCTATAAGGGTTTCCTTCTGCAGTCAGCACGCGCACCCTGACCATACAGTGTGGGAGACAGGAACTGCCCGTGCTGCCCTGCGCAGCCCTGACTGCGCCCTACCTCGATGGGGTCTGCGTGCTGAGCCCCTGGCGTTGAAGTCCTGCTTGGTCGGGGTCGGGGTCGGGGTCCTGCTGTCCTGCTGGCATCTGACTGAGGTCTCCCATACCAGTGCTCTTAAGCACACTGGCCAGAGCCTTCCTTCCCTCGCAGGGCCCTTGTGGCTTTGGGAGCCAGGTGACGCTGGCTTCGAGGAGAGTCAGTGAGGGTCCTCCTGCCTGCATGGAATACCTTTTTCATGCTTTGACTTTCAATATTTTTTCAAGAAGTTTGAGGACTGGTGTTATTTTCTGAGTATTCGGTAAAAACCACTGGTGACACTGTTTTCTCTGCTGGGAGATTTGGAGAACTGAATCAATCTCCTTATAGAGACTTTTCTCTTCTCGGCGGGTTTGTTTCTAGGAAGCTGCCCGTCTCATCTGGCTTCCAGGTGTGTTGCACACTTGTTCACGGCATTCTCTCACATCCTTATTTCTACAGAATCCATAAAAATGCCACTTGCATTTCTGATCTAAGTCTTCTTTTTCTTTCCTACTAGTAATCCAGCTAGAGCTCTGTCAATTCTGTTGGACTTTTCACAGATGACCTCCTGGTTTTGTGGATCTTTCTGTATCTTACTATTCTCCATTTCATTCTCCTCTGTTCTGATTTGAATTGTGCCCTTCCTTGGGCTGACTCTGGGCTTAGCCTGACCCTCTCCTAGTTCCTGAACCTGCAGAGGTAAGTTGCTAACCTGAGCTTTCTCTTCTTTCTAATGTGCTTCTAGCTGTGGAACCCTGGCACGGCCCTGCTTGAGCCCCTCAGTCTTGGCATGCCGCTTGGCCTTCATTTGTCTCCAAGGATGTGCTATTCCCTGTGCTCCCACTTCCATTAGTTAAGAATGTGTTGATTTCCCCATCTCGTTGTGGACTTTCCAGCTTGTCACTGATTTCTAACTTCATCTGTTGTGGTCAGTGAAACACTTTATGGGTCTGCCTCTTCCAATGGGTGGAGACTCGCTGGCGCCCTGGGGACTTTCTTGGGCACTCGCCTTCGCTGTTGGGGAGTGCTGTGGGGGGGGGTCTGCCTGGTTGTGGAGTTGGGGAGTGCTGTGGGGGGGGTCTGCCTGGTTGTGGAGTGGGGGAGTGCTGTGGGGGGGGTCTGCCTGGTTGTGGAGTGGGGAGTCCTGTGGGGGGGTCTGCCTGGTTGTGGAGTGGGGAGTCCTGTGGGGGGGTCTGCCTGGTTGTGGAGTGGGGGAGTCCTGGGGGGGGGGTCTGCCTGGTTGTGGAGTGGGGAGTCCTGTGTGGGGGGGTCTGCCTGGTTGTGGAGTGGGGGAGTCCTGTGTGGGGGGGTCTGCCTGGTTGTGGAGTGGGGGAGTCCTGTGGGGGGGTCTGCCTGGTTGTGGAGTCGGGGAGTCCTGTGGGGGGGTCTGCCTGGTTGTGGAGTGGGGGAGTCCTGTGGGGGGGGTCTGCCTGGTTGTGGAGTGGGGAGTCCTGTGGGGGGGGTCTGCCTGGTTGTGGAGTGGGGGAGTCCTGTGGGGGGGTCTGCCTGGTTGTGGAGTCGGGGAGTCCTGTGGGGGGGTCTGCCTGGTTGTGGAGTGGGGGAGTCCTGTGGGGGGGGTCTGCCTGGTTGTGGAGTGGGGGAGTCCTGTGGGGGGGTCGGCCTGGTTGTGGAGTGGGGGAGTCCTGTGGGGGGGGTCTGCCTGGTTGTGGAGTGGGGAGTCCTGTGGGTGGGGTCTGCCTGGTTGTGGAGTGGGGAGTCCTGTGGGGGGGTCTGCCTGGAGTGGGGGAGTCCTGTGGGGGGGGTCTGCCTGGTTGTGGAGTGGGGGAGTCCTGTGGGGGGGTCTGCCTGGAGTGGGGGAGTCCTGTGGGGGGGGGTCTGCCTGGTTGTGGAGTCGGGGAGTCCTGTGGGGGGGGTCTGCCTGGTTGTGGAGTGGGGGAGTGCTGTGGGGGGGGGGGGTCTGCCTGGTTGTGGAGTGGGGGGAGTCCTGTGGGGGGGGGTCTGCCTGGTTGTGGAGTGGGGGAGTCCTGTGGGGGGGGTCTGCCTGGTTGTGGAGTGGGGAGTGCTGTGGGGGGGTCTGCCTGGTTGTGGAGTGGGGAGTCCTGTGGGGGGGGGTCTGCCTGGTTGTGGAGTGGGGGGAGTCCTGTGGGGGGGGGTCTGCCTGGTTGTGGAGTGGGGGGAGTCCTGTGTGGGGGGGGTCTGCCTGGTTGTGGAGTGGGGGAGTCCTGTGGGGGGGGTCTGCCTGGTTGTGGAGTGGGGGAGTCCTGTGGGGGGGGTCTGCCTGGTTGTGGAGTGGGGGAGTCCTGTGGGGGGGTCTGCCTGGTTGTGGAGTGGGGGAGTCCTGTGGGGGGGGTCTGCCTGGAGTCGGGGGAGTCCTGTGGGGGGGGTCTGCCTGGTTGTGGAGTGGGGGGAGTCCTGTGGGGGGGGGTCTGCCTGGTTGTGGAGTGGGGAGTCCTGTGGGGTCTGCCTGGTTGTGGAGTGGGGGAGTCCTGTGGGGGGGTCTGCCTGGTTGTGGAGTGGGGGAGTCCTGTGGGGGGGGGTCTGCCTGGTTGTGGAGTGGGGAGTCCTGTGTGTGGGGGGGTCTGGTTGTGGAGTGGGGGGAGTCCTGTGGGGGGGTCTGCCTGGAGTCGGGGGAGTCCTTTGGGGGGGGTCTGCCTGGTTGTGGAGTGGGGGAGTCCTGTGGGGGGGGTCTGGTTGTGGAGTGGGCGAGTCCTGTGGGGGGGGTCTGACTGGTTGTGGAGTGGGGGAGTCCCGTGGGGGGGGTCTGCCTGGTTGTGGAGTGGGGGAGTCCTGTGGGTGGGGTCCGCCTGGTGGACTGTGTCCTCTTTTTCCTGTTGTACCCATTATCGAGTGAGGTATCCAACATCACCCGCCCTTCACTTCCATGCTTTGGCTTCGTACGTCCTTAGGACTGACCCTTGGACACGTGGATCTTCATAGCTGCTCTATGTCCTTCCTTACTGAACCTTGTTTCAGTACCAAGGTCCTGTCTTCTACGATCTCCTTGATTCGAGTCCTATTTTGTCTTGTATCAGCATGGCCACCTCTTTCTCAGAGACCGCCTGCATGGAATGTCTCTTTCACGCTTTTACTGTAATCTATTTGTCCTCAGAACTAAAGAGAGGAATCTGATGGACAACATAGACTGATCTTGCATCTTATCCGTCTGCCAGTCTGTCCTGGGGGAAGTGACTACTCATCATCATCTTCTAATGGTTTACCCTTTAGGCTTTTCTCGTCCCGCATTTCTCGAACCGCTGTCTTCGCGTTTAGTTGATTTTTCTGGTTGAGAATATTCGAGCCCCTTCCTTATTTCCTGGGTGGATACACTGTAGAACTGTTCTGTGCAGCTGCCATGGTGGCACCATTTGGCATCTGAACGTTGTGACCCATTCATGGATACAGGCTCGCCTCCCACAGCCTATGAAATGGCTCCTTACAGCTGTCCCACACCTTTGGGTTTGATACTGGGAGATCATCTCAATACATCGTGTGCACAAAAACAAATTTTTCTTTTAAACACATTAGTCTCTTAAATTATGTAGAAAACAAACCAACATTGCAGTCCCAGCTTTTGTAACTGCCACATCCTTACGTCCACTGAGCTCCTGACTCCATCTGGCATCAGGTTACCCTCTGGCCTACCTTCATTTCACCCTACAGGACTCTTGTGCACTGACCGCAGGGCAGGCCTGTGGCGGTAAAGCCCTGGGCTTCTATCTGGGAATGATTTAATCTCTCTGTTGAAGGGCCATTTTGCCGACACAGGATTCTTCCAGCATTTTCAGGGTATTTGCCTACTGGCTCATGGCCCCAAGATGACAGATCTCTGCATCATGTTATTAAGGAAGCCTGTGTGTGACACCTGCTGTTTCCAAGACTGTTCGAAAGTCTAACTACAGTACATGGGTTTCTTGGGTTCATCTGACTTAGAATTCCTTAAAACTTCTTGGAGGTTCATAATCCTATCTTTCCATCAAACTGTGTGACGGTCCACCACTATACCCTTGGGTATTCTTTCTGCCCTTCTCTTCTCTTCTGAGTCTCTCAAACTGTGTAGTTTGTCATCTAGGAGTCCCACATCCCTTAGACTTGGCTTTTTTCAACTTTCCTTTGTGTCCCTTTGTGTCTGTGATCTCCACTGTCCTGTCTTCTAGTTTGCTGGTGCCACCTCTGACTCCCTCTAGGGAATTCCCCACTTGAGTTGTTAGACGTCTCAGCCCCAGGATCTCCTCTTGGCTTCTTGCTGGGTTTTCTGCCCCTCTATTGGTGTCTTCCTTTTGTTCATACGTGGTGTTGACTTTCTCCACGTCCTTCCTTGTTCTTTGAGCATCTTCAAGAGAGGGTTTTCAAGTATCTAAGGACCTGTCAAGGTATCTGCCACCACTTCTTTTTCAGAGACCAAGTCTGTTGCTTTCACTTCTTTAAATAGGGCACACTTTCCTGTTTCCTTGTAGCTTTTGTCTTTTTGCTGAAACTAGAAGTTTGAATCCGTTATCATGCAACTGAGAAGCAGAACCCCCCACTCCCCAGGGCTGCTGGGCTCTGAGCTTGCTGTGGACAGTGGTCAGCTGTCTGCAGTGGATCGGCCTGACGATCTTCCCGGGTCTCCTCTGGGCCTGTTTGTGGGCGTACAGTTCTTTCTGCATTTCCTGCGAACACAGAGCTGTGAAATGCCCCAGGCTTCAGTGTCTGACTCCCAAAGGGGAAAGAGAAAAAGGAAGGGGAAGGATGGGAGAAGGAGGGCACCAACCTTCACGTCCCCCGGAAGTCACTTCAGCCAGGGGAGGGACTTGCCCCACAGGCTGCTGCACCACCAGAGCCCGGCCACCTCATCTGTGCCTGTGGTCAGCAGGCAGAGCAGACCCCCGATAAATGGCTGGTTTCTGTCACCCCAGCTCCCACCAGCTATGGATGGGCTCCTCCAGGACACGAGCCCAGCTGCCTGCCGGGTGGTGGGGAAGGCTGCTGGGCTGAGCTGAACGGGACCAGCACTAACTACAATCTGCCTCCCAGCCTGGAAGCTGCAGGCCTTCCAGTGCTCCTGAAGAGTCACATCTGGCCAAGTCTTCTGCAGGAGACCGTTGTCCAGGTGCGGAGACGCGGTGCTGCCCCCTGGTGCTCGCCCCAGCTCCGCCAGCTTTCTGAAGTGCTCTCATAACCTTCTTCTTTTAATGAAAGTCAAATCTCAAATCGGCCTCAGCTTCCAAAAAGCAGTCAAGGAACAAATGTCCTCTGCACCACGGACACTCGGGAAGCAGCCCAGGCGCCCACAGGCCGCACCCACCTCAGCCTCTTTCCTGGCCCCGACATTGCTAGGGCGGCAGGGGCGGCAGGGGCAGCAGGGGCCCCGGCTCCTGCCGCTCAGCACCAGGTCCTCAGTGGAGCCCGAACAATCCAGACCACCCCAAACCAGAGACACAGCCTGTTTAAAATGCCCATGCGCGTTTTATTAATAAAAACTAACAGTGCCAAGTTAAACAGGTCAAACAATTAAAGTCTCTCCATATTCCATAAAATATTACAGAAAATTTTATTTGTGTTTCAATAAAAAGACTATTGTTTCAGAACAGGCAGCTAACAGCAACTGTGCAGTTAACGGTTCTCTGTGAATAAATTTTAAAAGAGACTACTGCCTGTCCTTAAATTCCTTTTTCTTTTTATAAAAAAAGAACTATTAAAAATGATTGACAAATTTTGAGTTAAAAAACTGTTAAAACATTCTCTATGTTTAATTTCAACTTTATAATAGATTACAGGAAGATGCTCAGAAACAAATACCACATTTGTTTCAGTACATGTCTTTAAATGATAGACTTATAAGTATGTAAACAACTATAGAATAAAAAGTTTCCAAACGCTGCCTGTAAGAAATCAGGCAAATTTTACCATAAGCAATGAACCTTCCAGACAGTTTCCGAGCTGCACCAGCGTAGCTGTGAACTTACCCAAGAACACACAGAGAAGGAAGGACTTCGGATCTGTGGCTGCAGTAGAGAGGAAGTGTGCGCCGCAGGCCGCGGGGCCGGCGGAGCTCACGGAGAAGCGAGTCGCAAGGTCTCCGCCCTCAGGCCTGTCCTGTGCGCGCTGCGTGTCTGAGAAGGGAGACTTTCTGGGTCTCCTGATGGCGCCCTTGACACTGCAAACAAGCTGCTGGGCACGTCCACGGGGACAGCCAGTGAGCACTGCTGGGCGGGCACAGCACGGCTCAGCGGGCCCAGCGAGCACTGTCGGGCAGGACTGGACTCTGGGCTGAGAAGAAAACACTCCGTGGACGTAAGTGCAGGCGCCGCGTCAGCAGGGGTGGTGGCGTCCGCGGCAGGGTGGGGACCTGGGCAGTCCTTGCTCTTCGATTCCGTGGTTGGCCAGCATCATCTTCTTGGGAGCAGCCAAAAAGAAACACAACCCCACACTAAAGCAGCTTCTCTCCTCTGCGCAGCGTCCCGTGAAGCTGGTGGGGACCTGCAGGGTCAGTCCTCCTCCTCGTTCTCATTGAACTCGTCCTCCTCGTCCTCGTCCTCCCCGACGTAGGACACAGGGGTCTCTACCCGGGAGCCGCTGTACTGAGACCCGTTGGAACTTGTGGCCAGCATCCCGTCCGCACCATTGCTCAGGTCACTGCAGGGACGGGGCCAAACAGGGCAGTCAGCGGCGTGGCCCATCTGCCCAACCCAAGGACAGGCCACACGTGTCCCCAACAGGCCGAGGTTTTTAAATGATGCAGGAGAAACAAAAGCTCAGGTGTCATGGCAAAGCCTCAACCCCGTCGCAGTGGCACCAGACACCTGTCCCAAAGCGAGGGCGGGTCACAGCCCGCACAACCGATGCCCCAGCACACAGGAGCCAGAGGAGCCCTTCCAGGGCTCGGGAAGGCAGGGGGCGCAGTGGGCCCTGGCCACAGGAGCCATGCTGGAAGCGGCAACCCAGGCTGGGTGGGCTCCGCTGCAGAGCCCGCGCCGGGCAAGCACTCGAAGTGCGTACGTGTGTAAAAATGTGGTTTTGTGGATCAGAACCCCAAAGCGGGCAGCACCAGAAAACCCAACCCTGGGCTGTGGCTGCCCTACCCCATGGTCGGCCCGGCACACCCTCCGACAGCATGAGCACCACCAGGTCCGACGTGGCCTCTGGGACCAGCACTTCAGTAAGAATCACACCAGCTCTGCTTCGCAGAGCGCCAGCCAGAGCCGAGCGGGACGGGCTGCGAGCACTAGGCACCCCGAGCCCCACCCTTGGGACTGGTTTCCATTTTCTGCAGTTCTCGGGGTTGAGTCCAGGTTGCTCCACCACTGATCCACAACCCAGCCCTCTTTATTCTGACATAGGGTCTCACCACTCTGCCCAGCTGGCCTGAACCTGCCACCCTCCTGCCTCCGCCTCCCGAGCTGGGAGCCCAGATTGGTGTTCTCGTGAAGCAGCTTTAGCTATGCCTCCCTCACTGCTGACCCTGACCAGCCGGGGAAGGCCGACCCATGAAGAGGGCAACCTGAGATAAAACCTGACGCCAGGGTCCAGCTCAAAAGCAACTTTGGCCAGCCATTTTGCAGACTAGCGTTCACGAGGCAGAAATTCAGGATGAAGAGACAGGCCTGCAAGATGCCACCCAAGTCTCTGCTGCACTGCCACCTGACTGACACCACAGCACGTCCCACACCGTGTCACCTGTGCCACAATGGCTTGCCCCACCTGCATGGCCTGCCCTTCTCACCGGTGGCTGCGGAGCACCTATCCGTCACACCACGGACAGGCCAGCACTGATCAGCTCTATCCTGCTTGCTAACTTACCAAGACTCTAAGAAATAGTGTCAGCATCCAGTGACGCGTAAGCCTGCCCTAAAGCCACCACGGGAGGTCTGGGGGAGTCATTTCAAAGTCGGTGAGACCATCCCTAGGCCCTCACTGTGAAGGCTGCCACCCACTCCCCATCAGAGCACTGGACACACACCCAGGGATGGCCTTCTGCTCTGGGGATGCTGGCCCCAAAGCTAACCACACATTTACTTAAACAATAGAAGTCCTTTAGTAACAGAAAGACACATACTATAAAACGCAAAGTTAAAAAAAATAAAAAAAAATCAACTGCACACCGGGGTCTCAGATACATGCCAAGAAAATCAAACGGGATCCTGGAAGCCCTGGTCATTGAGGCGGCGGGCATGGGGTCTCCCACTTCCCAGGGCCGCTTGGTCAAAGCAGAGGCCTCCCATTGCTCCTAACTTTGAGGGTGAGAAACCAGGGAGAAAGAAAGCTCTTCTCACGGGGACAAGGTCAGTGGGCTCCCTGGGCTGTGCCCCGGTGGAGGGTCCCGCCCTCACTGCCCCCACCTGCCCCCACCTGGCTCACCTGGCAGAAAGCCTTGTGCCGTTGGAGGTGGAGCCTGCTGTGGTGAGGAACACACCTCCGATGGATCCCTGAGCCATTTCTGCAAAGAGGAGGAAAAGGAGGCCCAGGGAGCAACGCCCAGAGAGCGCAAAGGAGCAAGGACAGAGTGGCGGGTGACGAGGGAAGCCTGCGCCCACACGAGCCCACCCACCACCCCAAGCACCCAGGGCCCCGTGCATGGCCCGCCAGGGCCAGCCATGGGTCAGGTCAGACGGTCACATGCCCTGGGAGAACGATCCCTGACCCCCAGGAGGGAGTCCTACGGGCTGAGGACCTCAGGAGGGTGGGCATCTCTGCGCCCACCAAAGCCATCCCGAACGCCTGCAGCCAAAACCCCAAGACTGCAGCAAAGAGGTCACCTACGGGGACAGAGCAGAGCTGCTCCTCCCCCTGCGCCCCCAACAGGAACAGCAACCCAACTCAGCAGCCCTCCTGGCTGCCCACTGCCCTGGCACCCCAGAACAGTCCTCCCACCTGGGCTCTGTTTGCAAGACCACCCTTCCTTGGCTCGAGACCCTCGCACAGACCAGAGCCCCCAGGGGCTCGAATGCTGCCTGGCTGGCGGCAGCCACACCTGCGGGACTCGTGTTCGGGTCTATCACAGCCAGATGCAGGCCCAGGGCAGGACTGACCTGTCACGTACGGTTCCAGAGCCTTTGGTACCAGACTTCTGGCCACCTCGAGGTCCTCGGCGGAGCACCTTCCAGACTCCAGCCCACAGGCCAGGCCCATGCGCTTGAGCACTTCTATGTCGTCATGGATCTCGAACGTGTTGTCGAAGTTGAACAGATACTCGAACCTGCGGGGGGAGGCGCGTGAGCGGGCTTCCCGTGAGGCCACGCTCGCTGGCTAGGCCCGGCCACCCCAGCCATACCCACCCCCGGTTCTCGTGGCCGCGTCTCTGTACAAAACTTAAGAACTGAGAAACAAAGGACGAGAGCTGGGGCCAGTCTGTGAACGGCTGTCCATGGCCAGGCACTGCCCGGCACACAGACGTCCCGCAAGCAGTCACGCTGCCCGTGGCCGCCAGGGGACAGCACACGTTCCCAACAGTGCTAGCAACGAGCACTAAGGATGCTCCAGTGGGCTTCTTCCCGCGAGGGTGCCCGCCACGCACTTGTCATTGGAGATGCTGCAGTCGATGACCGTCTTCCTACTGGTGTTGACGATGATGAAGGGCAGGTGGATGACCGAGTTGGGCGGGGGCGGCCGTCGGGCCTGCTGCTCCGCCTGGCGGTTTCTCTGCACCAAGTTCTTGAAGGCAATTTGCTGAAAAAGAGGGGCAGGTGACCCGCATGGCCTGGCCACAGCAGGGAAGCCCTCCTCTCTGAGGGGTCCACACCACCCTGTGGATGCAGGGGCTGCTGGCACGCGAGACCAGGCCCCGGCTGGCCCTCTGCCCTGATGCAGGGAGAGACGCAGAGAACACAGAGGCCTCGGAGGACATCCCCAGAAGGAGAAGGCAAGGAGTGGAGGGCACACGACGTGCCGCGGGTGCTGGCCACCTGCCATATCCAGCGGCAGGGCTGACCTCTGCAAAGGACCTTGGCCCTGGAACCAGGCCTTACCAAGGGCCCGGGTCCCAGGCTCCCGAAGCTGGGCTCTAGCTCCCCTTGCCGGCAGGTGCAGCCCCTGGGGAAGGTCACCCAGGCCACAGCAAGGGAGCAAACGCCTCCTGCCACTGGGCCAGGGCAGGAAGCCAGGCCTTGGAGGGGTCCCGCCTGCCCCCGACTTTTTTCAAGGTGGGATCCAGGCCAGGCCCAGCATTCCCGGGCTGCCTCTGGGCTGCGGGTCCTGCACACAGCCCTCACGGAGTCACAGCTGGTCTTAGGCAGTAGACGTGGCGCTGCAGAGGGCTGAGGCCTGTCCCATTCTGGCCTCTGGGTGCCCCTGGACATCCACAGCCCCCCCACCCGGCTGGTGGCCTTTCACCCTATGAGCCCCAACCTCTTCATCACTCCTCCTGGAAGGTTCTAGCACACCTTGTTCAGGGTATTAGCCTGCCCTACAAGCATGTCACCTTCACTGTCACCCCCATGGTAGACGCTGACCCTGTCTCTCCATGGGGAAGTCCAGCTCCAGGGCCATTTGGTACAGTCGCCAACCCGGCCATCTGTGCTGCCCAAATGGCAGGTACATCAGCCACGCTCCCCGGCTAAGCACCTGGTCCTCAGAACGGCCTGGCCCCCAAGGGGGTCCTGAGTGCTGCTCTGTGGGAACTGTGCCCTGGCAATCACGTCCCTGCTCCAAAGGAAGCTCACATGGCACAGCGCAGCCGCCACTCCTGGGGACGCGCTCGGTGTCATGTGTGAAGGTCCACGGGAGGACCTTCCGCAGAGCCTCCCAGCAGGGCCACCCGCACACGGGGTCGCGGTGCGGGAGCCGCTACCTGCAGGATGAGTTCCTGAAGCTGTGACTGCTTCTGCTTGATCCTCTCCAGCCGCCGCTGCCTCTCCACCTGCAGACGGAGGAGCGTCACCAGGCACGGCCTCCCCAGACCTCGCCAGAGTGACGGGCCCAGACGTGAGCCAGGCCCGCACCTGGAAGGACACCCAGCCCTCCTCTTCCTGGCAAGTGCTGCCAATGTGGACTGAGAGGCACACTGCTAGGGTCTGGACTGGGTGGCCGGCGGCGCTCACGCCCATGGCCAAGCAGCAGCGGCCGTGTCAGCACATCCGCCACCAGACGCAAAACGACCCCACCACAGTCCAAGACACCCGGGGTCATTCACAGGTGCAGGCGACAGGCTGTGCCTCCTGAGTGCCCGGGACAGCAGTGGGGACCCAGCGGCAGCCCACCTCCAGATTCTGGCACTCCTGGGCAGAATTGGTGGGCAGTCCGATCCACTTGATCTCCTTCTTCTCCTTGGAGATGATGTTCATGGCCATGAGCACGTTCAAGGCATCGTAGACGCGCCGCCGTATGTTCTTCTGGTCGTAGGCCTGGGGACACAGCAACAGCCCTGCAAGCGCTCTGAGGAGTGCCGTGCTCGGGCCGTGTGGCCGCGGGAGGCACAGGCCCTGCCCTCTGGGAACTCGGACCCGGGCGCCTCTGAGGCTGTGCCGGGACCTCCTGCCGAGCGTGCAGCCTTACCGACTCGTTGGGCAGGATGTGGTTGTCGGCGGCGCTGAACTCGGCCACCAGCTCGTCGGCCACCTCGTTGTAGGAGGTGGTGCCCTTGCGCTGCACCTTCTCGCACACCTTCATGGAGAAGTGCCGCAGGCCCTTGCCATGCTTCTCCCCTTTCCTGTTGCGTTTCCTTCAAACACACAGGAGCGGCCGTCAGTGTCTGCAGGCAGCCTGCGGTCAGACGGTCCCTCCGCGCCAAAGACCAGCGGCTGCGGGGTTCCCGCTGAGAACACGGGCAGGAGTCAGGATCCAGGGGACAAAGACTATCGGGGCAGACTGCAAACTGTGCCTGCAAATGTCAGGACGGGGCGGCACCCTCTGCTCTGTACCGACACCAAGCGCCACCTTGCCAAAGACGTCAGCTGGTGTCAGAGCACAGCCGCTGTGGTCTGGATTCAGGACTGCTAGGGCCAATCTCGGCAGGCAACCATGACTAAGGCAGATGCCTGGCCACAGCAGGTGCAGGCCACTGAGACAGGTTCCAGTTGGGAGGGGACAGCAAGTGAGTGGGGACCTCACATCACCACAGCCAGGCCCAAGGCGTTCCCACTAGCTGGTCTGGGGAGCCGAGGATTCTGCCCTAGGCCAACACGGGTGAGGCTGCAGAGCGGCTAGGCGTGGTGGCGGGGAGTCTCTGCGGCCAGGCGGGGAGAGCTCACCCGGCAGACCAGGGCGAGGACTCGGAGGGCTGGTTCTGAGACACGAAGTGGGTGCTGGGCGTGTGTGGGCTTCCCACCACGATGGCGCTGGAGGCCGCGGGTCTCTGAGGTGTGCCAATCACCTGCAGTCGAGAGGGTTCAGGGCCGTCAGAAGACACCCACTGTCATCCCCCCAGAGGGCACCACGGAGCCATGCACCACAACGCGGCCCCTCCAGACAGCCATGCTGCCACCCCCCAGCCACCTGCTCCAGCTACAGCACCAACAACTCCGCCCGCTGGGCAAGGAGGGCAGAGGCGCGGGCTTCGGGCAGGCAGCCCCCACACAGGTGCCCGGGTGTGAGGGGGTCCCCGCCCCCCGCTCACTTCACACAGGTCCACCCTTCCATGCGACCAAGAGACGAGAAAGAAAGAAGAGCTCCCTGGCCAGGGCCCCGTGCCCACCGTGGGACTGATCCACCCACACTCCACGGGGCAGCCTGAGGCCTCCAGCAAGGACAATGTCCGAGAGCGCTCAGGTCTCAGCAGCAGGGGAAGATGCCGGAAACCCCAGCGTCTTGCCACCCAGCTCAGCGGTCAGTGTTGAGGACCAAGATGGATGGTGCTGCCCGAGGCCCATGGGGCCAACGACCTGGGCCCCCCAAGCCTGGACTTGAGATCAGCTGATGACCCGTCCACCCACATGTCCAGCCCCCAGAAGTCTCGGACATACTGGGGACCCAGATGCCCAACAGCCACCACGTCAACTGAAAGAGAGTCATCTCCCAAGGAGCGTCCATGCTGTCCAGGACCCAGTCAGAGTGGAGACACATCTCTCATGAGGCTCCAAGACTCCGGGGCCAGGCAGGGGAACACGCCCAGGTACACGGGCTGCTCAGCTTGCCCCAGGCAGGCCACCGCCACCAGAGGCTCCTGGGAATGTCACTGCTGCAGGAGCCGACGCCCCTGGGGCCTCCCAAGCAGGCCAGGGGCAGCAAGGGCAGAAAGTCCAGCAGGTGCACAGCCGGTGCTCACTAAGGACCACCCAGGCCGGACAGGTCCCCAGCCTGGCCAGGACGGCCGGCAGTGTGGGGAAGAGCTGCCGGGTGCAGATCTGTGGACACTCCCATTCCTGCTCCAACTGCTTGGCGTGGCAGCCTCTGCGCGCTGTGCTGGAGGCCCCCAGAGCCACCCATCACGCCGGGAGCCGCACTGTCCGTGGAAGGAAGAGGCGCGGCTGGCCTGCCTCCCTGCACGCCCCGGGCGCGGGCACGGTAAGCCCTCCGGGATGACCGGCACAGTGGGGCTGGGCCGCACAGGCCCTGGGCACTTTCCACCCTCGCAATCAGCCTGCTGCAGAGGGCAGGGAGAGGGGCTGCCAGACACGCCCTGGCTCTGTGGGGGGGGCAGCGGAGACAAGAATAAAGGCGGAGGGTGGAAGACAGCCTGAGGGTGCCCGCATGAGACAGGAGGAGGAGGCAGGAAGGCGAGGCCGGGTGGGAGGGCAGTGGGAGGCTGCCTGGCCAGGCAGAGACCCGGGACAAGACACAGGCGCATCACCTGGGAAGAGCTGCCGGGATGGGACAGGGGGGCCACCTCCACGGGGCTTCCACCTGTACCCTGACCCGGTGGCCCCCGGAGCAGGGAGCTGCTTGGACACCTGCCCCCAGACTCCAGCTCCTTCGCCAACCAGAGGAGCTCTGTGCCCCGACCATCCCAGCCTCGAGGAGGAAAAGGGGCAAGTGACAGGTCACAAGAGGCACCTCTTCTCTGCTGTCCTCACTGTGGGGCTGGAACCGGCCAGAGAAGGCGACCCCACGTCCCACAGCCGCTGTGAGGCAGGCAGTGAAGGCGGGAAACTGCGCGGGGGAGACGGGAGCCAGGCCCAGCCTCCGCCCATGGCGGGCGGCAGGACCTCCTGCGACCATGGCTCCAGGGCTGGCCTCACTCTGGCTGTGCGCTGCTCTGGTGCTGGGAAGGCGCCCAGGGTCTCAACACCATGTGGGCACGAGCGCTGAGCCGCTCCCAGCCACAGCAGCCCCTGAGCCTCACCAGTCAGAACCCGCCCCCCGTCTGCGCTGAGGGATGCTCCAGACAGCAAACCCTCGGACAGACGCCGGGAGAGCAGCACAGAGGCAGTCAGGGACACCAGGACGCTGCTCCTCCAGACCCTCTCCTTGGCCAGGCACTGCCCACGGTGCCGAGGGAGATCCTGCCTGAGCCGAGAGGGCCCACGTCACCCTGTGCCTGAAACCTGCCCCACCAGAGCCCTAAACGCCCCACACCATCAGGCCCCTCCAAAGGTGCCACCGGCTCCCGGAGCCCGACCTCAGAGAACCCAGCGCTGACGTGGCGCCAGGGACCCAGCGCCCGTTTGGCTTTGCTGCCATCTCCCTGAAGCCGTCAGTGTGTGGAAAGGGCCAGGGACCACTCGCAGCACGTGAGCATTAACCCACGACATCTGGCAAAGCCCAGCACGTGGCTCCGATGCCCCCCAGCTCCATGAAAACACTGACGGCTGGGCCGAGGGTTCAAGCTGCATACACAACAAGCGACCCGCTAGCTGGCTCGGGAGCCCGAGCCGTCTGCAGGCTGAGTCCTGCTGAGCCTCTCGCACACCGCTGGCTGAATCACAGGCACTACGAAGGGAAACGGAGATGAGATTTCCAGATTTCACAAAGACAGCTTCACTGAGCAGAAGCTTCGACACGCCACAGCCTGAGGCAGGACCTCAGCATCACCCTCGGTGACCACCGGGCGGCAGCGAGGGCAGAAGCCCTGCAGGACCCCTGTGAACGCCCAGCTCAGCACGTCCCCAGTGGCTCTTCTGCACTCAAACTCCAGGCCACGTGTAGGTCATCAGGGACCAGCGGACAGCACCCAGCTAAGATCAGAGTCCCCAGTGTGCGGTCTGCTCTGAGGAAGTACGATCACACTGTAGGGTGGGACGGCAGCCATGCGGTCCTGCTGACCTGCAGGGCGGGGCGCTGGGAGGCTGGGGCAGGGACACCAAACACAAGCACCCTTCCCACCAAGAGGACCAGGACAGCAGTGGGGACAGAGCTCACAGGTCAAGTGGGGCACCGCAGAACGAGGCAGGATCCGGCCAGGGACAAGAGACAAGCGTGTCACAGAGGCCCAGTCTCAACAGGAGGCCCAGGGTGGAGACGGAGCCCAGCTGCCAGGGCTGCGGCATCTCAGGACCAGGCAGGAGCCTGTGGCCGCAGGTCGGAAGCCCGTCCTGCCTTTGGGCAGCTGAACTCTGGGTGCAGGTAACCCTGCCACCCCGAGGCTGCCCCCAGCCCTCTTCTGACAGCGGAGGCTGCCGGGCTGCTTGGCTCTGCAGGGCTCCTCATCCTAGACCACAGCCCAGCCAGGGAAAGGACAGGCTGGCACCCTGCTCTGCCCGAGCAGAGGGGAAAAGCCAGTCCTGCTGTCCCGGTCTGCGGAGCACAGGGTGGCCAAGGAGGAAGGCCAGGCCTGTCATGCCAAAGCTCCTCCAGCACCCAAGGAACGCCCTTGGCTGAGCTCAGATGGACGGCAACCACAGCAGGAAGCTGGCAGAGGCCACCCTGGGCCAGGGTCGTGGCACCTGCTGGGCCTCCAATACCACATAGGCAGGGGCCGTGCCCAACAGCAGGCCCGGGCGGACGAGGCTAGGCGCAGCACCACAGCTGGGGAGGGAAGCAGGCCCCTGCCCACCCCATGCCTTACCACTTGCTGGGCGATGTTGACGTTGGACTGTCCAAAAGTTTTCGGCAGGAGCTGCTTCCCGAGTGTGCTCACTGTGGATGGGTGCACGGCCACCAGGGACACCACGCCTGTAGCACAGGGGTCAGGGTTAGGATCAGGTCAGGGCTCCCTGTGCTGAGCCAAGCCATGGGTTTCTGAGGACCCTGTGTTGAGGAACTCTCCGCACTCTTACATACAAGACCTGGACTGAGCCAAGATGCAGACCATGGCCAGCTCCCAGTCATGAGCGCCTGTCCCCTTCACAGTGTCCACTACTACTGCTCAGCAGTCTGGCTGAGGGTCCCAACTCCCAGCACTCCCAGCGGCTGCTCCAGACCGACACCAGCAGCCCTGTGGTCTCAGGAGAAAGGGGATTCACAGGGTTTTTAATGGCTTGGTTTGGTGCTGGGGATTGAACTCAGGGGCTTAACCACTGAGCCACATCTCCAACCTCTTTTTTTGAGACAGAGTCTCCCTAAGTTGCTTAGGGCCTCCTAAGTGGCTGCGGGGCTCTGAACTTGAGACCCTCCTGGCTCAGCCTCCCGAGCCGATGCTTGTTTTCATCTGGAGGTACAAATCAGACCGCTCACGGGTTTCTTTGGTAACAGGCTGCCAGAGTCACATGGGGGCTGCGGGGCAGTCAGGTGGCCCAGGAGCCCACACACCACAGACCCTGCTGCTCAGAGCATGAGGCGCACCACAAAGTCCTTCCAGGGTCACGCCAGGCAGGGCTTCTGCATGGTCCGAGGCGAGGATTTGCTAACAAGGACTCCAAAAACCCAAGGGTGGGGTCCTATGACTGCTGCCCACGCTCCTTGAAAATCTCCAGGTTTAAGGCATCCAATCAGGTGAGCACAAGGATCAGTGCTTTGGCAAAACCATTTTAACTAAACGCCATGAAAATTTCAAGTCTAACAGTTGTTTTTAAAATTGATTTTATCGAGGACACTTAAGGTGCAGGATGTGCAGTCACGGGACCCATGTGGACACACGTGGACAGCAGAGGCCACAGTGCTACAGCTTCACCCCCGCAGCACCCACTTCTGGGGCTCAGTGGCAAGAACAGCTGAATCCACGGTAGATCCAGGCTCTCATACCACACGTACCAGAGGCCACGGTCTCCACGTCCCCGAGGCACCTGTGGCGCCCCATGGCCTCCCCGCCCTGTGAGCGCTTTTCCTCTCTGCCTCCGTCCTCTGCCGTTGGGACTCCACAGAGACCCCACCATCCCCCGAGGCTGAGGTTCTGCTTAGCTCGGGAGGAGCCCCTGGAGGTGTCCAGGCTCACCCAGGCGAAGCCGTCCACACGCCTGTTTCTGGACCGAAGAACATTTACGTTTGAAGTCACTTGATCCTTGGTCACTCACTGACACTTGGGCTGGCTCCTACCCACGGCAGGGACACCAGGAGAGGGAGCGCCTACTCTGAGCACATGCCGAGGACAGGCTGCCGGTGAGGGCAGCTACACCTGGATCCTTCAGGGCCAGGTACGTCCTCCACCAGGCCTGGGCCTATAGCCTGAGCTCCCCACCCTCGCCAGCGCCCACCATCCAACCTGAGGCAAAGGCCACCCTGACGGAAGCTCGCAGGGAAGAGGCACCGCACTGTGGCCAGACACACGTAGGGACCTCAGCACCATGGCCAGACACGCATAGGGACCTCAGCACTGTGGCCAGACACATGTAGGGACCCCAGCACCGTGGCCAGACATGCGTAGGGACCTCAGCACTGTGGCCAGACACACGTAGGGACCTCAGAACTGTGGCCAGACACGCGTAGGGACCTCAGCACCGTGGCCAGACACATGTAGGGACCTCAGGACCGTGGCCAGACATGCGTAGGGACCTCAGCACTGTGGCCAGACACACGTAGGGACCTCAGCACCGTGGCTGGACACGTGACGGACCTCAGCACCGTGGCTGGACACGTGTAGGGAACTCAGCATCGTGGCCAGACACGTGTAGGGACCTCAGCACCATGGCTGGACACGTGGGGGATCTCAGCACTGTGGCCAGACACGCGTAAGGACCTCAGCATCATGGCTGGACACGTGGGGGACCTCAGCACCATGGCTGGACACACGTGGGGGACCTCAGCACTGTGGCCAGACACGCGTAGGGACCTCAGAGCCATGGCTGGACCCACGTGGGGGACCTCAGCACCTGTGCACACCCATGGGCAGCAGTCACCTGCAGGACAGCTTAGAGTCACTTCTTGCCCACTGCGCCAGGAACGCTCTGTGTGCTAACGAGGCTTAAAGGACCAGAGACACCTCCGGTCAGATGGCTTCTGCCTGTGGCCTTGCCTACTGGCCAACCTGCGCACACAGCAGCCACACAGGGTCCAGAGGCACATCGAGCTGCACGCTGACCACCCCACACTCCATGGGCAGGCTGGCTAGACCAGGCCACAGCAGGACAGGCCACACAGTGCCCTCTGCAGAAACACACCATGCACATGTGTCCACACACAGCGGGCCCCACAGGCAGGCCCAGCCCAACTCTGCAGGGGACACACCCCAAGGTGACACAGAGCTCTGACTCTGGGAGCAGCCTTTGCCTGGGGACCCACCACGAGGCAGAAACAAGTTCTGGGGCTGCAGAAACATCACCACAAGCTAAAAAGTGACTGGTAGCAAGAGCGAAATAGAGAAAAGGAGGACCGGAAGGCCACTCGGGACAGACTTAAGGCCACACTCCTGAGGAAATGACAGGAGACACCGCCACCGCCCACGAGAGCCCAGGCCAAGCAGCACAGCGAGGCCAGATCCGCCAACCCGCGTGGATGGTGGCAGCCCTGGGAAGCAAAGGACCAGGGACAGTCACAAGAGGCTCTCACACACCACCCTGGCCACTGACCCTGGCAACGTCAGAGGAGAAAGAGGACACAGAAAAAACAGAGGTCAAAATGGAGGACACCAAATTATACTGAAGACCCAAACCAAAATGAATAAAAGAAAGAAAAACAACAACAACAAAAGGCAGCAGATTGGATTAAAAAGGAAAAAAACACCTCTGAAGAGTGTGGGCCAGAGTGAGCAGGGCTCAGAGTGAGCAGGGCCCAGAGTGAGCAGGGCCCAGAGTGAGCAGGGCCCAGAGTGAGCAGGGCGTAGAGTGAGCAGGGCGTAGAGTGAGCAGGGACCAGAGTGAGCAGGGCCCAGAGTGAGCAGGGCCTAGAGTGAGCAGGGCGTAGAGTGAGCAGGGCGTAGAGTGAGCAGGGCCCAGAGTGAGCAGGGCCCAGAGTGAGCAGGGCGTAGAGTGAGCAGGGCGTAGAGTGAGCAGGGCGTAGAGTGAGCAGGGCTCAGAGTGAGCAGGGCCCAGAGTGAGCAGGGCGTAGAGTGAGCAGGGCGTAGAGTGAGCAGGGCGTAGAGTGAGCAGGGCTCAGAGTGAGCAGGGCCCAGAGTGAGCAGGGCTCAGAGTGAGCAGGGCGTAGAGTGAGCAGGGCCCAGAGTGAGCAGGGCGTAGAGTGAGCAGGGCCCAGAGTGAGCAGGGCGTAGAGTGAGCAGGGCGTAGAGTGAGCAGGGTGTAGAGTGAGCAGGGCCCAGAGTGAGCAGGGCCCAGAGTGAGCAGGGCCCAGAGTGAGCAGGGCCCAGAGTGAGCAGGGCGTAGAGTGAGCAGGGCGTAGAGTGAGCAGGGCGTAGAGTGAGCAGGGCGTAGAGTGAGCAGGGCCCAGAGTGAGCAGGGCCCAGAGTGAGCAGGGCGTAGAGTGAGCAGGGCGTAGAGTGAGCAGGGCGTAGAGTGAGCAGGGCGTAGAGTGAGCAGGGCTCAGAGTGAGCAGGGCTCAGAGTGAGCAGGGCTCAGAGTGAGCAGGGCTCAGAGTGAGCAGGGCGTAGAGTGAGCAGGGCGTAGAGTGAGCAGGGCGTAGAGTGAGCAGGGCTCAGAGTGAGCAGGGCCCAGAGTGAGCAGGGCCCAGAGTGAGCAGGGCCCAGAGTGAGCAGGGCGTAGAGTGAGCAGGGCGTAGAGTGAGCAGGGCCCAGAGTGAGCAGGGCCCAGAGTGAGCAGGGCGTAGAGTGAGCAGGGCGTAGAGTGAGCAGGGCGTAGAGTGAGCAGGGTGTAGAGTGAGCAGGGCGTAGAGTGAGCAGGGCTCAGAGTGAGCAGGGCGTAGAGTGAGCAGGGCCCAGAGTGAGCAGGGCCCAGAGTGAGCAGGGCGTAGAGTGAGCAGGGCGTAGAGTGAGCAGGGCCCCGAGTGAGCAGGGCCCCGAGTGGGCAGGGCCCAGAGTGAGCAGGGCCTTTGGTGAACAGGGCCAGAGTGAGTAGAATCCTCAGGTGTGCAGAGACGTAGAGGATGCAGTGCCTAGAACACACAGTGCCTAGGAGACCCAGGGTCCAGCTGCCTCCTCAGCATGGAACCCCAGGAGAGTGCTGGCCCAGGAGGGTCCTGCTCGAGCCCATGGCATTGCAAGTCACAGCCCAGACCAGGAAACTCTAAATTTTCCCAACATACATTTTACACTAACACTGCCAGGAAATGTTGGCACCGGACAGAACCTGGTCTGTAGGCGCAGGTGACACCGCCCAGCCTTCCACCGAGGCGGGAAGGCCCCTGCAATGCATAAGCCACACTGAGGGGGGGCCGCGCCCCAGCTGCACACCTGCTCCCCATTGCAGCAGAGGGTGTGCCCATTTCATGGAGTGAGCCCTGGGCTGTGTGTCACGCTTGGCCATGAGCACGCACTGTTCACAAGGACAACTGGGGGTCAACGGAGCCCAGGACACATGGAGGGACGGGCACGCTGCCGTCTGGTGTCCTGGGGACAGAGGCCCGGGGTGAGTAGCAGAGCACACACAGGAAGGCAGGAGTGGCGGCTGACAGGCACGGCCACCTGGCCAAGTCGAGGCACAGCAGGGCACGAAGCCCGTGGCCTGGCCCCTCTACAGCCTGGCGAGGACCAGGAATGAATACCCCCTCATCCCACAGCGAGGCCCCGCACAAGGCAGTGGCTGGGACGTGCACACAGGGTGATGCCGGCATCCACCCAGCTCTGGGCTCGGGGAAGCTCCGCAGCACAGCTGGGACCAGCCGCCTGGAGCCTCCTGTGTCCCTCCAGGAGACGCTCTTCTCTCTGGGCTCTACGGGCCCAGGAGCCGTCAGCTGGGTCTGTCTGGGCAAAGGAGTGGAGTCCCAGAGTGCGACGTGCAGCCAAGGCCTCCCCGAGGCCCCCCAGGCTGACTGCTGGGAGCTCTCTGCAAGGGCTGCTCCGGCACTGGCTGACTCGGGCCCAGAAGACTGCTCGCCCGCAGAGCCTCGTCCACTCCTTAGGCCCTCTGCACCCACACCTGCTACTTCAGCTGGCCACTCCCCAGCCACGACCTTCCTCACGCACATGCGTCTCCCACAGCTGTGTTTCTGGAGGACCCAGTGGCCCCGGTGTTAGCAGGGCCCCCAGGGTCCCCTCAAGTGGCCAGCTTCAGACACCTGGGCCCGGCCAAAGGACAGCAGGTGGGCAGGCCCCACCAAGGACGGTGCTGGCCACCACGGAGGGGCCATGTGGTCTGCAGCCCTAGGACTTCCCACAGCTCCTGTGACCCGGGAAGAGAGTCAGCACAGCGCCTGGCGGACACGCGGCCCAGGCCCCACGCTCACCCCAGACTTCCGTTTCCATACCAGGAGGCTTACCTTTCCCGGGACTCAGGCTCTGGTCTATGAAGACCTTCAGTTCTCCGTTGGCTTCAATCAGACCGGCCTGCGGAGAGCAACAGCAGCAGTGAGCACAGCGGCCACCCGCGCACGGCCGTCGCTGGCAACCCTCCCACCCAAGGGGCCACCAGGACACCAGGGCCTCCAGCCTCAGGACCTGCCCTGGGCATCCGCAGGGCCTCTGGGACTCCGTGACTGTGAGGGCACGGAAGGCCCAGTCCAGCAGAGGGCGTGGACGCAGCAGGAGGGGTCTCGCCAGCACCTCACCCTCCTCCTCCAGGAGACCACCAGGGCGGGGCCTGAGGCCTTGGGACAGGAGGCAGCCCCGGGTCCCCGAGCTCCAGGAGAGCAAGGCACACACAGCAGCAGGCTCAGTCTCCTTCCCACAGAAGAAACAGCCACAGATGGGGTCGGGGCCACACCCGGAGAGGGACACTGGCCACAGCCTATACTCAAAGCCTGGAGGGCCCTGGGCCACTTCCTGGACCCCTGCCTCCACTTTCCCAGACAGCAGGAGGGCAGGGCCTCCCCAGAGGACCAGGACCACCTGCAGGCTGGCGAGAAGGCCAGCAGAGAGGGAGGCCACAAGCAGGACAGGCTGACCACCCCTTAGAGCCAGGAGAGGCAAGGCCACAGACGGAGCTGGTGGCGGACACCAGGGTGTCAGGGCTGGCCACGCAGGCCTTACCAGGAGTGCAGGGTCAACGGAGGGCAGCAGGGAGGTGCAGAAGCAAAGGCCCAGGGGCCAGGACAGCAGGTAAGAGCCCGGGCATGAAACCCAGAGCTGAGGCAGTGGAGGTGGCCTGTGAGCGTCGGGCCACACAGCCGGGGAGGTAGCGGGCCAGGCGGCATGGCTGGCCAGAGCCTCAGGCGGCACCGAAGCCGGGGACAGATGCTGGGTGGGCAGGACAGCACCAGGCCAGGTGGGCCACCCGGCAGGCAGCAGCACCCGGTGGCAAGGCCACAGAGGTGAGGACAGGCCCACAGGCGAGTGGGGTGCCGAGATGTGGCCAGGAGGGCCACGCCTGGAGTCCAGCCCTGATCTGGCTGAAGCCCGAGTCCCCGCTCCAACAGGTGTCCCTCTCCACAGCTCCCCAGGCCTGGGAGGCCGACAGCCCTGGGCGTGGGTCTGGGCCATGCGGCTTGGCCCACCACTGCTCCCGCCTCATGGGGACTCGGGCTGATGAGGACAGACAGACTCCCCGATGCCACTGGGCTCCGTCGCCCAGCCCCACGGTGCCCAGCCCTCCCGATTCCCTGGAGACTGGCTCTGGTGCTACTCTGCTCCTTCTTGGGCACCCTCTCCCACGACAAAGGGACTGGGGGAGGCGCCCAATCAGGCTGGAAGCAGGGCAGAGCCTCCCAGGGGCAGGGCTGCAGGGTGCACGCAGGACGCCCAGAGCCATGCTTCCTGCGGTCCACGAGACCTGCTCGGCGAACACGCAGGTTAGGCCTCCAGGCAACAGACACAGGGACATGCAGAAACCACCCACTGGGCCACACCCACAGAAGCCAGCTCTGAGACACACCACACAGGTGCACGGCAGGAGGGCAGACCGCCTCCCGCCCAAGGAGGCCTGCAGCAGGCAGGGCCAGGCTCCCAGAGGCTCCCGGCTCTGCTTGGCCCTCCCCAGCCAAGGCAGGAGCAGAATATCCAGTGCCACCCGCCTCAGAGGCCACCCCAGCACTGTTGGGAAGACGTCACGTGACCCTGGGCGGCCTACAAGGCCCACAGCAGCTCTGGTGAGCTCACTGGCCAGGGTGGACAGCCCAGCCCTGGCCAGGGCCAGAGATGGAACATGGGGTCAGGCTCTCCACATGAGCCTAAGTTCAGCGGTGACTGGGGCAGCAACTGAACTTCAAAGCAAGAAAGACACAAAGGCAGACACCTGCACGTCCTGCCACCCAGGCCCCCAGCTGCTGGGCAAACGGGCACCATTTCCCTCCCCAAAAGCCGTAAGATAAATCCCTCTTCTCGAGTCCTCCAACGCACTCCAAGGACGCTCACCTGAAGGGCTGGCCAGCGCCTCAGCCTGCTGGCCCACCCCCAGGCCTCTGGCTGCAGACCTGACACTCCAGACCCCACGGTGCCCCTTCCTTCAGCCTTTGACAGTGCATCCCCCATCCCCCTGAGTGGGTTTCCCAGGGCAGCGGAGACGGGGGACTTCTGCTGTGGGGTGCCGGCACAGGCCCTGCTGCCCCAGCTGCCTTCCAGCTGCACCCCCAGCGTGACGAGCAGATCACGCCAAGCCTTGCGAAGCTGCCCTCGGTCCCAGGCTTGGCTTTTGGGCTGTGCTGCCCGGAATCAGAGCTGCCCAGAGCCAACAGGTAAAGCCCACCTGGCCTCACGCCAGCCCGTTTCCAGGCAGGTCCCTGAGCCCTGGAAGCCTGGAAGCCTGGCCTGGTCTGAGGCTGCGGAGGCTCCGTGGCCCCCGGTGCACACACACCACAGCTGCCCCACCAGAGCCGAAAGCGCAGAAAGCTCCTTCAGAACTGTCACCACCACAAGGGCCGAGCAAGCTCCCCCTCCAAGGAGGAAATCGGGGACCAAAGCAGCCGGGCCTCCTGCGGCACTGTCTGGAGGGCAGCACACGCGTCCTCCAGGAGCCGACACTGCAGAGCCGGTGACCTCTGGGGACAGGACTCAGCAGACCAACGCTCTGCAGCTGGGCCGCAGCTGAGTGGCCACCTTCAGTAGGCTCCGCGGAGGCTGCACATCTGTCCTGAGCACTAACTCTCGGCGTCACAGGTGCAGCCTGTGATGGATGGAGCCGGCCCCTCCCACATGAGGACACAGCAGGAAGGTGCTGCCTACGAGCCAGGTGGTCCCTGCCACACCCCAACCAGCGATCCGTAGCCTCCAAAACGTGAGAAATAAGTTTCTGTCCCTTATAAGCTACCAGGTGTGTTTGTCACAGTAGCCTGAGGAAATTGAGACAGATTGTCACCAGTGTGCACCCGGGCCACCCTCACCACACTGAGCCCTGTGGCAGGACACTGGGAATGTGGCCGACTTCTACAGCCAGCGCCCTGCCCTGCGGTTTTCTCTGGGAAGCCAGTGGCCAGTCTGCAAGGACACCTGAGCAGGCCCTGCCCACGGCCAAGCGGAGTCCTCAGAAGCATCTCCAGGCCCAGCCACTGCAGATCTGCACAGCACCCCAATCTGGGGACAGGAGTATCCCGTCACACCCTCCTACATCCTGACCCACAGCCACCAAGGTCAATAACGTGTCACCTTCACCAGTGAATCCCCACCAGTGTGGGTCACCGCAGCAGGTGCCCACCGCGGCAGCTAAGGGTCACTCAGAGCCGTACATGGAACCTTGGCTCTACGAGGAGGCCACGCCTGCTGGCCCAGCAGAGCCCAGGCCCCTCCACTCACCACTGGCCAGAGGCCCTCAAGGGAGGTCGCTGCGGGGCAGTGGTGAGGTCAGCGGCACCCTGTTAGGAGCAGGACACCACCTGGCCTTCCCTGAAAAGAACCCTCGCTGCCGCCCCAGCCGGCTCCAGCGTCTGACTCGGCACCACAACAGCTCCTGGGCCGGCCGAGACCTCGCGCAGCTTCTCACCGTGACTCTGCCGTTACAAAGGACCCTCACAGCCAGGCAGTGGCCACCCGTCATCCCGGTGACTCGGGAGGCTGAGACAGGGGCATCCCAAGTTCAAGGCCAGCCTCAGCAACTCAGTGAGACCCTGTCTTAAAACAGAAAGGCTGGGGCTGGGGCTCAGTGGCACAGCACTCGCCTAACACGTGTGAAGCACAGGGTTGTCCCTCAGCACCACATAAAAACCACTTAAAAGGAAAGGTGTCGTGTCCATCTGCCACAACAAAGGTGAAGACGAGGGGCCCCTCCCAGCAGTGGCCAGCTGAGTGGCCACCTTCAGGAGGCTCCACCCAGGGGTGGGCCCGCCAGGGTGAGGAGGGCCAAGACTCCGGCTCCTGCAGGAAACGCAGCGCGGCCCGACGGCGTCACCACGGACGCCTTAACAGCGCACGGGGCGATTCTCTCCTCTCTGGGGACCGGGAGCCACGCCCGGGAAGCAGGGCCTCCAGAGTCCGAGCAGGCCATCGCTGCAGTCACCAGGGACAGCCCAGGACGGCCGTCACCATCTCCACTCAGACCCGCCAGGGCTCCCAGGCGGGCTCCAGCACGCGGCCCACAGCCCCCTTCCCTGAGCCTGGGACCAGCACCGCGCGGCAGGCCCGTCCTGAGGCCTGAGAAACTAAGGGCAGGACAGCGAGGGAGCAGGACAAGGTGCCTCCACCCTCACCACCGCCTGTGCCTCCCTGCCCACCAGCCAGTCCTGGGACGTCCCCCTGGCCAGGGTGCAGGGCCGTGGAGACGAGGCACCAGCTCTGCTGGGAGTGGCCCAGCTCCAGCAAGGTCCAGCGCAGCCGTGGGCACGCCCACCGCGGCGACCCAGGCTTCTTCCTGGGGGAAGCTTCGTGAGGAAGCTAGAAAAGCTTCGTCCACAAGGGAACACTGGAGCAGGGGCCTGCCGCTTAGCGGTCCAGCCTCCCAGGCCCACCACCAGGCCAGGAACAGGTGACCCTGCTCACGACCACCCTGCACCCAGGGCAGCCCGGCTCACTGCAGCCATCAGCTGAAGCCTGGCACTGAGTACAGGAGCCGGAGACCACACGGGGACGAGCACAACGGGAGCGGGGAGGCTTCAGGGCATCAGACACCAAAGTCTGAGGACCACGTGACAGAGGCCAGCCTCCAGCAGTCGCTGACCAACCGTGACAACTCACAGCCAGTCACGCACATAGCTAGCTCGGCACTCCAACTGGACACACACCGCCTGCCGTCCAGTGTGCCACCAGGACCGGCCCATCGGAGACAGCACCATGACTCCAGGCTACCACCCGGCCTCAGGACCAGAAGCCACACCTCAACAGCCACCCTGCAGGGACCCGGCAGAGCCCAGCGCCCCACAGCAGCCCTGGAAGCGCAGCATCTCCACATGGAAAGCGCACAGCGCCAGGGAGACTCTGCATCACCAGGTGTGACGCCTGCGTGGACGGGAGACAGGCAAGAGGGTTCAGAGGGGAGTGACTGGGTTAGAAGGGCCTGGCCTCATCAGAGGGTCAACCCCACAGGGGTCAGCTGGGAGGGGACACCAGGGAGGTGGGGTTGGCAGGAGGAGGTGCGTCCCGGGGGTGTGCCTCGGGGGCATATGCTCTCTCTGTGCCCCGGCCTGATGTCCCCAGCTGCTCTCCTGCATCACACACTTGTGCCTTGACCTGCAGCTCCGTGGACGAGGAACTGGGGGTGCCAGGTGAACTTCCCTTCCTCTAATGGGTCTTGTCAGGTATTTTGATCACGGCAGCAAAAAAGTGACTAAAACTGAAATTGGTACTAAGAGGAGGGGTCGCTGTTGGGACTCACCTGACCATGAGGTTCAGAAACTTTGGGGGCTTCTTGGAGTTTGTGGGAGTTATTTTGAAAAACTTAGTGATGCAGCTGGAAAAGCTTTCAACTGCTGTAGGTGGAACCTACATACGGTTCTGATGGGAGCTCAGAGGCCAGAAGGCCGACAGGACTGTGGACAGTAAAGACTGGGCTCATGAGATCTCACAGGACTCTCCTGGAACTGGACCAGACGCCCTTTGTGTCACGTCTGGCTAAGATGCTAACTGCATTCTTCTTCCTGTCCTGAGGCTTTCTATGAGGCTGAATTTAAAGGTGATGAACTCATCAATCTGGTGAAGGAGATTTCAAGGTAGCATACATTCGGGTGGGAGCATGAAGCTGCTGGTTGCTTTTAGTCAAACCCATTGTGATAATCAGGAGCAGAAAGCTAAGCATTTGAAAAACTCACAGTTTGGCCAGAAAACTGAGCAAAGCTAGGGCTAAGGAAAGTGTGTTGTTAAAGACATTACAGCCACGAAAAAGATGCTAAATACTTTACCCAAAGACAGGAGGGATGAGGCTTGAAAGCATCTCAGGAATTGGCAAGAGCACACCCATCACAGATTCAAGGGAACAAAAGTAAAAATTCCTGAGAAGAGACCAATGAGGCCCCCTGCTTGCACAGGGCGGCCCCCGAGGTTGAAGGGTCCCGCAGCCAGCGCCCTCCCCACAGCACATGGGCTCAGCTGCACACTGTGCAGTACCAGACGTGTCACAGGTCACTTAGCTAGAGACCCGAGGCCAGCCCAGCTCTTCTTGGTCACACACAGACACGTCCGCCACCAGCGTGGAGTTTGGTAGGGCTGTGGGGAGGAGAAGACCAAGGTGCGCCACAGGCGGGCTCAGTGGAAATGGAGTCACAGTGCGGCAATGCGCGACAAGGACTTTCAGACTAAGCCAGAAACAGGCACAGGACACCTCAATAAGGGTGACTCAGATCTGCGCTGAGGACCCCTGTGAGAGGAAAGGGCTCCCTTCAGGAGGAATCGGAGCAGGCCCCTGGCACACCCAGGCCTCGTAGACCTGGGAAGACCCCCTAGAGATGAGACACCCCGGGAGAAGGCCCCAGGCCACATCTGGGGAGACACCTAGAACCTCCAAGGGGGGGGCCCTCTCCCAGGACAAGGCCCAGAGTCCACGGCCTCAGGAGGACCTGCCTGACTGACGGAGGTGCACCAGGGCCTTGAGCCCTCCTGACCTGAAATGTCCAGTGGGCAGCCACAGCTGCAGCCCAGGTCAGAGCCGGACGCCAGGGACTGGGGCAGAGGCACCAGGACATGCTGACATGCTCAAGTGCCGAGACTCAGGCCTCAGAACACAGCAAAGAACCAGAGGAAGGCTCCACGGAGGGACAGCGCACTAGCTGCACACTGGACAGAGCTAGCAGGGCCGTCCAGCAGGGCCAAGGCAAGGTGCCAGCTGAGGGGGCGAGGGTGGACCAAGGCAGCCCCACCCAGCACGGCATACACTGACCGCAGGGAGGGCCGGGGTGGGAGAACGGCACAGGCCAGCCGGGGCAACTCGGAAGACCAGCTCAAAGCACACCGTGGGCTGCAGCTGCCCCTCGGTGGCAGACCCTGGGTTCAGCCCTGTACCCAAGAAAGACCGAGGCCTGACAGAAGACACCAGACCAGGGGGACCACACCAGGGCAGGCAACAGCCGCAGCCACAACTGGCCGACGCACCTCTGAGCCTGGAGGCTGCCTCTCCAGCCCTCGATCCCAGGTCCAAAGCCCCACTTCCAAGAACCCGTCTCCAGCAGCCGGCCCCAGCCCACGGGGTCTGCAGTGAGATCTGCTCACACAAAGGTGAACACCCTGAGGGTGCGGCCCTCCTGGGGACAGCGGCACAGGCCTCCTCTCTGCTAGCCCACTAGCAGGAGGCCTGTTCCTAAGGAGAAGCCTCTGGACCTCCCCTACCCTAACCAACACTCCAGCGGGGGGGGAGCGGGCACCAGGAGGTGGACCCTGCAGGGGCTCCAGACCTGCACACTGGCCTGAGAGGCCCGGGGTCCCAGGGCTGCCTTCAGGGAAACGTGGGAGCAGGCTGCCTGCCTTGGCCCTGCTGAAGGCGCTGTCTCTGGGGGGCAAGCCTGAATAGGAGGGACCCTCCCAACGCAGGCAGCAGGGACGCAGGCCTCCGGCACAAGCTCCCTACTTGTTCCTTAGGAGCATTTAAAATTGCTGCCATGAAAAAGCCCAGGGCAAACTGCGGAGGGAAACAGCCAGACGCAGGCCTCTGTCCAGCACTCCCTCACACACGGGAGCCAGAGAGAAGGAGAAGAGGGTCCCGTGGAACAGGGAGACCAGAGAAGAGGGAGGGTTGGAGGAGGGGAGGGCAGGGCCTCTGCCAGACCACGCCACATCACAGAGTGTCCCCAAGATGTGCAGACGAGGCAGAGGGGCAGGAAGGGGAGGGCGGGTGCTGCGAGAGCCTGGGGGGGTGGGTGCGTATGTGTGCTCTGGGTGCCCCCTCCAAAGGCCAAAATTAAAAAAACAGAAGAGAGCAGGGTAGGTAAGTTCATGTGGGCAAAACTGCAGCTCACATGCAGGTGTGGACACACCCAGGACACCCCAGAACAGCAGCAGGCTGGTCACAAGGGCCACCCAGCTTTGGCTTCAGGTCCCTTCCTTCCTGACACCTTTGTGCACTGTGAGGATTTCAAGAAAATCTCTGTTTTGTTAATAGACACGTAATGAGGCTGTTTCCTTTCCCGACGCGTGGCAAGACTGTGGGCCGGCCAGGCAGGAAGGAGGTGCAGCCACAGACCTGCTGCCCCAGACCCCGGCGCTAGCCAGCAGGAGTCCAGGCAGCAGAGGTCCATTCCACAGACAGCGGCAGATGTGTCCAGAAGGTCAGAGAGGCCAGGAAGGGAAGAAAGGGCAGCCCCCACCGACATTAATCCCGGGTCCTCAGAGAAGCTGACGGGGCGGGTGACTTACAAGGCGCAATTCTCAGAGGCCAAGGCAGAGAGTCAGGGGCGCTGCAGGGAGGCCGAGGAGCAGGAGAAATCGGCACTGAGGCGCGGACACTTGGGGAGCTGACCACATCAGCCATCAGCCAGGCCAAGGCGACCTTCCCAAGAGAGACACATCAACGCCAAGCAGCTGGGCAGCCTCTCCATCACGGGCAGCGTGGCTGCCTCCTCCACCCGGCTCCCAACCACAGGCAGCACGCTCACCCCCTCCTCTTCAAGCCCACCCAGCTCTGGTCCAACCAGAGGGGCCTGTGGCCTCCTAGGAAGTGCCCCGGCCTCTGCTTTCACTCCTGCTCTCTGCCAGAGATGCCACGTGCCACTGGGTTCTGCCAGCTTCTGCCTGCACCCCACCCCGTGTCTCTGGGGCAGGTCGCGGGGGTGAGTGCAGTGCTGCTGAGCTGTGGGGGGTCCAGAGCATGAGGAGCCAGGGCAGATGGGGCCACTGGTCCCACGACACTCCCAGACAGGCCAGGGCGTCGCATTCTGTACAGAGACCAACCAAGCTGGAACCCCAGGGCTGGTGCTGCCTGCCCCTCTCCTAGACCAAAGCCACCCTACATTCAACTGCAGGCCTCTGCTGCTCGGGGCCTCAGAGCCCAAGGCACCGACACGGAGGGCATGAAGGCCCCTCTCCGCCATGCTGTTTCATAGGTGAACACACCAAGAATGGCAGGTTTTCAAAAGATGCTCTAAAGCTACAATTGCCAAGAAGAAATAGCAATTAACCACAAAGCAGAGCAGACCACCGATAGGAAGGCTCAGCCATGCAGACATCAGGCAGCTGAAATGCAACCACAGATATCTCCTTCTTCCTGCAAAATAAGGTGAGTGCCCATCAACAGAGGTGGCAGAGGTATCTCAGTGCACACCCCAGGGCTGGGGTGTGGCTCAGGTAGAGCAGTGCTGAGCCTGGGTCCTGAGGCCCAGTTGAAAAGAATGAACACACCCTGCCTTTTCTGAAAGGCAAAGCAAACAGTGGAGCCCAAATAAGACCCATCCAAACTCCCCCAATTTCCAGACAGCAGAAGCAGATCACAAGAGGCCTGGTGGGCTGGACCTCACAGGGCACTGTCCCCTCTCACCCAGAGCCCACAGACACATCCACTGCTCTGTGGACCTGGGCCTCCAGGACTTGAGGGCCACACCAAGTAAGGAAGAGCAAATAAATGGTGATGGCCACTCAAGAACACACCCTGGGGCTGGGGATGCAGCTCAGTTGGTAGAGTGCTGGCCTTGCATGCACAAGGCCCTGGGTTCAATCCCCAGCACCACCACCACAATAAAAAAGAACACTCCTGGCACTATCTAAAACCCATCTGTATTTTACGCTGAAATTGAAGGTACACAGCTGGATGCAGTGGTGCAGCCGATGATCCCCATGACTTGGGAGGATAAAGTAGGAGGATCGCAAGTTCGAAACCAGCCTCAGCAGTGGTGAGGCCCTCAGCAACTCAGTGAGACCCTGTCTCAAAAAATATAAAGGACTGGGGATGTGGCTCAGGGGTTAAGCACCCCAGGGTTCAATCCCTGATGCCAAAAAAAAAAAAAAAAAAAAATCCACTCAGGCTTAAAAAAAACTGACTCCATGCAAATCAACATGAAACAGATCAAGACAAATGAGGACAGGACACACCAAGTGTGAAAAAGGCCAACTGAAACAAGATGTGATTCATACTTCCACCCATCAAACTGAGGAACTCCGTGGGCCTTGACATTGTTACCAACTCCACGTGGAAACAGAGTGCCGGGAGCAGAGTCACGTCCTGCCGTCTGAAGCACACGGGGCGAACCTGGCCCAAACTTCCACAAGACTCTCACATCTCAAAGGCACGGCATGTGTGGATGCACACGTTTACACACCTCCAAGGATCTGTGCTAAGGATCCCTGTAGAAGTGTGCAGACCTGCGGGAAGCACTGGGCGTCCACAGACGGCCAGGGCTGTCCTGCCACTGCACAGCAGCGCCGTCCAGGACTCACCCCCTCTCCCCCACACCTGCTGATGCGGCTGTTTTTGTTCCTAAAAGCTGGGGACACTTGCAGACAGTCCAGGAGGGTGCACGTGGGTCTTTAAATGTCTTTTTGCTCCCTGTTCATCCTGTAGAAATCAGACTGGTGTCCTGGAAATGGGCTGTGCAGAGGACCTGGTTCCGAGGAGGGGCTTCCTCAGGAGACACGTGACTGTGTCCACCACAGGACTGTGGTATGCGCTGGCCTGAAGTGAGGTAAGGTCCAGGTCCGCTGCGTTTCATTTCCCACATTAACTCGCTGTTCCAGCAACTGACCACCTACAATCCCGCAGCACGTCAAATAGACAGCTGCTGAAAAAAGTGGCCAGAGTGGGGCCTCCCAACCACACAGAGGAGAAGTCAGACAGGTGGGCAGTCCAGCCCCTGTGGCCCACTAAGTGGGGACCCAACCGGGTGCTCACAGGCAATCAGCTTCCTCTTACTGCTGCTTTCCTAGGACTCCCCAAAACTCTCCGAGAACACTCTCATGATGAGAAGAACTCGGCTGGATTAAAACTCCCGTGGAACTCCACTAATGCCCAACAGTGATGGGCAGCACAGCCCACCGTGACCAGCCAACAGCGGCTCAGAAAGAACAGTACCCAGTCTCCACCAGGAGCTGCCCGCCACCCAGAACAGACCTAGGAACGTAGGACATCCCCTGCAGGTTCACACCTGGTGGGAGGGACTCTGCAGACACATGGAGGGCAGGCAGGGCAGAGCCGGAGCAGGGATGGCCTGGGCATCTGGCTATCTTCCTGCCCACATCTCAGGGCAATCAGTCCTGCTTTCTTGGACCCAGGGGCTATGACCTAATGGGAGCCCAGGGCACCAGGGCAAGCTCCCGACTCAAGCAGGCTGTGCCAGGGCCACAGAGGTGCACATGGGTCACTCCCATACACCACTGACAGAAACCAGAGCTCAAGTAACAGGCTGCGGGGAGGCAGGCATGGCTCTCCACTCAGGTCTCAGAATCTCTAGCAGCACAGCAAGGACAGCCCAATCCCCGTGACCCGGAAACCCTGGTCAGCATCCTCATGCACACCCTTGGTGGGCAGGCTGTGCAGAGGCTCAGCCAGTGGGCATTCACTGACCCAGCTCAAAGACGAAGAGTCAGGCTCCATTAGGGCCAACACACAAACCAGACAGAAGCCAACGGCCAGCCGGCCCTCAGACCTGGGCACACCAGGCCCTTGCTGGGGCCTGTCTGAGCAAGACTGAAGACATCACGTCCCTCCAACCAACAGCAGAAGTACACCCAAGGCAAGCCAAGCAGCAGCTCCAAAGTGAATTTCTAACTATTCTATGATGAAAAACAATGAATTAACTCCTTAAATACCGAGCGCGAGAGCATCCGCATAACGGGGCGATTTGGAGGACTCTCACCCAGAGCACATGCACACATCCTGCAGGTGGACGGGCAGGAGGACTGCAGACCACACCCCGCCACCAAGCCTGGGTCAGCTCAGAGGCACTGTGCTCCGAAAGCTCAGGCCGGGCTCCAACCTCAGCACCTTGAAACAACAAAGATTAGAAAGGGTGGACTCAGTGAAGAGGGCCTCTCTCTCTCCTGGCCCTGCGCCCGGCCTGCCCACTGGCCTAAGCACCAGGTTCCAAGAGCTGCTGTTGGCTTCCACGCCACTTGGGGTCTCTCCACCTTCCTCCCCTGGAGCATAGCCTGGCCACCAGCCTCCCCAACAGCCAGCCCCAGGACGACACCTGCAGCCTGCTCATCTCCACGAGGTCCCTCCATCCAGTCAGGCCCAGGCACTGATGCTGTACCTGCTCTCCCAAGGCTGCAGGGACAGCAGGGCCCCTTTCCGTCTAGGCCTGCGAGGTGCACAGCGCCTTGGTAAAGTCATTATCTGCTCCAGACATTAACTAGGTCTCTTGGTTACACCACGGAGAGCTGAGACGGTGACATGGCTCCCTTTGCTCTCTGCTCTCAAAGAACACTTGAAGATTTTTCCAGAAACCCCAGTACACAACCAGGCAGCACAGTCCAGGCATCCATGGGACTGGACCCAGGCACCCACTCACACGGCCATGCTCTCTGCAGGGCAAATGACCAGTGACCCACATGTGCTCCCAGAACACATGGTCATCCCCCAGTATCCACAGAGGTGGCTCCAACATCTTGCTGGACACTGAGACCCACCAAAGCTCGAAGGCTCCCATAATGTGTTCGGGGCTTGCATGTGACCACACGTGTCTCCTGCGGACTTCAGATCATTTCCAGATATCTCAGGTGCCCAGCACTTGCAGACACTGCACTGACAGCGGTCACTCTGCCTTGTCCAGAGAATAGCAACATGCAAAGAGACTACATGTCCAGTGCAGATGCAGGGTTTTAAAAACATTTTCCACTTGCAGTTGGTTGAAATGGCAAGTGCAGAACTGCAGATGAGGAGGACTGGCTGCATTGGGTGCACATCTTTCTCCCCACAAACGGCAGCGGAGCTCAGAGGGTGGCCATGGGCTCCATTCAGCAAAGGCTCCCTCCCTTCAGCACCGTGTGAAACGACATCCCTCCCTCACCACTTACAAACCTCCCTGTCATGACAAGTTGGGCTGTGCCAGTGGTCACAGCTCCCCAGGCAGTGAGCACTAGGGGAGACCCCAAGAGAGGACGCTGACCGTGCAGGCCACAGGCACTCATGCATGGCCTTGAAGCCCAGCCCTGAGAAGCCCAGCCCTGAGAAGCCCAGCCCTGAGCAAGGTGGCCTGCCTTCACTGAGCACAGCCCCCGACAGGGCGGTCACTGTACACACCACCGCCCACCCGCCTACTCCCTCCCCACGTCCTCCCAGACCACCTTTCTTCTCCCTCGTGGAGCACCTGCTCCAGTATGTCCAGCCTCGGGCGCCCACTGCCCATCATCACCACTGTTCACAGATGCTCCTGCGCTGGGCTCTGCACAGCCCTGTTCTTCGCTGTACTACATACACAGGGTCCCTCCCCAGACTTGCTGGTATCACAGGGCCAGCACTTTGGCCAGCGCTCCCTCTCCTCTTCACAGTCTTCCACCAACCCTCATGGTCTCCTTGTCTATCCCCTCCCCTGGGCCCCAGGGTCCTCCATGAAACCCCAGGCTCTGCACAGTGGGTCCCAGCCACTCCCTCCAACAGGCTGGGCTTCCAACACTCACCAGTGCACTGCTTAGAAAACCTCAGTGTGCCTCTATGTCCCCTCTGGTGCCAGCTGCAAAGTCCCTTCTGAAACTCAAATGTCATGCCCCTACTTTAAGGAAATGGGTTGGCTAGAGAACAGGTCCAGCCCTTGACCTGTCCACAACCTCCAGGCCCAGCCTGAAACAGGGAAGGCCATCTGCCTCTCTACCCAGCTATTCCTCAGCCTGCAGGGCCAGGTCACCACTTCACAGCATCGGCCCCATCACCATAGTGAATGACCCAAGACCAGCTTGGGCTGGGCCCACCCTGCACCAGCCCACCTCACTAGACATGTGGCCATGTCCAGGGACTTAGTCTTCCTCAACCAGACATAGCCAAGCCTGACCACAGCCAACACATCCGTGGGAGCCTCATGGTGTACACACCATGCGCACAGTGCCAAGCAGATGACGTGGAATTAAGAGGGCCTCAGACCACGTTAGTGACGTGTGCTCAATAAGGTGATCACACAACCCAGAAGCACCCACACAGGTCACGGGGACCCCATCCCCACTTTAGACCATCTAAGGCATCAGCTGCTTTCTGATCATGTGCCCAGCCTCTTGCACCTTTAGGGCATGCACACAAGAGAGGAGGGCATGGCCCTCAACCAAAAGCCACCCAACAGCACTTACACACTGTGACTTCAGCTAGGCCACACTGGCCTACCTGCAGTGACGTGCCTCCCTGAGGCAGGCCCAGGGCACCCTGGGCATAGCTCCCCTGGGACTGGCAGAGCCTCTGCCGACAGGCGGGTTCACACAGGCTCTCTGGGGCAGCGCTGTGGATGCGTTCCCACCACACCCCTGTGTTCTGTCTCAGGCAGCTCAGCTGCCTGTTTCCAACTATGCACAGTGAAAAATAAATACATAAATGCTTCTGGAACACTACATTCCCAGGAACACAAGGGTACAGCTGGCAAAAGGCAATGACACAGATATTACAAAGAACTATAAGACCAACAGCATCGACTGCGATTTCCAGACCTAAGAGTCTATTTCTCCATCCCAGTTTTAAAAGTTACTCAGGATATCCAACAGTTTCAAGGCTACACAAAGCTAAACTAACTAGCACAGTGTACCACATTTCATTATCACCAAACACCACCCTTCTGAGAAAACAGAGCCAAATGAGTGTCAGTGTTTGACCCAGCAATGCTGAATTTCTGTCCTCCACAATATGCAAGACAGACGCAGCCCGAGTCCCAGGCCCCTGGGTGCCAGCCAGCCCTCCTGTGCACAAGGCCACAGAGCCTGCAACACCCTCCACCTCCCTGGACAAAGGGTGGGTTTGCACATATAGATTCAGTGCGGTCTGGAGGCACAGAAAAACACTGCAAGGGGCATCACCTGAGCACCCTGCAAGGTGCACCAGGCGCTGGAGTGACAAAGAGCAGGAAGCACTGGATCCCTTCATCTCTCACCTCTATTCTGCCACCTGGGCTCAGAAGTCTGAAAATGTATACTACCGCAGTCCACGTGCTGCCTCCTGAAATAAAGGGAAAGCCCCCAAGAATGAGCCCTGCTGACACCTGTCTGCCACAAGAAGCAGAAATACTTACATCTTTTGCCATGTTACCAGATCCAGGAAATCGAGGCTAAAGCTGTGCACCTCCACAGGAGAAAACTGACTCTTCTGGCAGAAAAAAAGGAAAGACAGATGATGAGTAAGAATGAAAAAAGAAGTTTCGCACACACCACGTCTCAAAGGCAATGCCTTCCCCCACCCGCACGCGGGCCTCCGGGCAGTAGGGCCTTCTCTGCCCAATCCTGACAGTGGAGCTGGCCAAGCAGGTCCCACAGAGGGTTTTAGGCCACCTCTCCAAATGGAATCGCACCCCAGGACACCCCGCAGCACCTGCAGTCAGAGGGCCAGTGCAGGACCCCAGCTCCTGGGCCCCGCAGCACAGCGGTCAGGGCTCACTTCCACCCTCCGGGGCACAAGGACACCCCCCTCAACGGGGCACAAGGCCCCACCTGGGCAGGAGGCCCCACCTGGGCAGGAGGCCCGGAGGGGCTCCCCCCGGCTCCCAGCGCAGCGCGCAGGTTCTCCGTCCCACCGAGACCCCCGGAGCCGCGGCCGGCTACTCTGACAGGTGGGCTCCACGGGACCCGCCCGCCTCGACCTGTCACTAGGCCCCGCGGCCCAGCCCCCGCGCGCGCTGCGAAGGCGCGGGGGCGGCCGGGGACCCCCGCCCGCCGCCCGCCGGCCTGCAGAGCCCCGGCGCAGGCCGGGCCGACTGGGGGCGCGGGCCGGGCCGGGCCGGGGCGGCGGGCGACGGGATGCAGCCGGCCGGGTGCCGCCGCACCCCCCGCCCGCCCCGCCGCACCTGGCTCGCCGGGCGGGCGCGCTGGGCGCGGGCGCGGCGCCGGCCGGGCGGTCCGGCCGTGGCGGGTCCCTGCCCTGGGCCAGCGGCGCCGGGACGCGGGCTCACCCTGGGCCGAGCGTCGGGCCGGCGTGACGTGCGCGCGGCGCGGTGACGTGGGCGCGGCGGCCCGCTTCGCGCAGCGCGCCTGCGCGCCTTTTCGCGCCTTCAGCGCCCTCCTCCTCCTCCTCCTCCTCCTCCTCCTCCTCCTCCTCCCGCCGCTCAGCTCCTTCTCCTCCCGCCGGTGCCGCCCGCCCTGGGGGTGCGGACGCGCGCGCGTTCTCGAGTGCGCGTGCGCCGGGCGCGGGTGGAGACGGGCTGGCGCCAGAGCGCGCGGTGCGCGCTCGCCTGTGTGCGCATGGAGAGGGGCCACGTGTGTGCGTGCCTCTGTGTGTGCACGAGAAGGCCAAATGTATGTATACCTGTGCATGTGCGCACAGAGGGGACACATGTGAGTGTGCCTGTGTGTGCGCAAGGATGGGCCAACTTGTATGTATGCATGTGAGTGCGCACGGAGAAGGGGCCACGTGTGTGTACTCCTCTGAGCTTGCATGGGGCAGAGCCAGTTGTGTTCACACCTGTGTGTGCACAAGGAGTAGAGGAGCCACGTGTGAGCATGTCTGATGCCTACTTGGAGAAGGGCTGCATGTGTGCCTACCTGTAAGTACATGTAAGAGAAGAAGAACTGTGTCGCCCAGAGACGGGCCAAGTGTGTGCACTAAAGGGCCAACGGTATGCACCCAGATATGCATGCCTGTGCCCAAGAAGGGGCTGACGTTATGCACGCCTTTGCGTGTGTATCCGCACGCGCATGGACAAGAAGAGCCAGGCGTGGGTATGCTCTGGAGTACTTTCCTGTGAACCCACAGGAAAGGAGACAGTGGGCGTAGGTTTGCACAGAGGAGGGCAGGTGGAGCATGTGAGTAAAGGTGTGCACTGGACACCAAGGAAAGACAGACTGCTGCCCCTAGTCAGCCAGCGGCCTCAGCGCCCATGCAACATGCACCCAGATTCCTGACGAGTCCACACCTTCTGAGCGCCTGTGCAAAGGAACTAGAAGGGGGTCACCAGGAAAATTAGGCAGCCTGTCTGCTCCTCAAGGGCAGAAGCAGTTTTGTCACAGGATGGACCTGGTGCAGCCTGGCCCTGGAGGCTTAGTCCAGCCTGAATCCCACCACCCAGCCAGGTAGAGGACAGTCTGGGCCTCCAGAGCCGGTGCAAAGGTCAAGGCTGAACCAAGGGAGGGAGCCATTAACCTCTGCCAAGGAGCCTTGGGAGGCCTCCCTCTCCACCTGGAACATATTATTACAGGACACCCCACTTCAGAGGATTTCACAGTTGAACCACTTGTAAGCAGACTACACCCACTGCTGCCTCTTGGGTGAAGCTCCGCCCCTGCTTAGGTGGCCAACAGTTTAATTAACCTTGCCTTCTTTGAAGAGAGCAGATACTTTCCAGTTCTGCACGCTGATTGGCACATTCTAGGTACTCAGAAACCGCTGGTGGGGAGGTAGGGTGAGCCAGAGGCTCCTGGGCGAAACCTGCAGATTTCTGGCCTTGCTTTCTGCCATGGAATCTGTGCATGCCGCGAGGGAGTCAGCTTTACTTCCAAAACTACACTCCTCTGCACTTCTTTCCAAAAGGCTGTAGGTTCCCAGCTCTGCTCCTGTAAATTCAGGTTCCCCTCCCCACCCAGATCACCACCGGCTAAAAGAGACACAAGAAGCAGCCATTGTTCTGGGCCATACGCCTACCTAAACATCCTAGGAAACAGATACTGGGAGACACTGAGTCATTTCTTCAGACCCATGGAGAGAGGCAGGACGGATAGGAGAGACTTCACGGGTGAGGCCTGGTGCAGCAACTGAAACTAACTCTGGCCATTCTTGAAAGGCACCTGCAGAGCCTGGGTTGATTGAGGCCAGAGCCCAGAAGGTCAGCTCCAACCCAGGGCCGCCTGGGTGCTGGGACAGCTGGAGCTGGCTGGACTGGAGTGACGTGTCTCGGAGGTAAAATCGGGCACCAGAGGCTTCAAATGGCTAAGTGTCCTCCAGTTCTCTAGTCCCTGCCCACCACCCCAGGGAGCAGGAAAGTACAAGATGCATTCTGGGCTTCCACAATGGGAGGGGGATTTCCTAGACTCAAGGAGGCCTCCGACGTGTGATTGATCACAGAGCAGCTGAACTCACCTTGCTGGGAGAAGTGGAGGCTCCACAAGGCACCTTGAAAACTGGATGGGCTGGAGTCAGAAACAGACAGCGGGAGCAGGAAAAGGAAGGGACCGGCCTGGGCACAGGGGGAGGGGTAGCTTTGGGAAAGCGCTCCTGATGGATGAGTTTCGGGTTTGGATGGGCTGACCTGCTCCTGGGATGCTGCAGTAAGACTCTAGGTAGGACTTACTTTTGAATGTGCTACTATCACAAGAGGTGCAGCCAACGCTTCCCGGGGCCTGTGCACTGGAGAGCAGTGCCTTAGGCTGCCAGTGTGCAGTGTCTAATGTGCAGGACACTTGGGCCCAGCGTGTCCTGCTGGGTCCTGCATCCTTACTGACCTCTGGCTGCTCTATCCAGGGTCAAAAGAAGACACGGACATCTACAGTTATTGAGGACGGACTCTCTCTCCAAGGCTGCCGCTGCTTGCTTTGCATATTTAGAAGCTCTGGTGTTTGGTGCACGTGTATTTGCCATTGCTGTGTCTTCTTGGTGAGTTGGCCCTTTTGCATGATGTCCCTGTCTCTTGTGACAGTCTTGGACAGAGTCTGTTATTTTCATCCTGGCGGAGCTGCCTTGCTCGCTTTTGTTTCCTGTTTGTCTTGATGTATTTCCCACCCCTTCACTTTCAGCCTCTGTGTGTTCTTAGAGCTAAAGTGGGTCTTTTGTAGACAGCACATATTCAGATCCTGTATTCATTCATTCATTCATTCAATTGGAGGTTGAACTTAGGGGGACTTTACCACTGAGCACATCCCCAGCCCTTTTTATTTTTTGTGATGGAGTCTCACTAAATTGCTAAGGCTGGCCTCAAACCTGCCATCCTCCTGCCTCAGCCTCCCAAGCCATTGGGATTGCAGGCATGTGCCACCAGGCCCAGCTTGAATCCTGTTTGTTTTGTTTTGTTTTGTTTTTATCATTCTGGCAATCTATGCCTTTTGGTTGAGTTTTATCCATATACATCTTTTACACATTGTTTTGCCCATAATATTTATATTTATTCTCTTTTCAATAACATAGGAAATAAAAAGAGGAGTTACAAACCAAAAAATACAACAGTTTTGGCCTTTCCACTTGCCCACATATTTACCACATTGGTGCTGTGGAGACAGTCACCTGTTTCGTGGATCCGGCGGGGTGTCCTTCCAGGTCAGCCCTGTGCTGTTTCTTATGGGGCAGGTCTGGAGGTGACACATGCCCTCAGCTTGTGTTTACCTGGAGAATGTCTTAGTCTCTCCTTTATGTTTTAAGGCCATTTTTGGTAGACACAAAATTATCTTATTTTTTTTTCCTTCAGTAAAATGTGCTATACCACTGCTTTCTGGTCCCCACTGGTCTCTGATGGGAAATTAACTATTCCTCTCACAAGGGTTGCTTGTGATTGACAAATCACTTCTCTCCTGATGCCTTCAAGTTCCTTCTGTTTTGCCTGTTCCGTTTGATTCTGTGTCTTGAGCAGATATGTTCTGAGTGTACATTATTTGGGATTCATTGAGCCTCTTGTATTTGTAGATTTGTGTCTTTCAACAAACAGTGACCACTTGAGATTTATTCCAGGAACGCAGAGGTCCTGCACCTTCACATGTACATACACACACAAGTATATATGTTGATAATTTATGCCAATGTTCATTACAGCATTATTCATAGTAATGAGCATCCATCCACGATGAAGGGATAAATAAAATGTGATATATACACACAGTCGTGTCCAGGAATGAAATTCTGACACATCCTGCACATGGATGAACCTTGAAAATATTACACTGAGTGAAATAGGCCAGATTTCCAGGATATGAGGATGAATATTGTGTGGTTCCACTTGTATGTAACATCCAGAATAGGAAGACTCATAGAGGAGTGGAATAAACCGTTTCCTGAGGCTATTGGTTATGGGAGATGAGTGGTTACTTGATGACTGAAGTTTCTACTTGTAGTGACAGAGACATTTTGAAAAAAGTTAATGAAGGATGGAGCTGGGGTTGAGCTCAGTGGTGGAGCACTTACCCAGCACGTGTGAAGCCCCGGGTTCCATCCACAACACCACCTAAAAATAAAGAAAGAAAATAAAGGTATTGTGTCCATCTGCAACTAAAAATATGTTTTTAAAAAAGAGTTAATGATAATGACTGCACAATGCTGTAAACGTAATTAACACCACTGAACGGTACACTTAAAATGGCTAAAATATATAAAACCACATTACACTTTAAACAAGTGAAATATGTAATATATGAATCATATCTCAGTGAAACTATTATTTAAAAAGCTACACAAGAGGGCTGGGGATGTGGCTCAAGTGGTAGCGCGTTCTCCTAGTATGCGTGAGTCCCTGAGTTCAATTCTCAGCACCACGTGAAAATAAAACAAAGATATTGTGTCCACCTAAAACTAAAAAATAAATATTTAAAAAAATAAAATAAAAAGCTACACAAGAAGGCTAGGACTGTGGCTCAGAGGTAGAGCACTCACCTAGCATGTGTGAGGTACGTCATAAAAATAAAGGTATTGTATCCACCTACAACTAAAAAACAAATATTTTTAAAAAGCTACATAAGATATCATTCTAGGAACAATTGAAGAAGATTTTACATGTTCCAAATATTAGTTAAGAGAAGAAATTTCTCTGCTAGGTATGATGATGGTAATTGTAGTAATGTGAGATTGTCCGTATTTTTATAAGTATACTTTCAGATAACATACACAAAGAAAGAGGAAGAAAAAAGAATAAATATGACAAAAATGATAAAAACTGCTTAATTTGTGGGTGTTCTACTATTTGTCCAACCTCTCTATATTTTGAAAATTTCAAAATAATTGCAAGAAAAATCCCATTTCTATTCAACATTAATCAGGAAGTCCTAACCAGTGCAATAAGACAAGAAAAATAAAGAAAGAGGCATAAGTAGTGAAGAGGAGAAAGTAAAGCTCTATTTGTTCTCAGATGATGACAACATGTGTGGAATACCAAGAAGTCTACTACATCAGCCAGTAATTCACCAGATTCTCTGGACATGAGGTCAGTGCAGGAGGCTGCATGTGTAGCTCTGTGGTAGAGCACTTGTCTAGCAGGCACACACACACACACACACAAATCAATGCAAAAATAAGGAAATACACCATATTGTGGGTCAGGAACCTTGATGGCCATTCTTCCTATACTAACCTGTAGATCCAATGAGATCCCAGTCAAAACCTTGCTGTTTGGTTTGGTTTGGTTTTTGTAGAAATTAACGACTGGTTATTTTTTTTAATAGACCTTTTCGGGCAGTGCTAGGGAAGGAACCCAGGACCTCACACATGATAGGCAAGTGATCTGCCCCCAAACTACACTCCCAGCCCTAGACTTTATTTTTTAGAGCAGCTTTAGATCCTCAGCAAAACTGAGGAGAAAGTGCATAGCTCCATAGACCCCTGGCCCAGCGTTGCCTGCTGCCACAGTCTGCGCCTCCCTTGACACGTGCCGCCACCCCGAGTCCACAGGTGGTGGGGCCTCACCCCCGATGCTGTGCATTCCATGGGGCTGGGCAAGTGTACAGCAATGCGTGGCAACCATTTCAGCACCTCAGAGATGACTCTAAGATGATCTCCATACCCTGAAAGCCCTCTGTGCTCAGTCAGTTCTTCCCCTCCTCCCAACCCCTGGCAGCACCTACCTCTACATGTCTCCAGGAAGGAGATCATGGTTGGAATCATACAGCCTTCAGATGGGCTTCTGTCACTTGACAATATGTCTTTAAGCTTTCTTCGCATGTCTCCTCGGCTTGGCAGCTCGTGTCTTTTCACTGGTGAATAATACTCCACTGTCTGGATAGACCACAGCTTGCTTATTTATTCATCTGGGGTGCTGGGGATAGAACCCAGGGCTTTGTAAATGCTAGGCAAGCTCTCAACCACTGTACTACATCCCCAGCCCCTTCTACCTTTAACTTCGGATGCCTCACTGAGTTGCTGAGGCTGGCCTTGAACTTGACATTCTCCTGCCTTGGCCTCCAACTAGCTGGGATGACAGGCTGAGCCACTGTTCCTGGTGACTTAATGCACCCACTGAAGGGTGCCTTCACTGCTTCCAAGGCTGGGCACTTAAGAAAAAGCTGATATAATGTGTATGTTTTGTGTGGAGTTTTGGCTGCTTTGGGTAGATGCCAGGGAGCACAGGGGCTGGATCCTTTGGTAAAAGCCTGTCTAGTTTTACCAGAAGCTCCAAGCTGTCTTCCAAGTGGTGGCCACTGGACATGCCCACAGGCCATGGGTGTGTGCCCGTTCCTCCCCGTCCTCGCCCAACAAGGCCTGGAGCAGTGCCCCACCCCAGCTGGCTCTCATGCAGGGTGTCGGTGCTGGGGTCTTGGGATCCCTCAGCACGGGCCTCCTCCAAGGCCATTCTTTGGGGAGTTAGCCCAGCTGTGGTGGCTGGACAGGAGCAAATACAGAAGGTGAGACGCGATGGTGTTACCTGAAGGCTAAGTGTGGTCTCGAGAGGGGCCCAGGTGTGTCTGAGGCAGTCGAGCGCCAGGGAGGTGGAGGATGGGAGGACTGCTCTCAGTGTCTGCCACCACAGTGGCAGCAAGGCCTGCAACTTCCTTGTGGCCACCACAGGCAAAGGGCAAGCGATGTCCACAGTTGTGCCCATTTGGCACACATCCACTTGTTTCCTGAGGATCATAAAGAATTCCAGCCACAACTCCACTTCCAGTTCATTTTTTGTGACTCTGAAAAAACTAGAGAAGCCACCATTTGGAAATCTTTGAAGACAGGAGGCCTGTCCTTTACTTAACCTTGCAATTTGTCTCCCATGGTGCTGCCCCCTGCACTCTTAGGGTCAGTAGCCGGATGGTGAAGACAGTTACCAGCGTGAGATAAGCACCCAGAGGAACTGCAGGGGTCTCGCAGGAGCAGAGGAGGTTGGCTCCTCCCGATGCCGGCAGGGAACCTGCCAGAGGGGCACCTGTGCTGGGAGCATCCTCGGCAATCCTCCAGGCCAGAACTGCCCACGCCAGGGCCCACTCCAGGCCTAGCACTCTGACCCTGGCCTCCACTGGGCCTCACCACGGAGAGTCGCCATCCACCTGTCACCTCAACTGTGTGGGGCCCGTCGCTTTCCTTCTTGTCTCTAACCACCACTCTACGAATCTGCCTAAAATTCACCTTTTGAGTAAAAGTCTTGGGGGACAATGGTGATTCCCAACATGAACTCAAGCTGCCATGAAGCCAGGCTCTGAAGTCACTGTGCTTCTGGTGGCAGTCCTGCACACACTGTCTGCTTCTTTCTGGACAATACCACTCTGTAAGTCTGCTCAGGGAAATGACCTCTGCCCGCTCCTCTGCAGATGGACATCCCCATGGCCCTCGTCAACTGTCAGGTCCTGGCCATCCAGTCGGGGTTGAGCAACGTCGTTTGACTCTGGGACTCACCTGCTGGTTCCTCTGCTACCCACCAGGCTAGAGAACTTTCTCCTTATCCTTGGGATTGTCTCCTCCATGTCCAGATGTGTCGGCTGTGGTCCGTGTCCAGAGTCCCCGCCCCTCCAGGGACATAGTGTCCCTCAGGAGGTGTGTGAGAAATCACTGAGGTGCTGCAAGAAATCAAGCACGTGCTGGAAGGTGGGTGGCAAGGCAGAGTTTACCTCTCCTGTAGAGCCTGACTAGCCAGTGCGCCTGTTTTCATATCTGGTGCAGCGCTGCCCTGCACCCTGATGGGAGGACTCAGGTACCATCCACACAACTGGCTAACTTTAGAATTAAGGTGGCTGAGGGAAGGGCTACAGTTAAAATGGCTACAATTGGAGCCAATTAAGGCTGAATACATACTGTTCTGAAAATGGAGCACCAGGCTTTGCATGTCTCACAAGTACCCCCTTTTTCTTTTTATACCTTTGGTTTCATTTTTAGGGAGACCTTTGGTATTGCCACCCCTCTTGCACAGGCATTCTGAGATGGAAAGTGGTAAAGGTCATGAACTCTTCCCTTTTAGCAGTTTGGGTAGCCGTCCAGTGATGCACTTGGTGAGGTTCTTTCCAGTTCGGTTGAAGACTGTCTTCTCTCCAAGTCCTGATTAAAATCAAGCCCCCAGGCTGAAAGCAATGAATTGAAAATTCTAGAAGGGGAGTCTGAGCAACAGTTTATGATAATTATACCAGAAAAAATAAAAAGCATAGTCAGGTCTCAAATTGACTCAACGGACATGAGCATCAGGTACTCTGTAGAGAAACCCTCTTTTATATAACTTCCCATTATGTGCTTACTTTTGGGAAGACTGACAAAGCTACATCTCTAGTTACATTGCTATTACATTTCTATGCCCATGTAGGACTGTGCTTTGATTATACTGTCTGGTCAGGTAACACCAAATTATTCAAAACTGATCTTGTTCCTTCCTATCTACTAAGAGTCAGCTTATCTACTAAGAGTCAGCTGAGATTCCTGTGGGGGTCACTCTTGGAAACTTGTAAGAAACCTCTCAGCCTCTCTAGTGCTACCTGCCAGGCTGGATCAGAGTCTTGCTGACCATGTGTGCCTTCCCTTGGTAGCATCAGGGACATTTCCTTCTCCAAAGACCCTCTTCTTTGCAGAACTTGCACTGGTTGGCTTCCTGTTCTCTAGGGTCCTCTTAATCCCCCTGATCAGGAGGTCATGTGACCCAGAGTTGTAAAGCCCTAGGAGAAGTCCCATTGTTCCTGTGGTCCTAGATGACCTTAGAGGGTGAGGGCCAAATATTGGCTATTTTTCTTTATCCCTTTAACTTCCTTGACTTTGTTTGGTTTTAAACACCCAGCAGGCCAGTTTCATCAGTCTTAAAGTAGAAGTACTGGGTTTGAACTTTAATGTTTATAACTTTGTCTCCTCCATGTCCAGATGTGTCGGCTGTGGTCCGTGTTTATCCCTTCCATTTAATTGGGATCAGCATTAGTACTGGAGGTCAGTCTTCTATTTTGTCTGTCCTATGGCTTACTTTAAAATTAACTCAGGTTGTTCTGTTATACGGCATATTTCTTTAAAACACTAATAAGGAAAATACAAAATGAAATTAACAAGACCAAAAACATTCAATTTGTATAATAGCTTTGAACCAAGAAACATAATCTGTATAATAACACTAATATATCTTTGGTATCTATTTTGCCTCCATAAAGACACATAAATTTATCAACTCAATCACAAGACCCTTTACAAATTTTACTTTATTTTAAAACTCTTACAAACGTACATACCTTTTATAATTTACCTAAACCTTTACTTAGTTTTGTATTATATACCTTTGTTATTTTGAGATCACAGTAATCTTTACAACAAAAATCTATCTTTTGGACACAACTTTAAATAAGCTTAAATCTAGCCTACATTGGAGCCATCCTAACATGGAGTAGAGTGAGAAACAGAGCCTTATCTCAAGTAAGGTGTGGATGTTAATGATAACACAATCCAAGATCGATGCTGAAACATGGCTCAAACCAAAAACTAAGAAAGCTCTTAACTTACACTGATGTCCTTATATTAACCACATTTAACCTTAAAAGAAAAATTTTGGGGACTGGGTTGTGGCTCAGTGGCAGAGCACTTGCCTGGTATGTGTGAGGCACTGAGTTCGATCCTCAGCACCACATATAAATAAATAAAAAATAAAGGTACATCAACAACTAAAAAATATTCTTAAAATTTTTAGAATCCAAAGTGTAAGTAATAACCTAAAATAACAGTTGTTTGTTTAACCAGAGTTGTAAAAACAATTCCTTTAAGATTTAATCCCCCTAAGTAATAAAAACTAACAGACACTAGAAAATCATCTTGATAGATCCGAGCAGATCAATGCTCAGTCTTTGCTCCCTCTCAGTACATTAAAACCCAAATGATTTCGGCTGATGGTGGTAATGATAGCTAATTTAATCACAAGTGCAGACTTTCTGAGATCTGCCTTCCTAGCCCGTCTGCAGCTTAGACATTCTACAGCTTGTTCACGACCTTAATTTTGGACTCTTCATTTTGGATTTTAGAACAAGAATATTACTTTACCACACAAAAACACTTTCTCATCTAGAAACATTTCTTTTACCTTCTAATTTCATATACTTAAATATATTTTTATTCCTAAAACTTTCTTTTATTGTTTTTTCTAGTTTTGGACCCTTAAATTTATATTTTGAAACAGTCCTTATGAGTGTTATCTGTGCATTTAATTCATGTGACAGACGTCACCCCAGGAGCGGTCAGTCTGGCACGTGCGACAGCTCTGCCCCAGGACCCTGGGCCTTTCTCTCATGGGCAGCCTGGTGTTTAATGAGGCCATCTTTTTCCTTCTGTCTCCCTTTCAGAGCTTACTGAGCGAGTAAGCCCAAGCATATGAGAAGGTGCCATCGTGGTTTAGTGCAAAGTGACGTTTTCCCCCCTCCTGGTCTCAAGCCAGTTTGGGTAGCTGCTCGTGTGAGTCCAGCTGTAAGATGGGGTTCCAGCAGAGGCCTCCCTGGGGAGTGATCTCGTCTGTCCTCCAACAAGTACAGAAAACACAGGGCTTGAGGGCCACAGGAATCCTGGTGCCCAGGGCTGTGCCAGGTGGAGTGTGACCCATGCACAAGACATGGGGAGGAGTTTCTTGGCATCCCTCCACTGTCTGAGCCACATCAGAGTGTCCCGGGTTCCGGGGGGACCTCAGAGCTGCTGGAACCTCCCCTTGAGGCCTGTCTGGCACTCTTGAGTGGGCCAGACCCTGGCCCCTTGGCAGTGCCTCCTGTACCCCTCGCCTCATCTCCTGTGATCCCCAGAGCACTAGGGCCATGGGGCGCGGCCTGGTGGGACTCAGGCAGGTGGGTGGTGGGACTCAGGCAGGTGGCTCCTCACCAGCACAGGACCCAGCGTCCCCCTTGTGTTCTTTCCCTGTTACAGGGAGAAACCCTGATTTTGTACTGTGCTTACCCAAATTATAGATGGGGCTGAGCATACTGAGAGGACAGACCAGTCACTTTCCTGGCTATTCTGGTGAGGGACAGATGTGTTCCTGAGAGCCATGTGCCCTGGGCAGGTTTGATACATTTACTTAGGTATTGACCACCTAACTCACATTTAGGGCCACCAAAGTCCTGTCCAACTGGTTGTTGCATAAAGAAATCTAACTTACAGAGCCGGGGATGGTGTCCCCACAGCAACAGACCCCAAATTTGAGACTTGGAGGAGAGAGGTAGTCAACGCTTGACTTCACTACACCTAGTCAACTCAGCCTGTAGGGGCAGCGGACAAGACGCCTTACAGCAATGAAGATGAGAGCCAGAAGTTTTCCAGGGAAAGTGGCAGGGTTCCATGATGGGAACCCACTGTTTTCCTAGGAGGACAAGAACATCTTTCCCTATAGTCTGGTAAAGTATGAACTAGCAAGACGGAGGGTCTATGGGACGGGGTCAAGAGACTTCAAGGGAAGGCTGCAAGGCAGAGAAGAGAAAGAAAAGGCGACCCACTCACGCACTTGCAGGTAGACGGCAGGGCTCTGCCTGGTATGTCACTCACACTGAGAGTGACCCCAGCCTGGATCCAAGGAGCTACGAGCAAGGTCCTCCTCCACCATGGGCAACAGGCCGTGGAAGGAGAAGGGAGTGGAGACGGAGCTTCCGTGTGCGTCTCTAGAGACCCTGTGGTCACACCGGGGAGCAGCCACGGCCAGAGACCTAGGGTGCTTCTAAGAGAGACCTCAGTTTCTCCATTGAATGGGCTGCAGTGGAAGGAGGCTGAGGCAAGATGGGACCCACCACCAGAGCAGGAGGGCTGTGCAGTCTCACTCCAGCACGGCCTTCCCGAGTGAGCCATGGCGTCCACTTTTAACTGGCTGACAGGGTCCAGGAGTGTTGACAGACAGAATGTACCCACTGGAGCATAGGACTCCCAGAAGAAAAGCTAAGTGACAGAGCCGTGGCCTGTCCCACTCAGCCTCCGAATGTCCCCTAGGGCTCCTAGATGAAGCCAGGTCGGGAGCAGCCTGGATCCCGTGTTGGCCAGTCTCCTCCTGGGTTCTCGTGTCACAAATGTGAAGAAGAGAATCCGTACACCATACTGGAGGGGAGGGGAGGCAGCAGGATCCTGCATGCGGGAGGGCCCGACAGAGGGACCCACTGTGGGCTGGCTCAGGGCTTGTGAGTGAACAGGCACCAAAAGAGGGTCAGGGCTGTGTCCTTCAGCCTGAGTTTCAGTCCCTGTTGGAACTCCCGTCTGGGTTCGCCCCACCTTCGATTTCTCCTGCCTCTGGGACAAAGGAGCTGTCTGCAGTATTCCCACAGGTGTGCCTCGGGGTCACTGACATCTGAAAGAGGCTCGGAGGTGCCAACTTTCTGCTGCTTCACCGCTGGTGTGGTCTCTGCATTTGAACAAGGCCTGGGGGGGTGCACGTCACTGCTCACTCTCGACTGTTCTTATTCATCAACACTCTGGCTGGCCACCCAGAAACACGTGGGTTGGCCATTTCAAGGGCATCTTTACTCACACCCATTTAGAGGGGCCCCTTTGTCCACATTTTGGATCTCTCCATCAAACTTATAAGAACTCATTTTTCTGTAGGCCAATTTTGATTCTAGGAACATGGTGCAGACACAAGCACATACAGAGACACACACACAGGTGTGCAACATACATGAAACAGACAGGAAACACACGTTTGTTTCCAGCAGGGGATGATCTCCACAGCTAGGAGGCAACAGCTACACACTCATCAAAGTCTCTATGAGATTTACCCCTTCAGAAATTAAAATGGAGCCTGTCACAGATTTTCACAGTATGACCCAAACATGAAAAGGGCCTATGCAGTTGGGCACATTAGAAATAGAGTCTGCAGTCCTGGTGGACACTGAAGTCAAAGGTCCAGGGGGCCACGACCCTCCATGGGGCACATTTATTTCCAACATTACTATCATTCATTTCCCTGCACAAGACTCTTTAAAGGAAAGGTTATACATACGGGCTCTTTCCATAGTTCTTCCCTGTCCCCAGCCCTAGAAATTTTATTCCCCATTTTTCATAGGCTCCTGTAATTGATTTCCCTCTTGTGAGTGAACCTCCTGCCATCTCTGTGCTCAGTCCCTCTTACCAGGGATTTCTCACACACCTTGGGACCCCACCGTGCACTCAGTCCCCGTTCCTACAGATTTCTTGCCCGACCACCTAAGGACTAAGTACTTCTCCCTCAAGACCAAGAATGGATTTTCTAATTTTGATCTAGGTACAGAATCACTTGGTGCCTGTGGTTCCTGTCTGGGCCTTTTCCCTGTGTTGCAGATCCACTTTTTTAAAAAAAAATATTTACTTTTAAGTTGCTGATTACACATTTATTTCTTTATATGTGGTGCTGAGAATTGAACCCAGTGCCTCATGCATGCCAGACAAGTGCACTACCACTAAGCCATAGCCCCAGCATCCTCGATCCACTTTCAACCCACTTTGGAATTTGGGTCCTTTGTTGGCCTCAGGGTTGCCACTTTCCTACCCTCACCAAGGCAAGGGCAACAAGGCAGTGGGAAGCGTCTCCTCTGAGGAGGGTCCCTGAGACCACTATTGGTTATAGAGCCCCATGCCAGTCTCCAAAATTGTTAGAAATATCAGGTGCCAGGAGGTATGTGGGCAAGGCACTCCAGCCAGAAGGTCTCCAACACTGCCTGAGAGCAGGTGTGCCAGGTAGGCTTCACCTGTTACCAACAGCACTGCCCTGTGCCCCGATGGGAGGACTCAGGACCTTCCATATGACTGGCTAACTTGAAGATTAGGGCAGCTGGTGAGGTGCTGCAATTGAAATAGGTTCTAATGGAGCCAACTGAGCTGCAGACACACCCCTGGAGGAGGAACTGAGGCTGCTGTTCCACTAGAGCCAACGGAGCTACACACACACAATGCACTGGAGGAGCTCAGGCTGCTGTTCCACTGGAGCCAACTGAGCTGCACACACACTGCCCTGGAGGAGGAGCTCAGGCTGTAAAATGATTACTCCATATACTATGGATCAAATTGATGAGTTAGCTAATGAGTTAAATACTTGGGCAATAATCATGTGCAAATCTAATGTTTCATTTGATAACCACTTACCATCTAATCCTTTGCTGTCTTTTTGGTCTTCGCATCCTGTAGTTTTTCCAAAAATGACAAGAAAAACACCTATCATGAATGCTCCAAATATATTCACTGATGGATCAAATAATGGTACAGCAGCTGTAGTTACCCCTGATCAAACTTTTACATTTGTAGTACCCAAACAATCAGCTCAAAAGGTAGAGCTTAATGCGTATTACAAGCTTTTGTGATGTTTAAAGATTCTGTATTTAATTTATTTTCTGATAGTCAGTATATAGTTAATGCTATAGTATCCCTTGAAGATGCTGGTAGGATTTTCCCTTCCTCTACTGTTTTCTCTTTGTTTTCCACTATACAAAGTCTAATCTGGGACAGAAAAGATCCATTCTTTATAGGACATATCAGGGCACATACAGGATTGCCTGGAGCCCTTAGTTTGGGCAACGATTTAGCAGATAAAACTACACATGACATACATATTTTCTCTACACTAGAAGAAGCTACAAATTTTCATAAAAGGTTCCATGTCAATGCTAATACTTTCCAAAAGCATTTTAAAATAACTAAGGAACAAGCCAGACATATAATAAAACAATGTCAAAATTGTGTGACCTTTTTACCACAAGTTAATCTTGGAGTCAATCCTAGAGGACTGATACCTAACCATATTTGGCAGATGGACATCACACACTTGCCAGAATTTGGAAAATTAAAATATTTGCATGTTACAGTTGATACTTCTTCCGGATTTTTGATGGGCTCCCTTCATGCCAGAGAAAAAACTAAAGATATTATAGCTCATTGCTTATAAAATTTTGCCACTGTGGGCATTCCAAAACAGTTAAAAACAGATAATGGTCCTGGCTATACCTCTACCTCTTTTAAGCAATTTTGCTCATCATTTGGCATTACTCATATAACAGGAATCCCATACAATCCACAGGGACAAGGCATAGTTGAAAGAGCTCATCAAACTATTAAAATGTACTTATTAAAGCAAAAAGAGGGAATTTGGAAGGGGTATATATCCCCCAAAGATAAACTTAAAATAACCCATTTTACTCTAAACTTTTAAAATTTGGATTCATCAGGGCTTAGTGCTGCGGAAAGGCATATGTGTCCAAAAAATGTACGTAAGCCTAAGGTACTTTGGAAGGATATTCTAACAGGACAATGGAAAGGTCCTGACCCAGTGATTGTCTGGAGTCGGGGTTCTGTTTGTGTGTTTCCACAGGGAGAACAGCAGCCGATTTGGATTCCAGAGAGACTAACCAAAGCGATTTCTACAGACCAAAAAGAAGATGATGTGACTCAAATCCATAACAGCTGATATCCAGATCTCCAGCTTGGCTATTCTTACATCTGCGACAGTGATTAACCAGGATGCTTTTTTCAATATCTATTTTATTATTGCCTTTTCCCACATCATAAAGTTCTATTTTATTTTTTGAGCTCATACAGACCGAGGTTAATGTTTTTCTGATCAGTTTTATTTTTTGACTGTGGAGTTTTTAAACATTGCAATGGAGATTTCACCTGTGAAAAGCTACAAGGCCTTTACTATTGTCTTATGTGTTGTACGTTTGTGTGCACACTTGTGTTTTGTGTTGTATGTCTGTGTGTGCATATGTCCATATATCATATATGAGGAGCGCTCATGAAAAAGTGGATCCGAATTTTTTTTTATTCACGTGATTTTAATGGTTTAATTTAAATTGGGTAAACAGCTGTTGAGGATTGTTTTAATATGTGAACAAAAAGGAGGTTAACAGATCTGTTTGTTTACTTTCACCTTTCCTTTTCATTATATTTAATAATTCTGTTCAGGATAATGTAAATTGTTCAGAAAATTGTTTTCTTAGCACCTGTTGGAATGTTACATAATTTTTTTTTAGCCATTGTTGCCAGAATTCCTATCTTCATCCCAGTGCCGGTGAAGACAAAGATAAAACCAGACTACAGCTTCTATGATAGCTATCACAACAAACTGTAAAAACTGATACATCAATGAATAATAACTCAACAAGTGATGCTCAATCAAGGAGTCGATTTACTTTGGGAGGAAATGGACATATTGATAGATTCCTCCACTTTGAACTGCTTGCAGAACTTGCCTGGACTATGTATCACTTGTATGCATTGTGGTCTATCTGTTGATGCAGCGAATTGTGGTAGTGCTGGCGTATCTTTGCAGATGGTGTCATCGGTGGTACAATTTTTCCAAAAACAGCCGTCATTTGGCTTGGTGTCGTGGCATTTCTGCATCCTCCTCCCTTCTGCTAGTAATGGTCTAAAATTTGGGGGCCAACAGAGGTGAGGCAAAGAACCTCATCCCCCCACTGGTGCAAAGGCCAAATTTGGGGGCCAACAGAGATGAGGCAAAGAACCTCACCCCCCCCCCACACTGGTGCAAAGGCCTATCCACAAGTATGGCTGTGCTTATTGTTTAATTAAACAGAAGGGGGGAGATGTTGAGGGCCACAGCCAAGTCGAAATGACGCATGGCATTTTTGCCAGAAGTAGTGGTTGAGAGGTGACGCCAGCGAGTTCTCGCGGAGTTCCCGTTGAGTTCCAATTGAGCTCTCGTGGGGATTCCTGGAGAGTTCCCGTTGGTTGGGAAAGTGCCGGAGGAGGTATATTTCCGGCTGCTGGTTCCTGGAAGAGCCATGTGGCATTCAAGAGAATTCCCGGGGAGCGTGTGTGGAGTGTGCTGGTGGAGTTCAGAAATAAAGTTTGTTCCTGCTTCAGTGGCTCGTGATTTCTACGCAGACAGACTGCGGCACACACACACCCCTGGAGGGGGAGCTCAGGCTGCTGTTCCACTGGAGCCAACTGGGCTGCACACACACATACACACACACACACACACACATTCCTGGATGAGCTCAGGCTGCAGTTCCACTGGAGCAAACTGAGCTGCACACACACACACACACACACACACACACACACACACGGAGAATCTCAAACTGTTTTTCCGCTGGAGCCAACTGGGCTGCAAACACACATGCACACACACACACACACTGCCCTGGAGGAGGAGCTCTCGTTGCTGTTCCACTGGAGCCAACTGAGCTGCACACACAAACACTGTCCTGGAAGAGGAGCTCAGGCTGCTGTTCCACTGGAGCCAACTGAGCTGATTACACACACACACACACACACACACCTGGGGGAGCTCAGGCTGCTGTTCCACTGGAGCCAACTGGGCTGCACACACACACACAATATCCTGGAGGAGCACCTCAGCCTGCTCTTTCACTGGAACCAATGAGCTGCACACACACACACACACACAGACACACACACACACACTACTGGAGGAGGACCTCAGGCTGCTGTGCCACTGGAGCCAACTGAGCTGATTACACACTGCCTTGGAGGAGGAACTCGGGCTCTCTGTTTCTCACAGTTGCAGGTTTTCTCAGAGTGGACCTGGAGTGGACCTGGAGTGTCCCCAGTTGCTGGGACACTCCAACTCCAGGTCCACTCACAGAAAACCTGAGCCTCTCCATGGTGATGTGTGTGCAGCTCAGTTGGCTCCAGTGGCACAGCAGCCTGAGCTTGGTCTCCAGTGTAGGAGAGTCCAGAGGGGGGCTTTGGGAAGTGTTTGGTCCTTAGGCTCCAACCTCACCAGTGGACTGACCCATCGATGGCTGTCTGGACCCCAGAGCTGTGGAGACTGTGCGACGTGCGTAGCTGTCCGAAGGAGTGGAAACCAGGGCTCACCTGGCCCCGGCCCCTCCCTCCCTCCTCCTCTCTCCCTTGCTCCCTGCTTCCCCACCACCATGTGCCCAGCAGCCTCCTCTGCCCCACCCATCCACCAAGTCGGCCTTCCCTCGGGCCCAGAGCAAAGAGTAGATGGCCAGGGACAACATCCCTTCAAACCGTGAACCCAAACAAACTTTTCCTCCTCTAGGTGATTTGCCAGGTATTTTGGTCACAGTGATGAAGCCGACTGACATATAGGGCACGGCCACTGAGCCCGAGACATCCAGCAGGAAGCAGCCATGGCCACTTCATCCTTCTGCCACCCCCACTCAGAAATCCAGGGAACAGCTGTGCCCCTTCCTGGCTCCTCCCAGACCTTCCTCTGCACAAACCCATCTCCCCTCCCCCCATCTGAACAGGGGATTCAAGTGTTTTGGCTTTCATGAAACAAACCTCAGGAAAACTGGTCTGCTGGTTCTGTCCCCTGGCCACCCAGGGCCAACCCTGAGACCTGAGGCCCAAGTCTACATCCTCAGCTCCACGTCACCCAGCCCCTGTCCAGAGCAGGCCACAGCCGGCCATCCCAGGGGTGCGAGCAGGAGAAGGCTGCGGAAGTTCTCTCCATTCCCGCCAGCACCCAGCCTCTTGGGCACCACTGACCGGGAACACCCGAGTCTGCCGCTCGCCAGAGCTGCACCGCCTGACGGGGCTGCCTCTTTTAAAACCTTTACTCTGAAACCCTGATGCTCCCTACTGGTGACTGCTCCCTTGGACAGCACAGCCCATCTCTACTTCTCTCCTGCAGACCCCAGACGCTGCCCCTGACCCCGTTGCCCCTCTCTCTCCAGGTCACTCACAGGAAACACTCAGTTCACTACACAGGATCCCAGTCCCCACCCTGTGTCCTGGAGCCACCCCTGCTCCAGGACACAGGGTGGTCACTCTGGAGACTCTGCCCTCCAGGTCTTAGTGCAGGCCTCCTGGTCCACCCTCTCCCTAAACAGCTGTCCTGTCCTGGGCTTCCTCAGTGTGGACACCCAAGATGGGTGGCAGGGCCAGCACTCTCGGCAGGACGCCAGACACTGGGGGGGAAGCCAGCAGGGTGGCATCAGGCGGCAGTGAGGGAGACCAGAGCCGTTTTCCACAGACACCTCTCTATCAGCTTTCCACGGGTCGCTTCAGACCAGACGTGTCCTGCTTCAGCTTACTTCCCCACGGTTTGACGGACATCCTCAACACAGCACATGGGGCCACCGTCTCCTTCAAGGCCGCTGGCGGAACCGTTCAGCTCCTAGAGCCAATGTGCAGAGGAAAACTGCTTCCACAACGGCTTTCCTCGTGAAGGGCACACACGATCCATCTTTCTACCAAATACCTGTGCAGCCGAAAGAAGAGAGACCCTGCTCAGATGCAGAGGTGCACCCCGCCCTGCCAGGGGACTGTGGTACAGGAAGGGCTCATGGGAGCGGATCTCCCAGCTGCTCCCCCAAGACACAGCCTTCAGGCACCGTCCTGGGAGTGCAGAGACAGTATCCCCACCTGGACCTGGACCTCCCAGCTGCACACACAGAAATGAACTCCCGCACCCAGCCTTAGGAAGGTCTTGTTATGCACCTTGAAATGGACTAAAACAGGGCCCTGTGGGGTTCCTGTGTCAGGCCTCCATCAGTGGGCACCTGACAACATACCAGAAGTCAGAATCTCAGCTTTTCAAACAGTATTGCACTCGCTCCATCCTCGGAGAACAGCAAGGCAATGTACAAACCATTTTAGAAATTAGCTGAGGTTTTATGCAAAGATTAGCTCAACACAAAAATCAAAACAGATTCTCAATAAATTTCAACTAATTATACCCTGATCATAACTGACCTTTATTGAAGGATGAACATTCTTATGGTTCAAAATCAGATATTTTAAGAGTGATATACCTAATAGTGATTGACATGGAAGTGTTTTCATTTAAAATAGCTAAAAGGGCAGCCGTGGTGGTGCACACCTGTAATCCCAGCGACTTGGGAAACTGAGGCAAGAGAATCACAAGTTCAAAGCCAGCCTCAGCCACTTAGCTAGACCCCAAGCAACTTAGCTAGACCCTGCCTCAAAATAAAAAATAAAAAGTGTTGGAGATATGGCTCAGTGGTTAAGTGCCCCTGAGTTCAACACTTGGTACCCCCACCCCCCCCAAATATTTTTATTTATAAAATAAAACAGCAGGGTTGGGGGATATAGCTCAGTTGGTAGAGTGCTTGCCCTGCATGCACAAGGCCCTGGGTTCAATCCCCAGCACTATAAACAAACAAACAAACAAATAAATAGCTAAGAGGCATACAGACATCTATAAAATATTCATCTCACCTAGGAAACAAAAAGGGTAAAAGTAAGCTTCCAGACTCACTGCCAGAATTAAGATTTCAGCACAGACAGGTTTAATAACAAGTAGTTGACTAACAGATTGTAATTCTAAAGTTGCACAATAAAAATTTTCCTAATTTTTTTTTCTTTACAAAAAATAATTAACTGATGAATCAACAATAGAAATTAATAATAACTTCAGAAAAAAAGGCACATAGAGGCAAAACAGTGGAGCCACCTATGAGCCAGTGCCTCGGTCCTACTGTGCACAAGTGCAAGACAGTCATGCCAGGAACTTCCGCAACAACAGGAGCCTGAGCCAACAGGCAGACAGGAGGACACTGCTCCTTGCTGACGGCACTCCGGCTGACACCAGCGCACACTCCCTCCAGAGGTCGTCCCAGAGTTGCTCAACACCCAGCATGGTCAGAGACTGGACCGCCTCTCCGATCTTGGCACACATTTTGTAATTGCAGCTCTCCACAGCACAGGGGCCAGCAGAAGGCTGAGTGTGGTCACACTTAGTATAAGGAGGTACACCTGCAACACAGGTGAGCACAGCACATGTCACAGTGAGCTTTAAGGGGATCCCCACATGGGTGCGAGGCTGGGCAGAGTCACACCCAGCACTACAGGGACCTCTGCAAACCAAGCGCTCTCTATCTTCTCAGGGCACCTCAAGTAGAGCCACAGGTGAGGACATTGGACACGGGAAGAAAGACTCCAGGCACTGAGCCTCTGCTTACGTGAGGGTGAGCCCCACGGGCCACGTGAGTCACACCAACTTGCCCAATGTCCCTGGGGCAGTTCCGTTTTTCTAGTACACTCTGAAGGAAGACTCCTGTGCTCCTCACACTCAGGGGACATCAGACGCTTGATTCTGACCTCACGGCAGCCTTCAGTGGGTCAAGTACAAGGCTTAGGCCTCTTGTGTGCTATTCCTGAGCATCCAGCAGCTCAGCCTCAAGGGCAGGATCCTGCTGCCCATTCCCAGACAGATCAGCAACGGTCAAAGGCAGCAGTTCAGGAAGTGCGACCTGGCAATTCACCTGAGACGCCACACGTGCTGGGGAGGAGTGACCCCGGAGATCCCCCAGCACAGACAGGAGCGTGGTGAAAGAGCTGCTGGCGCCCTCTACACCAGGGACTTGTGGGCTGAAGTGCTGAACCTGCTCCCCAGGCTGACGCCTGAGGGACAGTAACCACTCACCTCCCGGGAGATGATGCCTGCTCTCCGCGCCCGGCTCCCCAGGACAAAGGAGAACTCGCTGACCTGGGCCAGCCCTGCAGAGATGATCCACTTCATGTACTGGCTGCTCTTTGGCAGGATGAGAGACAAGACCAGTGCTGCCAACACAAACTGCAAGAGCACAGCTCGTGTTACTAAGCCCAGTGACATCTCACATTCAGCCGGCATGGTGGCATGTCTCTAATCCCAGAGACTGGGGAGGCTAAGGCAGGAGGACTGCAGTCTCAAAGCCAGCCTCAGCCATGGTGAGGCCCTAAGCAACTTAGTGAGGCCCTGTCTCTAAAAACCAAAAAGGGCTGGGGATGGGGTTCAGTGGGTAAGTGCCTCTGGGTTCAATCCCCAGTAACAAAAAATAAAAAATTAAAACACAGAACTAGATGGGAAGCATCAAAGGCTGCCACAGCCTCGAGTGGCCAAGCAGGGTGTACTAGAGGCTCTGTGGTCCCCAGAACACAGCAATGACACAAGCTGCCGCAAGGCTAGGCAGCCCATGAAGGTGAAAGAGGAGGCTCAGGTTTACTAGCAGAAAGCACACCTTTCCCCAAACCAAATCAACAGCATTTAAGGTTGAGTAGCGTCGAAGATGGAGAGGCTTTGATTAAGAGAGGGGGCACCTCTCTCAGTGAGCAGCCCAGCAGCCCAGTGAGGCTGCTCTGCCACCATCTGATTCTGCACCCAACTTGCACAGGACGTTATGAAATATCAACAAGTGACCCAGAGAACAGATGCGGGAAGCCTGGTCAACTCCCGGCATTCGCTTCTGAGTGCGTCTGCCTCTGTCAGAAGGGGCCTGGGGTCCTGCAGACCCATCCCCAGCGAGACCACGTCAGCAGAGCCTCACAGGAACTCGGATGGGTGCTCCCCACCTCACCCTCCAGCAACTCCCCCGTGTGAACCCCTCCATTTGGAGGCAGGCTCCAGGTCACCCTGCGTCTGTCCCAGCGGGCCTCCCAGGGAGTGAAGTACAGCAAGAGGTGTCAGTACCTTCATGACCACCACCGACAGGGTGAGGAACACCAGCACCGTGAGCTCGTACACCACGAAGGTGGGGAACACATGCAGCCCTGCGGGAGACAGCCCAGGTGAGCCCAGGGATGCCTGGGCCCAGCCAGCCCTTGACTCTCCCCTTGCTCCAGCAGGACAGAGCTACAACCTAAGTCCCCTGACCACACTGGACCGAGCCCTCTCCCTCTCCCAGAGAGAGGGAATAGGGTGACCACTCCACTTCCTGCCACACGGGGGGTGGGGTCCCTGCACGGGCCTTCCCAGACCTGGGTGTGTGGCCCTGCCTCTGCAAGTGGGCAGCCGGACCCAGGGGGGCCACAGTCCTGTGTGTACCGCCAGCCCCAGTCGGGCTGCCCCTGCTCATCCCCTGAGGCCACAGGGAGGTCTTCCTGACACCTCCCTGCTCCACACTCCTGCGCAGGCTGCTGCTGTGCACTGCCCAGGGACGGCCAGGGGACAGGCGGCAGCAGGGCGTGAACTCCAGCTCCACCTGCGGGCAGCCTCACCATCCCCCAAGGGGAGCACTGTACCCAAGACCTCGGGAGTCAAGACCCACAACCCACCTGGGTCTCCTTGGAAGTGCATCGTGAAGGTCTCCTCCCTCCTGAAACCCAGAGATGTCTCCCCCACCCCTGGGCTGCACTCTGCTGACTGCACACCCAGGCCCTGTCCCAAGCCTGTCCCCGGGGCCCTGTGTGCACTGGCTGCTCCCGCTCTGTAGGACCGGGATGGGCGCTGTGGTCTGCTTTCCCCCAGTGCCCCAGCTCTGCCCAGAGCCTCTCCACCCCCAGGATGCCTGGGCTCCTGCCTCTGGCTTGGTGAACACCCTGGCTTCTGCCTGGCTGCCGCAGGCTTCCCTGCCAGACCCTGTCCCAGGCAGGCCCAGCTGTTGTGGACGCTGTCCAGGAGGCAACACCTCCTGGTTGGCACCCTGCCCTGCATTCGGCTCACGACATCAGCATGGCAGCACTGGGGATCATGAGAAATTGGGACCCTGCCACTGGGTGTCACATCACTCTCGCTCGACTGGCAGGAAGGCAAGCAAGCCAGGCCACAACTTCCCATCTGGTGTCACTGACTCTCATGACAAACACCAAACACCATGTGTGCCACAGGGGACCCATGACTCTGCCCAGCCTGACCCTCCACTTCCTAACTACACCGCTCAGCCTCTCAGGCCCGGCGTCTTCCACGTGGGCTTGTGGGGTGGATGAATACCACCCTCAGGGTCGCTGCGCCAGCACCAAGGCCACAGACATCCAGGTGGGCAAGGGCCTGGGTGCTCAAGCCGGGTCCCCCCAGGAAGTGACAAGCAACCACGAGACACCTCTCCGTCCCACCAAAACCTGCAGGGCCTGCTCCGGAACCCTCTTATGCCCCAGGGAGGTGGGTCAGGCAGGGGATGAAGTTATTGCTGAAAATCTCCTAAGAACGAGCGCCGAATCGTTGGCAGGAAGTGGCCGTGCAGTGGAGCAGCAGGCCGGCAGCCCGCTCCACAGAGTTCGGGTGGCCAGGGCTTTCCGCCTCGTGGGCCACGCGGTCTGCACCGCCCCAGGCCCCAGACTGAACGGAGTCTCACACTCCAGCTGGGGCCCTACCCGGGGTGTCTGGAGGTGAGGCCTGAGGACGTAACCAGGTGACCGAGGGGGGTCACTCACTGGGCTGTGGCCTTGGAAGAGGAAGAGAGGCAGGGGAGCACATACGCCCTCATAGTAAACTGTCTGTCAAATAAAGCTTAGTTAACAGTTAAAAAGACAGAGAGACACTTAGAGAAAGAACGAGACCTCTGTGGCTGGAGCAGCCCAGTCCAGGGGCTCTGTCAGGACAGCCCAAGCTGACCACCACAAGCACAGACGCACCCTGAGTCCCTCACAACGCGGGGGAGGCCAGGCAGGGCGCGGCTCGCCCTGTCCAGGGACGGACCCAGGCTCCAGAGCCGGAGCTCCACACCCACGGGCCCTCTTCCCAGTGCCTTCGCAGCCTGGTCCATCTCCTCAGAGCCTGCCCCGCGGAGGGGGAATGGCAGAGTCCACTGCACCTGCCGAGCGGGTGTCACAGGTGGGCCCTGAGTGCAGAAGCACAGGCGGGAGGGCCAAGGGAAAAGGACCACAGAGCCACCGTCGGGCCTCTCCATGGCCTCCCTGCTCTGGGCCCGTTTCCCGGGAACCGAAGAGCGCCGGCTCCCCAACCCCACTGGCCAAAGACCTCCCTCCCCCCTGGTGAAAGGTTGGCCTCCTCTGCTTCTCCCTGGGACGGAAGTGGCTATGCCTGGCCCCTCACATGTCCACGTACAGCTCCAGGTCAGTTTCCACATCTCCCTGGGGTAGCGGGACCTACGGACCCACAGAGACTGCACAAGTGTCGTGGACAATAATCACCAAAGGGAGAGAGGCCAGGGACATGGCAGGGCTTCAGCAGCCCAGGCAGCCCTGTCAGTTGAGCCACTTCTCCAAACCAGCCACTGGAGGTCCCAGAGCAACCCCCTGGACATGATGGGTTTAGTCTTAACAACTCACCTAGGGGAAGGCCCATAGAGTTCCTGGGATTTTCAGGGTGCTGGGGCGGTGAGCACAAAGCTCACCCCTGCAGGCTGCGTGGGGACAGCAGGAGATGGCCCTCCCAGACCTGTAACCACCACAGTACCTGCAGACAAGCAGACGTGCATGGGCACATCTTTCTGCCTGTCTCCCCCTTTCTTTTTGGTCTTAGTTGTAGTTGGACACAATACGTTCATGGTATTTGTTTCTATGTGGTGCTGAGGATCGAACCCAGGGCCTGACGCGTGCTAGACAAGCACTCCACCTGAGCCCCAGCCAGCCTGTCGCCTCCCCCTTTCTACGTCCAACTTCCGTCAGGCTCTGGAGAGACTGCTCACACACCAACGCTCGTGGAAGTACCCGCAAGTGCTTAACAACAGTCACGATCAACAGCGGGCACGTTACCTATCGAGGCGAAGAAGACGATGGCCAGGAAGTCGCGGATGGGCTCAAGGTAGGCCATGACCTCCTCAGTGACCATGTGGCCTTGGGAAGAGACCAGAGCTCCGGCCAGGAAGCAGCCCAGCTCCATGGACACGTCCAGCAGCTCTGTGACCTAGGTGACAGAGGAGACAACGTCTGACGGGAACACAGCACCAACTGTTGGGACGTTCACATGCAGACACACCACCAGGTGCACGGTGAGGATGGCACTGCCCCGCACGGCAGCTCAGACACGGGCTTCCCGGCGCCTAACTAACACAGGTAGGGAAGCTTCGCGCAGACGCCGTGGGACTTCTGGACAAAAGCATTTTCAACATTTGTTTTTAGCATTTGTGATTGCATTTCCTTTACCTGAAACAGTGAACAGCCGGACTGTGACACTAGCAGATGGATTCCTGTCACCAACCTCCAGCCACAGAAGACAGACACCACTCACCAGGGCCCTGAAGAGGAGTGCCCACAGAGCTCGGAAGGATGCAGCAGCAGGCCGCCAGAGCAGGGTGCACCTGGCTACGAGACGGGAAGCTGGGACAGCCTTGGCGAGAGGCGCGGCGGGACTCCCGCACGGGAGCAGGCCCAGCAGACGGCCAAGCTGCAGGCACACACCTCCCCACAGCCCGATGGCCTGGCACAGCACCAATCAGACGTGTCAGGGCTAGACACCACACTGCCCCGTGGGATGACCACACAGAATCCTCCGGCCCACAGCCACCAGAGATGAGCACAGGAGGCAGATCCAGGCATGGTGGGAGCAGAAACGTGCTCACCACACAGGCACGCACAGCACACACAGCCACGAGGCGCACACACACACACAGCACACGAGTGCTCCCCCACACACACAGGCTCACGCTCTCAAACACGTGCCCACCACACAGCAGGACGCCCACAGCCACAATCCATGATGACGGTCACGGGTCGACACGCGTCGTCCCGGGCAGGCGCATCAAGTCCCTGAGCAGCGCACACCCAGCACTGAGCTCGCAGAGGGCCATGGAGCTGGAGGACAACACAGAGCCTCTCATGACCTGCTAAAGAAAACACTCGACAACTAACGCTGGCGTGCAGCTCATCTATCAGCAAACCCACCAACACGAGTGTGCACAGGTAGGGCACGGCTGCAGAGTGGCCAGGGCAGGCATGAGGCACAGACACCTCCACACCACAGATGAGGCCAGCACACAGAGCAGAGACAGCCACACTGGGCCACACGCACGTCCCCACAGATGTGGAGGAAAATCACAACTGCAGAGAGAAACAACCCAAAGACTTCAACAGGTGCCCACACAGCTCTGCCGTGCCTGAGCAGGTGCCCAGACAGCTCCCTGGCTCCCAGCTCCAGGGCACCCCAGCAGGTGTCCAGATGCTCTCCAGTACCCCAGCAGGTGCCCAGACACGCCAGCACCCCAGCAACTGTCTAAACGGCTCCCTGGTGCCCCAGCGGGTGCCAAAATGGCTCTCCAGCACCCCAGTGAGTGTCTGCACGGCTCCCCGGTGCCCCCAGCGGGTGCCTGCACGGCTCCCCAGTGCCCCAGCAGGTGCCCAATGGCTCTCCAGTGCCCCAGTGGGTGCCCGCATGGCTCCCTGGCACCCCAGCAGGTGTCTACTCGGCTCATTGGTGCCCAGTGGGTGTGCAACATCAGCAGTCCTGAGGACAACGGAGATGCAGGTGTCAGCAGAGGACAAAACCAGAGAAACAATGCCACGTGGGTAGGGACGCGGGATGGGCAGCTCCCACTGGGGGACACTGGTAGCAGTCACTCTGGGAAACCTGCAGTGATGGCGTCAGTTGTGCTCTGGGACCGACCAGCAGCTCCACCTCCAATCTGTGCTCATACAGAAGAGAACCCTGCTGAACAGCACGCAGCTGGACTCACCGCAGCCCCAGTGGCACAAACCCCGCCCCGCAGCAGAGTGGCCGTGCACTCACCTAGTGCAGCCCGTGGGAAGCTCCCCCAGGACCCCTGGGCTGCACCTCAACACTGAGCACCTGGCGGCAGGAGCCCAGCAGGTGCTGTCCAGATGGCCAATGAAGGAAGAAAGCCAGCCAAGGGCAAGGCAGGACGAGAACCGTGTAACCTGGATGTGGGCACCGGGAGGCAGCATGGAGGAGCCCAGAGCAGACAGCCTAGCGACAGGTTGAGAGGACAGAGCCCTGGATGCACAAGGCAGTGGAAAGCAGCCAGTCACAGCCACACGCGTGCTAGGCAGAGGCCCCATGGCGTGTGCCACGAAGCCTCCAGCACAGAGCGGCACCGCGAGCAGCTGCCAGCACACATGCGCTCGGTCCCCTCCCCGAATGACAGCACACAGTGCGCATGAGCAGGTGAAGCTGGCTCTCACCTGTGACCCTGAAGCATGCTGTGCTCACGGGAGGCTCTGAGGACAAGGGCAGTGCCGCAGCAGCACCTGAGCCTGCAGCGCAGACCCCGGGCGCCCTCCGCCACTCCTGGCTGCCCTGACCCTCCCTCATGTCCAAACCGTCGCTGCCCGCCTGCTACTTAAACACTCTGGGGCAGTATGCAGCCCAGCTCTCCGGCAAGCCCCAGGCTACACATAGCAGCAGCTGGTGGGCCAGACAGGGGCTCCTGGGAGCGGCCTGTCATTCACCCTAAAAGACATCAGGACAGTTTTTGGCTACTTCAAGTGAACCTGTCGTGGACACTCCTGCACCATTTCTAAGTGACTGGTCTTCTCTTCAGCAAGATGAACCCTGAGGCAGCAACTGGGTGACCTTGACAGTGCAAGTGCTGCCTTGCTGTCCCCAGTAGACCCAGGGAGCCCAAGGGAACCCTCCCACAACTCCCTCATAGTGAGGAGAAGCCTGGGCTGAAAGTGGCCTGGAGACCCTCCCCACTTGGGCCAGGAGATGAGACTGGCCTGCCTCATCATGCCACAAGGCTATTAGCTGCCCAGCTGCTCGGGTGCTGGCAGGGCTCAGGACAGCGGCCTGGCCAGACGTGCACAAGGCTTTTCGCAAGCTCAGAGGTGGCCAATGCAGCATGCACTGACCACACCTGCCAGGAGTGAGCATGGAACAAGCAGGTTCAGGCCCAGCACCGTGAACCACATGAAATAAAGACGTGCGTTTTAGACATTTCAATCACAACTCAAATGAAACGGCCAACCACAGGCTTCTAGTGAGAGTCCGCGGGCCCCAAGGACACGGCTGGGGTAAGAGTTACCGTCAGCATTAGGAAGATGAAGGCAGACACGCCCAGGACGAGAACCTCCTTGTTCCCTTTGCTCTCCATGTGCAGCTTCCGGCAGAAGGGTCCTATGAGGTACGTCTTTAGGAGGAGACACAGCAGACAGACCGCAGCCAGGGAGAAGAGGGTCTGGCCAGCCAGGAGCAGCGTGCGCAGCACTCCCACGACCACGCTGGAAGGGAAAGAGCACGTTACTGCACCCACGCCCAGGGGATGTCTGCCATCTCTCCTCCTGTGGCACGTCACAGAATAAATGACCAAGTCACACACACAACCAAGGACTAAAATGAACCTGCAACCTGTACGAATGTGCGTCAGATCCAAGTCAGACGTGGGCAGTTTGCAGTCAGCACTGGGACACTCGAGTCTCCCAGGTGTGAGGACCCCGGAGGGATGACGACCCTCCTCCCAGCAGTCAGCGCCCGGGCTCTCAGCAGGCGGCCCGTGACCCCCAGGAGAGCACTGGTGACCTCCAGCAGCACGTCCCAGTGCCCAGTCATACTCCTGAAGCTGACACCTAACACCCTGGTGCAGGACAGGGAGTCCTTACCAAGTGCTTCAGAGACAGTGGGGGCCTGTGGTCACTGACACTTAGCCCAGAGCTTCCACAGAAAGCCACCAGGGGACAGTGGCAGGGTTCAGACCTCACTGTTGCTAGTCAGGACAAGCCTCCTCCAGGCCTGCTCAGAGAGGAGACCGTCCCATCACAAGAAAGGGCCTGTCCCTGCAGTCCAGCTGGCACCAGCACTGGACGCCAGGCTCAGACTGTTGCACAGTGACCTGGGAGGCCAGAAAAGAGCTGGGCTCGAAGCAGGAAAGACAACAGAGACCACTCTGTGAGCCCAGGGAGCCCTCTGCAGCTGCCCCTCCACGGCTGCCCAAGGGCTGCTCCACTGCCCCAGTCCTGACCAATCTTCCCCACCACCAGCCTGGCTGGGACCCGCCCTGGGCAATGCTCTCAATGCTCCAAGACCCTGTCCCGACCCATGGCTCTGTACAAGAACCAGCTCCCCGCACAGGAAGCCACCCTCTTCACCAGCCTGCCTCCCCTCGGCCTGCCAGCCACACAGGGCCCCCAGGCGCAGCCTATGCGCCAGGCCCCTCAATGGATGCCACCCAAGCCCTCCTCCCCGGCTGGCCAGCTTAGTTCTCAGGCCTCCGTCACAGGCTGGCTGGTGTAGGTCTCAGGAGGGTGCCGCTCTCACAACATTGCCACCCCACCTCAGTCCTCTGCAGGACACTTGCCGGGGGTGGCTGACCCCGGGACATCCATTCACCCTCCCTCCAGACACGGGCACCTCCCTCCCTGAGCAGCATCTCTCTCCTTTCGCCCCCGCCCCAGGAAGTGGGTGTAGCCCCGACCCACCATCTGTCTGACCGATGAGAAAGGGGTGGCACTGGGAAGACGCAGAGCCAGCTGCAGTGCCCGGGTGGAGCACCAGCCACAGCTCTGCAATGTCCATCCACGGGACTCAGCTCAGGCCGCCTCCTGATCGCCACGAGCCACCGTGAGCAGGAGGCCCAGTGCAGAGCCAGCCTGCGTGGCCCCAGCCTCTCCCAGGACACTCTGCTCAGAGCTGTGAGGACCGTGAGCTGCACACCAAGGGGAGCGGGAGCATCGCTCCTTCCCTTCCCCCGATGCACAGTGCTCTGGGAAGTGCCTCCCTCTGCTGGGGCCGGGCGGGTGCTCCCTCATGCAGGCGCACCCCAGTCCCACCCCAACACTGGGAGCTACTGCCAAATGGCATCACCCACCCTCTTTATTCTGCGATGCTGGGATGGAACTGGGGCACTCCGCCGCTGAGCTATGTCCCAGCCTGTTCTATTAATGTTGAGACAGGGTCTCCCCAAGGCCCAGACGGCCTCCCCAGGAGCTGTGAGCAGGAGGGCCACCTAATGCTCTGGCTGCAGGCTGCAGGAAGGAAGTGCTGTCGGCTTCCAGGGCACTGTCACAACTCCTGCCATCGGGTCCTCATACCTCGTCCCCACTCTCCTGTCAGCGCACAGGAGATCTTTATGACTAGATACACAACCCCCTTTCTTCCATGAGAGTATTAACGACTTTCCCCCATGTTATGGGAAATTCTTTTTTTTTTTAAGATCATCTTTTTTAATATTGATTTTTGAGTTTTAGGTGGACACAATATCTTCATCTTTAGGTGGTGCTGAGGATCAAACCCAGCACCTCATGTGTGCAAGGTGAGCGCTCTACCACTGAGCCACAACCCCAGCCCAGGGGAAGTTCTTCTATTCTGAGTTCTGTTCTTTGTCTGTGAAATGTTTGGGCAGGGAGAGAGATTATCCTTTCCTTTAGGAAAGATCAAGATTAATTCTGAATAAAACTTCATAAGCAAAGTCTCTATCATTATAACTAATTTTATTTCTCTGATTTATTTTACTGTAAAATTTCCGTGGTTATTAAAACTGGAAGAGAGATTTTCCTAAAGAAAAGTTTATATGGTAGACCAAAATATTACCCTAGGTTTTCCTATTCTACTAGTGGAATCACAATGGATCAAACCAGAAGTCAGTCACACACAACAGGAAATCAAACACTCTGAACATCCATGAACCAAGGGGGAAACCCGAAGGAAATCTTAAAAATTCACTTATTGAATGAAAATAAGAATATGACACATCAACACAAGTACGATGCAGCCCCACAGTGCTGAGAGGGAGCCTAACTATCTGCAGAGCCAAATAAACCCAAAGCCAACAGAAAGGAAGTAACACGTCAAACAGGCTGTGGCTGAAGGCCCGAAGCAGGGAGGACTCCAAGCTGACCTGTGAAGGTGACCCAGGAGACCCGCACATTCCTCAGGGCTGCAGTGCCCCTCAGTGACAGCAGGGGGCACCCTGCAGCGGCTGGGCAGACTGTCTCTGGAGAAGTCCAAAGATGCAGGGCTCCCAGCAGAGGCCGGGCGTGGGCAGACGAATGAACACTGGTTCTGTACAACGTTTTCCAGAAAACACAAGAGGAAGGGACATTTCCCAAATCATTTTATGAACCTAAGATGACTCTCCATGCTGAAACCACAGAGGGTGCATAACAGGAACTCCCCAGTCTCTGACTCAGATCCCCAAGGCCTCAGGACACCAACCAAGTGTTCACACAAAGAAAAAGCTCAGACACGTCATGACCAAGTGGGTTCCTTCCAAGACGGTTCAACTCTTGAAAAGCAGAAGAGCCCACCATGTCACTCAACAAGGAAGTCACACCACCACACCAGTGGGGCCAAGGAGAGGCCTCTGACAGAGCCCTACGCCATTCACGACGCTCTTGGGAAACCTGTCCACCTTGAGAAAGGGCTTCTACAGCCCACGCCAGCGCCACCCAGCGGGCAAACGGCTGGCTGCCCGGAGGCCGGGAACGCGGAGGCCAGGTCCCAGGCAGCAGTCAGAGCACAGAGGCAGAGAGGCGGGGGGCCAGCCTGCAGCAGGTCCCACAGCTCAAACTGGCTCCCCGCAGAGGGACGCCCCGCTGTTACCAGGCCCAACGAGGCACAGCTGCTCAGACACATGAATGGCAGCACACTGGCCAAGGCCAGGCAGTGTGTGTCCACCCCGGGCCATGCCCTCGCTCCCTCCAGCTGGACTTTCTCTGCTGGTGCTCCTGCTGGGAATCCAGGCACAGCACAACCTGACGCCTCCTGGCCTAGCTCACCCCAGGTGGTGAGCAGGGTTCCACTGGGGATGATGGTGACAACCGAGGCCACACGTCACGTGTGCACACGCGTGTTGCTCACCGTGTGCCCCCACGACCCTGAGGTAGGGACCCCACACTGCCACCATGAGCCAGGGACCCAGCGGAGGACAGTGAGGAAATACTGCTCACGTCCCACAGCCAAGGAGCGATGGAGTCACTGCAGCCTGCGTGGGCCAGTCTGAATGACAGCTCAAACGCTACTGTGGGAAAGGCACGTGGAAGCCATCGTAAAAACAAACGTTGGAGCCAGAAAAGCAAAGTGTGCACAGACATTTACCTGAGGGACATTTACCTGGAGGACGGGGCTGCTCCCGCCTGTATGAGCGCCGGCATGACAGCGATGAACAGCCCCAGCTGCACGTCCTGCATCACCAGCATGCCCAGCAGCAGGGTGCTGTAGTCAACGTCACCTGCTGGAGAAAACGGCACTCCAACACTGGCCGCGACGGCACGCGGCCCCATCGGCACGCAGCCTCAGCACACTTGCACAGCACTTTAAACCAGTTTGTCTGTTGGTTGATACCAAGGCTTGAACTCAAGGCCCTTTACCCGAGCCCTATCCCCAGCCCTTTTGAGTTTTTATTTTGTGACAGGGTCTTGCTAAGTCGCTTGGGGCCTGAGTTGTGCAGGCTGTCCTGAACTTTCGATCCGCCTGCCTCCGCCTCCTTAGCAGCTGGGATTACAGGTGTGCACCACCAGGGCCAGCTTTGGGACAGCTTTGATAATCAAGAACAGGGGGCTCCTGGAAGCCAAGCTCACCAGGGCAGACCTGCACTCCCAGCTACTCTGGGCTGCGGCTGGAGAGCACTGGCGCCCGGAGCTCCAGGCCAGCCTGGGTCCCAGAGCGAGGCACGGACTCCAAAAATGAGATTTTAATATTTAAGACACTTCAGTACTTGATTTCCAAGAGATGTGGTGTCGCGTTTTTTTTTTTTCTTTTCTTTTCTTCTCTTTCCTTTTTCTTTCTTTCTTGTCTTTTTTTTTGAGACATGGTTTTGCTGTGTTGCCCAGGCTGGCCTCAAACTCCCGGGCTAGAGCAATCCTCCTGACTCAGCCTCCTGCAAGCAACACGATACTATAAAAACTTTCTGTATGGACAATCACCAGATATTTCCTTTCTATAACTTACTTGTTATTTACATAAATACACACAAACATCACCACAAAAAGAAGCCTCGGCAAAGATAATGATGGCAGGTGACCCCATGTCTGTGTCCTGGACACACAGGACGCCCGCGCTCTCCCCAGCCTGAGGGCCACGCAGACCTGTGTCTGTGTCCTGGACACACTGGATGCCCGCGCCCTCCCCAGCCTGAGGGCCATGAAGCCCTGTGTCTGTGTCCTGGACACATAGGACACCAGTGTCCTCCCCAGCCTGAGGGCCATGAAGCCCTGTGTCTGTGTCCTGGACACATAGGACACCAGTGTCCTCCCCAGCCTGAGGGCCATGAAGCCCTGTGTCTGTGTCCTGGGCACATAGGACACCAGCGCCCTCCCCAGCCTGAGGACCGTGCAGACCTGTGTCTGCATCCTGGACATACAGGACGCCCGCGCCCTCCCCAGCCTGAGGGCCGTGAAGCCCTGTGTCTGTGTCCTGGACACACTGGACGCCCACGCACCCCACCCCCGGCCTGAGGGCTGCGCAGGCCCCGTCTGGCCAGGAGCCTGCCACATGAACTCCAGGCCTCCCTCCCCTGGCAGGATGCCCACAGGTGGGCTTGCCCTGGTCCTGACACAGGTGACGAGGCCACTGCACACTGCTCGTGGCCCACCTGCAGTGGGTGCCTTCACTGTGAAACACTGGACAGGAAGAGACACCTAGCACTGCGTGATGAGTAGCAGGCACTGTCCACTCCTGGGCACCAGCAATGCCATGGCCACAGGCCACCTCCCTAAGAGCCACTGCACCCAGACACCTGCGCGGGCTTCCGGGACGTGCTGAGCATGGCCCAGGCTTCATAAGGGCCCAGTGCCCAAGGCTGGGCTCCGCCCGCACCTGCTGGCCTCACCCCTTCTGCAACCTTCCAAGGACAGGAAGCCACTGGACTGCCTGGGGCAGCACCCAGTGCCCAGCCCACTCTCACTCTCTTGCTCCCACAGAGGACACTTCCTTGGCCATCCCTGTGCACTATGAGAGTCTCCCAGGAAACGTACCTGGGAAAGAAATTTTCTGTTCCAAAACGGCTCTCCACACCCAACCAGGAGTTTGTTTTGTGTTTGGGGGTTTTTCTTACAGCCACAGTAAAACCATGGACAGGAAGGTGGTCGGAGGGGCCGCTCTTGTGGGTGCGCGGTGGAGAGGGAGGTGGACATGCTGAAGGACTGGATTTGGACAGGAAGGTGTGACGGAGGTGCTCGGAGGTGCCCCTGCAGGGCTATTAGAAAAGGTAGTTTTAAGAAAGAAGCTTTGATTTACAGTAGCAGCAGAAAGCTCAAGAAACCTACAGTAAATCTCTCGAGATCTGGGTGACCTTTCCCGGGAAAGCCACAGTGTCGTTGAAGGCTTAACAGGCCAGGCCCCGCCTGTGATGCAGAGGCTCACCACACAAAGGCGGTGCTCAAACTCACAGTTCAAGTCGCAGGGTTTTTCATGGAACTGACCCCATCACATATTCAAAGAGCAGAAGGCCAGATCAGCCTGTGTGAAGAGCACCTGCAGGGGTCCGCGGGCGGCAGCGTGTCCCAGCCTCTGCACAGCAGACGGCTGAGAAGCAAGAGGAGGCGGGTGAATGAGAGGCGACGAGAGTGTGGAGAAGAGTGAGACTGGAGTCCTGCCCTGGATTACGCCCCACACGTTATGTATCGAACACCTGCACTGAAGAGCAGAGTGTCCGGTCTGTTAGGAGGAAACGCGGCGGAGAGTGAATTTGTTAAAACACAAAACAGATCCACAGAGAAGACACGATGTGCGTGGACCAGCAGGCTCTGCGACCTCCGTCAGGAGGCACTGCAGCCACAGGCTGGGTCTCTCTACACGATAAAGGATTGATCTCCAGAACGCATCCTGCACATCCAGACAGAAAGGTGACCTCTAGGAAACTCAGCAAGCGTCTCCTACAGGGTGCCAAGCCCGCGTGGGCCCCAGGAGGGGGACCAAAGCCCCTGTGGTGTATGCACACATCCCTCAGCTGGCAAAGGCTTCTGAGTGGGTGTCCAGCGCCCCAGTGAGAGCGAGTCCCGAGAGCAAGTCCCCAAGAGAGCAAGTCCCAGGCATGCCCAGGTGTCCTCGTGGAAGTCTCAGGGGGCCAACCGGCTCCATCACACCCTCCCACCTAACCGTGCCACAGGGGCACCTCCAACCACCTCCGTCACACCTTCCTGTCCAAATCCAGTCCTTCAGCATGTCCACCTCCCTCTCCACCGCGCACCCACAAGAGCGGCCCCTCCGACCACCTTCCTGTCCATGGTTTTACTGTGGCTCTAAGAAAAACCCCCAAACACAAAACAAACTCCTGGCTGGGTGTGGTGGCACATGCCTCTGATCCCAGCAACTCAGGGGGCTAGCTAGGAAGATCACAAGTTCAAGGCCAGTCTCAGCAACTTAGCAATGCTCTAAGCTAAGTGACTTAGTAATTAGGAAGACCCTGTCTCAAAGTGAAAAATAAAAAGGGCTGGTGATGTGGTCCATGGTTGAGCGCCCCTGGGTTCAATCCCTGGTACCAAAAAAACAAAACGAAACAAAAGACTTCCTTCCTAAAAGTTAGTGTGGCACCTGAGGAAGCTCTCCGCTCCACCCTGGGGCCGTCCCACACCGTCTGCGCTGCAGGACTGAGGGCAGCTGTCTTTCCGGACACCCCTGCATGCCCAGGCTCCAGCAGCCTCTCTGCTGGCTCCCGTGACCGACCCTTCCCAGCACTCGGAGGTATTTCCACCGTCGTCTGCCACAGTGTCTGGAGACGGACCTGGCGCGTGCCGGCCTCCACACACCTGCCTTGCTGACAGGGGCCGGCTGCCCTGGGCAGTCACAGCTCTGTGTCCTCATAGCGAGCTCACTTTCCTGTTGTTTGGGGACATGCTCTGAGTTGCTGCCACGCTGCAGCCTTCCTACCGTGCAGACGGGAGCTGCCGCCAGTCTGCGGGCACCGACCTCCCCTCTGTCTCCCGTGCTGCCTCGGATCTCGCTAAGCAAAGGCAGGTCCTTCACTCACGTTTCCAGTGTTACAAGCCCGTCCGTCCTTGCCTTTACCGGGCTGTGTTGTGGACGACGGTCACACTGGGACCACTGGGACCAGCCCCGGAGTCTCCCGTGGGTGAGGACGGGCATGCTGCGACCCTGAGTCCTCACCCTGCGTCTCCCAGGCTCTCGCAGGGAGTGAGCGCACTCTCTCCCTCGTCTCTCCCAGCCACAGGCTCTCCCCTCAGGAGCTGGGTGCACACTGGGTGCACGGCCCTGGTCTCTGCCAACGTCCTCGCCCCAGCCCCTCGGTCCCTGCTCCCCTCTCATGGAGGGGGTCTCATGGTTTTTTATTGTAAATGTGAGGAAAATATCTCACAAAAACAACTTGGAGAAGACGTTTATTTTGTCTCATAGTTTCAGAGATCTCAGTCCATGATCAGCTGACGCCTCTGCCTACAGGGTGCCAAGGTCTGAGGAGAGGCAGAAGATCATGGCGCCGAAGGACCTGGCTACGGCCCCTGCTCAGCTCATGGAAGCCGGGGTGAGTGTGTGTGTGTGTGTGTGTGTGTGTGTACACACACGTGTGCGTGCCAGGGACAGGCTGCACCATCATCCAAGGGCACACCCCTTGACCTTCGCTCTGCAGCCACGCCCACCTGCCTGCAGTCAGGTCCTAGTCCCTTCCAACCATCAACTGGTCATGTGTGACATGCTCTGAGAGGTCACAGCTCTGTGATCTGCTTGGTCCACCTCTGAACATTCCTATGTGGTCAACATGAGTTTTGGGGGGGCTACCACATATCCAGACCATAACAGGGCTGTCCTAAGAACTGGCCCACAGGACCATCAGAGATGCAGCCCCTCCAGCAGGGGCAGCTGGTCGAGTCCCCATGGAGGGGCTGCCCCGTGGCCTGAGGTCAGGGCATCTGGCAGAAGTCAATGCACACTTTCAGCAGTAGGAACCCCCGCAGGCCTCAAGGAGAGCCGGCTGGGGGTGCCCAGGCCCAGCACAGAGCAGCCATGGTCTTCACAGAGGTCAGCACGCCTCTGCAGTCCTCTTTTTTTTTTTTTAACTTTCTTTTTAGTTTCTGACAGACCTTTACTCTATTGGTTTGTTTATGTGTGGTGCTGAGAATCGAGCTCAGGACCTCAGACGTGCAAGGCCAGTGCTCCACCGCTGCGCCCAGCCGCGCCCCGGAAGTTCCCAGTTCCCGTTCCCTTCTGGTCCTGTGCTCTGGCTCTGGGTGAATTCACCAAGACACTCTGGCCTTATGTTTACCGACTTACAAAACAGGAGCAAAGCAGTCCCTGTTTACTTCATGGGCAAGTCGCTGGAAAACCTGGCCGGGCTGCCGGGGGGAAGAGGACGGAGACAGAGCCCGTGTGGGGGCCCTGGTGCTGGTCCTCTCACCAGTGCACAGGGAGCTCGATGCCAGCACTCCACATGCACAGAAGAAACCAAACCACACGGGAACTCACAGCCCCTCACCACCAAAGCCCCAGGTTTGCTCACGAGTGTCAAACCCAGATCCATGCCCAGGACACTTCACAGCTGAAGCGACCGGCATTGGCCTCGTTGGCCCATGGAGCCCTAGGACGTTCTGCAGGAGACTGGGTTGCAAGTCAGGGCAGCTTCACTCAGGCCCTTAGGCTACCCAATCTGCAAGCACAGGAGGGCACTGTTCTCAGTCCAGGGGGGAGACCCACGCCAGCCCTGGGCACAACAGGAGCCTGAGCATGCGCTGCCCAGACAGTCCTGAGGAAGAGGAGGCTCACAGCTTCTCCTCACAGCTTCGACAATGAGCCCGTGATCCAAATCCACACCAGCGCCAACTACACGAGCCCCCTCACCTACCTTCTTTATCACTCCGGGCACTGCCTGCAAGGAACCTAGACACCAGGGGAGTGCTAGACAAGGACAGGCAGGTGGCAATGAAGACACTCTGAGTGGGTTTGATCTGCAGGAGGTGTCCCCACAGCAGGCCAAAGGCCGTCATCAGCAGGGTCATGTAGCATGGTCCTTGTAAGGATATCTTCCACACCTAGAATAAAGCACATGCAAGTCACACGTGTCCTAGTGACAGCCACCTGAACTCTTGCACCCACTGGGGTGACCTTTGGGGAAGCAGCTTTGAGGCCACACCCGGCCACTCTGACCCCATACACAATCGACCCAGGATCACACACACAGGCAGGACAGCCGATCCTCAAGACCCTTGCAGGTTGGCTACAGGTCCTCCACCACACACCAACTCTCCAGTGCTCAAGTCCCTAAATAAAAGGCAAACTCTCTATAGAACCTACGTACTGTCAGGAGCTGCCCTGGACAGGAGCCATGTACACACCTTTAAGTCCTGAGTAAAGAGGTACTGAACTGGTATTGCACCTGCAATGCAACCAGACGTCACCTCCACTAGGATAAGAAAGGTGCAGCTCAGGGAGCGGGGGTCACCTGATGACGTTAAATTACACCCACCTGTTTGCTGTAATCCTACCCTTTTGCCCTTTTTTGGATATAATGTTTTATGTATTAGCTCCCCACATTCAAGGAGAGCTCCTCTTTCTTGCCTGCCTTGCCCCCCCCCCAAGTGGGAGCCATGAGTCAGGAGGGGTCATTGAACTCAAAGAAAAAGGTACTTTCTGTGTCTGTGTCTTTTAGTCAGCCCAAATTCACTTGGAGTGACCCTGATTGATTTAATGGCATGTCCCCACAACGTACATTCTGTAGACTGGGATTTGGGTGCTGGGATTGAACCGAGGGGCTCTACCACGAGCCGAATGTCCAGTGCTTTCTATTTTTTGAGAAAGGGCCTCACTAAGTTGCCAAGGCTGGCCTTGAACTTTCGATCCTCCTGCCTCAGCCTCCCGAGTCACTGGAATCACAGGTGTGTCTATGCTCAGCAGAAACCAGGTTGGACCCTCATGGGTTTGGATCTAGTTGAAGAGATGAGAAGGTGCTTATGAGTCCTGTAGGACGACAAACTAGAAACTGGTCTGCTCCCTCCAAGCACTGACCCTCTCCTCACTGCACGCACCCCATCGAACCAACCCGTCCTGCGCTCGGATCCCCCCTGATGGGGCCCTGGCAGTGCTGGCACGTGTGCAGCAGCAGGGCTGAGGCTGGCTGGAGGCCCCACGTGGAGCCACCTTCTCCGCGCAGCTCTCCCTGGGAACTCTGCAGCACAGACGCTCCTCACCCCTCCCCAGCCATTCTTCAGAAGTCAGGGAGGTTGGGGTCTCCAACCACAGCCGAGCAAGCCCAGTGATGTGAGGTCTCCCCAGCACAGACCACCTCCCAGCCCAGCCTGCATTTCTCCTGTGTGTGCGCACGCGTGCGTGCGTGCATGAGTGTGTGACAATGCAGCAGCTCTGAGGTGGGACACTTGCAGGTGGGGCGTGGCTGGGAGGGATCCCTGGAGGGGCCTTGGGGTCTCACTGATTCTCTCCTGCTCTCTGCCTCCTGAGCTACAGCTCTCCTCCATCATGTCCTTCCACCACGATGCTCCGCTCGCTCAGGCCCAGAACAGGGCAGCAGTGAAGCCGGCCAACCACGGACTGGACCTCAGAAACCGTGAGCCCCAAACAAACTTGCTCCTCAGACTGCTCTGGTCAGGACTTCTGGCCATGGCGATGGAAAGCTGACTAACGTGGAAGCCATCCAAGAAATGCAAACGCAGGCCACGGGCAGGGCTGCTGGAGGGCCTGCCACAGCGCAGGTGCACGGGAGCAAGACGGAGGAGCAGGAAGCCTAACTTCCACACCTGGAGACCCAGACCCAGGCAGCGGGCAGCCCCTGATGGACCAGTAAGAGGTAAAACCTGGGAACCGTCCAAGCCGAGCTCAGGGCGACTGTGAGGCAGGGTGGCCACAAACGCTGGTGGCCAGGATGGCAAGGCTGCGCTGCCTGGGTCCTCGGAGGCCTCCGTAGCTGCTGCTTCAGGAGCGCCTGCAGCACTCGCTGGCGGGCAGAGCCACCTGCTGCGCCAAGTCCGTCCTCTCTCATGGAGAACACGGGGACTACCTGTGAAGGCAGCAGCAACCTTCTGCAGCTCGAGGCCACGGCAGGTTCCCGGCAATGAGAACCAGGGTCAAGGTGCCGTCCAGGCCTGGGGCTGCCCATCCAGGCCTGGGGCTGCCCCCACTGAGAGCAGCAAAGGCTTGAGGATGGCAACAGCTGAGCTGCGGACGCCGTGGGAACAGGGTGAGAAGCACTGGCAGCCCAGCCTTGGCTCAGAGTGGGCACACGGGAGCCGGGCTTGGTCCAGCATCTTACACTCCATAGCGGTGCCCCAAGCCCAGCACCTCTACCAGCAGCCTGCAGCCCCCCTCCCAGCCCAGCACGCCTACCAACAGCCTGGAGCCCCCCTCCCAGCCCAGCACGCCTACCAACAGCCTGCAGCCCCCCTCCCAGCCCAGCACACCTACCAACAGCCTGCAGCCCCCCTCCCAGCCCAGCACCTCTACCAACAGCTACAGCCCCCCTCCCAGCCCAGCACGCCTACCAACAGCTACAGCCCCCCTCCCAGCCCAGCACGCCTACCAACAGCCTGCAGCCCCCCTCCCAGCCCAGCACGCCTACCAACAGCCTGCAGCCCCCCTCCCAGCCCAACACCACTACCAACAGCCTGCAGCCCCCCTCCCAGCCCAGCACGCCTACCAACAGCCTGCAGCCCCCCTCCCAGCCCAGCACGCCTACCAACAGCCTGCAGCCCCCCTCCCAGCCCAGCACACCTACCAACAGCCTGCAGCCCCCCTCCCAGCCCAGCACCTCTACCAACAGCCTGCAGCCCCCCTCCCAGCCCAGCACGCCTACCAACAGCCTGCAGCCCCCCTCCCAGCCCAGCACGCCTACCAACAGCCTGCAGCCCCCCTCCCAGCCCAGCACGCCTACCAACAGCCTGCAGCCCCCCTCCCAGCCCAGCACACCTACCAACAGCCTGCAGCCCCCCTCCCAGCCCAGCACCTCTACCAACAGCCTGCAGCCCCCCTCCCAGCCCAGCACGCCTACCAACAGCCTGCAGCCCCCCTCCCAGCCCAGCACGCCTACCAACAGCCTGCAGCCCCCCTCCCAGCCCAGCACACCTACCAACAGCCTGCAGCCCCCCTCCCAGCCCAGCACGCCTACCAACAGCCTGCAGCCCCCCTCCCAGCCCAGCACCTCTACCAACAGCCTGCAGCCCCCCTCCCAGCCCAGCACACCTACCAACAGCCTGCAGCCCCCCTCCCAGCCCAGCACCTCTACCAACAGCCTGCAGCCCCCCTCCCAGCCCAGCACCTCTACCAACAGCTTGCAGCCCCCCTCCCAGCCCAGCACGCCTACCAACAGCTACAGCCCCCCTCCCAGCCCAGCACGCCTACCAACAGCCTGCAGCCCCCCTCCAAGCCCAGCACACCTACCAACAGCCTGCAGCCCCCCTCCCAGCCCAGCACGCCTACCAACAGCCTGCAGCCCCCCTCCCAGCCCAGCACGCCTACCAACAGCCTGCAGCCCCCCTCCCAGCCCAGCACGCCTACCAACAGCCTGCAGCCCCCCTCCCAGCCCAGCACCTCTACCAACAGCCTGCAGCCCCCCTCCCAGCCCAGCACCTCTACCAACAGCTACAGCCCCCCTCCCAGCCCAGCACGCCTACCAACAGCTACAGCCCCCCTCCCAGCCCAGCACGCCTACCAACAGCCTGCAGCCCCCCTCCCAGCCCAGCACGCCTACCAACAGCCTGTAGCCCCCCTCCCAGCCCAACACCACTACCAACAGCCTGCAGCCCCCCTCCCAGCCCAGCACGCCTACCAACAGCCTGCAGCCCCCCTCCCAGCCCAGCACGCCTACCAACAGCCTGCAGCCCCCCTCCCAGCCCAGCACGCCTACCAACAGCTACAGCCCCCCTCCCAGCCCAGCACGCCTACCAACAGCCTATAGCCCCCCTCCCAGCCCAGCACGCCTACCAACAGCCTGCAGCCCCCCTCCCAGCCCAGCACGCCTACCAACAGCCTATAGTCCCCCTCACCACCCACCCTGCATCCCAGCCCAGCACCTACCAACAGCCTATTGCCCCCCTCCCAGCCCAGCACCTACCAACAGCCTATAGCCCCCCTCCCCTCCCACTCTGCATCCCAACCCAGCACCTACCAACAGCCTGCAGCCCCCACCCACCCACCCTGCATCCCAGCCCAGCACCTACCAACAGCCTGCAGCCCCCACCCACCCACCCTGCATCCCAACCCAGCACCTACCAACAGCCTGCAGCCCCCACCCACCCACCCTGCATCCCAGCCCAGCACCTACCAACAGCCTGCAGCCCCACCCACCCACCCACCCTGCATCCCAGCCCAGCACCTACCAACAGCCTGCAGCCCCACCCACCCACCCACCCTGCATCCCAGCCAAGCACCTACCAACAGCCTGCAGCCCTCCTGCCAGCCCACCCCGCAGGCGATGAAAAGCACATGGTCGCCAGGCACCTGGCTTCATGCTGCTCCCGACTACCCGACCACCCCTGCCAACTGCCTGCGGTTGCTTCACCTGGAACACTATGTTAGAAAAATATGAGACAGGAAAATTTACGGGCAGAAGAAACTTTGATCTCCCAAATTTTTAGGAGACTGATATCCACAAGGTTTAGTTAGACTCATAATGTCCTTCTTCCGGGTAGCAGAAGCAGGACCCCCTGAAGCCAGAATTAGATAAGCAATCAGTACAGACAAGTAAATTGATCAGTTGGATCAAGGAGGCCAGTTCTGAGTGCGTCTGGAAGTTGGAGACTGTCCCCTGAGGGACTGAATGTGAACTCCCTCAGAGCCCTTCCTCCACCCTGATCCAGAACTGCCCCAGCTCCAACCTGTGGCCAAGGTCACCTGTCCCAGGAGCTGCCCCTCCCTACAGGGAGCTATAAGGCCTTTAGTTAAGGTGTCCAGGGCTGCTCCACCCTGCCCTTCCCCTCAGCCCACCTGGTTCCCACCTTTGGGCCTCCCACCGAGCATCCCTGGGCACTCCTGGCCTGGTCACGTAACAGGAGGGACAGAGAGGAGGGGAGAGGGCAGCAGAGCAAAGGAAGCCCGGGACATGTGAGCAGGCAGGACACCTCGCTCCTGGGGACACCAGGACAGCAGCTGTGGCCCCTCCCCTCCCAGGAGAGTCACCTAGACCCCTCTTAAGTAAGCCCTGCTTCATGGGCAGCCTCAGGGGTCTCTCCGTGTTCTCCTTCCACACTGGGGAGCAGGACGCTCTCCTATGACCGTCACCGTACCTGGCAGTATCACCTCCCCTGGCTGGCTCTCAGCTGCCCCTGGCCCTGGAGGCGCTGGTGAAGCACCACAGCAGGCCCAGGAGCCCACCGTGCTGGAAGCCGAGGCCTCACGCTCCGAGCCACGCAAGATGACACCAGAGGCAGACGGCCACTCTGCTGATGCAGGCACCCCGGAGACCCTTACCCATTGGCCTGCCCCACGCCCCCTCACAACACACTCCAGAAAACTCACAGGAGGAACGGCCACTTATAGGACCCAGGAAAGAGGTCAGCTTTCTTTAAACTCCGAGTTTGGAAATTAAACCAACAAGGGTTCTCAGGTTGGAAGCAGAGGAAGCCAGACAAGCCCCCGAAGGGAGCAGTGGGGAAAGGGCGGTCCCGGAGCCTCGCCAGGAAGCAGGACTTACAGCGCGTGGGCTGGGAGCAGAGGGAGACGGGAGAGCCAGAAAGGGCCTAGGAACCAGGGGCCGCAGTAGCAGGTGGGAGACAGGTGTAAAGGCCCAGAACTCTGGAAAGCAAACAAGCCTCTAAAAGTTTACTTTTCCTTGGATAAAGGAGTGATGCTATGGCCACAGACAATTCAGGCAATGGAGGGGCATGGCGCCTGCCATCATGCCCCACCCTGCTCCCCACACATCGCTGCTCCCTTGGTGGCCACCATGTCCGAGCCCACCTTTATGACAGTCTTGTTGTGCAGCCCAGGCTGGCCTCAAAGTCGTACCCTCCAGGTGCATGGGACCATGGGTGCATGCCACAACCCCAGGCTCATCTCTTCTTAAGGTCAGAGCTACAACAAAGTCGCTTCTTTGTTCTTGTGACAATGGGCATATAACCTTCCCAAGTCGTTATGCCACGGTGTGACTGGCCACCAGACTCAGGCTGAACCTGCAGTGCGAGGAGCTCAGACTCCGGGTGAACCTTCTAAATGTCTTTTGAGTGGTTCCTTCCTGTAAGGATGGCCTTAGGCCTTAGCCTAAGCAAGTCCATTTTAAAACTCCATTTTAAAATAAAACTGCAGTCTCACCAGGCAAGCCACAGAGCCCAGGTAAGAGAGTGAAGTCACATGTCATTTGTCATAACCCTGATAAGAGTCAAAAGTGTGATATCAGGGCAGAAACCACCAAACCACATGTCCTGACTCTAAGAATGAAAGTTGTCACTAAGAAACCTGGTAACAGCTGATAGGGACCCAAAGGATGCGCAGAAGCTCCAAGATTTAGTATGAATAATGGAACAAAAGGACATTCAGCCAGCTGACACGGACACACACAGCCTGAGAGCCTGGTGAGCACCTGGACAGACAGCCCAGCTCTTATCATCTGCCTGATCCTCTGCGTTGTCCTCACGGCTCTCAAACTCTACAGCAGCCTCCTGACCTGGTGAGAACAGCGACCTCTCCTTACACCCTCTCCTCACCAACCGTCAGCTCCACCCAGGAGAAGCTATCGGTTCCTGGCCTGGGCGCTGTAGTCTGAGTAGACACCTGCTGGGTTTAAGACCTAAGACTCAAGACTTTAAATCTAGCACTTAAGCTCAGCCTGCAGAGGGACTGTCTGTGATAGGTCTGTCGTGACTAAGTGTGTTTGCAGTGCTTAGAGTTAACTAAGAATTGCTTGCTTTGAACTGATTATGTCTACTGCAGTGCCCAGCATTAAGGATTGTCATTCCCTGATTAAGAACCTATAGTGAAACTGTATTGAGTGGTTTTGAGTGAATAAAGCATTGAAAATGGCAGATGTCGCACTTTGCCCATCGCAACACTTCCTCGGGTGGAGACCTGGGAAAAGGATCAGGTCGGAGGCTCTAGAGCTAATGGGAGACAGAGGGCAAGGGCAGTGGGTGGCGAGGTCCTCCCTCCTTACCCTGCACGGACAAGTGTGACTTTCTTTTGGATGCCTATGATGTTCACTGTATCCCCACCACCTTCAATGGCTTTTTTCATCCCAAAGCATCTGCTGAAAACCTGAGCGTCTTCACGGCCCGTGGTGGGACTCCCCCCACCCAGGGAAGCACTGAGTACCCGTCTGTGGTGTTCCACCCCAAAGTCTGGCACCTTCTTGGAAGGGCCCACATATTAAGGTGGAACATTATTTCTTGACCTTAGCCACAGGAAAGTTAACTTCATTTATTAGATCTTAACTTTAACAAATGGAACATTTTTTATCTTTAGAAACTTATGCCCTAAAAATAGTATATCAGACTAAAATAACACGTTCTATCCTAAAAATATGAAATTCAACAGCCAAGTTGTCATTGAACACCGGACGTGACAAGCCACATGGTGCTAAGACACAGCCTCACCTTTCTCAGCTTCTCCGGGGAGAACTCCAGGCCAACGAGGAAGAGACTGAAGAAGACCCCGAACTCTCCCAGAGTCTCCACCTGGACCATGGACTGCAGAGCAAGGGTGGAGAGGCTGTGTGAGTCCAGGCCTCCAGGGAAAGCCCCCACACCCACCCTGGTGCTGGTCCCCGGCAGGAAGCCCCCAACACTGGTATTTTAAAAGAGAACAATTCCTGGAATTTCTCCTACATCTGACGAGTTCTGCCCTCCGGGTCTTCCCCTTGTCTTGATTCACAGAGAAGCATGCTTCTCTCCGCTGTCTGCAAGCTGCTCTGGGCCTCCCCAGCACTGTTCACTGGCCACCTCTGGGATGAGGAGGCAGCTCACTCAGCGCTGCTCACTCTTGGCTCCTGTTAGGGCCGAGCAAGTCCCTGCAGATGTATCTTCCCCCGAGTTCAATGCCCACATCCACAGTGTTGGTGAACAGCTTCTGTGACTGCTTTGACTCTTCATTTGGTATTTACTTTTAATGTTGTCACTAGATAAATAAATAGCACAAAATATTTGATGTCTCTGTCCTGGTGACTAACAGTTCAATCCTTTTTTTTTTTTTTTGGTATTGGGGATTAAACCTACAGGTGCTTAACCACTGAACCACATTCGCAGACCTGTTTATTTTTTATTTAGAGACAGGGTCTCACTAAGCTGCTGAGGCTATCTTTGAACTTGCCACCCTCCTGCCTCAACCTCCAGAGATGCTGGGATATAGGTGCCCAGCTCCATCTTTTAAAATGCTCCCATGGCACTGTCCTGACCCACTGAGCTGGCCTCACAGGTCAAGACCCCTTCCTGTTGTGACTGGCACCCCGCCGTCTGCCTTTCTCAGCTGCTGAGTGCTGCTTGGTGCTCTTCTTGGCGCTGTGGGTGAACCTCAGCTGCCGACAGAGCGCCTCCCTGCACTGGCTGGCAAACCCAGCCCTGCCCTTACCCACATCCAACTGCTCTCTCTCACTTCTCTTCCCGTCCCCTGATTGTGCTGTGACTCCAAAACAACAACCTGAACTCGGGAGTGGAAGCCTGAGCCCCCTGCACAGGGGCCTTTCCCACTCCTACAAGGTGCTCCTGGATGGCCATCTGCAACCACGCCTCCTTCCTCAGTGCCGCAACTTAGCGAGATCAGCGTCTGCAGCTCCAGGCCCTATGCCTTGAGCCTGCTCCCGCTATCTCTGCTGAGGAGGAAGAGGGCACTGTGTCTGCCTGGACTTGCTGACGCCTGGAAGGGTGGGATGAGGCAGGAAGCTCCCACCTGCAGCCTTCCCTGCTGCTGAGCCGCACTCGGTGCCAGTGCAGAAAGCCACACTGAGGGCCCTCTGTGCTGCCAGGGGGCGAGCAGCCTCCATGTGGCCCTGCGTCAGGTCAGCTGACAGCTCCCGGCTGAAGGCGCTGGCAGGCAGCTCTGCGGCTGGCCAGGGCCACCTGCTGCTCAGAGGAGCCCCAAATGGTCCCTCTTCAGACCCTTTCTGCTATGTCGGAAAAATCAGAGGTTCAAGGCGTACCAGTCACTAGTGGGGGAGCAGGGCTCCTCACCCCACGGCCCAGGACACACCAGCAAAGCTGGGGGGCGTTTGTGGCTCATCTTTAGCCTCCTGGGATGTTGAGTGTGCTCAGATGACACGCTGGGAGGCCACAAGGCTTGGGACCCTTCCTTGCTGTCAGAGTGTTCACCTGTGACAAGCAGCAACTGGTCTGTGAGCAGCTCTGGCAAGTGCAGCCCGGGCCCTGCTGCCCTGGCAACGGGGCCACAGGCGCTCCTGGTGTACGTTGAGGACTGCACAAGCACAGGAGGGACCCAGCCCTTCCAACAGCTTGGCGCCTGAGGACGTCTGGGTGACTGGAAACAGAACCTTGAGGCTGATGACCATGGAGGCCAACGGCTGCCTTCTGCCCAGCGGCCCCTTCGTTATGGAGGGCAATGCCTCCAGCTCTAGGGTGTGTTCCTGGCCCGGGGTGAGGACGGCTCTTCACTGACTCCAGTTCAGAGCTCTTGTCTGTGTGTCTCCCGGTCCTGTCCGGTATCAGAACAGTCAAGTTTTATTCTTACCTTGATGCTGTTCAGTCCTGACGGCCCCAGAAGCACACCGCAGATGATGTACCCAAACATGGTGGGCAGCCCTATTGCTGTGCACAGCCAGCCACAAGGTAAGGACAGCACTCCTATGGAGACAATGTCCTAGAGCGGAACAGACAAGCACAGATCAAGGCGACGGGTGGGCTAGGACGGCAGGATGACGGCCAGCCCCTTACAGGAACCAGCAGACAACAGGACTGAGAGGTTTTATACTGCTGTGTCTGCAGCAGAGCGCAGCACACCGTGTCGGGAGCAGCCGAGCCAGCTCTGGATCGTCCTGCTCACGCCCCACAGCATGCTCCACATCTCCCAGCCCTGGACTCCACCCATTCCTGGCCTCAAAGCCCTTGCAGATGGGGTCCTCCCTATGACTCTCCTGCTTGCCACCCACACGGGCAAGTCTTCCACAGGTGTCAGAACCATTGGGTGAGAACTTACTGGGAGCAGGCTGTTCACAGTCTCAAACACACCCCCAGACGCAACTCACTCATGGCAACGGGAGAAAGGGACTGCTGTGAAGGAGGCACGGAGTTGCTCTACGGACACGGCCTGTTCTCTCACAATCAAGGACAGCAGGCCCGGGCCAGCGCCTGGGAGGAGCCCTCTTCCCTGGAACCGAGGCCACGCCTCTCTGTTTGGTTTCTGTTCCTTGCAAGGCTCTGCCTTAAGAGTTCTGTGGAGATCTGAGCTTATCTGATCCCTCCAGGCCACCTGGAGGGTACACTCCACTCCAGACTGGGCCAGCTTCCTGGGAGGACACAGATCTACATCCGTCTACCTGGAATGCAACGCCCTGTGCCCCACGTCCACACTTCTCTGCCTCCAAGGGCTTTCTCTTTCATAGAAAAGAGTTTGTTTTCTTTAACCTCAGGCTATAACTTTAGATGGCGCCTTGCTATGTTGCTAGACTGGTCTTAGACCCCTGGGCTCCAGCAATCCTCCTGCCTCAGTCAACCGCTCAAACAGGTCTCAGACACCGAGAGCTTTAATCTCATGATGGTCACTCCAAACTTCAGAAAGTCCTCCAAATTCTCCAAAACAGAATCAAATTTCATCTTAAATGTCAAAATGCCTTTTTCCTTTAGAAACAATTAACTAAGGGATGCTGTCTTGAAGCCCAGCATGGGATGCCAGCATTCTCTGGCAGGAGGAAGGCTGTGCACCACCCCCCTCCGAGGGGGCCCCGCATCAGGTCAGGCCTGCTGACTGCCCAGCGAGATGGGCGGGTGGCCTCAGCTTGCCTTTATGAAGTGGTGGTCTGCACGTGGAATGGTGGCGTCCCGGGGCTTCGTGAGGACATACTGGTTATTCTGGGAGTCGATCAGCATGCTCAAGCCCAGGCCCTCCTCCACATCCCGCTTTGTGATGTTCTGCTTGGAACTGGCCTCTTCCTCCTCCACCCGCAAAACTGCCTCAAAGTTGACCCCTTTGACCTGTGAGAGTGACCAATATCATGCAATCAGAATCATGTTGATGCTTTTGCAGTCAACATCAAGAGGAAAGAACATACATCAAGGTAGACGTGTTCACATTGTGTCTAACAAGACAGAAGACCACCAGCATGATGAAGGCACTCGCTCAATGAAGCATTTCTGGGCAGAAGCAGCCGCTGCTACTTCCAGACATCCGCTTGACCTGATGCAGGGCACACGCTCACACTTGACCCCAGAAACTGAGAATTTAAATATCAGTTTCCGTTTCTTTCTCTCCACCCTTTCGTGGGTCCACCCCTAGACCCACAGCCAGTCCTCAGCTGGCCTTGATCTCGCCCCAGGGTCTTAGCCTGTCAGAACTGAGCAGCTGGAACCTGCTTCCTCTGATCAGGAAGGAACCCTCCAAGCCTCCTGAGGCTACAGTCCCAAGCCCCGTGAGTGGCCAAGCTGGGCTGGCAGTGAGTGCCAGGGGGCGAAGGAGCAGGTTGGCCGCCCACTCCTGCAGCCCCTGCCAGAGTACCAGCGTGTCGCTCGCAGACCCTGAGACACAGCCGAACCGATGGCCAGGCCCGGCAGCTCGGCTCGCAGGGCAGAGGCGCCGGAAGGCAGCTTACTGATTTGTTGTCATCGAAGGCATGCTCCTCTATCTCCTCCTCTAAGCGATCTGCCGCCCTCCTCACGTCCTCGAGGATCTCGTCCAGCATGGAGAGGCTCTTGTTCTGATGCTGCATGTGCTTAAGGGCTTCCACCTGATGTTTTTCTGCGGCGAGAAGTTCCACATACTCGGTCTCTTCCTATTTGTTCGTAGGAAAGGGCAAGATACATTACAAGAAAAACCAGGAGGGGACTCATCTGCTCAGGGTCCTGGTGACTAGACCCACCACCGGTGCTCCAGGTCAATGCCCCACCGCTGCACTGTGACTGACTGTCCAGCAAAGGAGGTCAAGCATCCCAAACACAGGGAGCTTCGGAATGTGCAGGGACAGCATCTGCACCCCAGGGAAGGCCGTGTCCACTGCAGGTGGGTCCAGCTCAGGGAAATCGTCTGCACCTCCACCCTGGGGAAGGCAGTGTCCACTGCAGGTGGGTCCAGCTCAGGGAGAGCATCTGCACCTCTACCCCGGGGAAGGCAGTGTCCACTGCAGGTGGGTCAAACATCCCTTAAGGTCACCTCACAAACTGCCAAGTGCTGCCGCTCAGGAAGCACATCCCTGCCTGAAAGCCAGCAGCAACACCTGGTGTGTAGCTACCTCTGGGATTTCTACAGCAGGATGTGGTCCTATCCCATCAGACAGGGGCGACTAACGGGTCCAGAAAAACACGTAAAGTAGAAAGTGTTGGTTATTTGGGACACTCATGGGCAGTGCTGGTCATCACGCTTAGTAAACATACTTTACATAACCCTAGTCAACTGATAACCTTACTTTTAAAACGTTTTCTCATGTTTCAAGAAGGGAACCTGGCTGGGACCGAGCCGTGGCCAGCTACCACAGCAGTGTGGCTCTTTTGTGATTGCTGTAACCCCTGTCCCTTCCCAAGTGCCCCAACGGTGGCTGCTGCCACCCTGGAGGACCACAGAACCCTGAGGCATGACAGGCACAGGCTGCAGCATGCAGGGTGTCACATGGCCTACAATTCTGGACTGTGGCCACCAGACTCACAAGTCTTCTCCCTAACAGACGACTGCAAACCTGGAGTCCACCGGAATTCCTCTTATAACCAAAGGGTCGGGGCTGGAGTTGTAGCTCAGTGGTACAGTGCTTGCCTAGCATGTGTGGGGCACTGGGATCAATTCTCAGCACCACATCAAAATAAAATAAAGGTCCATCAACAAATTAAAAAATATTAAAACAAACAAAAAAGGGTCTTAGCACCTCGACTGTCCCAAGGTTGAAACATGGGCAATAGGCAGGCAGCAACAGGCAGGCAGCCAAGTCAGGTCACTGAATGCCTTGATTTGAATGCTTGTCTGACTGTTGTATCCTACCAAAAAACACCCTTGTTTTGGTGACAGTCATAAGAAAGTTATATCTCCTTTCAAGCCGTGACAGCCTGAGGTCTTCCATGAAGGGGAAGTGGCACTTGCTCGTCGGAGCCTGGGTGTGGCGCCTGGCAAGCTGCAGGTGCTCGGCAGTGCCTGTGGAAACACTGGCACAGTGGCCCCCTTTAGAAGCACACTTGGTCCAAAGCCTCACCTCACGTGCACACATCTGTTTATAAGTATTTTTATATTTTTGTTTTTGTTGTAAGGCAATGAAGAACACAGGCTTCACTCAGAAAAGAATATGGCAAGAGACCCAGGTCACAGCTGCAGCCAGCGTCCCTCAAGGACGATGGCACTGTGTTCTGAGAAGTGCCTGGAAAGGCAACTCTGCCGCTGCACGTAGGCCAGAATCCTTGCACACACTGGGCTGGTCAGGGAGTCACTGGTGGACACTCTCAGGCCCACTGCAGGTGGCCGAGCCCTCACAGGAGCGCAAGGCTGCAGGCATTCCCGCCCATCAGTGCTCAGCCAGACTCGGGGATCTCCACAACAGAGTGCTGAAGGGCTGGCCTCTCCCAGAAGTGACTGGCACCCCAGAGGCTCCCGAGACCCCCCCGCCCCACCCCAGATCACAGCTCTGGGCAGGACTGGCCACATGGCTGACCTTGATGGCGGCCTCCCGTAGGGCCTCCAGCCGCTGCCTGCTGCTCTCCTTCATGTTGACCACGTCTCTGTAATCCCCCTGCAGGGCTCTCTGCAGCCCGTGGATGGCCTGGAAGACGGAATTTTCACTTTCATTCAGTTCTTTCTGGAAAATCTCAAAAGTGTGCACCTGGAACAGCTTCTCTTCATCTGACAGGCCAGCATCTTTTTCCACGGCTCTGATAGCACTCTTCAGCTTGTTGAGAACAACACTCTTCTGCCGAAGGAGCCCGGTGAGCTTCCTGCAGCTGTCCAGGGCCCACTGCCTCCTCTGGGCGGCAGGTGCTCCCTTGCCGCGGTGCAGCTTGATGGCATGTTTTGCCACCTCCGCATGCTCTGTGGCACTTGCCACCAAGCAGAGGGCCAGGAGCAGCATCCAGAAGAGACTCTCCTCCAAGGCCCTCATGGTCCCAGCACAGCAAGGGCTCCAGACGGCAGCTCGGGTCAGGCTGCATCTTACATGCACATTTTCAGCTGAAAAACAGATTTCCTGTCACACATGGCTGAACTACAGCTCACCGCTACTGACCTGAGTTAAATACCAACAACATCCAGGACACTGTAAGCTTTCTAAAGGAAACGCCATTTTTCCTGGATCACTAACAACATCTGAACCACTTCAATCAAACACTAAGTGATGAAGTAAGAGCCTCTTAGGGTGCCTGGCACAGAGGGGAGATTAAAGGTCAGTTATATCTCATTTTAAAGGTGATTTTTAGAAATCTTAAGCTTTGTATTTCTACCAAATCTACCATGTATGAAAGATAAAGGCCAGTTCTACCCAAGAGGGACTATACATATCAAAGCCCAGAAAACACCATCTCAGGTTGGCAAGCCTCTGGGACCATGTTCAGGAGCATTTCAGAAAGGCCATCTCCTGAGACATGGCCCCTCAGTCACACTGCTGGCTTTCCAGAATCACTTGGAGTCTTGCCAAATTTCCAAAGTCAGCACAGTTAAGAGCTAATAAGAGATGAAGATAGAAAAATTTTTAAAATAATAATAAAATACCTATAACCCCTGCTAACTGTTCAAGCCTTTTCTATCACAGAAACTCAGAGCTGGATTTCAGTGCATCTTTTAGAAGCCAGACCCTGGAAGGACTGAGCTAATGCAGCACAAGGACGGCTGCAGCTCAGCTCCTGGCAAAGCACCCATCTCTACGATGCCAGCTTCGAGCCCGCGGCAGAGCAGTGAGGACCTGCTGGGAGGAGACCTCCAGACCCAGACAGAAATCTGAGGCGCTTCCTTCATGCTTCCCATCTGCCCCAGAACGTCTCCAAAGGTGATTTTTTTTGCAGTACTAGGAATTGAAGTAGGACCTTCACATGCTGGGCAAGTACTCTACCATTACGTAAATTCCCAGCCCTAAAAGTGGTTCTTTTGTGGTTTCATGCTTCAGAAAAACACCTTGCAATGCAGTCTGCACGTGCCACCTCTCTGTGCACACTTCTGCTTCTTTCCTCAACCTGGTTCTGGAAATTAAAGTCACCCCTCTACCCCCACACCTAAGGGAGTTACTAATTTTTCTTTTAGGATTTCAGTTGTAGTCACATTGATATTCACCACTGAGATGTTTCGTAACATGAGCATGATATTAAAATTACATATATACATACATACGTGTGTGTATATTTACTTATTATTTAGTTATTTATTTAGTACCAGGGATTGAACTCAGGGGCACTCAACCACTGAGCCACATCCCGAGCCCTATTTTGTATTTTATTTAAAGACAGGGTCTCACAGATGCTGAGGCTGGCTTTGAACTCACAATTCTCCTGTCTCAGCCTCCCAAGCTCCTGGGATTACAGGCCTGTGCCACTGTGCCCTGCACTTATACATTCTTAATGCACATCACTCATTTTACTTTCAAGCCTGTCTACAAAATCCTATGGACTACTAAATTATACCACGTTTTCTCTTGAGCAAACTTTAAATATTTTTACTTCCAGTTGCTATTTTTTTAGTTGTTGACAAGACATTTGGATTCTTGTAATAGTGAACTATCGATATGTTCAACAACATGAACAGATCTTGAGGCTGAGTAAAGGGACCTCCAAAAGCCACATACTACACAATTCCCTTTACATAAGTGCCTCACAGTGGCACAGGACACAGGACAGATGAGTGGCTCTGAGGGTGAGGGAGGGGGAGAGGTGTGGCTAAAAGGGACTAGGATCCTCCAGGGATGGAAATGCTGGAAGGAGCCAGCACAGCCCCTCACCTGCACTCACTGGAACACACACAAGGCAAGGGAGTCCGCCAGTGGGTAGGCATGGGGTCCATCTGCGAACAGGCCAAGCACAGGGATGGCTGCAGCTCTACAGTGCAGCCTACCAGTGACACTTTTTATTTACAAGAGCAAAATCAACACTCTGAGCCAAGCACAGTGGCAAATGCCCATCATCTCAGAGATTCCAGAGGCTGAGGGAAGGGACTCATAAGTCCAGCCACAGCTACTCAGTGAGATCTTAAGCAGCTCAGCAACACCCTGTCTAAAAATAAAGGACCAGTATGTAGCTCAATGGTAGGGCACCCCTGGGTTCGATACCCAGAGCAAGGGCCCTCAGGTCCGGGGGCAGCACATAGCACCTGCTAGAGAGCACAGGGGACAAGCATCGGGGCAGTGCTTTCAGGGAACCTCCATGCTCTGTGTCTGCATGAGTTCTGAGAAGCTGGTGCTCTCCTTGGCCTATCAGATAACTTCTGCCCTCTCGTCCTTGGGACCTGTGCAACCCATTTGCTCAGTGTGCACCAAGCCACACTGTGGGAAATAAAGTCGACTTAGCCATCCCTAGAGTGTGAAGTGGCACCATCAGGTGGGTCTATCAGGTAGATGCCACAACCGAGATGGTCCCTACCAGGCCAACTTCTCTCCTGAGTGTGCAAAGCTGGGGGACAGCTGTGGGGACAGCCAGCTCCTGGTGGCTACCTTGGTCCATTCAGCTGAAGCTAGGGCCCTAGTGAGTGGGAGGGCAGCTCCCTGTGGGTCTCCGGCAGGGAATTCCTGAGCCTGCGGTGAATGTGTAGGGAGCTGAGTACGTGTCTAACAGAGAGTCATCTAGCTTCTCCTGCAAGAGAAAAAACAGGAGGTGCCTCTGATTTCTTCACATTACTGCCACATGTCCAAGTTCAGCACAGGCAGCATTTGTGCGGGCAAAGAGAAAGAGAGCCAGGAGCAGGCAAGACCACCTCAATGGAGTGAGTGACCTGAAGTCTCTTTATGGAGCCTTTTTCTTAAAGACCAATTTTAAACTCTAAAGTACATTTCCTAAAAATGGAGCACTTATGATCCTACAAATAAACTGACAGTTGCCAAAAATGAAATAAATGATTTATAAATACATTACTCATTTCAAATTAGTAAAAGAATTAGAGAACAAGGAGGAGGAAGGAAAGGAAAAGAAGGTAATTACTGAGGCTATTAAAAAAACTTTAAACTATAAAACCTCTAGAAAAAGCAAATATTTCATTAGTTAATCCAATCACGAGATTCTACTGTTTGACAAAAAACAGACAATATGCAAGACCAATAAGTTCTGGTTCTAAGAATGATCAGGAAAATGTGCAGAGGCTGAGCAGGAAAACAGGGATGTGGTGTGCAACCTTGAGTGTCCCTCAGGGTGTTTAAATAGCTACTGTTTGCTCAGGTGGTACCAGGTGAGACTGTCAAAGAACAGAGAGAAGCAGGGCCATACAAGGAGCTGCAGGCCAGCTGCTCGGGTTTGCTCCTCCTTCAGTGCCAAGAAAGCCAACAAGGAAGGAAAAAGGAGACTCGTGAATAAGTGCCCTCTCAGCAGCAAGAAACCTGTACTAGGTGGCCAGGAGGTGAACTGGCTAGTAAAGACCAAGTCACAAAGTCTACCCAGTCCCCCTTCTCCTTCTGAAGGGTTGCAAGAGGCTGCAAAGGAGCAAAAAGAGGTGGGACAGTGAGGCGGGCAGATATGCTAGACCTTCTGTCACTTTGGACTTATTTAATTGGTCACTCCCAAACAGTTCACAGCTAGGTTATGAACTAAGGCCTCCCAGGGGATGTGCAAACCATCCTGGTTATTTTGTCTACTCTGACACCTTCCAGGCTCTGTCAGCTTAGGTGAAAGGCTTGCGGAACACCGTATGCTGGCCCTGATCAGCAAACCTGGGTCTGCTGCCAGGTGTATCTGTCTTTAAAGAGACGGTAAAGGACGACTGCTAATTCGCCTTAACACAGGGCGAGACAGACCAGTAAGGGGGGGGAGGATAGGTAACCTCTTAGTGCCTATTAGGGGAGGGAGCCCCCAGGAAGGAATCCTCTGGGAAGGGGAGCACCCACCAAGGAGAGACCCAGGAGGATTGTTCCAGAGGGAAACCTGCCCCACCAAAAGTAGCTCTCAGGGAAGAAAGCCCCACAAGCCTACACCCACCCAGGAGGAAGAATGCCCACGAGAAGAAGCCTATCAGGGAAGATTCCCCCGACGCTCCCAGAGAAGATGCTCCCTCGGGGAAGAGCCCCTGTGGGAAAGACCCACACACACAAAGGAACGCCCACTCCGGGGGGCCCCTGGTGAAGGAGGATCCCCAAGGACGCCCCACCAAGGAGCCCCAGGCAGGGAAGGGGCCTCTGCTGGGCGGGAGCCCCTCGCAGGGAAGGGGCCTCTGCTGGGCGGGGGCCTCTGCTGGGCGGGAGCCCCTCGCAGGGAAGGGGCCTCTGCTGGGCGGGAGCCCCACGCAGGGAAGGGGCCCCCTGGGGCACGCCGCTGGACCGACGGGGCCCAGCGCACCCACGGCCCTCACCGGGACGAGGTAGCCGCGCCCTGGACATTCAGCCCAAGCATCAGTGTCCTCTATCCGGAGCTCCGCGGCGCAAAGAGCAAAGCTCTGGACGCGGGCTTCCCCGCATCCCTTCTCTTGGCGGCCTGGGGAAAGACGGGACGCGGGATCGGACGCGGAACCGGAGACGAGACCAGGAGGCGAATGACCGCCACCGCCCTCTCCCCGCGCGGGCAACTCCTCCAGGGCCAAAGAGCGAGGCGCGGCCTCTTTAAGAGGGCGGGGCGTGGGCGGTCCTGCCGGCCCCTGCGCGGCGCCGAGCACGCCGGGAGCTGGAGTTCCGCGGTGCCGTCGGTCTCCCTCCTCCTCCTCCCAGTGGACTCGAGGCCTGAGAGCCGCGGGTCGGTGGCGGCCTCCGAAGGAGGAGCGGCAGAACCGTTGGCACAGAGGGGGCGACGCCGTACAAGCCGGAAGCTGGGAGGAGGGAGAACGCCCCAGGGGCAGCCCGACGGCGTGCGCCTGCGCAGAGAGCCGGCGGTCGGCGAGGCGGGATGCGCCTGCGCAGAGGGCCGGCGGGGGCGGGACAGCACGCGCCTGCGCAAAGGGCCGGCTGGGCTGCGGCGCCTGCGAGCATGGTAGGTGTCGGGCGTCGAGCTCCGTCGGCCCGGGCGGAGACCGGCCGGGGGCGAGCGATAGCAGCGGGCCCACAGGGTCCCGAGAGGACGCCGCTGGCCCCGTAGCGCGGGGGACGAAGACGGCCTTGGGCCCAGGTCGCCGAGAAGGCAGGCGGGGGTCGGACTGCGCGGTGGCGGGCTGCGTGACCCGAGACGGGGCGGCTACCTGGGCCGCCGTGTAGGTTGACCCTGAGAAGGGAGGTGCTCCTGAGCTGTCTGCAAGGATGTTCTGCGATGCGTTTGTCACGTCACGCGTGGTGTCCTTGGGGCCGGGCTCCTCACAAGGTCACTCGTAAAGCGTTGAGGGTTTAGCAGGTTAGAGGTTTTATTTGATGTGTCTTTCCCCTGGACTGTCCAGATTTTTATGTCAAGAATTGTGTACATTTTAGCAGAATAAACTAAAAAAACAGAGGAAACTCCCTTCCCCCTGCTTTGATTTCCATGACCTGGTAAGCCTCTGTGAAAGTCATCAGCACTTATGCCTGGGCCTTGGTCCTGCCCGTTTGTGGACCTTGATTAACCTTGCATTGATTTGCATCTGTCTAAATGGAGGCAGCGCTTAGTTTATGAACCTTACTTTCCCTTTTCTACCGGTGGAACCTGGATCTCCTAGTTACTTTTGGATATGAAGTGCATGCAATCCTTCAATGTAACTGTTGGTCATTGTTTTAATTGCTGTTATTTTGTAGAGAAACCGGTGTGGGAAACATCAAATCTTGCAGTTTTGTTGACATGCCCCTTGCTATTCCCTCATGGCTGCTGCTGCTCATGCCAGACTAGCACCTTGGTACCCCTTGAAGTCTAAAGTTGGGTTGTCCCGCATAGAAGGGGCAGTGTTTCTGTCTTCATTTCTGCCTAAGTTACTTCTGTGATTAACGTGGAAAGTTTCAAAACCACGTGGAATGGCCTAGATATATTCACCTGCATCTGCAAAGCATGTTCTCTTCAGTGAATGTAGCACTGTTGTCACGCCGGGGAGGGCTATTCTCAGTGGACATAGCTGTGTGGTCACCCTGGGGAGGGCTCCAAAAGTGATCCTCAGGAGTCTAGCTCAGAGTCAGACATCATCCCCTCTTCCAAATGTCTGTGTTTTCTTTCGAGGATGGGGGATTGAACTCAGGGGCACTTGACCACTGAGCCACATCCCCAGCCTATTTTGTGTTTTATTTAGAGACAGGGTCTCACTGAGTTGCTTCACGCCTCACTTTTGCTGAGGCTGGCTTTGAACTCGAGATCCTCTTGTCTCAGCCTCAGGAGCCGCTGGGATTACAGGCATGCGCCACCAGACCTGACCCATGTTTTCTTGATGTGGAGCCATCAGTGCTGTAATGCTGGTCAAATGACACAGCCACCTGGGGTGTGTGACTCTGCTCATTGGTCTTGGAGGCCTAGCTGTTATGTTGACATTTTTTTGAAGTAGAATTCACATGACATAAAATTAGCTATTTTGAGGTGTGCAGGTCAGTGTTTAGAACATTCAGTATTCTGCCACCACCACCTCTATGAAGTCTCAGAACATTTTCATCACTCCCAGGGAAACCCTGTTCATGAGCAAGCATTGCCAACTCCTCCCTGCCAACCCCTGGCACCCTCTAATCTGCCTTCTGTTTCTATAGATTTGCCTATTCTGAACATTTCCTACATGTCCAAAGACATGTAGCCTTTTGGGTCTGGCTTTTGCTCAGCATATTGCTTTTGAGGTTCACCCATACTGTGACATATGCCATTATTTTATGGCTAAATAACATTCCGTTATATGGATGGACTGAGTTTTGTTTTATGACCAGGATGGTGTTGATTGGCTCTTCCATAATAAAGGAGCTATGGCTGTTGCTCAGGAGGGACTTTTTCTGATTGCATGTGTGTCTTGTCTTAGTTTTTGAAGCAACTCTTGGCCGTGTCCATCCTTGACCATCTTCATAAAAAGATGCTGACTTTATCACTTGTCAGCTGGCTCTCATGACATGTGAGCTCTTCTCTGATTTGACTAGATTGATCTTACTAGAGAATATAACCTTGAATTCTTTGTCTATTCTTTTCAAGAAGTGTTTTGGGAAATAACGTATAGTATATGTATATACGTCCCATGTGTCACTCTAGAATTTAGATCGCGTTCAGCAGTCACAAGCTAGCTGCCTGTTTTTATAAGTGAAATGTCAAGGCCATACCCACTTGTGTATAAACCGTTCCCACTGTCTGCTTCCACCTGCACTGGCAGAACCACAAGAGATTCATATGGCCACAGCCCTATATTTTTAAGAATGATTGGGGACCCAAAGAGCTTTTGTTTATGTGCTTAATGGACATTGATGTTCACTGCATCAGGAATTAAAATAAGTTTTTAAATATGTGAGGATTAATAATTGCAAGCACATTACTTTTTTACATTTCATTTTTGCAGATTTTTAAAAATTTCTTAGTTGTAGATGAACACAATATCTGTATTTTATTTATTTTTATGTGGTGCTGAAGATTGAACCCAGTGCGTCACACATGCTAGGCAAGTGCTCTACCACTGAGCTACAACCACAGCCCCAGCAGATAATTTTAATATCTGGTATCATAGGAAAGAAGTTCTTGAATCTTTTTCATTTAGCCTATTGTGATATCACGGCTCAGGCAGCCTGGAGGCCTCTCCTGCACACTCTTAAGATGAGCGTGAGGTTGTCTAATGACAGCTTTGAATTCTTGGGAAATAGTTTTGACATTGTGAGATCCAGGAAAGGTCTTGGGCCCAAAACCTGTGGAGCAGCTGTGTGTGTCGGGCTGCACTGACTCCTGCTGAGTTGTGCTGGTGTTCTGCTACCAGCACGCTTGGGTTGCCTTAGAAACCTCTGCAGCTTCCTCTGGTGCCTATTCTTGGCATGATGGTGAGGAATCGGGCTGAGCCATTTCCCTCAGGTTCGAGACTAGGATCAGTGATACCACTAGGATCAGTAAGAACCCACTGTGGGTTCTTGCGTTGATTAAAAAGACGTTATCCTGACTGACCTCTTCTCTCTGCTGCGGCACCTGCGTGCGGGGAGCCTGCTTCCTCCCGCACTCAGCTCTGCTGGTGGTACGCAGGGCCTCACGCCAGTCACAGCCTGGCTCTTCTCTTGCTTCTGTTTTTTCATCTCCATCTGTCATCCGTTTGCGTCTTCCTGTAGGTTATAATTTATTCTGTTTCTATAAATTCTCATCTTTATGTGAACGAGATTGAATACAATCCTTGTAAGTAAAGTTTTTCCCCTTGTATTGGGTAAAGCATTTATATAATAAGAAGCATCAGCCCCCTGGGGCTGGGATTGTGGCTCAGCGGTAGAGCACTCGCCTAGCACAGGCGGGACCTGGGTTCAATCCTCAGCACCACATAAAAGTGAGGGAAAAGAAATTGCATTGTGTTGTGTCCATCTACACCAAAAAATAAAAAATATTTAAAAAAAAAAAAAAAAAAGAATCAGCCCTTAGTAGATCGCGGTGATTGCTTTAATTTGCCCAAGTTAGCAGTTGCTCTGCACTGATGTTGCTTTCACCAGGTGACATTAGAGCAGTGAGACCTTCACCCTGTGCCTGCTGTTTCATCATGGACTATAGATAGCGCAGTTCCCTTGCAGCTTGCTGGTTTTGCCTACCCTCCTGCCCTGCCCTGTTTCTGTCTCACACATGCAGACATGTTGTGACCAGTGTCATCACTTTCATTTCGTCACAACAAACTTTTTATGCTGCTGATGTGATAATCATTTTACGTGTGCATGTTTTCATTACTGTGGTTGTTTTTAAACTGGAAAGCTGACTGTTTCAAACTGCTGGCCCCTCCTGTTCAGTAGCACTTGGGCTCAATAGAAGCAAAGCCCCTGCAGATGGACCCTGCCCTGAAGTCAGGTCCTACCTCGTCTTCAGAGGGCTAGACTTGCCGAGAGCCCGTGCTGAGATTTTCAAGCGGGGGACTGTTGTACTTGTGTAAGGGGAACCAGGTAGTGATCAAAGCGTATTTTCTGTAAAAGGCTGATTCTCACAGTTTGTTGAGGACTGGACTTGGCATATCTGTTGCTCTATCGATGCTGTCGTTCCAGTTTTCACTGATGAACAAGACTCTGGTGTCCTGTAACCCTGAAGTGAAGTTGAGTCCAGTTAACAGCAGGCATTAGAAGTAGCGGCCTACACAACCCTAGAGAGGCTTCATTGGCTCTCCTGCTTCTTTTGCATCCCAAGCATAAGCTTAAGTCGACTCAGAAGGACAAGGTCCGCCAGTTTATGGCGCGCACTCAGGCTGGTGAGAGAACTGCCATCTACTGCCTAACGCAAAGTGAGTGGAAGCTAGACGAGGCCACAGCCAGCTTCTTGCAAACCCCAGACGTGTTCCACAGGGAGTCCAGGCGGGACGCTGTGGACCAGAGGAAGCTGGAGCAGCTGTATGGCAGGTACAAAGGTAAGGGATGCCGTGGCAGCAGGGCCAGACCAGAGGCCATCCCTAGCAAGCAGAGGGCGCACTGCTCCTGGGACCTCGGGTGCCAAGGACCGCAGAGCTCCAAGCTGCTGCTCCTCCTCACGTTGAGCTCCAGAACCCCTTTCTCAATAAGGGGGAAAGAGGGGCATTGGAAAGCTGGCCTGGTGTGACCTGCAGCCACAGCGTGTTCTCTGCAGGGAGTGTGCCCCTAGTGGTCGTGGGAAGCAGCCCTGCTCAGTGTCCTGGCCTGGAGTCCGCCTGTGGCCACACCTGATAGCACAGGGGTCTTTGCCAGCATTTATCTAGACTGAAACATCCGTGGCAGAGCACTACTGAAGAGTCAGAGTGTGACCGCCCGCTCCCCACCTGGGGGCGCCCTCGTGCCACGCTGTCGCTGTGGGGGCGCTCTCAGTGAGACAGCTCCACGTGGACATGGGGGATGACTTATTTTAATTGAAGAGCCTAGAATGTGGCTTTGTCTATCAAAGTGCAGCCGTGCCATGAAAGTGAGTGTGCGTGACAGCGTGAACAGACCCACACCCCTGGTGGTCGGGAGAGTTCGTATCAATTAAAGCAGAAACAATTCACTTGACGGACTGCTTTTTTTTCTAGTAGTTTTTGAAGATTAAGTCTTTTTTTTTTAAAAAAAAAAAAAAAAGACTTTCACTTAAGCAAATGTTCGCCCAATAGAAAAATTTTCTTGGTTTTTACTTTCTTATTTGTTATTTTCAAAGATACTGTCTCCTTGCTCCCCCTCTGTTGGGCAAATGGATTGAAAATTGTATTCTTTAAAAAAAAAAAAAAAACTGTTCAGAAACCTACTGTATGGTTAAAAATGAAAAACACCAGATTTGTAATTATCATAGTTCTCAAAAAGTGAAAACTGTTTAGTGTACTTTAAAGTTTTTTAGCTAATTCTGTAAGTCATATCCTTTGCACAATTTTATAATTATTCAAATAGAGCTGTCTTTGAAGAAATACTTCAGTGAAATTTATTTATTAAGCTTCATCCCTTCATCATTACTTGATTCTATTCATGCAGGCTAGTCCTTTTGGATTCTAAATATATAATTCAAATAGGTTACATCCTTTTGAGTTCTAAATATATAATTCAAAGACTGTGTACTAATATAACATCTAATGTATACAAATGAAGGAGAACCTCATGAAGTTGACCAGGATGGCTAGTTTGGTAAGAGTGGGATTTTCTTTGATCTGCAGAGGTGTAATGTCAGCAGATAGAATGGAAATAGAGAATATAGAACCTTTGTCACACTCCCAAAGCTGAGTTTGGTTTCTCTGTGTGAGAAGATACAGTTAGAAGGGTTTCTGGTTTTGTTTATATAATGTATGTTAATTTTTCTTTAGAAACAACATATTTAAAAAATGTGATATCTAGTACTTAAATGACCAGAGTTAAATTACATATGAAGGAGAAGAAAAGTTCAACACATCTGAGCTTTATTTGAACAAAGAAGCTCTAGATTTTTTATTTGTATCTCTGTACCAGTAGAATCCACACACACGTTATGATGATATATGATAACATACATGATCCTTCTGAAATTAAAGGGCTCAGTATAGTGAGGTCTTGCTGGGCTGTATCAGTGTACTTTACTGTTTTGATTTTCTCATAGACAGATGCTAAATTTCTTAATTTTATTTCTAAAGCAGAAGTAGGGGGGCCTGAATTTCCATGCTGTTAAGTGTAGATGCATAAGCCAAATTTTTTTTTATTTGATTTTTTTTTAATACTGAGGATTTAGGGACTGGGGTTGTGGCTCAGCAGTAGAGTGCTCACCCAGCACGTGTAAGGCACTGACTGGGTTCAATCCTCAGCACCACATTAAAAAATAAATAAAATAAAGGTATAGTGTCCAACTACAACTAAAAAATTGAAAAAAATACTGAGGATTTAACCCAGAGTACTTTACCACTGAGCTACATCCCCAGCCCTTTTTATTTTTTATTTCGTGACAGGTTTGGCTAAGTTGCTGAGGCTGGTCTCAAACTTGGAATCCTCCTGCCTCAGCTCCCAAGGTGCTACAGGTGTGTGCCACAGTGTCTCCAAATCTAAATGATTTTGGAAAGTAATTGTTTAGTAGCATTAGAATTAGCAAATGAAATGCCTTAAAGAGAAAAAATTTGATCAATCATTCTTTTTTACTTTGGTGGAGTTGTGATAAAAATTCCAAGCATTCAAAACCCTTTATCACTGCAATATTTTTTGTAGCAGTTTGTCTTCAAGGAAACTAAAATTCTGTTAACTTGAATTTTTATCTTACTTTAGGGAAATTGAATTGCTTTGCAGTGCAAGGGATGAAACAGAGCCTTGTACACACTAGACAGCTTCTCTACCTTGGGTCTACATCCCAGTCTTTTTTTTTTTTTTCCTTCTTCTTTTTTTGTGGTGGTGATGCTCCTGCTCAAACCAGGGCCTTCTGCACGTTAGGCCAGCACTCTACTCCTGAGCAACCACTCCTTAAACTTACTCCTGAATGATAAAACCCAGAAATCAAACGAGGATGCAGCTCAGCAGCACAGAGCTTGCCTTGTGTGTCCGAGGTACTGGATTCAATCCCATAGCACTGTTAGAAGCAAGCAAATCTAGATTTTAAAGATAGACTGGTTTCTGGGTGAGTCGTTACTTGTTGCCCACTGTTTCTTTCATAGGTAGTAGAAAGCTAGTCCATTGGTGTGTGTCTGAGGTTTACTTGCCAGAGTTATGCAACCAGGTGGTGTGACCCTAACCCCATTGACTTTAACTACAGACCCGCAAGATGGAGACAGAATCGGGATTGATGGGATTCAGCAATTCTGTGACGATCTGAGGCTGGACCCCACCAGCATCAGTGTTCTGGTCATAGCATGGAAGTTCAGGGCTGCCACTCAGTGCGAATTCAGCAGGAAGGAGTTCATGGACGGCATGACCGAGCTGGGGTAGGTAAACCATTCTTAGTTTAAGCTTCTGTAGAAGGGAACATACTTTCCGCGTTAGTAATTTTCAACTTATAAATTATAATTTTAGACTGGGCACAGTGGCACATGCCTATAACCCCAGCAGCTTGGGAGGCTGAGGCAGGAGGACTGTAAGTTCAAAGCCAGCCTCACTAACTCAGCAAGGCCCTAAGCAACTTAAAATAAAAATAAAAAGGACTGGAGATGTGGCTCAGTGGTTAAGCGCCCCTGGGTTGAATCCCTGGTGGGATGGGGGGACTTCTATTTATATATATCAGTGCATTTTCTTTACATATTCTATAAATATCTTATACAACTACACAAGCCTTTTGAATTCCAGTTTCAAGTTTTATTTATTATTTTTATTCACATTACCCCTTTAATAACTCATTTTCTTTTTTATTCCCTTCCAAATTTAAATTGACAGTCAATAGTAGAGTTTTTTCCCAACCAATCTATTTCACGCTATTATATGTTATATAATGTATTACACTTATTATATTAAATACATAATTCTTATTTGTAAAAGTCTCACTTTGCTTTTTGCTTGTTATATTTCTCAAGTAAAAGTCCTTGCCCGTGTTTCCACCAAACTGACGCTTTGCGTTGATATGGCCGTCTGTTTGGCCAGTGAACTCCACAAGCCTTTCCTCCTAATGAAGCTCACCCCGTTCTTGGTAATTGTGCAAAACCAACAAAGAGCTCCCTCTGACAGTGGTTCTGCAGCGGGTTTCTTTGTACTCCTGGCCCTTTGGAACTCTGAGTGATCCATCCCTGTTTTCGGGTACAATGCTAGACAAAGAAACACTGAATCAAATGTGTTCTTAGAGAAGTCAGAAAGCACGAGCCATATAGGAAGATGCTGAGGAACTGGCCTCATGCAAGTTAACTGCTACTTGTACAAAGATACTAGTAAAAATTAAAAAGGGCGTTAGGCACAAGGCTGAATGGTAGCACTTTCCAGCACATACAAGGCCCTGAGTTCTGTCCGCAGCACTGCAAAAGAAGAAAATAAACGCATGGGAGAAGATATTGACTACTAATTATGCACAAATAGTAGGAGAGTAAATAAATATAATTTCTAAATAACAAAATTATTTAAAACAAAAAAAATTTAGAAATTCCGTTGAATCAACTGACACATGTTGTTAATTATAGACACAACTAAAACGCAGGGCATGGTACAGTAGGGAAGGTCAGCAGTTGATGTGTCGTGCAGACATTCAAACTGTGTCACTGTTGATGTTAAAATAAGGCAGCTCTGAAGATGAAGAAGGACATTTCATAATGATGAAAGGTTCATTTCACTAGGAAAGCAAAAGCCTTCATGTTTTGCTTTCAATAAAGCAAAAATAAACAACTACAAAGAGGAAGATACAAAGTGAGGAATTCCCACACACATCCTAGTAACTGATGAATTGAACCAGTGAAAAATCAGTAAAGAAACAAAAGACTGGACAACACAGCGTCCTAGGGAGCATGTTTAGAGCAGTGCCTGTGATGCTGATGAGTGCTCCCTACGTTTTCCAGGAAATAGAATATTCATAAAAATCCAGCATAAGCATAAAGTTAAGACAAATTGTAGAGAATTAAGATGATACAGAGGTACGTGTTCTCACTGTAGGCAGCTAAACTAGGGTTACTAAGAAGATGACTGGGTTGAAATATGTGCAAATATTGCACACTTCTAATAACCCTTGGTTTGAAAAATAAGTTACAGTAGAAATTAGAAAATAATTGATGAAGAAAATATTGCCACAAAAGCTTGTGGGCCAGGCATGCTGGCGCACACCTGCAATCCCAGTGGCTCAGGAGGCTCAGGCGGGAAGATCTCGAGTTCAAAGCCAGCCTCAGCAAAAGTGAGGCGCTAAACAACTCAGAGAGACCCTGTCACTAAATAAAATACAAATAGGGCTGGGGGTGTGGCTCAGTGGTCGAGTGCCCCTAAGTTCAATCCCTGACACCCCACCCCCCAAAAAAAAACACACTTGTGGGATTCAGCTTCCTAAATGTATGTTTGAGAAAGAAGAATGGCTGACAATCATTATGCAAAAGTGTCCATGTTAGGTAGTAGAAAAAGAAGACTAGGGTGTGACTCAGTGGTAGAGCTTGCCTGGCACGCTCAAGGCCCTGGGTTCCGCCTCCAGGGTCAACAAAAGTAGAAGAGCAGGAAGTTAAACTCAAAAGGATGTAGAATAAAGCATTAATTTTTTAAAATAAGCAGAAGTAGAAAAAGTAATTTAAAAGTTGAGAGGTCTGGGTATGTAGCTCAGTGATAGTGCACTTGCCTAGCATTAGCAAAGCCCTGGGTTCTACCCCCAGTACCAAAAAAAGAAAAGAGTAAAAAAAAGTTATGGGTATAAAAGGTGTGTGAAACCAGAAGCATGTTATTTGAAAAGACTTTTTAGAAACTGTAAATAACAATGACCAATACAAAATGAAAAGGGGCACCACTGTGGATCCTATAGACATCAAGAAATAGATTTATTATGAACAATTTCATACCGATAAATTTAACAGTATATGCAAAATAGATTCTTTTTAAAAGTACAATGTGGGGCTGGGGTTGTGGCTCAGTGGTGGAGCGCTTGCCCAGCATGTGTGAGGCACTGGGTTCAAATCTCAGCACTGCATATAAATAAATAAAATAATAAAGAACAATGTGATCAGTTTCTTCCAGACAGAATAATGGAAGCAGTCTCTGGTTTGTTTTGAGGCCAACACAACCTGAAAAACAAAATCTAAGAAGGAAGTTCTGATAACAGGGAATTATAGCCAGGTTCATGCACAAGACCCAGGAGGTTTATAAGAGGAACATAAGATGCAGAAATCCTAAATCCAGCCCTAAGACAAATCAGCAGCCAGAAAGGTAGGGTGATGCATCATGGCAAGGCTTGCTGTCCCCCAGGAGTGGGAGACTTGTGACATAGCCATTAGCAACAGAAGGAAAGAAAAGGTGACCTCAGTGCATAAGATGTCCTGTGGAGCTGAACGTCCACTCGTGATTGGACTGACTTTGACCAAAAGAAACAGATGAATGCATCAGTAAATCTTAGGACAGACAGTGTACTTACTGCATCATAAGCCGCTGCTCCCCTGAGACAGGGACAGACACAGGATAAATGTAAAGATGGGGGCTGGGACTGCAGCTTAGTGGTGGAGTGCCTGCCTGGCACATGTGAGGCACTGGGTTCAATCCTCAGCACCACATAAAAATAAAATAAAGGTACGTGTCCACCTACAACTTAAAAAATATATATATTAAAAAAGAAATCTAAGGATGTGTGAGACCAAATACTACGAAACAAGTGAATTTTTAAAATGTATGTTATTTTCAGTATCATCAAAAAAATACGAAATACTGCCAGGCATTAGTGGTACACCCCTGTATGTCCTGGGAGAATTGGTTGGTTTAAGGAAAAAAGTTAATCTTGAGTAAGTATTATATCTATTATATGAAAGTGGGTTTTAAGATTGTAGATCTCAGTGCTAAAGGCAAATGCAGAAAGTTCTAGAAAATGTAGAAGATCATCTGGGCTGTGCATATAACCCCGTGGTAGAGCCCCTGCTCTAGTGTGAGGCCCAGTTCAGTTGAATGCCCAGCACAAGTCACAGTTGTGACTAGGAAGTTTTAAAACATGTCACCCCTACCAAAGGGAAAAAAATCACTATAAAGGAAAAGACTGATAGAGTATCCACACTAAAAATAAGAATCTAGGACCAGGCCCAGTGGACAAGCTGTAATCCCAGCGACTTGGGAAACTTGAGGCAGGAGAATCACAAGTTCAAGCCACTTAGTGAGACCTTGTCTCAAAATAAAAAGTAAAGGGCTGGGATGTGGCTCAGTGGTAAAGCACTCTTGAGTTCAATCCCCAGTACCAAAAAACCAAAAAATTATATGTATGTACACACACACACACACGTGTTATGTATCTGGAAAAATCATATATGTGTACACACACGCACATGTATTTTGTGTATCTTGTAGTGTGAGCCATAGGAAAAGCAAGCAGGCATTCTGGGAGAGTTCTTTTAAAACAGCTGACACACACCTGTGTCTCAGGAATTCCTACAAATAGTGAAGAATCTCTTTTAGAATAAGCAGTTTGAATCAGTGCTTCACCAGAGAGGGTCCCACGTGGCCAGTGGAAGCACAGGAAGCCGCTCTTGTTCCTGGGGAGGTACAGGCAAAGCCTCAGTGAGATAGAACCCAACAGGTGGCCTGGTAGAGAAAGGCACAGGTGCAGAGTGGGAGTGGACCCTGCTCTGGTGTCATTCTGACCTCCGGAGAGGTGCGCAGCCCCTGTGGGCCCGTCCCCTCTCGGCATGTGCCAACCTGAGCACACCTGTGCTGGAACTCTTGGCACAACCGAAAGGGAAGCAGCTGCAGGCTCAGCACCAGCACTGCGTGACCGAGTTCTGCATGGCAAGAGGAAATCGGCAGTGGCTCACACGCTGTAAGAACAGACCTCGCAGGCTCACGGTGACCCCAGGCTCCTGTGCAGCACGTGCTGCTGAGGTGGTGGAAGTGGTGGAGGGAGACCGAGGGCCAGGGACCAGGGCTGAGGGCCAGGGCATCCTGCTGCAGGTGGTGCTGGTGCTCCAAGGCTCTCTCCAGTTTCTTCCACTCTGCTGCACGGGAGTAAGGGGTACGTGAAGCACCCTTCTGTTCCTTGCTGTGCAGCTGATATAAGAAAGAGTCTTTTAATTTTTTTTATTTACTTATTTTTTTAATATTTTTTAGTTATAGTACCTTTATTTCACCTATTTATTTTTATGTGGTGCTGAGGATCGAGCCCCGGGTCTTGCACATGCGAGGCGAGCACTCTACCGCTGAGCCACAACCCCAGACCAAGAGTCTGTTATTTTTACTGAGGTTTTTACCCCCCACTTTTGAGGTACTGGAATCCAAACTCAGGGCCTCATATTTGCTTGCAAGTACTTATGAGATGCATCCCAGCCCAGATCAGTTAATATTTTTAAAGATACTTTACTTTTTGGAGGAAAATTCAACACAACATGGTATGTTTAATTCTGGAACAGTTTTTAGAGTACCTAGCTATTTGAAGGGCACCTGCTGCACTCAATATTGAAGGAAGGAATGAGGCTCATTCATGGTGGCTGCTTAGAGGCAGCAGTAGCCCAGCTGGCAGGGTGGCCCATCTTGTGTTCGTGGGCACGGGGACTTTGCACCTTGCCTCTGCCACCCTTGGGGCCTTGACCTCAGCACGTGGTCAGAGGTGTAGGGATAGACTGCTTCGCCCCAGCGTGGCTGAGAGGCCAGGTGTCTCACCACGGAGTCCTCAGTGGGTGCCCTGGGTCTGTGCAGGTGTGCACCATCAGCACAGTACAGCCCAGCGCACGCAAGTTCTCGGGGAGAGACGCCGTGCACCCAGCCCCACCCACACTAGTCATAGAGCCGGGGCCAGCTGCTGTGGGATGGTCTTCTGCCACAGGTGACAGGCCGTCTCTCGTCACAGGTGTGACAGCACCGAGAAGCTCAGAACCCTTCTGCCCAGCCTAGAGCAAGAGCTGCAGGACCCCGTGAAGTTCAAGGACCTCTACCAGTTTACCTTCACCTTTGCTAAGAACCCTGGGCAAAAGGGCCTCGGTGAGTAGGAGCCCCAGGGGCGCCCTGTGAGCGCCTGGTCTGCGGGGGAGGACTGGCTGTGTCAGCGGGGTCTCGGTGCAGCCAGCCATGCTGCTACCGTCCTGCTCTGCTTCTCTCACCTCGTTCATCCCGCACCTGAAACCCTCAGCCAACAGTGTCTCCATCTTATCTTCTCCCTTTAACTGTCTAAATCCTGAGGTATCGACTGAGTTACAGGTATTTCACGTCCTCTCCTTGAGAGTGGCCAGGTGAGGCTCACCGGGCAGTTCTGGGGAGCTGAGCTGACCTGCTCGGAGCCGGTTCTGTGCATGGAAGTGCACCTCCTTTCACAGTCGTGTGGCTGCTTGTGTTTTGTAGGCAGTGCATCCGGATGTTTTCAACTTAAATTTTCAGTTTGAGCTGGGCGTAGTAGCACACACCTGGAATCCCAGCAGTTTGGGAGGCTGAGGCAGGAGGATCACAAGTTCAAAGGCAGCCTCAGCAGCCATGTCTCAAAAATAAATAAAAAGGGCTGAAGGTGTGGCCCAGTGTTAAGCACTCCAGGTTCAATCCTAATACCAGAACAAACAAAAAAAAATTGTTTTAGTTTGAGAATTTGATTTATTTGTTTTGTTTTGCACCTAAGCATAGTTATTTCTGCCTTACCTCTTTCTAAAAATCTATCTATGCTGATAGATTGGTTGCCTCATGCATGTAATAGACCTTGTTTAGTTAATTTCAAATCTCACATGTTTGTTGGTGGAGTGATATGTGGTCTTTTAAATAAGGATAAACAGGCTTATTAGAAAGTGTAGTTTGAGGAAAAACTCCTGTAAATAAAAGCAATATCATAAGATGACTAAAATTACATAAGAAACTGGAAAGTGGCTTAAAACTCCCAGAGGTAGAAAAGTGCCACCAACATTTGGTTTTCCATCCTGATTTCCCGCAAGCCTGTGCAGGGAGGATGCTGGCAGTCCTGCCTGTTTCCCTGCTGCGGCCGTCTCCTGAAACCCAGCTGCAGACCCAGAGGCAGCTCTCCTGGACCTGTGGCCAGGATGGCCTTCCTCTTCTGCTGTGTTTCCCAGTATTAGCTGCCTGCTTTTAATGTTGGGGTGCTGGGTCTTAAGTTTCCTGTCTGGGCTCTTTTCTTCAAAATTTATTGCAGATGTCACCTGTGGGTTTGGGTTCCTGATGGTACCTCCTCACATCTAGATTTATTGGAGATGTCACCTGTGGGTTTGGTTTTGCTATCTGGCTGCTGTTGCTGTTTCTGTGAGGATTCAGAGAAGTTTAAGAGCACAGTTCGGTGGTATGAAATGCATACACAGGGTTGGGCAGCCATTCCAGGTCTGCCTTCAAAATCCTTTGATCTTCCCATTATTTTTTCTCAAACAGAGCGTTTAGATAATGCTTTGCTTTGAGCAGTTTATTTCCTAGAGATTTGTCCACTTTGATTTTCAAAATGACCATTAGTTTATCAGCCAGCACACAGCCCATGGTCCCATCAACTTGGGAGGCTTAGCAAGAGGATCACAAGTTCAAGGCCAGCCTCAGCAAGTTAGCAAGGCCCTGTCTCAAAAATAAAAAAGGCTGGGGCTACAGCTCCATGGTAGAACACCTCTGAATTCAGTTCCCAGTACCAAAAAAAAAAAAAAGATGCAAGCAGCAGTCTGATCCAAGTTTTTAAATAACGTCTGTTCTTTAGAATTAAATGGTTGTCAGGGAAGAACACCTTGAATTTTTAATGAATGATCAAAAAGTATTTTTCTGTTCTCTTCAGAATCTTCAGTATAATACTAGGATAATTAAACTTGTTAGCAATAAATAATTTACGTTTTGAATTCTAGGAGATTGCATCTATTCAGTGTTGAAGTGAAAAGTACTGACAGGGTTAGCACTCCATTTCCTTCCATGTATAGGGGTTGTGCTTTGAGGGTGTCTGTCTTTTGGCACCAGGTTAACTTCAGATGTAGAGCAGTAGAAGAACTTTCTTCTAGGCCCTGCAGGGTCCCCTGCCGCAGCCTCAGCACTGGGAGCTTCCAGGGGCAGAGTCTCACTCTTGCTGCAAATCCACTCCTAGGCCTGTACCTCTGCAGACCAGACCACCTGGAAATTTCATGGCTTCTGGTGATCATCATTTTTTGCAGCACCTGATCTTTAAGGTCAGGGGTTCAGGCAGGACTTGGCAGGGCAACCCTTCTGTTCCCCCAGGTCAACAGAGCTCGGGGTCATCTCAGCTGGTGGCTGGGCTGCTGGAAGCACCCAGGAACCCTACTGGATCTGGCTTTCTTTCCAGGAGTCTCCCCAGCCTTCTTAACAGCTCAGGGGCTGCAGGAGGGAGGGGCTGCACAGGCACATGATCTCCTTGCAACACTGCCACCTTCCATAAGGTGGTAAGTCGCAGCCTAAAGCAATTCCCTAATTTGAAGTTGGGTAATTCAAGCCAGGGATATAGCTCAGTGGTAGAGTGCTTGCCTGGTGTGCATAAGGCCCTGGGTTTAGTCCTAATGCTGCAACAATAAAAAAAAAAATTAAGTTAAAAAATGTATTTTTTCCTCTGTGAATGTTTCAGCGATGTTCACCTTAGGGCAAGGAATGTCCTGAAGCAGTGTGAGATCTGTGCCTCTGTTCAGCCTCGCAAGCCACAGAAGAGACCCACCAATGAGATAAGACAAACTCATAGTTCCTTTACTAGAACAAAGGACTGTCTTTTTATTTCCTTAGACTAAACATGATCAGTTTGCCTTTTCCAAAGTGCATTGTTGTACATTTGCCTTATAAAGAGTCACACAACCTAAAGAGATGGCACACGTTTCCCACACCTCCTAGCAGAGGTATGGGCAGCAGTGGGCAGTGGCATCCGAGAGCTTTGTCCAGCTCTCCCCTCAAGTCTGGGTGTACATCGTTATGTTTCCCATGCTGGGCTCCAACTCCTGGGGTCCAGTGACCATCCTACCTGGTCTCCCAAACTCTGGGGCTGCAGGCGCCCACCAACACACCTCACTGCTGTGTTGTTCCTGTGTGTGATTACTGAACCCCTGTACTTAGTTGGTGGTCAGCCTGTGGTGAGTAGAGTGGTTAGACTCACTGCTGTGGTGCCAGGGACCTAACCCGGTCCTCCAGCATGCCAGGGGATTGAGCTACAATGGAGCTACATCCTCAGTGTAGCCCAGGGCTTCACATTGGATAGAGCTAGAATCAGTTGGCTTTGAGAATCTTGCTTTTTGGGGAAGGTATCATGATTATAAACTAATTTTTATGTCTGGCCCAAGATCCTTTTTGGACAGTGGGTCATCTTCATTATGTAGCCCTCGACTGAGCATTGCAAGCTGAATTCTGCTGTAACATCAGGAGATGAGACGTCTTAGAGGTTTTGGGGGAAAACTGCTGCCATGGAGATCTAGCACCAGAGCACCTCCCACCCCAGCGCAGCCTCGCTTCTACCACTCTGACTTTTGTTGTTTTCTTTTGAAAATAGCCAAATCCATTGGTATAGTGTGACATTTTTACACAAATAATATTAGATATTGAAAATACGCACATTTACTTTTTAGTCATGTGTTTTGCACACATCCAAAACAGATACTTCATATGGAAGGACCAAAATGAGCCCAGGAATAACTAGATGATATATATATATATATATAGAAATACATATATGCCATAAAACTCTGTCTTCTTCCTCCCCAGGTTCAGCTCCATTTCCCAATGGGAGAGCTTGTCAGCATTAAGATGAGTCGAACATAGACCTCACTTAGGGTTCTTCCTAAGTGGTGAGGATGTAGGCTTATGAGCAGGACGAGATAATCATCTTAGCATTGCCCTGCGAGTCCCCTAGGTAAGGCTCAGACAGCTCCTTCACGTGCCCGGCACTCGGAACTTTCTGTCTGTCTGTCTTTCTGTTGAGACTCGTTGCTGGAGACCTGAGCACACAGGCTTAAGACACTGGCTGCAGCTGGGTATCCGCCTCCGCCTGGTGCTACTGGTCAGCCCTGGAGAGCTCAAGTCACAGAGTTCCAGCTTGATAGCTTCGGTCAAGTGGGACTAAGCCAGACTTAGAAAAAAATCTTTTGAAAAGTATTTAGTTTTGCATTTAAACTAATTTTTAGCTTAATATATCAGTCTTCTTTCACATGACCTGACACACATGCGAGCAGCAATAGGAAGTTATTTCAACATAACTCATCCTTATATTGCTTACCAGAGGGAAGCTGTATTCCGATGAAAGGTGGTCCATTTTAAGAAATAGACTTCTTCACCCCTTACATACTTACTATGGCAAGCATATAAGAAGTGATTTTTTAAAAAAAATTTTTTGTTGTAGATGGACACAATACCTTTATGTTATTTATTTTATTTTCATGTGGTGCTGAGGATCAAATCCATTGCCTCATACATGCAAGACAAGTGCTCTGCCACTGAGCCACAATCCTAACCCATAAGAAGTGATTTTAAAATTCCCATTCAACAGAGAATCCACGAGTACAGGAAAACTATAGCTTGGAGATGCTGTGTGCTGTAGCCCTGAAGCACAGCCTTCATTTCTTCAGCTGCATCTAAAGTGGCACCCCTAGCATGAGTCTGCATCGAAGGCGAGGATCGACCTCTGCCTTTCCAGGAGAGCTTTGACTTTGACTGACAAGCAGCCAGAGTTTTACTCATCCTTCTATGGTGAAGACCTTTTCCCCACATGTGCTGATCACCTTGACCAAGAGTGCGGGATCAGAATGGCTGGAGTGCCTGGCTAATGTGCTTGCAGCCAGTGATCCCGAGCATTAAGACTGCCTTGGTTGGCAGCAAGAGGGGCCAGGCTGTGGAGACTGGGGTCCCTTCTTTCTGGATAAGGTGTTTCCAGCTGTTTCAAAAAATAAATGATATTCATTAACAGTTACCAGATCAAGTCAGGACTATCAAAGGACTGGTGTCTATGAAATGGAAGTCTCCCAAACTGACTAATTATGGTACAGATTACTTGCATTTCCAAATATCAGTACGATTCCTTTTTTCAAGAAATTTCCTCAGATTCAGAAAATTAAAATATAAAATTTCCTCAGATTCAGAAAATTAAAATATATGTCATTTTCAGGAACATTTGTATTCCTGAATTGAGTGAGATTAGGTCTCATGTGACTCTTGGATAAAATTGCCAAATTTTAACAATCAAGTGAGTATCATTTCTTATGCAGTAGAAAAAGAGATAGGAATTTATTAACTACTATTTCTCTTTTTTGCCAGATTTAGAAATGGCTGTTGCATATTGGAAATTAGTGTTATCGGGAAGGTTTAAATTTTTAGATCTTTGGAACACATTTCTGCTGGTAAGTGCTGGGTTTCCTGCTGGGTGTGCCAGTCTACGGGGAGGCCGTCAGCTTTGAGGCTGAGTGTGATGATAATCACCTGACACCTTCCACCTGGAGGTCCTAGGTGGACAGGTCCTGCTTGGAGGGGCTCTGGTGTCAGGAGAGGTGCTGCTCCACCCTGCCGAGGCCAGGAGAGACCCCGCAAGATGGGTTCTAGAAGAGTGCGGTGCACCTCTGCAGACCTGGATCCACCATCTCCTCCAAGGACCCCATGCCAAAAAAAAAACTCGGTTAATCCTGAGAAACTTCAAATCCTTGAGGAAAGGGCTGGGCCAAACTCACTGCCGGTTGGCAGGGGCTCCAGAGCTGTGTACCAGGTCCCAGTGTCCAGAGGTTGCAGCCACCGTGTGTCTGTTCTGGGGAGGTTTTAAAATATGTTCTGCAGTGCTCAGGAGGGCAAGGAGCCTTATTGGGCCTGTTAGGAGCAAGCAAGGCTGGGCAGGGGACAGGCACTGTGTCCTGCTGGGCCATAGTGTGCAGCCATGGGGAATTAGACAGTGTGCCACCACCCCCACACCCAAGCCCCCGACCTTACCACAGAGCCACAGAACAAAGTGAGGAGTCAACACAGCAGAGCCAGCGCAGCGCGGCCAGCGCAGAGCCGCAGGGCAGCCGAGAGCCGCAGGGCAGCCGAGAGCCGCAGGGCTGGCGTGCTGCCCCGGCTGGATGGAGAAGGACAAGTAGTAGGGAACTGCCGTAGTTGAGTCATGGTTCGTGGCACCTGCTCAGCTCCTGAGCTGCTCATGGCCGTGGGCATGTGTGTGGCAGAACGGCAGTGCCACCCTCAGGGGAATGAGCACCTCTGAAGAAGGCAGAAGAAATAGTTGGCGAGAGAGGCAGGGCGGCCCTGCTGTGGGCACAGGTGTCACCTTTGCCCTCAGGGCTTTGATGTTTCTGAAATACGGACTGACATATACTTTCAGAGAGTCAGCCCGTCCCCCGCGTGAGCTAGCAAATTCAGAGAAAAATAAACACGTAGAGATCAATAGGAATATGATTCGCTTGTTGTCCCACAGAGTCTCTGAGTTGGTGGGGAAGGAGGTCAGGAGATTAAAATGCTGCTCTTCAGTTTGACCGCACAGGAATTTATGATTTTAGTATTTAAAACGTTTGCTTCTGCTTTAGGCCAGTCTATACTGGAACACAGGCTCGGGGGGACTCTCTGTGCTTAAGCACGGTACCACTGCTGCCTCTCCTTGGGACAGACATGACTGTGCTTTTTGCCTGTCAGATAAGCAGGATCTTTCATCGATGGAGGACCCTTGGCCACTAAGAGATCTGAGGGTTGAGCTCTGGACCTTAATCTGCTGGGTTTTTTCCCTCTTGTGTATTAGGAACATCACAAAAGATCAATTCCACGGGACACTTGGAACCTTCTGCTAGATTTTGGAAACATGATTGCAGATGATATGTCTAACTACGATGAAGAAGGTACTAGACACTGTAGGACTTCAGAGGGAAGGGCAGCACTGGTCAGACAGGCAGTCCTTCCCCAGCTGAGGGCAGAGAGTGCCCCTTCCTGTTGGTTTCTGAGGGTCCCACAGAGTGCTTGCTGTTGCCGTTGACAGGGAGACCTCTGGTGGCCTATGTGGCTGTGTGCATGTAGATACCCCCATGCCTAGGCCTATTCCGGGGGTCTGGGTTCCTCCTGGGCCTAGGCATGCCACTCTGGGGGGGGCCAGTCCCAGGCAGAGGCCTCCCCTCCAGGATCTGCCTCTGTGCTCACTGGGCTGGCAGTGTTCTCTGTGGGCACAGCTCCTCTCTGTCCTTAGCACGAGTACGGTGTCTAGCTCACGTAGGCCCCCAGCAGTGACTGCACAAGCTCAGCTCTGGGAGGTCTCCGTCTATGCAGATGGCCGACCGCTCGGACAGCACTTGGAGCGGGGGCTGTAGAGGCTGCTGGGACACCCTGGCTGGGTGGGGCGTGGCCTTTGTGAGGAACCTGGCTGGGAAGCCAGCAGGGAGGCAGGACCACTGCTGGGCAGAGTGCCCACGACTGCAGGAACAGCTGCTCCTTCCTGCAGAGCACAGATGGGTCCGTCTTTCTGTCCCAAATCGGCTGGTCCCAGCTGTCTGGAGGCCAACCAAGGAAGCACCCAGTCAGTGAGCAGTGTACTGCCCACAGCCCATGTCCCACCATGGCTCACTGACCCTGGCCTGCTGGCAAAAGAATTAGGTGGTTTCAGCCAATTATTTGGTGAAACAGGAGCTTTGTGAACTGCAGATCATTTGGATTCTTGAAATAGGATTTTGCAGAAAGTCACTTTGAGTGTAGCAGTGGCGCTAATGGTGACTTCTAAAGACTTGTGTCTGCTTCTCTCCAGGAGCGTGGCCTGTCCTCATCGATGACTTTGTGGAGTATGCACGGCCAGTGCTCACGGGTGGAAAACACAGCTGAAGGTGGAGCAGGTCCGGAGCCAGCCCACATCCTGCAGGGCACACCGGGTGGTGCTGTGTGCTTCGCTGCCAGTCTCAGCCACTGTCCTTGCCATCGCAAAGCTGGAATGCATCCTCCTGCTCAGAGCCACAATGTCTGGGGCAGGCTCCGTGGGGCTGCTCCCCCAGAGGACAGCTGCCGCAGGGGTCGGCACGCTTGCTGTAGCTGCTGCTTTGGGGGATTGCTGTCTGATGCAGGTTCACGGTGAACACCAGCAGTTACCACTCGCACCCCGTCACATTGTGACCACAGTACAGAGCCCTGTCTGTCCTGGGAGGATGTGGATATGTCGAGTCAGGCGGCCAGTGCCAGGATGCAGCTCACCCAGGGACCCAGCGCTGTTCCTCCTGGGCTTGTGCTGTCTCTCTGGTTTGGATATTTGTTCTCTCAGGATGTTTATCTGAGACCCATTTTATATTTAAGGCCCCGTTGCAGTCTGCAGTGGTGGCGTGTGTTGGCGTGACTGCAGCAATCAGACTGTTGTCTTTCTGACAATGCTATTTCAACTTCCTGAGAAGTTCCGTACTTTTAATATTTTTTATTTAAAAAGACATTTTTCCTTTTTGAGTGGTGAATTACAAATTTAAAATCAAATGCTCTTGTCCCTTTCACCTGTCTGCAGTCCCACAATGCCCAGGGTCTGGCCCTCTTACAGCCATCCTCACGTGGACGCAAAGCCCACTCCTGGACCCTCATCTCTTTTGCAAGCTACAGCCTGAGTTTACGCCCAGAGCCACTGGTGCGCGAGGTGCAGAGGCCCGGGGGCCACTCTCCTGCTGTTGAGCTTCGAGCAGCACCGTGCTGACCTGAGCACGCACTACAAGACCTTGTCCACAGTGTGCCTTGCTGCCCTCCTGCAGCATGCCGTGGAGAGGCGGGCCGGGCTCTCTGGGCCATCTCCATGTCCTGTGCACAGGGTGCCCCTGGAACCTGCTCTGTGCTTAGCTTCTGTGTGGACCTGCCACAGCCTTAGGGAGCAGCCCCTCGCAGCCTGAGGACCATGTGCCCTGCAGTGTGGGCAACTACCAGTGCTGCAGAGTGGAAGCCTTGCAGAGGGCAGCAGGGACGGAGGCCTGAGGGCGAGGCTGGTCTGTTCAGGGCGGGCCATGTGACCTTTCTCAGGCTCTCTTGCCCTGTCTGAAAGAGGAAACAGCCATCTCTAAGTCTAACTCAGCATTTCTTCAATAAAATAAACTCTGGCTGTAATAAAAACCCAAGAAGCAGTACAGCACCCCCCTAGACTGCCTGGACTCTTGTTCTGTTTGGAGAAGTTTGTAGAATTCAGTGACTAAGTGAGGGAGGCCTGCAGTCCTTCTGTGTGTAAGTTTGAAGTTCTGTGGGACTGTCAGTAGATACTGAAGTGAAGTTGGTCAGACTTCAAAGACCTGTGTTCTGCTGCTTCCATTAGTCAACCTTTGAGTCCTGCATGCTGCAAAGATGCTAAGAACTTCAAAATACCGCAATAAAGTGTTTTCCCCAGACTGTGTCGTTCTGATCTTCTTGGTTGTGTAGATACTTGCCACCAGATGGTGGGACTCTGCTGTTTATCCAGGGGCCCTGACCTCCTGGTGTCCGACCCAAGTAGGTAACCATGGCCCAGACAGACGGCTCCTGTCTCTACAGTTCTTCCTCAGTGTCACTGATGCCAATCACGGCTTCTGAGAAGTTACCGCCCACACTCAATAAAGAGCACTCAGAGGAGGGCATGGGAATTGTGGACCCAAACACACGAAGCCACGGCTGAGTTGAAAGTGACCCTCTCACGGCACTAGCTCCTCCCTGGGGTATTGGACAGGCACCATCTCTCTCCCACACTGACAGTGTGTTCCAGAACTGTGCACCTTTCAGGCTTCCTGAGGACAAAAGTGAAGCGAGGCGCTGGGGATCTGGCTCAGTTGGTGGAGAGCTTGCCTCACATGCACAAGGCCCTGGCTCAGTCCTCAGCACCACAAAAAAAAAAGTGAGTTCTGTTACCCGTCCCGACTGGCAGAGTTGGGGCTCTGTAAGTAACTGAGTGGACAGAGGCCATATGTGAGCCCTGCCCCTTGCTCCTTGTGGCGTAGGCAGATGGTGTGGAAATCATTCCCAAGCTCCCTCAGCAGAGCTTCCCACCCTTTCTGAGCAGTGAGGCGTGTGCCCAGCACGCTGCACCCCAGCCTAGGCACTGTCCCTCCTGGTGGGTGTGCTGTCCTGTTTGCACTGGAACCTGCTCCCCTTCGGGTTCTGAAGGACTTGGATTTCAGAATCTTGAAACCGTGCTGCCTGGAGAAACACCCCAGCATCTCAGTTCAGCAAGCGCTGGTGGTGCAGAGTGCCTGGGACAGCGCAGGGGCCTGCTGCACTCAGGTTCCTGCCAGGTTTCTGAAGTTCAGGTGGCTCCTCGCTTCTGGGTGCGAGCAGGAGGGACGCTTGGGGCCACCGTCGTGTGCTTCAGGCCAGGAGCTCTGTGGTAGGCCATGCTTGTGAGTGTCCTTCTCCCAGCAGGCAGGCACAGGTTGTCACCTTGAGCTCTGGTGGAGTAACCAGACGCCACGCTGTGTCGTCCCCGCCACCGTCCCCACCGTGAGCCCTGTTGGGCCAGTTGCAGGTGTTGGCCAGGTAGTGCCTGATCTGCCAGGAGGAGCCGAGCACCGCGACCGTTGAGTTTCCTATCAACATTTCATAATCTGGAAACATTCTTTAAAGGAGGAAACTAACGAGTGGCATTCAGAGAACACAAGGCCACAAATTTCTAGAAACTTCTAGTGTATAGCGAGATACATACATTTGTTTGAAATTTCTAGAAAAGACAAAGTCATAGAAACCGCAGGGGGGGGTGGGGAGGAGCAGAGGGCCAAGGTGGGCTCCAGAGGCTCCAGGGCAGCGGTGCTGAGAGGCACGCCGGCTCAGGTCCCAGGCGCACGCCCTGCCCCGCCCCTGCGAGGGCACGCTCCTTCCAGGAGGTGCCAGAGTTGCTCTGGACGCCTGCAGCCAGCCCGGGGGCTGACAGCCAGCCTAGTGCCTGCAGCCAGGCACTGCAGAGGCTGAGGCCGCCCACGTGGTCGGGTCAAAGTTTTTCCCATTGGTGCCACCTGCGGAGATAGGAAAGGAGTGCCTGGCCACTTAGAGGCGCTGGACAGCGATACAATGACCAGTATAAATGTCAGCAAGTGGGCTGAGGGCGGCCAGGGAAGGACAAAGGCAGCAGCGGGGTGTGTGGAGCCGCCTCTGAAATGGAGAAGTTCACAGCCGCGATGCTGCTGGGGAGCGCGGGGGACGCCCTGGGCTACGCCAATGTCTGCAGGGAGAACAGCGCTTTGGGCTCCGTCCAGGAGGAGCTGCAGAAGATCGGGGGACTCGACCACCTGGTGCTGTCTCCCGGAAAGTGGCCAGTGAGTGACAACACCATCATGCACTTGGCCACCGCTGAGGCGCTTGCCACAGGTAGGGAGGCCTGGGGCACTCGGGCACTGCTCAGGCAGGGGTGGGGTGCAGGGGCGCCTCTGAGCTGGGCCTGGAAGGCGGAGTCACCAGGGTCCCTCGGGAGTTCAGGCCCAAGTCCTTTTCTCTCGTGGTGTCTCTGGGTGACAGGATCATTCAGAGACAACCAGATACAGCATTGAAGAGCAGCTTCTGGTAGACTGTTGGTCAAGCCCAGCACCCTGTCTCCACTAGGGGCGGCCCCAGAGCCTCCGCTTCACTGCTGTTTTGGTGTGAGCAGAGCAAGGGCTTGCTACTGCATTAGAAATTGAGTCTTCTTGTTCTTAATTTAGTGCATAATGTAAAATTAAACCAGCTTAAAACTTGGGAGCATTAATACACTAGCCTTTGGGGATTACATCTCCATTCCAATGAACTAAGGCTGAAGATCTGCCGGAGTGGTTCATCTTGGATGTTGCTTGTTCATCGTGTATTCTGGAGAACACTGCAGAGTCGCCTGGATCTGGGGGGGACAGTCTCTTAAACTGCCCCACCAGGAGCAGGTTGATCTTAGGACCAAGCAGATTTTATGAGTTTCAGAGAGACAGTGGTGCATAGAAGGGCAGCTCTCCTGCAGGTCCCATGCGCTTCAGTCCTGCAGGCATTATCAGTCTGTCATGGCAAAGCTGAGGTCTGAGGGTGGCTTCTAAGTCAATGGGTTTCCTCTATGCCTTCTCGTCGCCATTCCACTTGCCGGCTGTGAGCGCGCTCAGTTTAGCTCTGTGGTCATTGTGTAGGAATGCCATCGCTCGTCCCTAAATAGCTGGTGAGAGGGCTGAAGCATGTCAATAAGATAAGAAGCCACAGCCTACTGAGAGTGGTGTCACCACAGTTCTGGAGCCTGTGTTTCCTGCTTCTGTCTTCAGCAGGTGTGTGTGCCCTCTGCCCTCACCAGCAGCAGCACCATGCCCTGAGCCCAGAGCTGTGGTGCCCTGCAGACTGCCAGAGCCCAGCCCAGCACGGTCTATCCTGGCTGCACACAGCGGCACCTGCTCTGCCCTGGGGTCTGGCACTCCGTGCTCACAAAGGCACAGCCACACGCAGGCCCACGTGACCAGCACGTCAGCGGGTGCAGAGCCCTGGGCCCCTGTCAGGCTGTACAGTTACTATGGAGAGCACCTGGGATCCCTGGGACACAGCCACCCGAATGAAGCACGGGTAGGAAACGGTGCGGCGTTGTTCCTGAGCTAGAGGTCAGTTCCCCACGGGTGGCGACTGCCAGGCCTGGCAGCAGGTGACCCTCGTGTGGTGCCCGTCCTGGCCTCCCGATTGGATCATGAGACTCACAAAGATCCCTCTTATCACTTGCCCCTCTAGAAACAGCAGCAAGCACATTCTTTCAACTCGCTGACACTCAGAGTTGAAGTCTCACTCAGTTCTCACACCACCTGTTTTGTTCTTAAGTAACAGGCTGCAGCCTGCCGTCGGGGGCTTCCAGGCACATGACGCCTGCGTTTCTGCCCTCGGGTGTGCAGCTTCCTGCAGGACTTACCCCAGGGTGGGGGTCCTCATTCCCCACAGGGGAGCCCAGTGCCACTGGGCTGCAGGAGAGGGACGGACATGCAGAAAGGCTGCACAGCCCCACGAGTGACAGCGGGCTAAGAGCTCAGTCTGGCCCTTGCTGTTTGCACAGGCTCTCCTGACCCCTCAAGGTCACAGTGGCCATGCAGGTGTTTCCATGCCCCCATGCACAGTGGCTCTTGAACATGTCTCTAGGCCAAGCAGAGTTCTCCAGATGTGTGGCCATGTGGCCTGGGCATCACCCAGTTGGGTGTGTCCCACAGCATAGAGCAGAAGCTGACCAGGCTCGTCACGAGTGCAGTGGGCGGAGCCAGAGCGTGGTGCCCAGGGCAGCACCATCCTGTCACTCCACGCTCAGGTACCAGGCCGCAGGGACTGCTCGTCCCCCAAGAGCTCGCCCTGAAGCCCAGCTTCTCTGCTCCACATTCCCACTCACCTCTTCCGAGCTGAGGAAGCTGGTGCCCTGGGGCAGCGTGGAGTCCACAGACCCCAGGGGAGCATGGTAAGCACTGGGAGGCTCCATCAGCTGATCTGGACCTTGTGCTTCTGATGGTCAGCAGAACTGTCGACGCCCAGGCCAAGCACAGCTACTTGGGCAGAGGGCTGCCAGAAAGTGCCCGTGTGTCCCTGGCCAACCCCAGCCCTTTCCTCTCAGCAGTGCCCTCAAGGATGCTGGTGCTGTCTGCCTCTCATCATAACAGGCAGTCTCCCTAACTGGCCTGTCCTTCAGGAGACCAGGGGGATGCCAGGGGGACTAACGGGCCTCCAAAGCACAGCAGTCTACAGCCCAGGAGCCTGCTTCCAGCTCAGACTCAGCTGAAAAGCTCTCTGCTGCCTTTGACCCTGTACTGGGCCAAACCCAGGCCCTCTCGTAGGCTCGGGCTCTCCACCAAGCGGGGCCCACCCCTCCCTGCACTTTTTTTTTATACTGGGATTGAACCCAGGGTGCTCTACTACTGGGCCACATCCCCTTTATGACTTTTATTTTGAGATCGCGTCTCGTTGAGTTGCCCAGGTTGGCCTCCAACTGCAATCCTCCTGCCTCAGCCTGCTGAGTTGCGGGATTACAGGTGTGGCCCCACACCCAGACTGCCATTTTGGTTTTGTGGATTTTATTTTGCTTTACAGGAAGCAACTGATGTGAAATGCATAAATTTTGTGGCATCTGACTCTGGAATGAAAGTAATTACTTTAGAGGACTCAAGAAGGCCAGGCTGGCTGGCCAGTGTGGAGGGAAAGCAGACCGTCTGCAAAGGGGTAGCACTGTCGACTGTACCAGAACTCTATCAGCTTACCGACAGCTGGACAACCACGGGCCCAGCGCCCCCAGCGTGGCCGGGCAGGCCAAGGCTGGCTTATTCCTGCAGGGTTGCCACGTGGGCCCCTCCCTGGGGGTGTGGCACCCATACAGGGCCTCAGAGCTGGGTGCCCGATGGCTCATCCAGGGAAGGGCCACAGGATTGCATCCCAGGACTCTCCATTGTCCAGGGGGCTTGGGGGCTGGGCTGCCGCAAGCTGTCAGTGACCCTTCCAGCCTTCTGTGCCCTGGCTCCGCAGCATTGGCTCTGGTCCAGCCACGAGAGGTTTCTGGGTTTTCGGGCCCTGTTCTTCCCAGGGGTGGGCAGGCAACTGCCCTTACGATCTCTTCCCTCCTCCACGTTCCTGCCCCATCATCACAAAGGAGGAGGGAGCAGTGCCGCTGCTCACAGCACCATGGCAGCTCCGTGTGGAGCTCAGCGCAGCTCTGGTGTGGCACAAGATGCTGGGGCACCCCACCCTGCCTCGCCTGACTCAGCCCACTCTCAGAGTGGTCAGGCACCTTGGACCCCGGCATCAGGGGTGATGCCCACCATACTATGGATCAGCCTAGTGGCCAAAACACTCAGCTTTGCAACTGAAATCCACTGACCTGCTCCAGACGTGGACAGGAATCGCCTCCCTGAATGTTATCTGGAAACAGGACCCAATGTGTGGGATCTGCCTGCTGTCTAAGATGCACATGCCCAGGCTCAGTGGGGACAGCTCCATGGGGACTGGCTTTGTGCCCTCAGTGTCCCTGGTCTTTGGGGGATTCGACTCCATATTTGTCCCCGGGATATGCTTTATGGAAACATGGGTACAGCGTGGCCCTGCACAGGGTTCCTATAGGCCGAGACGGCGGCTTCGCGGCCAGGAGCAGGGATTCTGCTCAGTTTTTCTCTCACATGGACAGAGCAATTAGCAGAGAATGAGGGTGTGGGGATCTCCCAGGACAGGCATGGCAACCACCTTGACACCTGGGTCACAGGGAGACCCAAGGACTGTCTGCATGTCAGTCGCCTCCATCTCGGGCTGGCTGACAGGCCCCATCTCTGCCTCCCCGGGTGCCGGCCCCAACTCCACACACTCACTGTCCATGTGACCTCTATCTGCCTTCTTCCTCCCTAGACTTCTGGTGCCTGGATGACCTGTACCGTGAGATGGTGAGATGCTATGTGGAGGCCATCGAGAAGCTTCCGGAACGTCGGCAAGACCCAGCCACCGTGGAGGGCTGCTCACTGCTGAAGCCAGATAACTACCTCCTGGCCTGGCACACACCCTTCAGTGAAAAGGGTCAGGGAGTCTGCCCCATTCCCCAGAGCTCCTTCCAGGCCCACAGACATGGGCTCTGCCCTCACCACGGGCACTGGGGTTGGCCCCTGATCTTGTGCGGCCCACATGGGCATCTGCACATAGGCATGGCTCCCCAGAGGGTTCTTCCTCAGTTCTGGGGTGCCGGGGGGCCCCAGGGGTGTGCAGTAGGCAGCCCAGCCTCTGCTCCTGCCCTCTCGCGACCCGTCGTGGTGACGGGTGTGCTGCAGACCTGGACTCGGTCTTCAGGGGCTCTCCCTGACGTAAAGGTTCTCCCTGAGAAGGCACAGAACCCCGGTGGGCCAGGCAAGCTGCTCCGGCAGCCCCGGGTGGCCAAGGAAAGACCCGGCGCTCTGGAAGGGGCAGCTGGAGCAGGTGCAGGCTGGCCACAACCAGGAGAGCCTGCACCTCTGTGGTGCGAGAGAGCACACAGAGCTTCCTGCTGGGCGGGTAGAGGCAGCCCCCGAGAGGAGCTCTGGCATCATCTGTCAGAGCCACGTGACGGACACCCCCTGATCTGGCAGTCCTCCCTCCGGAGGCGTAAAGGACCCATAGTGACCGTCCAGGAAAGCAAGGGTGCGGGGTGCCCTCTGCAGCCCTTGTGGGAGCAGAAGCTGGAAAGGCCGCGGGAGTTGGCGCCTGTGGGCGTCGGCCCAGGCTCCAGGCCGTGCTCTGCCTCGGCCCCGCGGCCCCGCGGCCCTGCGCGGTGTTTATGGGAAGGACGGGGCAGGGAGAGGTCGCGGGCGCACCTGCCCAAGAAACTTCTCTAAGGGAAAAGAAGCACTTGTCCATGGAGACAGAGCAAGGCCAAGGGGGTTCTGGGCTTTAAATCGGCTTTTGTCTCAAACACTTTGGTTCTTGTTCCTGACCTTGTGAGTGCACGACTCTTACGGTAAAGAACTGGCTGGGCCGGGCTGGGGCTCAGCCGTGGGGGCTCGCCTAACCTGCGAGGCACTGGTTCGACCCTCAGCACCACATATACGTGAATAAATAACCAAGGCATTGTGTCCAACTACAACTAAAAAATATTTTTTAAAAGAACTAATTTGAATATTTTTATTTTTTAAGAACACACAATCAACTGACTTGGTTTCTAATCTAAGTTCTGATACCACTTTGTGACATTGAACAGGTCTCTGACAGCTTATAGCCAACATTTCTCTTTAGACATTTTTTTTTTTAGTTGTAGATGGACACAATACCTTTATTTATTTATTTATCTTTATGTGGTGCCGAGGATCGAACCCAGTGCCCCACATGTGCTAGGCAAGTGCTCTGCCACTGAGCCGCAGCACAGCCTCTCTTTAGACTTCCTATGCCACCTCTGTCCACTCTAATGGGAAGGACCAACGGAAGCCTTGCCTGTGACTTGACTGTCAGTGGCCTTCCCGTGACCTCTTGCCTCGGGCTGGGAACCCTGAGGTCGGAAGCTGACTTGGTGGTGTCTTTGCAGCTCGAGCAGGTGAACATGCTCTGAGCTCTCCAAGTGTGACTCCAGTCAGCCTCAGGAGCTGTTCACCTTCTTGGACTGCAGCTCCGACCCAGAGCCTCTCTGCTACTCCAGTTTCCTACTGCGATGATATCTCAACTTCTTATCTGCATGTTTATCACATAATTTTCATTTTGGAAAATTCTAGTGTGTGCAAGAGTAGAGAGAAAACTATAATGAATGCTGGCCCACATTTAGGGTTCTGCAGGCCAGCCTCACCATCAACCTGGGTGCAGTCCTATGCAGGGGCAGCGAGGGGTTGGGAGGAGCCTCTCCCCATCACGGTGCTCACTGTCTCCAGCTGGCCTTGTTCCATGTCTCCCATGTGCCGTGTGCCCCTTAGGTGGATGTAAAGCAGACCTGAGTTCAGGTCAGTCCACTCTGTGTGTGGTTGGAAGGTAAGAAGGAGCTCCTGCCACATCCGTTCAGAAGACGGAAGGAGGCAGTTGGAGATAGTTCTCCCCCCTGGGTGAAGCCTCAAAGCACAAAGCTACTGCACCTTGCTGTGGTGTGGCAGTGTCTGTTCCTGTCCAAACCAGGTGGAGCCTTGGTGCTCCGTCCAGCAGGGTGGACAGAGGCCTGGAGTGCTGGGGGCCTGCCCTGGTCAAGGGCCAGTGCAGCTACTATGCGACTCCTGAAGCTCCTCACTTTCTCTCTCAAGGGATTGCTTTAGCCAGAAGGCTCACACCAGAGCCAAAGGGGTACCTGTGACCAGCTCTTGGACATCCAGAACTGTAAAGATGGGAGTTATGGAACAGAAAATGTCCACTTCCTTTAAATGTCTGTTGACAGACACAAGAGCTGGGTCAACTGTATCAATGACATATGCAATAACTTTTGGAGCAAAGTACATTGCCAGGAACACAGAATCAACTTGGTCCGCCTCACGGGCCTTGGTTCATCAGGAGGGCACACCACCTAGGCCTTCATGCACCTGATAGCAATCTTCAGAGTGGCTTGCCATTGTTCACTCACCCAAATGACATCCCCCCAACAGGAATTTGGTTTTTTTATTCTTTAAAATTGTTCACAGAGTTTTCCTACATAATCCAACATACAACAGAGAAATTGTATATCTTTTTTTTTTTCAGTTTGCATACAGTGGAAAAACAAGTATGTTTTACAAAGTTTAACTAATAGACACGAGCAGGTCGACAATTTAAAATCCGTGAGTTGAGAAATTATCTAATAAAAATAATCCCAAATGACATTCTGATGAATGTGCTATTACATGAGGTTTTATGCTTTAGAAATGATTTGTGCTGCTAGATTGCCAGAGGTGGGCTTACTGGAGAAAGAGTCTGACACAGGGTGCTCATCTCCACATAGGCTCAGGATTTGGAGCTGCCACAAAAGCCATGTGCATCGGCATGCGGTACTGGAAGCCGGAGCGGCTGGGGACTCTGATCGAAGTCAGCATTGAGTGCGGCAGAATGACCCACAACCATCCCACAGGTAATGCTGGCGCCAGACAGGTGCAGGCCTGCCTGCTGAGGGAGCCCCGGCCTTGAGACGAGGCAGCACTCAAGCTGGCTGGCTCCTGGGATCTCCCTGCCTCTTGGACTGGAAATCTCGGGAGGCCGGGCTGACCTTCCCATTGGCTGTTTTGGAGGAATTGGGCCATTTCTTCATCTTGCCTAAGTCTCTTTCCCATGTGAAGGCAGAATCAGTGCCAGACCCATGATGGTGGGAGGTTGGGCGGGGGAAAGACTCCCACTGATTCTGGGTTTGTCCGTGTTAGTCCAAAGAGAAAAAAGAGAGGTGCCCTGTGGTGCGACTCTGCACAGAGGCAGCATTGGGGGATGGCACGGTCAGGGGAACTGGACACTGACCGGGGTGAGGCCAACCTAGCCCTGCCTCACCTGTCACAGGGTGATGGCGGCAGTGGCACTGTGAAATGACCCAGGGAGTACTTGCAGTTGGTCTGGGTGGGTTCAGACCTGGTTCTGCAGTTGGTGACCTGGAGCAAGGGGCCCCACCTCCTGAGCTTCATCTCCTGGTCTGCACAGCAGGCACACTGGTAATGGCACAGGCCACACCCCCAGGGCCATCTTTCAGAGCCAGGCTCTGGGAGTGCAAGGATGAACTGAGTTGATAATGTCACCCTGAACACAGGGTCCCACAGATGGCACAGGGAGGCCAGAACTTTCTGGAACTTCTGGACTGTACAACATTGTCCAAGATGGTCCTCATGGAGGGCAGGTCAGGACCCCCTCTGCTGGGCCTGGAGTAAGTGGCAGGGTCAGCTCATCAACAGAGCCACCCTCCGCTCACAGCTCAAGGCAGGTGCACAGGCTATAGGCCAGGTCTGCTCAGAGACCAGGACCTGAGGGCCGGCCACAGCGGGCTCTCTTGGGCTCTCTTCCCTCCCACAGGCTTCCTCGGCTCCCTGTGCACGGCCCTGTTTGCCTCTTATGCAGTACAAGGAAAGCCGCTGGTGCAGTGGGGGCGGGACATGCTGCGGGTGGTCCCGCTGGCTGAGGAGTACTGCAGGAAGACCATCCGGCACATGGCAGGTGAGCACTGGCCTTCCACAGCAGCTCCTCCGGGGCTCCCCCGCTCCAGGGGCACTGCTGCAAGGCAGGCCGGAGGACGCCCTCTAGTCAGCGCAGGCAGAGCTGACCTCACAGAGAAGGAGTCAGGTGGGCTGCACCCGGCAGCCACACAGCTGCTCAGAGTGGTGTGGTGCTCCAGGAGAGCCAGGCCAGGCCACACCCGCCGTCTCTGCGGGCTCCACCTCACCCTCGCCCCTCGTTGCAGTGGCAGAGAGGAGCTGGGCTTATGCTGGAATGCCCAAGCTGACATGAGTGTCTAGTGCAATGAAGTGAAGCTTTTCGTCTGGGGAGCCAGGAGCCACGTCAGCACCCCAGCCGGACCCAAGACCCAGTTTCCACCCAGCTGGGAAGGTGTGCACCCCTGCCACCAAGCCCACAGTGATCCATGACTTTCGAGGACATTTGTTCCCAGAGTTCCCATCTGTGCCCATTCACCATTCTCGGGCACAAGGGCCATATTCATAAGCATGTCAACAATAGGTCACCAGGAGTCCCATGTTTCCAGTGACTTGGGTGGGTGGCATCAAAGCATGCTCTGCTTAGGAGTTCTGAAATGCTGGTTAGGAAGACTACAGCTCTCCCCAGGTGGCTGACTCACGAGCCCAGGGCAGGGGAGAGGTCCTTGGCTCTGAGAGGGACAGGGGCCAGGTGAGGCAGCCCAGGGGATCCTTTGACATTCCCACAAGTTGAGGAAGCTTTCTGAAATAGGGTATCTGATGTGTCTGATGTGTCCAGAAAGAGAGGAGAGGAGGGAGAGCATGGTGCCCGGGGGAAAGGGGAAGAGAGAAGAGGAGGGGAGGGGAGGGGAGTGCATGGGGCCAGGGGTCCTGAGGGAGGGGAGGGGAGGGGAGGGGAGGGGAGAACATGGGGCCAGGGGTGGGGGGGAGGGGAAGAGAGAAGGGGAGGGGAGGGGAGGGGAGTGCATGGGGCCAGGGGTCCTGAGGGAGGGGAGGGGAGTGCATGGGGCCAGGGGTCCTGAGGGAGGGGAGGGGAGGGGAGGGGAGGGCAGGGGAGGGGAGAACATGGGGCCAGGGGCGGGGGGGGGGGGGGGGGGGGGGGGGGAGAAGGGGAGGGGAGGGGAGTGCATGGGGCCAGGGGTCCTGGGGGAGGGGAGGGGAGGGGAGGGGAGAACATGGGGGGGGCGGGAAGAGAGAAGGGGAGGGGAGGGGAGGGGAGTGCATGGGGCCAGGGGTCCTGGGGGAGGGGAGGGGAGGGGAGGGGAGAACATGGGGCCAGGGCCCTGAGGGAGAGGAGAGGAGGGGAGAGGAGGGGACAGCCTAGGGCTGGGGTCCTGGGGCAGAGGAGAGGAGAGCTGAGTGTGTGCCAGGGCCCTGCGGGATGGTCAGCTCCGGCAGTGGCAAGGCTCTGTGCCCACCTCCCTCAGTTGTGAGGCGCCCTCTGTGTGGCTTGGCTCCAGTGAGGCCGACTCTAGGGCAGTTGCAGGCACGTGGCCAGTGCCACGGCTACTTCTGCTTCTGTGACTTAAGACGTGGTTCTCAGCTCCTTTATCTCCAGCAGCTCTGCTGTCCCCTGTGCAGGGCAACACAGTTGGGCCTTGTCCATGGGTGGGCTCCCTTGTGCAGTGGGCACGAGCTGACCCCTTTCAGTGTGCGGCCCTGCAGCCCTGCCTCTGCCCTTCCTGGCAGTGCCCCCCACTCTGCTGCCCAGAGTGGCTTCTGCGTGTGCTGGACAGTGGTCCATGCTGAGAGCCATTGCCAAGTAGGTATGATGCATGGCATGACCCAGGTCATTTGCAGTGACATTGCATGTAAGGTGACCTTGCTCAAGGACCAGGGCGGATCCAGGTTTAGGGTGTATCCTGCTGGGATTAGGGAGTATCCCGCTCCTTGGGTTTAAGGCGGTTCCAGGTTTAGGGTGTACCCTGCTGGGAATAGGGCGTATCCTGCTGCCTCAGGCGCGCCCACTCCTTGAGTTCTCCTGGGATTCAGAGAGTATCTGGGATTCAGAGCCCGGTGGAGTGGGTGGATTTTGCCCAGAACGTGGATTTCCCCAGAACGTGATTGTAGAGTGCCGGGGTGAGTTCGAGAATAAAGAGTTGCTGTTTGAATCTACAAGGTGTGAGTGGCTCGTGATTTTGTGCCCAGCCAGACTGCGGCAGGCCCACCCACACCCTGAGGCTCCAGGGCACAGGGATCAGCCAGGTGGCTTGGACACCTCTTTCTTGTGGGTACTGACGGTCCAGAAACAGGCCTGTGGGTCTGGCCGTAAGCCTGCTTGACCCGACATTTATGGTTTCTTTGACAAGAACCCAACAGGCCCCAATGTCACTGCAGAGAACTAAGTTCTGCAAGGCTCACCAGAGACGTCCCCTGGCTTCATAGCTGGAGTTGGAAGGGCTCTGCTGGTCTATGCCATGTGTTTGCTCTTCCTTCCCAGGTGCTGACCACGGACCTGTCCTGCGGCCAGGAGGGTGGCAGGAGGGGTTTCTCCATCTCTGCTCTGCTCCCCATTTCTGGACAGGCAAAGGATCTGTGTCCACCCCAGTAGTGTCCGTGGGCCTTAGCAGTCCCTAAGGGCCAACATGGCTGGTGTCCCGGGGGCCTCCAGCCACGAGGAGGGGACTGAGGTGGCTAGACAGGCTCTGGCCTGGAGCAGCAGGGGAAGGGGCAGAGCCTCAGGGTCTTCTGCCTGCGGCCCCTCTGAGCTCTAGAAGTGGCCCTGTGTGGTCTCTGATGTGTGCAGCTGGGGGTCTTGGCCAAGACAGTGTCCTCCTCACCAAACTGACCAAAAGTTGCCCCAACACACCTGGGGCTAGTTTTCCCGGAGGGCTCCCAGGCAGCACTAGCTAAGTCCTACACGGTGCAGGCCCAGAGCCTGGAGAGGGGACCCTCAGCAGCTCTGCAGCTGCTGCCTGTTCCCAGCTCTCAGGGCAGGAAGTCCCTCTCCGCACACCTGCTGCTGGGAGGGCACACCGCTCCCTCCTCCTGTCCACGGCCAGTGGCCACTCACCTGTGCTTCTGTCTAGAGTACCAGGAGCACTGGTTCTACTTTGAAGCTAAGTGGCAGTTTTACTTGGAGGAGAGAAAGATCAGTGAGGACTCGGGAAATGAAGCCACCTTTCCCGAGAACTATGATGCGGAGGAGAGAGACAAGGCAAGTCCTGCCCCTGCTGGGACGCACCTCATGGTGGCTGCACTCAGCAGGGCACAGCAGCTGGTGGGCGGGTGGCTGCCGGTGGGAGGGAGGCGTTGACGGTTCCACCTGTGCTCATGCCCCAACCACGGCCCTCTTCAGACCTACAAGAAGTGGAGCTCGGAAGGCCGAGGGGGACGGCGAGGCCACGATGCCCCCATGATAGCCTACGACGCCCTCCTCGCGGCAGGCAGCAGCTGGACGGAGCTGTGCCAGCGGGCCATGCTCCACGGAGGTGAGCCCCCGGCTGGGCCTTCGCAGGAGCCCCAAGGCCATAGACACTGGGCCCACCGTGGGGCCCCTGCACACCAGCCAGCACAGAGGCCACAGGCGCCTGCTCCGGGGCGGCCGCTGTCAGGAGGGCTGTGGCCGGCGTGTCGGGCCCCCCTTGCTGCCGCTGGCTTCAGAGCTGCAGGCTGTGTTCGGGCCCACCTGAGGCTCTGCCGTCCTGTGCCTCTGCAGCTCTGTGCAGCCCTGGCCTGCGCTGGGCGGTCAGGCCCTGGCCAGAGGAGCTTGCTCCATTTCTCCAGACAGCACCCATACCTGGGACTGTGTTGTGACCCCAAGGAGAAAGACCCGTGCCCCTCCCCGTCCTGGCAGGGACTTCCGCGCTCACTGTGTTGCCCTGGGGCTGGGCACGCTTTCTCCCACTGCGGAGGAGCCGGTGCTGCCTGGCCTGTGGGCTCCAGAGGAGCCAGGACCCAGCTGGGCACCCAGCCCAGGAGAAGCAGGGGCTGTGGGGACAGGCCAGAGTCGCCCGCAGAGCCCTGAGGGCTGGGCTGAGCCGCTGTGCAGACAGAAGGAACCACTGCTGCCCGGGGACTGAGTGCAGGCCGAGTGTCCTCTGGGCTTGTGTCTGCAGCACCAGAGTGGACAGCTGGGGGTGGGTAAAGGGGGAGGAGTGCTGCGGTGCCAGGCAAGGCCGAGGGGGCCAGCCTGGGCCAGGGCATCCGGCAGAGCCAGAGAGGAAGTGGCCCACAGGGGCCCACCTCAAGGGGTCCTTGCCCCTGTGGTCCCCCCAACCCAGCCCCATGGCAAATGCACCTCTCTGTGATGGGGGTGGCCAGAGCAGAAAGCTCTGTGTGGGACCAGAACCTTGTCCACTCCTGAAGGAGGGCCCTGGGAGGAGCAGGGCCTGGGTAGTGACACACCTGTGTGTGCCCTTCCAGGTGAAAGTGGGGCCACCGGGGCCATCGCCGGCTGCCTGTTCGGACTGCTGCACGGGCTGGACGCGGTGCCCAGGGGCTTGTACCAGGAGCTGGAGCACAAGCCCAGACTGGAGAGCGTGGGCGCCGCCCTCCACCGCCTGTCCACGGAGGACAAGTAACCCTTCTGCCACTGCCTCCGGGGCCCCAGCAGCAAGTAGCCCCCAGCGGGAGGGTGGCCCACACCTGCTTCCCCTCCAGCTACAGTGTCCACCTGCCACCTGCCACATGTTGCCCATCTGGAGGTGGCTCCCACACCCTGCTCACCCAGACCACTGCTGATGTGGCTCAGCCTGCTGCACGGGCACCTCCAATACAGTGTCCCCTGCGTGCCCTGGACAGCTGGTGTTTATTCTGCTGCCCAGACAGTACCGTCTGCTCCCTCATGCCGACACAGTGTATGCAGTGGTGCTCCATCTGAGAACAGCTTTTCCTTTCTACTGCTCGACACTTGTTTGATGGCTGCACACCTGCACCACCTCAGGCTCCTGGAGAGTCACCTCCCCAGGCAGACAGAGGCTCCGTGTCCTCATGGTGGGGCCTCCGGGCTCTGGGCGCCTTCTGGTGGCAGAAGCTCTTGCCTCACCTCCCCAGCCAAGTGCGTAGCCACACTGGGCCTCTGAGGTCAGTGCCTCTGGGAACACGTGGCCGAGAGGGCCAGGGAGCAGTGCCCTCTATGGGTCTGCCTGCCAGGCTTCCCACAGAAGGTCCCCAGCCCCTGCAGCCCTGCTCCCTGGGGGGTCGCCGGGGCACTGCTGGGGCCTGAGGGGACACTTGCTCCTGTTGCTGAGGTGACCCTGGATGTGACTTTCTCCAAGCAGCATCAGGTGTGAGTAGAGCAGCGCTCGGTGGTGGGCTGAGCTCGGCCCTGGGCTGGGCCTGTCTTGGTGGCCGTGCTGTCCTTGGCTTGAGGCGCTTGTCTCTGAGGAGAGCTGCCCCTCGGGGTGCGCGCTGGCCAGGGTGCCGACCGCGCTGCAGAGCACCAGGGCGGGGAGCTCGCCGTGCGGGAAGGTGGCCGAGCCCAGAGGGCAACCTGGGCTGTGGGCACTGTCTCCTTCTGTGGGTAGTTTGGACAGTACGTGGTGTCCCCAGGCTGTAAGTCCAGCAGACATCTGGACAGTGGCTACTGGTGAGGGCCCCGCCTCCCAGGCTCAGGGGGCTGCAGGGCTTCCTGGAGTTGCGTCTGGCTCCAGGCATCTGGCCCTCCCTGCGCCCTGGTGGAGGGCCTACTAGGGCTGGGGTGGCTTCTCAGCAGTGGCCCGGCTTGCACATCCCAGAGGAGCATAGGCGTGGTCAAGGAGCCTGTGAGACCACACTGGGCAGCAGCCCTGTCTGCACAGGCTGTTTCTGAATGGGGGCTGGGACTGGTGTGCTTTCCGTCAGTCAGAAAGGCAGGTCTCGCCTCTACAGGGGCCTTCCCCCTCACCTCCAGCAGAGGACGGCTGTCAGGACGAGGGCGCACAAGGGAGACCAACCTGTGGTGAGGTCAGAAAGCAGTCTGCTTAAAAGCTGATCCCACTTTGGAATGTTAGGCTAAATAAGATCCTCAAACACCACAGCACGTTTTTCCAGTTTCGTCCTCCTTTAACGAGTAAATGCAGACGTTGAGACGTAAAGCCACAGAGAGCAGGGAGGTGTGTACCGTGTCTTCCCAATTGTTAGAAACTGAGCGCTCACTGGCTTGGTTTTTATTATAAGGCAAGAGGTGCACACAGCTGGCTGCAGGCCTGCTGCTGCTGACGGGCAAGTGGGAGGCTGCTTGGGTCCCTGTGCCTGCCCAATAGCACGCGTGGCCTCTCTCCACGACGGGCGTGCACCAGGCATGACAGTTTGCTTTGGGTTTTCCACTAACTTTTTAGACGGACACAATATCTTTATTTTATTTGTTTCCTTTTCATGTGGTGCTGAAGTGTGACCCAGTGACTCCATGTGCGAGGCAAGCGCTCCACCTCTGAGGCACATATTTTATTTTGAGACAGAGTCTCACTAAGTTGTCAGGCTGGCCTTGAACTCGCCATCCTCCTGCCTTACTCCTGCATATCTGGGATTACAGGCAGGCACCAGAGACCCTGCTAAGCTGAGAGGTTGTTGGGTTATTTTTTTCCCTTCTACACCAGGGGTGGAACCCAGGGGCATTTAACAACTGAGCCACATCCCCAGTACTTTATTTTATTATTTTTTTAATTTTCTTTTAGTTGTTCATGGACCTTTATTTTATTCATTCATGCATATGGGTGCTGAGAATCGAACCCAGTGCCTTACACGTGCAAGGCAAGCGCTCCACCTCTGAGCCACAACTCCAGCTCTTATTATTATTTTTTCATATTTTTTTAGTTGTAGATGGACACAGTATCTTTATTTGCTTATTTTTATGTGGTGCTGAGCATTGAACCAGTGTCTCACGTGTGCGAGGCAAGTGTTCTACCACAGAGCTACAGCCCCAGCCCACTTTTTTGTATTTTATTTAGAGACAGGGTCTCCCAAAGTTGCTTAGGTCCTCACTAAGTTGCTGAGGCTGGCTTTGAACTCCTGATCCTCCTGCCTCAGCCTCCCAGGCTGCTGAGATCACAGGCGTGTGCCACCTCACCCAGCTAAACTGAGTTTTTCTTTTTTAGATGTTGATGGACCTTTATTTTATTCATTTATTTATATGAGGCACTGAGAATCAAACCGAGGGCCTCACACATATGAGACAAGCGCTCTACCACGGAGCCACAACCCCAGCCCTTGAGTTTATTTTAATATTTCCTAAGTTTCTTATCCTGTTTACCTATCATCTTTCAATTACCTACCTACCTCCTATCTACCTGTCATCTGTCCAAAACTACCTATACCTATTACCTATTGATCATCTTCTACATACCTACCTCCCATCTGTCTGCCTCTGTACCTGTATCAATCATCTACGCCCCGCCTCCCATCTCTCTACCTCTGTCTGACCTGTATCTACCTACCACCTGTCAATCATCTCTCTACCTCTGTCTGACCTGTATCTACCTACCACCTGTCAATCATCTCTCTACCTCTGTCTGTACCAGTATCTACCTACCACCTGTCAATCATCTCTCTACCTCTGTCTAACCTGTATCTACCTACCACCTGTCAATCATCTCTCTACCTCTGTCTGACCTGTATCTACCTACCACCTGTCAATCATCTCTCTACCTCTGTCTGACCTGTATCTACCTACCACCTGTCAATCATCTCTCTACCTCTGTCTGACCTGTATCTACCTACCACCTGTCAATCATCTCTCTACCTCTGTCTGTACCAGTATCTACTACCACCTGTCAATCACCTCTCTACCTCTGTCTGTACCAGTATTTACCTACCACCTGTCAATCATCTCTCTATGACCTGCCTGTCATCTCTGCCTCCTGCCTACTTTCTCTGTACCTGCGTCTCCTCCATTCACCTCCATCTCCGTGATGCGAGTGTCCTCATTTATTTATTTATTTTAAAGAAATTTTAATATTTACTCTTTAGTTTTCGGCCGACACAACATCCCTGTTTGTATGTGGTGCTGAGGATCGAACCTGGGCTGCACACATGCCAGGCGAGCGCGCTACCGCTTGAGCCACATCCCCAGCCCGAGTGTCCTCATTTATGTGCTCAACCTTTGTTGGAGCTTCCGCGTTTCCACTTCCTAAAGAGCACTCCTAAAGTCTGTCCTTTGTGGCTTTTCTAACGTTGCTCCCGTTTCCTGGGAAAACAAAGTGCTATCTGCCCTCAGCACAGCGAGGCCCTGTTCATCCTGGGACGTGGCTTTCCTCTGGTATTTCTGAAGTGGTGGCTCGCGGTTCAGGTGATGATCTCTCAGTTTCTCCAAGGCACATGAGGAACAGTGCGTGCCATGCCAGCAGCACTTGTGCCCGGGGAGCCCCACCCATGCACTGGGTGCCTGGGGGTCAATGCCTTTCCTCCTAATGGCAGTGCGGGATGACTCTCAGGCAGGAGTGGGTCCTGAATGTGACCGTTCTCACCCAAATCCAGGACGGGGGGACATGGGGATGAGCAGAAGCTGGGACTAGGGACAGAGAGGGCTGAGGTTACTGGGAAAGATGTCCCTCAGGAGAGACCTGGACTCTGGCAGCCATCTCTGTCCTCAGGCCACACATGGCCTGGCCCATGGTTCCTTGGCAGAGGCCCATGCTGAGACTGAGCAGGTGAGAGGGCCCATCAGGGGGACAGGAGTTGGAACTTCATCATGCACTCAGACTCTTTGGTTAAGAGACTCTTCATTTGTATTTAAAATGATTTTTTCCAAGGGTTCGATATCTGAAAGCCAGATCTGAGGTAGGTGTGGCAGACACTGTCAGCCCCTTCTGACAGGCAGAGGGACAGATCTGGAGGGGACAGGCCCCTCAGAGGGGAGGCTGACAAGACTAGACTCTGAAAAGGACACTGCTGCGCCAGTGCATGGCCATGTCTGCGACCCTGGCCACCAGGGAGGCTGAGGCAGGAGGACGAGGTGGACCACCCCTGGGTCCAATCCCCAGTACAAAAACCCAAATCAAAAACGAAGAAAAAGGTACTGGTGCAGCAGTGGGCAGAACCCCCTGCTGTTCCGCAGAGGCCCCGGCACTGCAGCCCTGGACAGCAGCAGTGAGTCAGCTGTGAGCATGTCTGCCTTCCTGAGCCGCGCTCTGCTGGGGGGCATGGCCACTCATCAGGGCTTCATCCCTAGAGGTGAGGACTAGTGGACTCTTGTGCAGCCCCTGGGCAACAGAGCCAGGACTCAGGTTCCAGGCTCTGGCCAGAGCGAAGCAGCCCATGAAGGGAGCTTCAGCCCCTTCCTTCCCCTGGCAGGGCTATGCCCAGAGCCCCCCTCCCAGGCTGCACCCCATGCTCCAGGTTGGGCTGTGGTGGGAAATCAGCTCAAGGTCAGCTGGCCCCCACGGTCTCACGGCTTAGCACAGCACAGACAGGATGCAGGACCACAGCAGCACTTCGCGCCTGAGCCACCCCACCCACCTGCTCTTACCTGGGGCTTCTCAGCAAGGCCTGGTGGGCCAGGAGGAGCGTGTCCAGCCCACAGATCCCCCCCCAGCATGGGCCAGGGAGTCCCTGCCAGCACCTTCCTTGGGACACGTGACACTGTGTCTTCACCATCTTCCTCTTCCATTTTAATGAAGCGCTTTCCAACAGACAGAGAAGTCTGAAGAAGAGCGAGCAGACTCCCAGGTACCCCATCCAGCTCCACACTGGCCACACCTGCCACGGTCTTCTCTCTCCCCACACCTGTGTGTTCACACAGAGACACGCAGACACACGCACAGACACACACTCACAGATACACGCACAGACACATATGGACACACAGACACACAGAGACACACACAAACATGCAGACACACACAGACACACAGACACAGGCACACACAGACATAGGCACAGACTCACAGAGTCGCACAGACACACAGACAGACAGAGACGCGCAGACAGAGGTGCGCAGACACACAGACGCACAGACGTGCAAACACACAGACACAGGCACAGACATGCAGACACACAGACACGCAGACTCAGACACACAGAAATGCATAGACACATGCAGACACAGACACAGAGACACATGCACAGATACGCACACATGCACACACAGACACATAGACACACAGACTCATGCAGACATGCATAGACACATGCAGACGTATAAAAACAGACACAGAGACACATGCACAGATACGCAGACACATGCACACACAGACACATATAGACACACAGACTCATGCAGACACACAGACATTCATAGACATGCAGACGCAGACACACAGACTCATGCAGACACACACAGACACACACAGAGACACAGACACACAGACATTCATAGACATGCAGATGCAGACACACAGATGCATGCAGACACACACACTTGCAGGCACACACAGAGACACATGCAGACACAGATGCAGACACAGACACACACAATGCATACAGACATACCCTCAGCCACAGGAGGCAGACACACGCAGACCCACAGATGTGCATGTGGACACACTGAGGCACAGACACAAGCCAGCACCGTGCAGACTCACGTGCACTTTTTCTGAACCATTTGAGGATAAGCCACACACCCTGTGTCCCGTGGCTCACTGGAAACCAGTGAACACAGCAGGGTTTTGGTGGAGGTGGTGCAGTGCTGGACCGTCACCAGAAGTCCTCTCCAGCCTGGAGTGTGCTGGCACAGCCCTGGGTGCTCTCTGCAGGGGACACAGTCTGATGCGTCTCGATGCATGTGATGCAGTGGCCAGCTGTCCTGCCTGCCCTCTCCTGGCTCATGTCAGGTTCTCCATGCAGCTCTGGCTGCCCTGACCCTCCCGCCCATCTCCTGTGCATGTCGGAGGGGCCAAAACCAGGGCTGCAGACTCTCCCCAGCTGAGCAGACACCCTCTGCCACTCAGGGTGCCGCGCACATGGGCGCAGGTGCCAGAGCCTGGGGTGTCAGTCTTCAGCGTGATGTCCTTAAGGAAGTGGACCTGCAGGTTGCCTGAACAGCAGGTGCAGCTGTCAGACACCTAGCTACAGCAATCACAGGTAACAGACAGCTGTCACCTGGCTTTACTTGAAGGTCTCTCTAGAGTGCACTCACACTCTGACCAACACCAGGTGGAGCCGCTGTGCCCCTCACAGCCACTCACCCCGGATCCCAACTCTGCCCCATCGTCCTGGCTTTTAGAAAGCACTTTATCTCATGGATTAGATGTCCCTTAGTCACAGATCTAGTTTCAGATTTACTTGTAAAATATTGGGAACCTTGTTTAAAACCAATCTGACCGGAGGTGGGTGTGACTCAGTGGTGTAGCAGGTGCCTAGCATACACAGGCCCTAGGTTCTCCCCCAGCACCAGGAAAACCCCCCAAAACAAAGCCAATCCATTTAAAAACTGTATTATTTATAAAAATAACTAATAAGCCTAGATCACCTCTGTTTTTCCTTTTTTGTACTGGGATTTGAACCCAGAGGTGCTTAACCACTGAGCCATATCTCCAGCCCTTTTCATTCTTTACTTTGAGTCAGGTCTTACAAAATTACTTAGGGCCTTGCTAAATTGCCGAGGCTGCCTTTGAACTTGCACTTCTCCGGCCTCAGCCCCCTGAGTTGCGGGGACCACAGGTGAGCACCCCACAGCCAGGGATCCCCTCTCCTTTTGGAAGAACTTGGCAGATGCTCAGTGGGAACCTGCCAGTGGGTCCCTAAGGAGAGGACAGGGCTTGGAGGCCAGTGGGTGTTGATCTGTGGACGGTGCTAGAGGGGGGACAGTCCTTGGGGGACACCCATTGGGCGTGTTCTGTCAAGACCCAACGGGGCACTGAAACTGTCCAAAGCTGAGCTGACCAAACGGGACCATGTAGAGAGAGTGGGGCAGCCCCAGAGGCGACACCGACCCTCCAGAGTGACCAGGGAGGACCCAGGGGAGCCCAGGGAAAGCTGGGAGTCAGTCAGTGTCCAAGGGAGAGGCTGTGGAGGAAGGCAGAGGCTGTTCCTGCCCCGGGCGGGAGCTGAGGGGCAGTGAGCCAGGGTAGAGCAGAGAGGCCTGCGTGGCTGGTGGGGGCACAGCGGGAGGAGGCAGCCCAGAGAGCAAACACGGGGTCACTGCCTCCAGGTGAGATGAAGCTGCCCTCTGCCTCTGAGTTCACAGCTTTAGGAAGGGGCATGGACACCATTATATGGACAGTGCAAGGGCAGATGTGCCAGGACAGGACTGTCCCCCCCAGCACGTCCTTGGCTGGGCTCAAGGGGACGGAGGGACAGATGAGCAGACAGTAGGGCAGGACAACTTTGGTCCCCACAGATGGGGAGAGGCAGTGCATGTGGGCAGAGAGCCGCCCCACAGCTCATCCTGGGAGGGACAGGCAGTGGCAGCAAGGTGGCCTGTCATGGGAGCCAGGGTACACCTGAGTGGCCTGAGGACACCTGGTGTGCTGCAGTGGAAGGTGTGTGCAGAGCCTCTGAGGAGGCCTGGGGCCATGCAGAGCCTGCCCCAAGCTCCCCTGAGACCTGAGGGGACGGGGCAGACGGCTGCTCCCTGGGGGGGGGGGGGGGCAGGCTCTAGAGGCCCCAGCATGGCCGTTGACAGCCGGAGGGGAAGTCAGGACCCTGGCGCAGGACAGTCCGTGGTGGGGACCACAGACTGGTGGAAGCTGATGGCACCTTGGGTGGGTGTGCGGAGCTGGGCGTGTCCAAGGGTGGCTTCTCAGTCCTCTTGTTTTAGACGCCCTCTCCCGCCAGCCGGAGCTGCCTAAATCAGGAACGTCGTGGTATGCCATGTTTATGTCGACCTGCAGGGGTGGGTTCCGTCCATCCTGGCTGGTCTGCAGCTGGCCCGTGTGCCTAAGGAACGTGGTGAACAGGCTCAGGCTGTCTGCTGGCCACTGCGGGGCAAGGAGCCTGTGGGCAGCTGTGGGCCTCACGAGCTGTCCCACCCTCCAGTAAGGGCTCTGGAGTGTTCCAGTGCAGGCCACAGGAGCAGGGAGGTCGAGGGAGAGGCAGGGCAGAGGGTGGGAAGGGCGGCCTGTTTGCAGCCAGGCATCCAAGGAGGGCTGGTTCCCCGTCCCCAGGCATCTACTGCTCTGGCCAGACATGCATGGGCCCTGGGGTGACCTGGAGAAGGAGACACGCCCCTGCCCACCTGCAGCCTGCACTCTAGTGGCCCCGAGAGATGCAGTTTCACTCCTTTGAAATCACAGCAGTCTCAGGAAGTGGCTGGTGTTGTGACCGTGGCCACCCAGTCATGTGCTAGAGATCAGCCATGGTCGTAGGCTCTGCGACCCCCCAGGAGAGGACATGGGAGCCGTGGCCTGAAGGGGCAGATGTGCTGAGGTGGAGGGACTGGTACAGAGACCCTGGGGATGAGCTGGGCTCAAGGAGTCCATGGACGGCCATCAGCTGCTGGTCACCAGAAGGTGTGGGCAGGAGCTGGGCCTGTGGACCAGGGAGGTGGCCTGCAGGGGAAGGAGCCCTGCCCAGCAGTGGTGTGGGTGGCCAGAGCACAGGTTAGTGGAGACCACAGGAAGGAGTCTCTGGGCCAGTAACAGTCGTTAAGCATGAGCAACTCACTAAGGGGGTCATCACGGCCGACAGCACCATCTTACGCCTCTGTGAATGACCGTCCTCCTGCCGCGGGGCCTGGGGTGAGGTACCTTGACAGGCACGAGGCCTGGCCTGCTCACCAGAAAAGAACTCAAGGCACTGGCCTAATCCCCGAATCCCTGTCCATAAATCTCAGCACAGCACCTGACCCGCCGTCTCTTGGAGGATGGTGAAATCATCGGAACTTTCTGGAGCTCCCCCCGGGCTGACCAAGGAAGCCTGCTGCTGTGTCCCCCGGGGAGTTGGGCTGACAGCCGGAGGGGAGCCACCTGTCTGCTCTATGGGGGCTGGCGGCTAGGCAGAGCCCGGCTGACTTTACCACTGTCTTAGATGGCCTCGGTCAAAGGCCACGCAGCCTCAGAGCCACATGACTCCCATGGCCAAAAAGGACACTCATCAAGTCCAGTCCAAACAAGTGGCGCTCACTCCACCACAGAGGGGTGCAGTCGGGTGCCGGTGGATGGGCATGTGGGAGAGGCGCCGCGCCTGGGCCTCCGCGTGCAGCCCAGCCCTGCTTCTGGGGCGCAGGTGGGAGGGCACAGCTGCCTCATCAGAGAGGAACTCAGGAGGGGCAGATCATCAACCTGCGTGGCTGGGCCTCAGGGCCCTGACTCAGGCCACCAGAATGTCCCCACAGTGTGCTGTCAGCCTGGCTGTTATCCTAATGACTCAACCTGAGAAGTCAGCAAGATGCTTGAAATAGCCCAGCCACCCCGCAGGCCAGCACTGTGTGGCCGCACACTCCCTGAGGGCTTCAATCCTGGGGTCTCCTGCCACCAGGTGAGGCTGCCCGCAGCTGTCCAGGAAGCGAGGCCCTCCCGCCCACCTCCGCCGGCTTGTGGCTCCTGGAAGCCCTCCCAGGACGACGTGTGGCCCAGCCTGGGGCCCTTGGCTGAGGGCTGGCTCTGGCTGCTCCCCGTGGGAGGTTCTCAGGCCCACGACCCAGGGGCGACGGTACCCCGAGCCCACACAGCGCCTGGCTGGAAGGTGTGGGCTTCAGAGCCACAGACACGCCCTGAGCAGGGTCCTGTGTACACACCCAGGGTGGAGACAGAGGCTGTCCTGAGAAACCAGAGCCTGGGAGAAGGTGCGCATGGCCAGCGTGTGAAGGACAGACCCGGGGCCAGGTCACGTCTCTCAGAGCGCTGGCTAGTCAGCCTTCCCTCACTGTGACAGCTGCCAGGGACGGCTCCTGTGGAAGAAAGGAAGGGGCAGAGGGAAGGCTGGAGGGTGAGTGCACTGAGGGCCAGGAGGACCCGTGACTCTGGAGGGAGAACACCACTCGCTGCTGGTGCGGCAGAGCTCAGCTGGGGCAGCCAAGTGGGCGTGTTCCCTGGGGACAGGGTGGTCGTAGCTACCACCTGTGTGCCCGGGGCTGGAGGTGCCGCTCAGCGAGGCAGGGGAACACGAGGAGGACTCTGGGGAGCTGGGTGCGGGTGCCTGGGTGTGCCAAAGACAGAGCTGAGCAGCTGCCAGGGGCCACCCCAAGGTGCCGAGCCTAAATGGCCACCAGTTAGAGGCTGCAATGTCTCCGCTGTAGCCTGGGAAATGCAGAGACATGGCTGACCCTCGAGCCAGCCCACTACCAAGGGTGCCACAGACCACAGCACTGTCTCCTGCAGAGATGGCATGGGGGCCTCCGCCAAAGCAGCTGTGCACACCCTGAGAGACCACTGCCCGACACCGAGACCTGAGGTCCTCTGCCTTTGGGAGACTGGCGGGGGTCCCGGGGCAGCAGCCGAACACCTTCCTGGGTCAGGGAGCCCGAGATGGCTCTCTGGTGATGCCCGGCAAGGCCAGCCTCCTCAAGTGGATGGTGGCCTCCCCCCAGAGCAGCCCCCCAGGGACCCCACCATGTGGGAGGGATGTGCCCACAGAGCTCCCGTGGGCAGCGGCCTCTCCGACAGCCTGCTCATGGCCAGCAGGTCCCGCAAAGCACAAGCAGGACACCAGCTATCCACAGCCACCCGAGGCCTGCGCTCCTCTGTCTCACCCAGGATGGTGACCAGGGCAGTCGAGGGCCAGTCCGGGGGTATCTGCCCCCTGGGTGCGGTCACCTCTGCGCTGTGGCCACGGAGCCACGGCACGTGGCTGCTGTGTACTCAGGCTGGAGCTCTCACTAGGTCGCATCCCTGCAGACGCATGGCCGTCTGAGGCCTGGGGAGATGGGACGCGCTGCGACGGCTCTGTCAGGGGCTTGGTGGCAGCACTGTGGCTGTGGCCGCTCCACTCCTCGCGTCGCCTGCCTGCGTCGCCTCACTGTGACAAACAGCGTTGAGGGACGGCTGTGTAGAAGACAGTGCACTTTGGCTCACAGTTACTGAGGCCCAGTCTGTGGTGGGCTGGCCCTGTTGCTTGCTCGGGCCTATGGTGGCACTGGACACCTCAGGAGCTGGAGGTGGTCTCATCACCTACAGCCCAGCTACTCAGGAGGCTGAGGCAGGAGGACCCTAAGTCAGTTCCTGGCCAGCAACATGGCAAAGTCTTTGTCTCAAAAGAAAAAAGAAAGGCTGTGCTTCCAAGGCCTGCCTGTGCTCTGGTGCCTGGCACCTCCAGGTCAGGGAGGGAGGCGTCCTCTGGGGCCTGAGGACAGAGCCCTGGCCAGCCTGGGGCCCTCTGCTCCACGTTGAGATCCTGCCTCAGTACGGGGTGGTCTCAGGGCCATGTCTCTGCAGCCACATGTGCTCGTCCAAAGGTGAGCAGGGGACGAGGCCGCTCCCCCATCACACCAGGGCTGGCTCCAGAACAGGTTTTTAAAAAGATGTTGTTTGTGGCTTCCACAAACAGCAGAAAGGTGAAATCTGTCAATCTGCACGTTTCTCTGCAGTCTGTCTCAGCAGGGCCAAGGTCTCTGCTGCTCACTGCTGTGAGCGAGTATGGCCGGGCCCCTGGGCAGCGCTAGTGTTAGGCACCAGGGCCGTCTCAGCTCTTTAATATTGGGGTGGTGCCGTGGAGACCCTTATGCAGGACTGGAACCCTTGTTCTGAGCCTCTGGTCGTCTCCCTAGAAGGCACAGCCAGCAGGAGTGGCCGCAGTGCCTACGCCCTGGACCTGCCTGTCCGGGGCTGCCGCGGAGTTGTGAAGAGCCAGCTCTGCAGCCAGCTGGGTGTGGGGCGGTGGGTGCCAAAGCTCACCTGCAGGCCCCTCCAGCCTGGGGGCTTCTCTGGGAGCCCTCTGACCTCCACACTGTGACCACTCTGGGGCACACATGTCCACCACAGCGACTCATTCTACCAGGAGCCCGTGGGGGCATCCATCGGGGGGCTCTTCCACCGAGGCTCGGGCTGTAACTGCCATCGGGTCCTCCACACTCGCAACTCAGGATCACGTAGGAGGTACGCAGCCTTGGTGTCGTCTTTCCTGTTTAAAGCTAGATGTGTGCACAGATAGCATAAATTTTTATACTTGATTTTTTTGGCCTATTTATAAAAGCAAAATATAACCTTTTTTATTTAAAAGTACCTTACATATGCAAAGTGGTTTTTCCAAACTGTGTTGGAGAAGTTGATGAGTGTGGAATTCCCACAGCCCTCAGAGCAGGAGACTTAGAAGTCAGTGCTAATTAACAGGAGACTGTGGCCAAGAAAAGCCACGGGCATCCTTGACACCCCAGAGAGGACCCAGGGACGGCCTCGGCCCACCCCGAGCTCTTCCTGCTGGGCCAGGCCCTCGGGGTGTGGGCCTCCCCATCAGTGTCCTCCAGATAAGCTGGACAGTGCTGATAAAATGGGTCACCACCAGTTTTCTCCCCGCAGGCCTGAGCGCAGCAGGAGCGGTGGTGGCCACACGTCCATGGATGCACACGTCCTGAGGAGGAAGATCAGCCGCACGTGCGACGAGGGGGCCCGCGCCCTCCTTGGCAGCCTCCTGATGTACGTCACAGACCGCGCAGGTGGGCCCCCGGCGGCAGCAGACCCAGGGCACGCGGGGGGCTGCTCGCCTCCGTCTCAGGAGGCCGGCCGGAGGCCCACCCGCTTCCAGCTCCTACAGGCCAAGTTCATGGGCACGGGCCGGGAGCACCACCTCAAGAGGACCAGGGAGGTGGGCAGGCTCATCTCCAGGGACAAGCAGGGTCCCAGCAGGAGCCTTGTGAGTGCTACCATCAACAAACTGCTGGAGAAGACCCAGGCGGGGGCCAGCTGCCCGGGCCAGAGGCGCCTGGCTGGGGAGAAGCCCCGCTGGGGCCCCCCTGGTGGGAAGGGCACCGTGAAGAGCATCCTGAGGAAGTTCCTGGCTGCGGAGGAGAAGGAGAAGAAGGAGAAGGAGGCAGGAGCGGAGCCCCCTGGCCGGCAGCCTGGGGCCGCCCGGGGCCTCCTGCCAAGGACTGGGGGCCGGAGCACCATCCTGTGCCAGCTGCGAGAGAGGTTTGAGCAGAGCAGCTGCCTCCGCTCAGAGGCCAGCCTGCTGCCCCTCCACAGGGAGGGGCGGAGGAGCCTGCAGAAGAAGACGCACAGGCCGGAGCTGCGGGTGCTCCACACCACCACCATGGCCATCAGCTGTACCAGGACACCCCCTGCCCGCTTTCTGGCCTGCACGGCCGAGCCCCTGCCGGCCCTCAGCATAGCCACGGTGGTCTGCAGCCCCCGGAGCTGGCTGTCTCACTGTGCAAAAGTCAGTCACTTGGAGTCCAGGCGTTGGCCCAGGAGAGACATCAGCATGTCCTCGGACCCAGGGGACACAGACCCCAGCAGGGACAAAATGCCAGGAATAGGCATCTTGAGCAAGGAGCCCAGAGGACAACCAAAGCCCTCAAAGTCCTCCATGACCCAGGTGGCCGCTCCCAGGGACAGCCACCTGGCTCTGAACCCCACCGAGGGCATCCCCCAGCAGGATTCTGCCTGGGCCTCCCGGGAAGCCCTGCCTGACCACATGCCCCTGTCACCCCCATTCAGACCAGCCAGCCCCAGGGGGGCTGGGCCAGCTGAAGGGGACAAGACAGTGGGGCTGACAGCAGAGGGGCTAGCAGGCCACCCCTGGGGGCTAAAAGAGGAGGGCGCAGGGGAGGTCCCTGATGTCATCATGACCGTGTGCAGTTCTGAGGACGAAGCAGAAAGCTCGCTCCCAGCCTCAGACAGAGAGCCCCTCTTCGCCACCCAGAGGCACCTCCCAGAACAGGGGCCAGCAGCTCAGATCCCCCCGCCGGCCGCTCCCAGAGTCCAGGCTGCACGGCGAGCACAGCCTGCCCTGGAGTCTCCACCCATCACCGTGCGGCTTCCAGTGGTCCACGAAATGCCAGCCCCTCCAGGGCCTCTGCAAAGCCCGTGGCCGGGCGGGGACAGGCGGCCCCCGGCTTCAGGAGGGCACATTGCCGGTGCCAATGCAGGGGCAGTGCTTCCCCCTGCCACTGAGGACAGGGAGGCTGGCCTGGCCTCAGGGGGGCTGAGCCCCTCCTGCAGGACCTCTAAGCAAGGCTCCCCAGAATCCCCGAGGGTCACTGCCCCCGTGGGTCCTGGGGACCAACAGCCGCTCCTGACGGTCCTGACGGCCAGCTCTCCACAAGGTACCCCTGCTGGGAAGGGGGGCACACACAGCCCTGTGAGCGCCAGTGAGGGCAGGAACCCCAGAACTGCTTCAGGACAGGGTGCTCCTGAGCTCAGCTGCCAGCGGCCTCCCCCGCCTAACCACCCTGACCACGGCACCCCACCAGGTTCTCCCACATGCGCATGGAAAAGCCCTCCAGGACACAGCACCTGCTCCACCTCTGGCAGCCAGCAGGGACCGGGCTCCAGGGAGGGAGGCGCCGTGGCAGCCCCTGCCCAGGATTTCAGAGGACCTGAGAGTCCCACCAGGAGTGACAGGAGAGTCCTGTGTGGGCAGGAAGACAGCAAAGGTCCCGAGGCAGAGGCAGCTCCGCCCCCGGGGATTGCCCAGGAAGATGCCCACTATGATTGGGGCAAGAAGAGCCTGGCCCTGTTAGATGAGCCACCCAAGCCCAGTGGCAGATCCTGCAGGGCCACAGCACCTGGAGGGAAGGTCCCAAGTCCTACAGGGGACAGGAGGGCACCACCAGGGGACGCCTGGGTCCCTGAGGATAGGAGGGCACCTCCAGGGAGCTCCAGGGACCCCGAGGACAGGAAGACACCTACGGAGAGCTCCAGGGACCCCAAGGACAGGAAGACACCACCAGGGGACGCCTGGGTCCCTGAGGACAGGAGGGCACCTCCAGGGAGCTCCAGGGACCCCGAGGACAGGAGAGCACCTACGGAGAGCTCCAGGGACCCCGAGGACAGGAAGACACCTACGGAGAGCTCCAGGGACCCCAAGGACAGGAAGACACCTCCAGGGGACGCCTGGGTCCCTGAGAATAGGAGGGCACCTCCAGGGAGCTCCAGGGACCCCGAGGACAGGAAGATACCTAAGTGGAGCTCCAGGGACCCCAAGGACAGGAAGACACCTCCAGGGAGCTCCAGGGACCCCGAGGACAGGAAGACACCTCCAGGGAGCTCCAGGGACCCCGAGGACAGGAAGATACCTAAGTGGAGCTCCAGGGACCCCGAGGACAGGAGGGCACCTCCAGGGAGCTCCAGGGACCCCGAGGACAGGAAGACACCTCCAGGGAGCTCCAGGGACCCCGAGGACAGGAAGACACCTCCAGGGAGCTCCAGGGACCCCGAGGACAGGAAGACACCTAAGTGGAGCTCCAGGGACCCCGAGGACAGGAGGGCACCACCACCCGGGAGTGCCCAGGACCCTGAGAAGAGGAGAGCACTGCTGGGGGGCGTCGGGGACCCCGAGGACGGTCCTGGGGCAGAGTGGAAGGGTGCAGAGGAGCACAGAGTGCAGGCGGCTCACCATTGTGCTGCCACAGGAAATGGGCTCCTGGGAGAGACTTGGCCCCCAGAACCCGGCGGGCAGCGTTTCTTGACCCCCGGCGAGTCCTCCAAGCACAAGAGCCGAACTGCAGAGGGGGGCGTCTGGGAGGAGAGGGCTGGGCAGCGGCCCCCAACAGGGGTGCCCGTGCCTGCTGGGCCAGAGGAGGCCTTGGGCGCTTGCCCCGCGCCTGCAGGGGCCCTGCTCGGAGCTTCACAGGACAATGCAGCCGTGGGCACCGGGAGCCGAGCCAGCAGAGCCACGGGAGGGGGTCCCCAGCCCAGGGACGCAGCCTGTCATCCCACACCATGCGGGAGCCCAGCAGGGTCCCTGGCCCAGCAGGCCCGGGACGGAGGGGGCCGCCCACCCGCAGCACACACTCTCGCTGGTGTGGCATCTGCCCCTTCGTGCCCCACCCGGCCAGCTCCAGAGCCGGAAGCCAAGCCTGCCCATGAGAGAGCCCCTGGCAAGGCAGAGAGCTTGGGGCCCACACAGGGACGTGTGGGGAAGCCAGAGGAGGGTGTCACAGGGCACGAGAGGCCACACCAGACTCAAGAGCCAGACGGCTCTGGAAACAGAGGGGCAGCACCAGGGGGCGAGAAGGCTGGGCTGCGTGCAGCAGAGTCCCGGACACAGGCTGCTCAGGACCAGGCAGGAGGACAGAGGGCAGCGGCCATGGGGAAGCCCTGTCAGCCCAGGGCCAGGGGCCAGGAGCACCCACTGGGCCCCTCAGTGAAGCAGGTGAGGAACCTGGCTCAGGAAGGTGGCCCCAAGGCTGACAGGAGCCCAGCCACTCCCTCAGGGACGCCTGGGGGGTCCTGCAGCCTGACCACACAGGGAAGGGTCAGTGGGATGGTGTCCCAGGCCTGGGGGCAGCCTGACGGCTCAGCTGACAGAGCACGTGCCGCAGGGGCATGTGGGGAACCCCAGAGGCCTACGCACAGGGTCAGTGGCCAGGGGAGCCCCAGGGCCCCGCGACCCACCCCAGGAAGCAGGCCCCTTGCAGGGAGGAGTGCTGCAGCCTCTCGCCCAGAGCCCGCAGGCAGCTCTGCCCAGCCCACACCTGATGCTGGGGGCTGCCCAGCCCCCCAACTCCCAGCCCAGACGGGGCTCCCAAACACACCTGGGGCGGAGAGAGACCTGTCAGAGGGTGAGCCTCACAGGAGGTCAGGGCACTTGGCAAAATATAAAGCCCAGAGCTTCAGCAACCAGACAGCCTTCGATCTGTCCTTCAGGCCCACCTTGCTCAGGGCTAGCGATACCTTCGAAGCCCCACAGTGAGCCTGGCCAGGAGCCGCCATGAGCCACCTCGAGCCCCCGGCACGGGGCTGAGGTGTGCTTCCTGCCTGTGGCGTGCTGTGCGCATCCCCCACAGACTGTCCACCCTGCCCTCTCCTGCCCAGGCCCCTGATCTTGGGAGAGGAGTGTTCATGTGGCCTGTCCCTCCCAAGGCCCCGACGGCTTCCCTGGGCTCTGAGGCTCCTTTTCAGAAGAGCCAGGTGCCAGCTGTTGCCCTCACGAGGTCCTTGTGTTTATGTGCACTGTCACTTGGAATGTGCCAGCGCTCCCTCCTGACCTGGCGGGCTGCCCTCCCTGCCCTCTCACGGTACTCTGGGCGCCCTCTGCTCCCCTCCCGTGTCTCTACCAAGCACCCAAAACAGAGCAGGGGCTGGTGACCTGAGCCAGGCGTGTGGGAAGAAAGGCAGCACTTCCCCACTGCTGGGCCCGGGCCCACACCAGCTGGGGGAGGCCAGGAGGCCAGCAGGACGGCAGGACATGAGGGGTTCCGCTGGAGCCTGCTCCCACGACAGACCCACAGGCCTGGGAAGTGCCTGGGAAGCCCGCCCTGAGGAGCCACCCCAGGCTGCCCCTGGCCTGCTGCCCTGCTGGCCTGCTGCCCTGCTGGGCCAGGCCAGTGGCCATCCACCTCTTCCTTGGCAGAGTGCACTCAGGCCCAGGGCCCTCAGGGTGGAGCATCTGCTGATGTGAGGAAGGGTGGGGAGGAAGGAGGCCCCTGCCACAGCCCTGCCTGCCGTCACTGGTGCCCTCTGCAGGTCCTTCTGAGCTGCTCCATCGGTGTCTCCAATGGGGCCCAGCACACAGGCCCCAGGCCACCCAGAGGCCGTGTGCTGCCTGGACCTGCTGAGCATGGGGCTCGCGGAGGTGCTGAGACGGCAGCAGCTGCCCTGCTGCCCAGGGCTCCGGTTTCTCTGTGGAAATCAATTTCTGCTTTTTGAAGACTTCTTGGTGCTCAGTTCCTTTGCAACTGAGCAATGTCCTAAAGCACACTCTGGCCCTGGAGAGGGCTCTGGACGCTCACGGTGGTCTCTCTTATTTTCTCATCTGAACATCCGTTCAGTGAGAGGCAGGTGCTACTGGAAGCTGGCAGGACCTCCTCGAGACTCTCCTGGGCCTTGCGTTTCTCTCACCCATGGAGGCTGCGTGTGGGGCCCTGGGGTGTGGTGTCCCCTGGGGAGTCGGCACCAGGGTTGGGGCTGGCTTCTGGGAGCTTCCCAGCCCCGGGGCCCAGGAAGCAGGAGTGCAGGGTGCTCCCCGTGGAGGCCACAGCCAGCCTTTGGGAGCTGTTGGTGTGGAGCTGAGAGCCACCTGGAGTCAGGAGGTCACTCCGCCCCAAGGCACCCGTGCAGGGCCACTCCCATCATACTTGAGCAAACATTTCATCTATCTTATTTCTTTATTTATCCTTTGTTCAGAAAGGTTAAGGGGAACCTTTGCCAAAGAATGTGAGGACAGAAGTGAGATAAAAATACTACATTCACCAGTGTTCCCTCTAAAAATAAGCAGCAGCGACACCTCCCTATTTTTAAACAGATCAGAAAGTCCTACGGAATGCAGGGCTGGGCTGCCGCCCAGCCAGCAGGTGGTCACTGGCCCTCGACACAGGCTGCCGGAGGCCAGCCACACCCCTTAGCCTGTCCCAAGGAGGCCAGTGGGAGAGCCCAACATCAGTGGACTGCTGGCTGCAGCACTGAATGGGGAAGGGACTCCTCCCTGGAGAGAGGCTGAGACCACTGGTGTGGAAGGGTGGGGTGCAAACCATCCTTAGCACAGGGGGGAAGAGGGCAGGGCTCCGGGGAACCCACCTAACCCCTGAGCAGCTCTTCACGTCTGCCCCAGGTGTTGAAAGACCCATGTGTCAGCACCTGCCCTTCTGCAAGCACCCTGTGAGGTTAGGCATGGTTAGAGTTTCACATGTTTCTTTGCCATTTAAGCTACGATCTTTTAATGATGTGTCCATCCACAGTGTTTATTATTTCCTTCTTTGTATATAAACAATTCTAAAATGGGTGAGTCAGAAAAAATAACTAAATGTGTTTTATTTTATTATATCCTTTAAGTTTTTACTAACTTCATTCAGCTAGAAATAATTTCTAAGAAAGAAAATAGCTGGATTGGGGATGTGCTCAATGGCAGAGGACTCTTGCAGCATGCAGGCTCTGTGTTCAATTCCCAGGCTGAAAAAATAAAGTGTGTTACAAATCTCTTCCTTGTGTCTGTGAAGGGCTGCACCAGGCAGCAGCCGGGGAGCAAGGGCGAGCCCACCAGAGGTGCAGGAAGGGCAGAGGTCAGCAGGGCTCTTGCCCAGGACGCCCCAGCACGGGTGCGAGTCTTCTTAGTGTGTGCTGGTGAAGGAGGGGACACCTCCCCCAGGACACCAGGCAGCTCTGTGCCCAGGACGGGCAGCGTGCAGGCATCTTTCCTGATCGGCACAGGCCACAGGCAGCACCCTGCTGGTGTGGAGAGACAGCTGGACAGCTGTGGACAGCTGCTTCAGGCCCCACCGAGCCACCCCAGCCTTTCCAAGTCCAGCTTGAAACAGAGGGTGCTCAGCTCACCCATGACTCTGCAGCACAGAAGAATGTTCAAATCTGTTGGAGAAACCAAGACCAGAGAAAGCACCAATAAAGCCCAGGTGGCCTCTGTTCTCAGTCAGCCAAGACAGGAAAGCCACAGGCGCACTGCACCAGCAGGCCGCACACTTGACATTCAGGACACACAAAAACCGAGGCACAGAGGGAGGACAGCAGGGTGTGCTGCCGGGTCAGGAGAAGAAACGGGTGGGCTTCCGGCTGCAGAGGCCGGACACCGGCAGGACCCAGCGCTTCAGGAGAGCCAAGGTCTGGATTCTGCCCGAGGCCCGGGTCCTTTGCGGATGCGAGAGGAACTCCAGCAAGGCCAGGGGAGACAGAAAGGCTCTCTGGTTGTGTTGATCAGCAGAGCCAAGTGGTCACCCTCTGGGCAGAGTGGCCAGAGGTCGAGGGTCCTGAACAGCCAGGATGACTTTGGGGGCCGGAAGTCAGCATGATCATGTGTAATGTCGCAATCTCTCCCTTTGCCTGCACAAGGTAGAAGGTGCCTGAGATCGTGCCCCCTCCCCCAGCTCGCAAGGGCGCTATATAAGCTGCGGATCTCAGTCGTCGCAGATGACTGGTGGTCAGGCCTGCCTGCCGAGGGCACTCTCGCAGAGGGCGCTGAGCAGGGAGGCGGCTGGGGAAGGCCCTCCTGCCCTGGCTCTAGAGCCGTGGGCACCAACATACACTCAACCCTGGGCACTTCGCCAGCTCTCTGCCCGGCCCCGCCCACCCGCTGGCCTCTGCCGTCTACTGGAGACGCTTCTCCCCAGCTCGCCTGGAAGGGACAGAATGGGCATGGGCAGCAGGCTCTAAGCCCGCGGAGGTCTGCTTGTGACTTGATGGTTTCCTGGTTGTGTCGAGGTTTCAGGGGAATCAGGGGAAGGGACCACTTGGCAGAAAGCCTGGAGGCCTTCCCCTCAGTCCAGTGAAGAGCCTTTGGCCTGTTCAACGCGACTAGGCAACTGTGCCCCCCCATTTTTGGGAGGGTACCAAGGATTGAACCCAGGGGAACTTAACCACTGAGCCACATCCCCAGCTTTTATTTTTTATCCTCCCTTTTTAATTTTTATTTTAAGATAGGGTCTTGCTAAGTTGCTGGCTTTGAACTTGTGGTCCTCCTTCCTCAGCCTCCCAAGTCCCGGGGATTACCGCTGCACACCACCTTCCCTGGCTAACTTGGACCCTTTCTGCTTAAGTCAAGGATGGATTCTGTCCACTCTAATGAAGATCCAGGGCGCCACCCACAGTAACCCAGCAGAAGACTTCTGGGCACACTTGGCCTTTTCTGCCTTAGCAGCTGAGGTCCACATGTCCACCACAGGCAGGGACCTGCAAAGAGAGTTCAGTGTGCCTCCGGCCATCAAACAGGAAGGCTCCAGTTTTTAAAGGAACAGTAATACCTACCCCATTCGGGAATGTGCTGAGACAGGTGAAGCTGATGGGACCAAACATCAGATTTTCTTTTTCAAAATAAAGCAATTTGGCAATAAATACCAAGAACCTATAAAAGGTGCAGACTTGCTGGGCTCGGTGGCCCATGCCTGTAATCTCAATGGCTCAGGAGGCTAAGGCAGGAGGATCCAGAGTTCAAAGCCGGCCTCAGCAAAATTGAGGCGCTAAGCAACTCAGTGAGACCCTGTCTCTAAGTAAAATACAAAATAGGGCTGGGGGTGTGGCTCAGTGGTGGGATGTCCCTGAGTTCAGTCCTTGGTACCAAAAAAAAAAAAAAGTGCAGACTTAGTAATTCTGTTTAGGACTCATATTAATATTCCACTTTTTTATGAAAATATTAAAAAAACAACCTGCTTGTGTGGTATTTATTATTCAAGATAAAGACACAGATGACATGAAAGTCCATTAACAAGATAAAATAAACTATGGCATGTTATTCAGCAAAATCTTATAAAGCCATTTAAATTTGTTTTTAAGACATAATTTTCTGAAATGAAGTGTCTTACCACTTGGAGTTTAAAATCCCCTACAACAGCAGGCTACACATACACGGATACACAGGGGAGAGTAGGGTACACGCGGGGAGGGGGCGGTGTCCTGGTGGGCAGCAGTGGGCAGGCACCCCCCTAAGCCGGCCTGCACATCCCAAGGACCACACCTGGCTGACAGCCTCAGTGGCCAAGGATCCTGGCCCCCACAGGCTTCAGGCCCCCGGCCCCTTCTGGTGACTCCGCCTAAGTGACCATGCCCAGTGGGCCTCAGTTCCCGTCTCTGGGCTGGGGGCGTGGCAGGCGAGCCACCCGGAGTAGGGCGCCGCAGGTGGGTGGGCCAGGTCACCGCCCCCTCCGCACCTGCGACCCGCGGCGCCACGCCACCGCCTCTGGCTCGCGGCCAGCAGAGGGCGCTGCTGTCCCCGGAGCCCAGCCCGCGGAGCCCCGCGGTAGGTGCGGCCGCGGCCCACCCCTGGGCCCGGCGGTTGGCTGGAACGAGTCCGAGCCGGTAGAGGCGAGTCGGCCACCTCCTCGGAACGCAGGCGGGTCCCCAGAGCCGGGCGGAAGCGCCTCCCGAGCCTTGGGGAGCACGACCCAGAGCCCTGCGAGCCGCCAGCTCCGATCCCTGGCTTTGGGTGCCGTCGGCGGGTGTCGCGCGCCGACGTGGGCGCTGTCGCCTGGGAGGGGGACGCCGGGCGAGCCCCGTCCTGCGCGGCGCTCGCTGCAGAGCTGGCTCGGGGCCTGCGGAGCCTGGGCGCGGGCCCAGCCGTGTCGCCAGCGCAGCTCGCGGCAGGGGCGTCTGGGATCCGGGCGCCTCCGGCTGGTGACACGACGGGCGCGGTGGTTTGCGCGTCCCTTCCCCTCCTGCTGTGAAGACCTGCGCAGCCGGGGCGCTGGGTCCCACCCTGGGCAGCTCGGCAGAGGGCGCACGATGGAGGCCCGGCGCCGCGGTGACGCCGTGACACGGGGCTGCCCGCGGAGTGCGGCTGTGCCCCGGGCAGCGAGGAGCAGCGAGCGACGCCGGCGGCCACGAACCCTCGCGGGAGGACTTCCGTGTTGGGGAAGGCACCCGTCTGCGCTGGGCGTGAGCAGCGAGCGCTGGACCCAGTGTCTGGCCTTAAAGCCGGTCTGTCACTTCTCCCCGGGCGTGGCCCGGCCAGGGAGGCTCCAGGACAGAGCCAGAGACCATGAGTCTTGCAGAGGCCAATGAAAATGCAAACCGGAGGCCAGGAGGCGAGAGCCACCGTTCACCTCCTGAACAAAGCCTCCTGTCAGTGCCAAGTATGGGAGGAGAGCTGCGGTGAGGTCAGCCCCTGCAGGCCCTCTGCGCTCCTGCAGATGGGGAGGGGGCTGAAGAAGCGGGGAACCCAGACCAGGGCTCCCCGATCGTCCTGGCGCCTACGGACAGGCAGGAAAGGCGGGGGTCCCTGCGCGGGACCGCTGTTTGTGTCGCGGGAACCCCTCTGCCACAGAGGGCCACGGGAATGCCAGAGGTTAGCAGGTCACCGCCCTTTTTTAAAACCGGCAAGGGCTGGGGATGTGGCTCCAGGAGTAAGGGGCTGGCCTGGCATGCGCGGGCGCTGGGTTCCATCCTCAGCACCACATACAAACAAAAAATGAAAAGATGTTGTGTCCACCGAAAAGTGGAAAATAAATATTTTTTAAAAACTTGGCAAATCCTACTTTTTCTGTGGACTTCCTCTTTGTCCCTGCTGGTGCACGTGAGGGTCACGCTCTTTGTGGTACTTGGATATGGCCTCGCCTTGTCCTCGTCAAACTCCATAGAGGCTTTAACTACTGTGTTTTATTGTAACATAATTTGTATCCTGTTTTAGTCCCCTTTGTCGTTGCTCTGACCAGAATCTTGACAAGAAGAGTGAGAGGAGGGAAAGGCACCTGGGGCTCAGGGTTTGGAGGTCAGTCACTCCTCTGGGCTGCGGTGAGGCAGAGCCTCCTGGGAAGGAGTGTGGCCGGGACAGCGCGGCAGCCTGGAAGCAGAGCTCAGCTCAGCTCACAGTCGCAACCCGAGGCAAACCCACCTGCCTGCAGGGACCGACTAGTCCACCTTCCCACTCTGAGCCTTCCTGCCTTGTCCCGCATGAGAGCTTCAGGGGGACCTACATCCAAGCCGTGACACGTCCCCTGCCATTCACCCACTGAAACGCACCATTCGTGGTTCTTTGGACACAAGTTGTGCCAGCCGGCACCGCTGTGGGGACAAACGAGGCCAGGCACCCAAGACAGCAGGACACAGTTTTATTTGGCTGCAGCCAGGTTCAGAGGGCACAGCTTCTGCTGTAATCAATCAATCCCCTGAACCCCGAGTTCAGGGGGTCTCAGAGTTCTATACCTAGCATGTAAGGGGAGGGGCTCAGAAGTCCACAGTCTGCAGAAGTTCACATAAATCAGCTTTTTCTCTCACTGTTTTGGGCAAGTTAACTCTTCAAGGACCACACCTGAGAAGGGGAGAGCCTCTTCTCCCCTCTCTCTCCTCCCCCTGCCAGCTGTTACCATGGAGCCCATTTGTAACTTATCTTAAAAATGTAGACATCTCTGTGAAGCCCAGCTCAAGGCCAGAGGCCTGGTTTGCACATTTCTTCAAACTACTGTACTGGAGACGTTTGTGAAAAACTAGTAAGGGGTGTCCAGCGCCTGGAGGGATGGTATCTTCCCCGCCAGTGGCCAAGTAAACAGGGCGACACGAAAATAGCAAGTTTATCTACATGGGACTCTTTCTCAGAGACTATTGCTCATAGTCCTAAGATCAGCCCTGGTGGAAATTTCTGGAGAAGCCCAGGTTAGACCCTCCTGTGGAGAAGGGGCCCCTCCAGCACCACAGCCTCTCCCAGGACCCTCCATCCTGGAGCCACGCCCAGCCCACCCTGCCCCCTGGACTGCACCCTGCTCTGCCCTGCGTCTGCTTCTCTGGGTGCTGTGTTGCCCTGTCTGTGCTGAGGCTTGTGTTTTTGGTTTGTTTTGTTTTTGGTGCCAGGTTTCAAACCCAGGGCTGCTTGACCTCTAAGCCCCCGCCCCCTTTTTCATTCCTCAGTAGGTTTGTTTATTGTTTGTTCTAATGAGCTCTACATGACAGTAGGATGCACTTGGTCACATCCTACATAATGGAGCAGACTCCTCTTTCTCTGGTTGTACATGATGTAAGATCACATTGGTCCTGATCCCATATGGACACAGGTGACAACGTCAGTTCACTCTGCTGTCCTTGCTGACTCCACATCCCCTCCCTCCCTCACTCTCCTCTGCCTATTCCAAAGTAACTCTGTTCTTCCCTAGCCCCCCTTATTGTAAGTTAGCATCCACATATCAAAGAAAACATTCAGCCTTTGGGTTTTGGGGATTGGCTTTTTGGCTCCAGCACCATCCATTTACCTAAAAATGCCATCATTTCATTCTTATTAAAGGCTGAGTAATATTCCATTATGTATATATACCACTTTTTATTTTTTGTACCAGGAATTGAACTCAGGACATTCAAACACTGAGCCACATCCCCAGCCCTACTTTGTATTTTATTTAGAGACAGGGTCTCACTGAGTTCCTAAGTGCCTTGCCTTTGCTGAGGCTGGCTTTGAATTCTCAGTTCTCCCGTCTCAGCCTCCCAAGTTGCTGGGATGACAGCATATGCCACATTTTCTTTATCCATTCGTCTGTTGAGAGGAACCAAATTTGGTTCCATAGTTTGCCCCAACCCCTTTTTATACTTTAGAGGCAGGATCTTGCTAAGTTGCTTAGGGCCTCCTTAAATTGCTGAGGCTGGCTTTGAACTTTCGATCTTCCTGCCTCAGCCTCAGCTGCATTATCTGACGATAGTCTCTTGAGCACAGAGACCTTGGCTGCAGGGGCCACCCATAGGGATAAGCCTAGAGGGAGGTGCTCACTGTCACACACTCGGGCCTTTGGATGGTTTTCCTGAATCATTACACAGTCTTAGGGGAAGTTGGTCAGTCAGGGTGAAGTATGTGAGAGCTTTGTCTGACGAGGTGTTGATGCAGGTGCAGGATAAGGGGCTGGGCGTCAGGGACTGAGCTGAAGGCGCCAAAGGCACGGCCCCTGTTGCGCAGGGACAGCAGGACTCCAGAAAAAGGGTCAGGAAGACGTAGATCTACTAAAAGAGCTGGCACCCCGGCACCGCCCCTCAGCCTGGGTACCCCAGCACCTCCCCCCAGCCTGGGTACCCCCGGCACCTCCCCCCAGCCTGGGCACCCCAGCACCTCCCCCCAGCCTGGGCACCCCCCGGCACCGCCCCCCAGACCCGCCTCTCAGCCTGGGCACCCCAGGCACCTCCCCCCAGCCTGGGCACCCCCGGCACCGCCCCCTCACCCTGGGTACCCCCAGCACCGCCCCTCAGCCTGGGCACCCCCGGCACCGCCCCCTCACCCTGGGTACCCCAGCACCTCCCCCCAGCCTGGGCACCCCCGGCACCGCCCCCCAGACCCGCCTCTCAGCCTGGGCACCCCAGGCACCTCCCCCCAGCCTGGGCACCCCCGGCACCGCCCCCTCACCCTGGGTACCCCCGGCACCGCCCCTCAGCCTGGGTACCCCAGCACCTCCCCCCAGCCTGGGCACCCCCGGCACCGCCCCCTCACCCTGGGTACCCCCAGCACTGCCCCTCAGCCTGGCACCCCGGCTCCGCCCCCCAGCCTGGGCACCCCCGGCTCCGCCCCCCAGCCTGGCCCCAGGCACCTCCCCCCAGCCTGGCACCCCCGGCTCCGCCCCCCAGCCTGGCCCCAGGCTCCGCCCCTCAGCCTGGCCCCAGGCTCCGCCCCTCAGCCTGCCCCCCCCCCGGCTCCGCCCCCCAGCCTGGCCCCAGACAGCCCAGATCCTCTCACTGGGGTCAGGGACACCAGCCCTAACCTGGGGGGAATCCCAGAAAAGCTGCCTGGGCTGTAGAAAAATGGCCAAAGAGAACCGGGCTCTGCCCAGCCTTCAGCCCCTTTTGCCCCTGTGGGGTGGAGGCTGCTGGCCACAAAGGATGTGGCATAGTTTCCAGCACTGTCAGCCTATGACTTGAGGACAGGAATAGTCTCCCCTTTTAAGATCTGACAGGGGACCCCATTTGGCCAGGGGATATCCATCACTGGGGCAAAGCGATTCTTGCTATAATGGCATCCCAGCAAACTCAATGCCTGGGGAGACTGGCAGGATAAACATTGCACCCAGAAAAGCAGACAGACCCTCAGGCCCACCTGTGTCACGTGACAAGCCTCTGCCAAGGGATCTCAAGGACCCCTAAGGAAAAGAGGACAGGGCCTCCTCGGCTGCTTATCAACATGCCTAGTGTAAGAAAAAGGCCCCAGGGAGATTCTGGGGACAACTGACAGTGGGGACTCACCTAAAGTTGGTGGCATTGTGATAATGGTAAAGAGACAGGTCAGGCTCAAAAAGATCCTGTGCCCCAACCTCCTGAATGCAGTCTGGGAGGAAAAGCTAAGGCAGTGTCTTGTGCCTGCTGGAGGGTCCAACCCTCTCCTGGGATGAGATCGTTGTGGGGATTAAATGCACAGTTAACATTCCTAAGGCCTGTTTCAGAACATGGATTCAAGAAAGGGCACAAAACTAGAAAAGATAAAAGAAATCATAGGTACGGAAATATACTTCAGATGGAAAATTAGAAGGTAAAAGAAATGTTTCTGTATGAAAAAGTATTCTGTCTGGTAAAGTGGTATTCTTGGGCTAAAGTCCGAGATGAAAGTGGGCAAAACCAAAGATGTAAAGAAGTCGTGAATGTTTGAGTCGCAGAAGGTTTGCAGAAGGTAGATCTCAAAGTTTGTGTTTGACTAAATTGACTATAATTAGCACAGTCAGTTAAAGTTATTTGAACTTTAATGAACTGATTGAAGCCAAGTCTGAAACATTGATCTGCTCTTCTGTATGGATGATTTCCTTGTATTTGTCAGGTTTTATTACCTGGGAAGCTAAGTCTTAAAGGAATCCCGGCAGGTGGCTGGGGTTTGAACCTGTTTTAAAGTCTTAAATGATCATTTTGTAACTGGTTAAAAAAAAAAATACTGTTTTTTAGGATATAGCAATATACTTGACACCCAAAATGCATGTGAGTACATGTAGGTAGCATCTGAGAACCGTCTAAGCCTTGTCTAGATGGTGTAAAAGTTTATAAAATGAAAGTTTATGTAAGTTTACTGGCAAGATAACCAATAAGCGCTCTCTTTTATACATTGTATTTGACATAGAAGGGCCACATTGTCATTTGAAGACCAGTCTTATATCTGTTTTTATGGCTAAGTCAATTTCTGATGATTAACACTTTGCTAAGAGTTATAAGAGATTTAATGTTGTCCTTTGATTTTTGTTAATCTGTGCAGATCTGTGATTATTATCACCCTACACTCTGGATTCTAAACTGTACTTTCTAATTGGAAAGCACTTTCCCAAGTTGGTGTTCTCCAAACCAAAATCAGGTGTAGCAAAAGTCTCGATTTTGTATGGAAATAACAAATTTGGTGGGTATTTATTCACATATCTGATGTTTTATAGCTTGATAAGGAAACCTGTTTTCCATAAATTATATATACAATTTTGTGTTGATCTTCACACTGCAATTGGAATTCAAATGTATTTTTTGATGGTATCAATGAGAGCCTGATCTGTTTAAAGGTGACATTGTAAAACATGGAAACATTCTGCCACTTTTTCCACACAAAAGATAAAAGCTCTCTTAGCCTTTTGGATTCATGTTTCAGATGTCATGTTGAATTGTCATTTGTGAGGAGCCCCTCCTCACTGAGATAAGGCTCTGCCTCCCACCGTACCCCGTGTTAGAATGACTCCATACAGACCAGACTTCAGCTCCTTTAAAGTTGTTCAAAAGATTGATTTTTGTTGTAAGGATTACTGTGATCTCAAACAGTGAATATAATATGTAACTAAGTAAAGTTTCAAGATAATAAAAGGCATTTTTCATGGTTTACAGCTATTACACAAACGGAATGTTTTTGGTCTGTTAATTTCATTTTGTATTTTCCCTGTAAAATTTATAACTGTTGCCTATTAGAAGTATTGCTTCACAAAAAAAAAAAAAAACCTGGGTTAATCTGAGATAAGCCACCACCTACAGGATAGATAGTATATAATGCTGACTTCCAGTACTAATACCACCATAATTAAATGAAAGTGGGATCTGTAAAATTATAGATATTAAGTTATGATTTGTTACTCCCTCTTGAACATTGGTGAAACTGGCTTCCTGGGTGTTTAAAACCAAAAACTTAGCCAAAGTCAAGGAAGTAAAAGGGCCGAGCAAAAAACAGCCAATATTTTGGCACTTACCCTCTAAGGTCCGCCAGGAGCTGGGGAACAGAGGACCCTCTCTGGGCCCTGCAACTCTAAGCCACTGAGGGGACCTAAAGAACAGGAAGCCAACCAGTGACATTCTGCCAAGAGGAGGGTCGCTAGAGATCTCCCTGGTGCTTCCAAGAGAAGTCATGTTTGATAGCCAGACCCGGACCCATCCTGGCAGGTGGCTGGCAGAGGAAAGCTAAAGGACAGGCAGGAGGCTTCGCACATGTCCCCAAGAGTGACCCCTGAGGAATCTCAGCTGACTCTTAAGACTAGATAGAAACAAGGTCAGTTTCTACCAACTTGGTCTTAAACAGCTGGCAGGAGAGTAGAACCTAAAAGCACAGTCCTACATGGACATTTAAAAGAAAAAAGATAATGTTTTAAAATATGAATTAAGATGTACTTATGTCAGCCCTACTAACAGTCGTAAAGCTCAAGGCTATAAAGGAAGGGTTCTTGGCTGTGAGTGCCTAATAATAGTAATCACAAGAGTTACGGATTCATCCTGAGTTGATCTGAGTCTGATTCCATAGACCTACGAATCTTCCTAACCTCTTTTACATTGAATTTGATCTGTTTTTCACTGATAAGATTATGAGTTACTGTACTTGTGTTTTTTAAAGACTGGCTGAAATACAAATTGTTTGTGCTGATTGCTTACGAAAAAGTATTTGCTTTGCTGTCTTTATCACTGTCTTAGCATGACCCCTGCCCTAGGTGTGCCTTGTCCAGTCACCTGCCACCTGCCACTTTGGACGTCAGGATTGCTCTGATGCTGAATGCCTTAATGATCCATGACTTACCTGACAGAGAACAAGGATTTTGGGTTACTTCCCCCAATTTCACCCCCTTTTAGCAGGAAGTTGTAGCCCACTTTCCATAGAAATGGAATGTAGAAGTTGACGGTGGGGAATTGTAACAGGGTTCACTTGATGCTTTGACTATATCCCTTGTGGCTTTGAAACTTACACTTTTTTCTTTTTCCGAATCTTCTCTTCCCTAAACTTCTCCTCCCTGATCTTGTTTTCCCTGAACTTCTCCTTCCTGATCTCTCCTCCCCAATCTCATTTTCTCTGAATCACCTCTATAAAAGCCCTTGTTCATGCAGATGGACAGAATCATAGCCTTTGGGACAGAATCATAACCACCCCCCCCCACCCCCCGCCCCAAGCAGGAAGGCCAGAGTTGGGCTGGGAAGCAGAGGGAGTTGGGAGGAGAGGTGAGTCAGGAGGAGTCAGACCAGGAGCAGGGAGGGCATCTTACTTTTTCTCCTTTGGTAGCAAAGCAATAAACCTTCTTTTTCGTTTTTCTCAGAACCACGTCCTCCTTATTGAATTGGCAAGGGGACAAGGACTGAGTTTTCAGCAACAGTGATGACCAAGTCTGCTGACTGAGCGAACAGAGATTGCTTGGAGTTTTGTGCTCTTGCATTTGAACACAGTTCTGACCTGTTCCAACCCTGCTTATAAGCATGAGGATAGAAAGTCCCATGGTCATAAAGAGGCTGATTCACAGTGGGTAGGGAGAGGGAGCATGGGGGGAATAGAGGACTCTAGACAGGGCAGAGGGGTGGGAGGGAGGGAGGGGGCAGGAGTTAGAAATGATGGTGGAATGTGATGATCATTATTATCCAAAGTACAGGTATGAAGACACGGATGGTGTGAATATACTGTGTAGACAACCAGAGATATGAAAAACTGGGCTCTATGTGTGTAATAAGAATTGTAATGCATTCCGCTGTCATATAAAAATAAAAAAGGGAAATGCTAAAAATATATATTTCTTTTTTTTTTTTAAAGAGAGAGAGAGAGAGAGAGAGAGAGAATTTTAATATTTATTTTTTAGTTTTCGGCGGACACAACATCTTTGTGTGTATGTGGTGCTGAGGATCGAACCTGGGCCCCACGCATGCCAGGTGAGCGCGCTACCGCTTGAGGCATATCCCCAGCCCCGAAAAAAATATATATTTCTTGATTGAGTTGTGATTAAAAAAAAAAGAAAAAAGAAAGTCCCATGGACCATTTTCAAAATACAGTATTTAGCCCTAAATGTGACATCACTGGGGATGTTAAAAAAAAAAGACAAAGGGGTCATGAAGAAATGGTCACCAGCCCTTAACTCCTTAGTGGGACAGATCCCATCCCCTCCCTCAACAGACAGGTGAGGAGAGGGGCCTCTGTTCCTCAAGTCTCTAGTGGGTTCTCTGGGTTAGGATTGTGGTGTGCAGTGTACAAACAGGCTTGACGGGCGGGGCCTCAACGGGCCAGGATCCCCAGGGCAGGCTCTGTAGCTACCTGTGTGGCTCAGGATTGATGAGGATCAGTAGGTCTACCTGATGCTATCTCTGTCCTTCCACAAAGTCCTGCTTGTTCTCAGGTCTTGGATGCCCTTGGGGACTTGCCTGGACGTCCTTTTGTCTGAGGAGAGGGCCCCAGAGTCAAAGTTCACTTGAAGTCCTCCTAGACCTCCTGCAGGCGGGGTGATCAGAGTGTCTGCCTGAGGCTTTTTTTTCTTTAATATTTTTAAGTTGTAGATGGACAGAATACCTTTCTTTTATTTGTTTTTTATGTGGTGCTGGGGATTGAACCCAGTCCCTCACGCTTGCTAGACAAGCGCTCTAGCACTGAGCCACAGCCCGGGCCCATGCCCTGAGGCTTCAGTGCCACAGCTAGCTGCCCAGTGGCCCCCTGAAGCCTGGGGATGGACTGCTGCAATGCTCCTGGATGTGGGTGCCCCTTGTCCTGGTAACCCTGGCCGGCCAGTGCAGAAAGGTGCCAGGCTCTCTCACTAGGCTGAGAGAGGTGGGAGGAGGAAGGCTCCTCAAGGACACTGTTGGCTCCCCTGTTTCCTGGTCCACAGGGGAGTGGGAGGGGACCTCCAGCTCTGCTTGCTGTGGCTGCTGGCCACCCTCAGGCCTTGGGCGGGGGCCTAATATCTTTCCTCCCCACTCTTCCTGGAGGGCAGCTGCTCTTATCTGACTCCCTGGGGACCAGTTTACTTGCACTGTGGTCACATCTGGCTCTGAACTCCGTGGAGGGTAGGCCCTCACTCTCTGGTTTAAGTGCAAGGCGTCCTGGGGCCTGATTCCCAGCCGGTGTGGGAGCCATGGGCCAGGGCTGCTCTCCAAGGGCACAGAGGGATCCTGTGGGACTCCCCACACCCTCAGCAAGGGGCAGGAATTACAAAAGAGCGGCCCCAGGGGTGCCTGACCTGCAGAGCAGTGGCCCTAGGGGTGCCCTGACCTGCAGCCAGAATGGAGCTGCCCCCCCCCCCCCCAAGCATGAAGGCCAGAGTTGGGCTGGGTAGCCGAGGGAGGAGGGAGGAGAGGTGAGTCAGGAGGTGTCAGACCAGGAGCAGGGAGGGCATCTTACTTTTGCTTGGGTGGGCTACAGACCCATGTGTGGCTTGGGAGGAAGGAAAGCTCGGCAGAGGGAGAGGCCTGAGGCCCTGGTGGAGCCCTTCAGCTCTGCTGGCTGGGCCATAGCTCTATTGCATGTAGGTGAGGACGACTGCAGACTCCAGTCTGCTCCCCCGCTCCCCAGACCTCAGGCCTCACTGGTCTGAGCTGTCACTTCAAGAGGGTCCCCCCCCCCCAGAACTAGCAAATGGCACAGCTGGTAAACAGGGGTTTGAGACTATGCTGGTGAGCACTGAATTTCCAGCCGTCTTCCAGGGCCTGGAGAAGGCTGAGGGGGACACAGGTTGTTCCCCATGTAGGGGCCTGTCCACTTCTACAGACGTTTTTCCACGTCCCCTGCCAGGAGTTCTCAGGAAACATTCTGGAACAACTAAGTGCCCACTTAGTTCTCAGAGGCCCAGCAACCGCAGCGCAGAGCTGTGGTGCCTTTCTTTCCTACCATCCAGCGAACGCCCTGTTTCCAGCAGGGATTTCCTCCAGGGTGGGCGGCCTCTTCGGGGTGGGGGGTTCTGGACACGGACCCCGTCGCAGGACGTTGGAGAGAAGATGCCTTCTTAATTGCTTGGCTGCCCACTGCTGACCCCATTTAAAGTACCCTTGGCATGGGGAGGAGGCCGAGGCTGCAGAAGTACCCTTTACCTCGCCATGTGGCCACAGCGAACTAAAAACCGACGGCCGAGGGCCAGCAACGGAGAGCCACACGTGGTTCTCACGCCGAAACGCTGAAATCCCAGGATGCTATGGCGGCGACGGGACCATAGGAGGCGGCCGACCGGGGTGGCGCGGTCCCCTAGCGGGAGGTGGCACCTAAGAGATCGCAGGGCACCGAATTCCCACCCGCACGAGGCGCTGCCCTGGACGCGCTGGCGCTCCTTCCACGGTCCAGCTTCTAGTCCCGCTTTGCGGCTACCCGGGGCTGCAGTGCTGCGCCTACCCCCCTCACTCACACCCGGGAGGAGACCCTGGGCTGCACCCAGGGCGGGACCCACCGGGACCCGCCCCCTCGCTGGCTCAGGGCTCCCGGTCCCCTAACCCCGGGTTTGAGGAGGCCGAACGGGACCTCGGTGGGCGCGGGATGCAGGCCTCCAACTTGTATATTCTCGGACCCGAAACGGAGGGGAGCTGACGGAAAATGGGATCTGCGCTTTTCTCCACAAGAGAACAACACAGGGGCCGCACGGCTGAAGTCTAGGGCGCGCGCACGAAGCCCAGCTGGATTCCTAGTGGACTCACAGCCCCTCATCTTTGCGCACGGCGGAGAGGTCTGGGTAGTTGGAGGAGCAGGTGCACCCGGCCCGCCGCGCCCTCCGCCCGCGGGCTCCCCGCCCACCGCCAGCCCCGGCCCGGCCCCTCCTCCCCTCCCCCGCCGGCCCCTCCTCCCCTCCCCCCGCCGGCCCCTCCTCCCCTCCCCCCGCCGGCCCCTCCCTCCCCCGCCGGCCCCTCCCCCGGCGCTCCGCGGTCGCCTGGGCCCCGCCCCGCCGGAAGGACAAGCGCGCCCCGGGGCTGGCGGCGCGCGAGGCTGGGGCTCAGCCCTGGGTTGGGCTCTGCCCGGGATTGGAGTCCGCGCTCTTGTGGGGTCGGCGGTCCGCCCCCATGGAGCCCGCCGAGCGCTTGCAGGCGGCGCGGGCCCGGGTGCCCAGGTGGGTGGCGAAGGCCGAGTCCGAGCCCCGGGGGCTCCTGCGGGGGCGCCGCGCTGCGGGTGGCCAGGGAGGATCCCGGACAGTGGGGACTGGAGGCGAGGGTCGGGAGCGACGGGGAGTCCTGCAGTGAGGCGGGATCGGGGAGGGAGGAGGCCCGGCAGGGACTCGGGGTGTCAGGGAGGGAGGAGCCTTAGGCAGAGAGGGGGTCTGCGGGGTGCAGGGTCCCGCGAAGGCGCGACGGGAGGGACGCGGGTCCGCGGGGTGCAGGTCCGGGAGGGTCCGGCCGGGGAGGGGGTTGCGAAAGGAGGAGGGGCCGGCGGGAGGCCGGCGGGGGGTCGCGTCCTGCACACAGCCTTCTCCAGCGGGCGAGCAAACTTGGATTGGAAAACAGAATTTCCTTTGTGTCTAGGGTCGATCCGTATGGGTTTGAGAGGCCCGCAGACTTTGATTACGCAGCTTACGAAGAATTCTTTTCCACGTACCTGGTGATACTCACCAAGAGAGCCATAAAGTGGTCCAGACTTCTGAAGGGCGGCGGCGCCGTCCGGAGAAGCGCCACAGGTGAGGGAGCCCGAGGACTGCACCACCCACCCCTTCGCGACGGGCGAAGTCCAGCTCCTTCCCCCAGGCGCTGGCGGGGAGGCTGCTTCTCCAGACGCAGCACCCGGAAACAAAGCCCGTCTTCTACCTTCAAAATCAGATGGGGCAGGCTCTCCTTTGCCCCTTCTTCACGGAGAAAGTGGGAGTTGAGGGAGTGGGCCCTGTCCAGACCCCCGTGTTTTCCCCGGTCACTGTCCAAGCCACAGGTGTTATTTATGTGCTGATCTTTTGTTTCCTTGCTGAGAGTCTGCGCGTCCTGCAAAGTGGCTTGACCAGGATGGTGACTTCAGTATTTGTTAAGTGGGCAAGGCAGTGTTGGCCTGCAAGAGGCCACATACAGACCTCCAGTGCACCACCAGGGCAGTGCCTCCCAAGCCGGGCCAGTGAGGGCTAGGCTTCAAGGGACAGAGCTGGATGAGCCAGATGGTAGAGGTGTGAGGGAGAGTAGACATGAAGCAGAGGACCCTGTACTGGCCTGAGGGCCTAGGGTGCTGCGTGGACAGTGAGCAGACAGAAGCACCTGACTCTTTTTTAAAAATCTTTTTTTTAGTTGTAATTGTACACAGTACCTTTATTTTATTTATTTTTATGTGGTCCTGAGGATCCAACCCAGCGCCTTGCTCCGGCTAGGCTCTACGGCTCAGCCCCAGCCCTGCCCCAGCCCCAGCCCCACACCTGACTCTTGAAGGGTTTTAAAGATGTCAGCAGAGTGTTCCTAGGCTGTGCTGGGTTGAGGGACAGAGGACTGGGGTGGGGAAGCTGGTCCCTGCTCAGCCCCTGGGCTTCTTGCCCCTGCCTCCCTCCAAGGCTGTTGCTGGGAGGGTGGGTGAGAGGGTGGGTAAAGGCTCCCAGTGTAGCATACAAGGCAGAGCCCAAGGGACTGCAGGGGTGGCTCGCCTTGGCTTTACAGCCCTGAAGTCAGGGTCCTGGGTGTCCCACAGGTACCCTGCTGTCCCTTCCTGTCACCTGTTTGTCCATGCTCCAGCAAACACGTACCTTTACTTTTCTTCTTTTGGGCTTATTCTTAAAAGTTGTCTTTTAACTTAAGATGTCACATGTTGGTATGCATATCGTGTTTGCACTGTACGTGATAGGTACAGGTACAGTGTGTGTGTGTCTGTGTGTGTGTGTGTACATATATACTTGAAAACATGCAAGATTACGCACAAGGGAAACATTCCGGTCACACTAAGGGTTGGAAAATGAAGTTGTTTATTGCCTGCTCTAGGCCCCAGCCTCTCATACAAGTGACCACTAGGGACTGTCCAGGTGTCCCCCAAGAGCAGAGGTGCCAGCACACAGGCTCACAACTAATGGCATGGGCTCTGCACCACAGGGGCCCAGTGGGAAGAGTCCCTGAGGGATGTGTCTCCTGTGAGACCAGGGCACGTTCCTTCTGTCTGGCTTTGTTGTTGATCCCATGCTGCTTCCCTTCTGTGAGTGGTGGGAGCCATGTTCCGCTCACCTCCGTCTCCCCATGATGGGGGTCTAGCTGGAGCAGGAGTAGAAGGCATCTGGGAAGCAGTCTGCATGCAGAATATAAAATGCTCCCAGGCTCTCGCTCTAGTCCAGCGGTTTTGCTTTGCTTTGCTTCTTTTGAGCACTATCTTAATTCTTTTTAAAAATTTGACTTAGTTTTTATTGAAGTAGCCTTTTCCTGCTCACATTTCTTTAGTAATGCAAAGAGACTGTGATTATGGTAATGAGCACAATCACTGTCAAAGGACTGTGGGGAGATCATTGTGCCACTCAGGGATGCTCAGCCTGAGGACTGGGAGCCACCAGCATCAGCCTGAGGTTCTGCTCAGTCTGGTAGGGGTGAGGGGGTCTGCACCCTGTGTGTCCTTGCTGGCACAAGGTGTGGTTTCTGGGTCCCTTACTGTGGACACAAGGCCCTTAGTACAGGCAAAACTCCAGGTGGACTGTGAGGTCTGAAATAGGAGAAGATACAGGCTTTCCTGCCAGATGCTCTGGGTGGGTGCAGTTGGGTGGCAGTGTGCTCAGCTTCAGGCCCCTGGGTCACCAGGCGCCCCTCCAGTGTGACGTCGCACTCACTGGGTGTTTGTCATGTTGTGGAGGCATGTCGCCCACCTTTTGTGTGTCCAGTAGCACAGTTACCTACAAATGTTGGCATTCAGTGTGTCTTAAGACACACTTACTCTGCTCAGTGCCCTGTTTGTGGGTACAGGGCACACGTTATTTTTCTGTTGTAAGTGTCTGCCAGCAGCCCTATAGCCTGTCGCTCCTGTAGCCTAGAAAGACTGACCTCGGCACACAAGGTTCTGCTCTCCTGTTTCATTTCCTGTCTGGGTGTGAAAAGGACTTCTTTCAGATCTCCTTCTGAGTTGCTTAAGATGTTAACACATCTAAACGAAAATTAAATTACAGTAACATTTTCAAAGACAAATGCCAAAATATGTGACTTTTCTTCCTTTGTCAGGGCAGACAGATGGAAGCTAATTCTCTGGGTACATCTGTGCGCAGGCCCTGCCCTTGGGAGAGGGTCAGTCTGGGAGGACAAGAAACCATTCCATTCCCTGCTAAAGAAACAGTGTAGGTTCAGATAGCAAACTTGTCAAAAAGTAGCAAAAGCTTTTGTTCTGTGTAACCTGCAAGTGTGGCTGCCATTGCCAGATCCAGCCAGGCCTCGGGCACCCTTGTCCTTACCCTGACACCAGGTCGTGCTCCGTCTCTCTGTGTATTTGAGACTGAGCTCCCCAGGTGTGCAGTTTATGGTCAGCAGAGCAGTCGTCTCCGGCTTGTTTGTCCGGGGGAGAGAACCCAGGAGCATCTTCCCAGGAAGCCACATCCTGGCACTTTATAATTTTTGAGACAGGATCTCTCTGAGCCGCCCAGGTTGGCCTCAGACTTGTAGTGCCCCTGCCTCAGCCTTCCCAGTCACTGGGATCACAGACGTGCATCCCTGTGCCCAGGCAGAGCAGGTGTCTGAAGTCGAAGTTGGTGTGTGTAACCATTTTGCCCTTTCATTCAAAACAAAACAAAACTTTATATTGCCAAATTATTTTTTAAATTTACAGGAAAACATTTTTACCTGTGTGTATTTCTGTGAGTTTAGACATAGTCTTCACCACAGTGAAGATTCAAAACAGTTCTATCTCCTTCAGAAATTCCGCTTCTTGCCAAGTGTGCTGGTGCAAGCCTGTCATCCCACAGAGGGCTGAGGCAGGGGGATCATGAATTCAAAGCCAGCCTCAGCAACTTGGCAAGACCCTGTCTCAAAATAAAAAATAAAATGGGCTACAAATGTGGTTCAGTGACTGGGCACCCATGGGTCCGATCCCTGGTACTGGGGTGTGGGTTTCACCCTGCCATCAGCTCCCCCACTGGCAGCTGCCCATCCGCTCTCTGTTGTAAGGGGCGGAGCTTTCCAAGCGCATTTGGACACCATGCATCGGACTCCTGGGACCCTCTTGTGTACTTGGTGGCTCACTCCCGCCCGTTGCTGAGAGTGACGCACTTTCTGGATCTCTCTAGCCATCAGTTGATATTTGGGACGTGCCCAGTCGACCCTGTAAACAGGCAGGTGCTTCTGTGTGAACTTAGCTCTTTCCTCTCTCTTGGAAAACAACCTAGGACTGGAATTGCCGGGTCATGTCAAAGTTTGATTAGTAAGAAATTGCATTTCCTAGCAGATGCAGGGTTTTAGGTCCAGTGCCCGCTCCCCACACACAAAAAAGGAAAAATAAGTTGCAGATTCTTTTTCTAAACGACTGTTCAATTTTGCATTTCTCCCAAAACTGTATGAACACTCAAGTGGCTACGCTTTCTTGTTACAATTTTATTTTTTTTAATCCATTCTTTCTTTTGGACAGATTATTCTTTTTTTAATGTTTATTTTTTAGTTGTAGTTGAACACAATACCTTTACTTTATTTATTTTATTTATTTATTTTTATGTGGTGCTGAGGATCAAACCCAGCGCCTCGCACGTACTAGGTGAGCACTCTACCGCTGAGCTATAACCACAGCCGCTGGACAGATTATTCTATGTGCAACTTTGTCAAAAGACACTCGATTCTGTCTGTGTGAATCCCTCTCTGGTTCTTTCCTGTGTCCATTAATCCACTTGCGTGGCCTTTCACCAACACCACATTGTTGTCACTGTAGTTATCAGTCTGCCAGTCCATGAGTGGGGCGTTTGTCTGCGTTTGCTTGGGTCTTTTGATTCCTTCTGCAGTGTTCAGCATTCAGACCCTGCAGGTGCTTCGTTTGGTTTAGACCCTTTTCTGTTACTGTTTGGTGTTATTGTAAATGACACCTTTAAATTTTTTGCTTCCTGGTTGTTCGCAGTTGGTTTGTGGAGACACCCCTGGTTTGCACGTGTCCTTTCCTTGTGGCGATTAATTTCCTCTGGTTAGAACAGTCCTTGCCGGTGTTGGGACTGACCCCTCTTGATGCTGGCCTGCAAAGAGTGACTAAATACGTTCAGAGCACTCTGGTCACTGTGCCCTCTGAGGGGTTCTGAGACCCACAGCCCAGTTTCAGTACAAATCTACTAATTTGGAGGGAAGGTCAGGTCAAATTATTAGTGTCTGCTTGAATTTTAAATGGGACCAAGCTCCTGCTCTCCGTGTTCACAAACACAGTGATTAGACAAGCTGGCTGGGATGATCTTGTTAGAGCAGGATCCTTAAGGACACTTCTAAACTGCAAAGAGGATCTCCCAGGTTCTTTGGTTCTTGTGGATGGTGCTTGGTCTGTCCTGCCCTGCCTGGGCCTTCCTGGCCACCCACAGCTCTTGTCAGAAGTGGCTGAGCATTCCAGCCTGACTGGGAGGCCCAGTGGGCAGTGGGTGAGGCTTGTCCTCCTGGTGCCTGTATCAAGGTGCCCAGGCCCAGATGTTCATAACTGTGGGTCCCTGAAACTTGTGTTAACAATGTTTGTTACTCATGGATTTCCTGTTGGAGCCTGTGAGGTCCTTCCTAGGGCTTATGATACCTTGTGAAATTTCACTAACTGCACGAATTTTTACTTCTTTTCTTCCCGTTCAGCCAGCTGTTACTATAGCAAGACCTGAGGTCTCTCTTGGCTCACAGCTTTGGAGGCCGCCCTTGTGGGTGGTTGGCCCTGCTGTTCTGAGCCTTGGTGAGGCTGTGCATAACAGCACGAGCATAGGGCTGAGCAGAACTGCTCATCCCAAGGCCAAGAAGCAGAAGAGCAAGAGGACGAGGGGGCCGGGGGCCAGGGTCCCACAGTCCCTGTCGGGCAGAGCTCCCATTGACCCAGGGACCTCTCTGGGCCCCACTCTTAGAGGTTGCACCCTCCCAGAAGTGCCACCTGGGACCAGGCCTTGGCCATATGGCCTTGGAGGACGTCTGACGTGCAAACCTTGGCATTTCCTACAGTGTGGCTACTTCAGAATGGTGTATTCATAATGTAATGGCAGAGGAACACAGCAAAGCCTTGAAAGCTCACTGTTTTGCAGGCTGATGTCATAAAGGCGCAGGGGACACCTGGTCTAATTTGATTGGCCTGTCAGTCTCACTTGGCATCAGTTATCTGAAGGGGTCTTTGAGTCTGGTCCTCTGTTTCTATGGTCATTAGAAGATTACTAATTACTGGCTGGGGATGTGACTTAGTGGTGAGACTCATGCGTAAAACAGGGTTTGATTGCCAGCACCATAAAAAAAATTACTTTTTCTTTTATTTATTTTCAATGAAAATAAAACCACAAGTTGTAGGGCTCAATATACAGGTTAACTTCAGAACCAGGACTGACCACTAGCACCACCTCCCAAGCGCCCCCAGGTCCGTGTGTGCTCACCTCAGCCCTACTGGCTCCGCCCTTCAGCCATAGTCCACGTGGGTGCTGTGCTCCTGACTGGGCCCACTGTTACTCACCGCCAGGTCGGTGTCAGCACCTGAACCTGGTACATGGGGTCCTGTGAGGGCTGCACTGCCTGAAGTTGTGCTTTGGCCCCTGCCAGTCTGCCTATAGCTCCCAGGAACAGCAGAGGGTCAACACCTGCCCCTGCCCTCTTCTGCAGAGGGCCATCTCCACCTGGCCTGGTGCCCACTCAGCACATGGTCGGCCACTGAGCTGTGCCCTTCTCTCCATGTGGCTCTGTATCAGCTCAGGCTCAGCACAGAGGCACAGGGCTGCTGGGGTGAGTCTCCCAGGGCAGGAGCCCGAGGCAGAGCCTGGAGTCTGGCAGAGTCCACAGGGCAGGCAGAAGGGGAGGACCTGGGAGGAGCCTGAAGCCCAGGCCTGTCTCCTCAGGTGCCTGGCAGGGCAGAAGATGAGCAGCGGTGACTGTACCGCCTCTCGTGCTGCTCTGTGGGGAGAGGAGTCTGTCTTGGAGAATTTACAGAGTGTATGTGTGGCTTGGGGGGAGGCTTGACGTCTGGGCCTTCCGCCCGCGTTGTTTAGGGAGGGCAGGCGTGGGAGGCCTGCAGCCACAGGGGCACACTCAGCCCCTCCTGGTTCTGACTTGTGGGCGCTATCTGTCCTTTTGGTTCCAGTGAAACGCTACGTCCGGAAAGGAATCCCGCTGGAACACCGGGCCCGTGTCTGGATGGCAGTGAGTGGAGCCCAGGCCCAGATGGACCAGAACCCTGGCTACTACCACCGACTGCTCCAGGGAGAGCGAAGTTCCTGCCTGGAGGAGGCCATCAGGACAGGTGGGAGCCAGGGCCTGCACGTGGCGGGGTGGTGGACCAGGCAGCTCGGGCAGCAGAAGTGCTGCCCTGTGCACAGCCCTGAGGCCTGTGGAGAAAGCTGTTGTCAAAGACGCATCAGCTCGTTTAGATTTGAAATCACATTTTGGAGGAAAAATAAACTGAAGCATTCATGGGAGGGACAGTGTTTTTAATCCATCCAGAAAGTATTGGAGTGCCTGTTGGCTCACGAGCTCTTCACCCCTCTCAGGGGACGGCGGCAGCCAGCAGCACTGGGCACAGAGTGACAGTGCTGTGCCCAGGAACCAGTCACCAGCAACTCTCAGCTTCTTGCCTCAGGGCCCTTAGTGAGCCCTGAGCTCACTGAACTCTCAGAAGCTCAAAGTGCTGGAAGAGTTCTGACCCAAGTTGAACAGGAGCTGTTTCGGAAATAGATGTCCTCTCCAATTTTAACACCTTTTGAGAAATGTAGGTGTGAACGCGACACAGTTTTTTAAATGAACCCGTTTATGTTGAAGCACAAGAGGTTGAGGGAGGGGGGTGGCCCTGACGTGTGCAGGGCTTCGTGCTGCGGCCCTCCTGGGTTCAGTGTCCTCAGGCTCCAGCTGTGGGAGCGGGGAGGGCTGGGGGGTTGGGAGCCAGAGGCTGCATCCTGGTCACAGAACAGAAGCCCAGCCCAGGGTCCTCACGCGGCAGGGCAGAGGTGCAGATGGCGGTGGGGACAGGGAGCTCATGGAAGCCGTGCGTAGCAGAGCACATGGAATCCTGCTGTTTGTTGGAAAAGTGATTTTAAAGGTTCTGTTGAGCGTGGTTTTGGATCAGTCTTTTTGTCTTATCGTAGTAAAGGTAAAACATAAAAGTTACCATTTTATTTTGCCAAACTGAAACTGTCCTCATTGGGCACTAACCTGCCTCGCTGCCCTGTGGCCCCCCCAGGCCCCCTCTGATGTCTCTGCCTGGCTGCCTGAGGGTCCTCACAGGAGGAATCCCCGCACCTATCCTCCTCTGAGCAGCGGCCTCGAGGTTCCTTGGGGCTGCAGAGGGTCAGGACCCTTCCTTTTAAGGCTGCAGTGTCCTGGGACGTGGGCACCACCTTTAGTTCACCCTTCGGACTCCATGGACACTGGGTGGCTCCACCACCTGGCTCTCTGCTGGAGTCGCTGCCTCTGGCCCTTGGCTGTGGGCCCAGAAGTAGGCCTGCTCGGTGGTGGTGGCAGGTGGTGGTGGCAGGTGGTGGCCTGGTGTCTAACTTGGAGGCATCTGGATGAACCGTTTTACAGGGATCGTAAGGGGGTGTTGGGTGCTCAGGGCGCCTGTGAGCCGTGGCCGCACCTGCACCCGTCCACATCAGCCTTTTCCTTTCCTATAGAACGATGAGAGCAAGGAGAAGCTTCTCCCGGCCAGGGTACCACACAGGAGCATTCACAGCTGTCTCTAGTCTGAAATAGTAAGAGCACCGTCTTTTCCCTTGATTCGTTTATTTGAATGTTGACGATTCCAGAAAGAGGTCTATCTGGGGCCTGGGTGGGGATTGGGCAGGGGTGTGGGCCCTAAGACAGGAAGAGGCCCGCAGGGAGGCCCCTCATACAGAAGCCGGCAGTGCCAGTTGATCTAGTGCTCGGGACTCAGTTTGTCCCTTTATTTCTGAGGGAGTCTCTTGTCCCACTCGCTGTGTGCTTGGTGTTCAGAACTGGGAAGCTCAGCGTGTCTGTTCATTTCTGGTTGAGTCTCCTCTCCTTCGCTGTGTGCCTGGTCTTCAGAACTGGGAAGCTGCCCAGAGCTCAGTGTGTCGTTTCCACTGGTCACCCTGGCGCGGGGAGGGCTCTTCCTGGGGGGAGCTGGGACTCAGGTGAGGTGGGCTGTGCTGGTGGGGCCAGTGTGGAAATGGACCAGTGAGGGCTGTGGCTCTGGATAGCTGCTGTGCCATCTCTGATCCCAAGAGAAAGGACAGTTAGAACTTGTTGCCTGTGTCCCCAGATTCCAAGAAAGCCCCCCTTCTTCCCGACACAGAGTGCCGCTGACCTTTCCCAGGTTGACTCAAGAGGCCACCAGGGCCAGACCAACCCTGAGGTCCTGCACAGAATCCCACGGCACTGGGGTGCACACAGAGGCTTGAGTGCTGACCTCTTTGGTGAATTTCCGTGCAGACCTGAACCGGACCTTCCCGGACAATGTGCGCTTCCGGAAGACGGCCGAGCCCTGCCTGCAGAAGACCTTGTACAACGTGCTGCTGGCGTATGGGATGCACAACCAAGGCGTGGGCTACTGCCAGGTGAGCCTTCAGGCCTTCACACCAACACAGGGTCGCTGGGGGAGCCCTGGGCCTCTGCGTGTGCTGCTGGCACAGGGAGCTTGCTCCGGCTGCAGCCAGGCCACCTCCAGGGTTCCCAGGAGAGCACTCAGGCCAGGTACCCGAGGGCCAGCCTGGTGCCGCCGTCATGGGTCGCCAGCTGTAGCCCAGGTCTGCCACAGAGTGGGAAGCAGCTTTTCCTGAGCTGGAGGTTGCGAGCTTCACATGGCCCTCCTGCTCCCTGTAGCTGAGGTTGGCACCAGGTTTCCGGAGAGGATGATGACTGTGTCCTGAGCTTGGGTGATTTTGGTCCTCTTATCCTGGGCGATAGCTCCAGAAGCCCATGGTCAGTGCCAGGGAGCCCAGAGGGCATGGTTTAGGGAACAGGTGTGAACAGATGTCTGCCCAGAGCAGGTCTGGCAGCTTCGGTCCCCACCTGGAGAGCCCTCACATCATTCTCTGGCTGAGCAAGTGGGTTTCAGGGTGAGAGGGTGGCTGTGTGGGCAGGGAGAGGAGCAGAGGAGGCAGAGGACTGGATGGCCTGCTGCTCGTTTCTGGCCGGATGCCGTTGGGCCAGGCTTGTAGGTCGCACTGCTGGACGCTGGTGTTGCATGCGTGCAGCTGAGGCAGGATGTCCCTCCATCCTTGGCTTGTTGCTGTTGCCACCCTCTGTCAGGGAACCAGACTGTGGCCCAAAGGAGCTGAAGCAAAATGTCTTTATATTGTTCTACTTTCTGTTCTTTTGGCTTTTAAGAACAGTTTTACTTTCAAACACAAACACAGTTTTGATGTTGGCATGACAGTGGAGCTCTGCTGCTTGGACCCCACACACTGCGCATTCTCCGAGTTGGCCAACTGAGGCCCTGACAGGCACACACCACGTGGCTGAGACGCAAGTCCATGCTCCTGCATTTCTGGGGCCTGGAAGTCTGAGGTCAGGGCGGTGGGCTGGGTGCCCGGCCCCAGGCTGTGAGCAGGGTCTGTCCCAGCCTCCCCCAGCCTCTGTGGTCGCTGCCGACTGTGGCGTCCCTGGGCTTGTGGATGCCACACTCTGATCTCTGGCGCATGGTCCCAGGGCATTCTGCCTGCTTGGTGTCTGTGCCTATGGTCCCGTTCTGTAAGGGTCTTCACCCCAGTAGACCCTCACTTATATTAGCAGCAACTGCTGGCACCTCCCCAAGGCACAGGGTGGGTCTCAGCCTGGGAATCCGAGGTGGCTGCCCATGCGCATTGCCTGTGTCAGCATGGTCCACCGCTGTGGCTGTCCCCAGACCCAGTGCACGTTGTCCCTGGGCTCTCGGCAGCAGCGCATGCCAGCCCCTGCCTTCACAGTCTTGATGCCACGGTCTCTGTGTTTAGTTTTTAGTTCTGCTGTGCAACTGAGGTGCAGATCTGAGGGTGTGAGAGCCATGTGTGTGCAGCCGGCGTCTGCTCCTGCAAACCCTCGGTGGCACATGCAGGCCAGGCTTGGTGCCACCACAGCGTGCTGCTGCAGCCTCACCTGCATTGCTTCACACTCACCTACTCCTGGTGGAAGTGAGCTGCGCACTCAGCCCCCAGGAGTGGAGCCCTTCCCAGAGGGCCACAGGCCTGAGGTTTCTGGAAAGTGGTAGGACTCTCCCAGGAGGGTCTCCACCCAGTTCTCTCAGCCACCCTGATGGCCCCGGTGGCAGGCCGTGACCCTCACTTTGTGTAATCACAGCCCTAGGTGTAGAGTCACCTTGGGGGAGAGATCCAGGCCAAGCAAGTGGTCAGATAGCCTTCTGGGAACCAGGGGTGGTGGGCTGACCCATGCAGCCCTCAGAGGGTGGTCTTCAGTGCTCCTCGCATTGCTCAGGGGTTTTAACTGTTAACTTTTTCTTATTTTTATGGAGGTTCAATGAACACAGTACTACTGGCAGACCTTTAGTTTCTCTAAGATTCCACCAAAAGATTGTTCCAGGCTCATTCAAGTTTTAGGGAAGGGAAGAGAACTGGGGACCTAGTAGCCGCCCAACTAGTACCCAATTGTAAGGCAGTTGAAGAGTCAGTGAGACCAGTTGTGGTGGTCCATGCCTGTAATTCCAGTGACTTGGGAGGCTGGGGCAGGAGGATTGCAGGTTTAAGGCCAGCCTGGGCAACTCAGCAAGACCGTCTCAAAATAAAAAGTAAAAAGCTTGGGCTGCAGCTCGGTGGTGGAAGGCCCCTGGGTTCAATCCCTGGTACCACCAAAAAACAAAACAGAATGTAAAAACCTCAGTGTGAGTTTTGCTTCTCCTTTTTCTGATTTTAGGGAATGAACTTCATAGCAGGATATCTGATTCTCATAACGAAGAATGAGGAAGAGTCTTTTTGGCTCTTGGACGCTCTTGTTGGAAGGATACTGCCTGGTATGTTGGAGCCCCTGCTACGCCTTCCTACCCTGCCTCTGGGTTAGCCAGGCCAGCTGGCTGACCCTCCAGCTCTAGTGGAGGCACAGCCGTCCTCCTCAAGCTCCCAACATGGGCGTGGGCACCACTAGGTGTGGGGGGTGGTCTGCTGCACAGCATGGGTTTGGCTTTGACCATGCGTTCAGCTCTGCTCTTCCTCTGTTGGCCCTTCCCTAGGGAGTGGGGGACTTGTGGAGTCTGAGGATCACGCAGTCTGCCAGGGGCTGGCCTGGCTGCCCATGTATTGGTCATTAGGTTTGTGAGTTCTCATCAGCACAATAGCAATCTCTTCTTACTACTTTTGGGGAAAATCACTCTTAAATCCGTATGCTTTTTAACTTCCTGACAAGTAAGAACAGCTACCAGCTTTAACAAAGCGTAGTGCAGACTGCATAGTGTGAGGTCACTTTGGGTAGAGAGGAAGAGCCAGAGCTGTCCCCATGGAAGAGGACGTGGGGCAGCTGACTTCCTGTCCCACCCCAGTCTGACACAGGTGCTGGGAAGAGCACTCTGTGCCTGTCCCCAGGCAAGGGCATGAGATACGGATGCTCCACACATGTGTCCTCACTCCAGCCCAGGTCATTTGTGCCACCAGATAGCCAGACGGCCACAGCACCCCTTTCACAGAGGGTCTGCAGGCTTGGGGAGTGTGAGTGTGGGCCTGCTCGCAGGCTCGTGTGCCAGGTGAGGCAGTAGCACCTGGACCTCAGCCCGTGTGCCCCCTGGAAGGGCGCCTGGGCGCACCGTGGTGAAGAGAAGGCAGGCTGAGAGGTGATGCCTCCCTCACAGCAGCCAGGGCCAGGACAAAGGAGAGGGAACTGCAGCAGGTGCCGCTGCCTCCGGCCCTCGAGGGTGAGGCTGGTGTGCACCAGGTCAGCTCTGTCCTTCCCAATGGGCCTGGCATGGTCCAGGCCCTGTTCCGGGGTCTGGGAAGCACCAGTCCTGTCCTCAGACAGGTTCTGGACAGCAGCAGCACACCCTCTCATCCCAGTTGCTCAGATCAGCAGGAAACCATGTGGCACCAGCCCGTTGGAGCCCTTGGTGCCTCGCCCCCTCTCCAGGATGCCACTGCACAGAGCAGACTGTGGCTTCCCTGCAGCAAGAAGACTCCTTGTCTCCCAGAGGAGCCCTCTGTGGATCTGTGGCACTGCTGAGAGGGCAGGCTCTGGGATGAGCTGACGCCTGCATGTCCTGAACAGGAGAACATGTAGGTCAGAGGGGAGAAGGGCCAGGCTCCGGCTCCCCTCAGTGGGCAGCGGTGTCGAGCAGAGCTTCATCCCCACGTTGCTGCCTGCGTGGGTTCAGTTGAACCAAACTGCCACAGAACAGGTCTCGATTCAGACTCGGAACTCGGGTGAAACGTCAGCCAGTGAGAGGAGGTAGTCCTGCCACTGTGGAGTGCTCCAGGTAGCAGAGGCAGGGACACTGCACCTCCCAAGTCTTGTCCCGGGCAGCCTGTGTCCTGCTTTTCATCATCTCTTTTTTAATTATATGAGGGATATACATATAACATTTTCATTTGGAAAGTTAAAAAAAATCTAGTACCAATGATAGGATGACAGTGACAATCTTCCATGAATACATGCCATCTGTCTCCCTCAGAGGTGTTGAGAAAAACAGTCTAACAAAGTTGACTTGACGGACATGCCTAGTTTTCTCTACTGTCAAACCCTGAAGAAACAGATAATTCCTGTTTTATTTAATTATATTTTAAAATAAAGCTTAGCCGGGCACAGTAGCATGTATCTGTGGTCCCAGTTACTCGGTAGGCTAAGGCAGGAGGCTCGTTGGAGCCCATCTCAAAAAAATTGGTCTGGGGTGGATCTTGGCTGTTGAGTATGCTGGCCTGGCACACACAAGGCCCTGGGTGTGATTCCTGGCACCACAAAAACTTTTTCGAATAAAATCTTGCAGAAAATGGAAAATGACGATCCGCTCGTCAGCTCATGTTAGGAAGCCAGAACAGTGCGACGTCCTGCGCGTAGGCTCGTCTCCCTGAGGCACAGGGGCACGTCCCTGGTAACACACTCAGGGATTGAGCAACTGGAATCTAGAAATGGTTGTGAAGTGAGTTCTTTCTTTTTGTTGTTGTCGAAAGTCATTTTATCCCAGGAATGCCAGAATGACCTAATCATTTCAAAGAGTCCAGGGCAAGACAGGCCAAGAAAAGCTTAAAGAAGGAAACTGGCGGTTGATTGATGCTCAAGGTATGTGGAGTTAGTTTGTCTACGGGTGGAACAGAACTGAGAAGCCCAAGCCAACTGGTCTGTGGCTGCATCTGCCATCCGTTGGAATGTCTTGTATAAGGCACATCAATTAATGGAGAAATAACTGTTTAAAACACTATTCTGTGACAGTTGACTGTCTACATGGAAGAAAGCAAAATTAGGTCCTTATTCGATTCCAGATGGTTCAGAATTTCACAGTTAAAAAGTCAGAGCTCTGAAGCTCAGAGAAGAAGAGCGGTTTGTGAGGCTGCAGTGAGATGAAATTCTGGAAGGCAACTCAAAAGCATGGAAGACACTGAGAATCTCAGTCACATGAAAATAAGCCAGTCTTGGAGACAGATGACAGAAGCAAGTGGCTGCTGGTTTGGAGAAGACATCTGGTCCATGCGATGAACCAAGGGCTGTGGATCTGGATTGTCTGAAGAATTCCTAAAGGTCTGGGAGAGGACAGCATCAGGGGAAGGAAATGGCCAACAGTTGATTCACAGACAGGCACCTGGATGGCCCACGGACTTAGGCAGAGGTGGTGCGGCCTTCAGCAGGCCAGTGCCAAGCAATGTCCCCAGCTGTGGAGCCACTGAAACCTGGCAGTAGTCATCTGCATCCCTGAGAACAGGTGTCAGTCAGTGCAATTCAAGAGGAGGACCGTGGAGAACAGAATGAGCAACCTGCACACCCCCTACCAGAGACTTCTGCACTGTGGCCAGTCCTTGGCCGCCCCTGACTGTACTCAGCCCAGGTTTTGGGCCAGAGCCCCTCTCATCCCAGTTGCTCAGATCAGCAGGAAACCATGTGGCACCAGCCCGTTGGAGCCCTTGGTGCCTCGCCCCCTCTCCAGGATGCCACTGCACAGAGCAGACTGTGGCTTCCCTGCAGCAAGAAGACTCCTTGTCTCCCAGAGGAGCCCTCTGTGGATCTGTGGCACTGCTGAGAGGGCAGGCTCTGGGATGAGCTGACGCCTGCATGTCCTGAAAGACTGGTGTGACCTGGTTTCCCCTGAAATGCAGGGGAACAGGTCCTTGATGACACACCTCAGCTCTGGCCAGCAGGAGGGCCAAGATGAGCACCAAGGCACACTCTGCAAGGCCACAGCTCCAGTCCAGGAGCAGAGGAGGGTTGGTGTGGGCTGGTGGTGCCCTGATGGTCTCAGCCAGGGCTGAGCAGGACTCCACACTCTTCTGGTGGGCTTCCCCCATGACTGCCCATCCCGAGCCTGGTGTTTCCTGGGGGAGTGCTGCCCTTGCTGTGTATGAGTTGGGCCTCCGTGTGGGCATCCAACTACAGACAAGCCCAGCTCCACCACGGAACAGTCAGGTAGCACAGACTCCGCTCCGACCTCTTCTCCCAGCATGCTGTCTCTGGCAGAGTAGAGGACCCAGCAGGGTGGCCAGCCAGGGCCTTCTAGTGGAGCCCAGCATGCCCGGGTGCCTCACCTCCCAAAGGAGGGTCTGGGACTTGATCTCCCTGCCAGGCAGAGGAGGGATATTACATGTTTTTTTTTTTTTTTTTCCCTTAGTTAAATTCTATAGTATTGTGCTCTAAAAAAAAATCAATCTATCATTTCTATGATAATAGGCTTAGGACTTGGCAAAAAATACAAAGAATAAAAATGTTTTATGTTTACTCATTTTCATAAGAGACAGGGTCTTATTATGTTGTGTTGGGACTGCAGGTGTGTGCCATCATGACTGGTTGAATCTCTTTTAAAATCTCTATTTTTATTGCTATCTAGTGAGCTACTTACATATTTGATTTTTTTTTTTTTTTTTAAATGTTTCAGTACCAAGGGTTGAACATAGGGGCACTGAAACACTAAACCCCTCATCCCTGGCCCTTTGTTATTTTTTATTTTTTGGTACTGGGGATTGAACTCAGGGTCACTCAACCACTGAGCCACATCCTTAGCAACCCCCCCGCCTCCTTTCTTTATGGTGCTGGGGATTGAACCCATGGCCTTGTGCATGTGAGGCAAGAACTCTACCAACTGAGCTAGATTCCCCAACCCCCAGCCCTGTTTTGTATTTTACTTAGAGACAGGGTCTCACTGAGTTGCTCAGTGCCTCACTGTTGCTGAGGCTGGCTTTGAGCTTGCTATCCTCCTGTCTCAACCTCCTGAGTCTCTGGGATTACAGGCGTGCGCCACTGCACCCAGCTTATTTTAAAAATTTTGACAGTCTTGCTGAGTTTCTTAGGGCCTTGCTTAGCTGCTAAGGCTGGCCTTGAATTTGGAATCCTCCTTCTTCAGCCTCCAGGGATGCTGAGTTACAGGTTTGCACCACTGTGCCCAACTGAGTTAGTTCTTTTTGAAGGCAGGAGAATAGCAAGTTTGAGGCCAGCCTCAGCAACTTGAACCCCATCTCAAAATAAAAAAAAAAAAATATTTAAAAAGGGCTGGGAATGTTGCTCAGTGGTAGAGTGCCATAGGGTTCAAACTACTACTACACAAAAACTAAGTAAACCTAAAAAAAAAAAAAATGCAATGTCCCCTCATCTTGGGGACAGGCCCCAAGACCCCTCCCCTATGCCTGGAACCATTGGTAGTACTGAGCCTGCTGTTTCACCTTACACACAGACCTGGGATGAAGTGTGTCAGTCGGGCAGAGGAGAGATTAGCAGTGACCCATGGCAAGGTGACTATAACTGTATACGGTGATAAAGGCTGGGTGAAGGAGGCCTCCCTCTATGCTCGCCTTTCTTGAGGCCATGAGGCCATGAGGCCACGGAGCAGGGTGATGAAGTGGCCCTGTGGCAGAGACTGGGAACCATGGCTGTTGCTATTGACGGTGCGGCTGAGGGTGGTCCTCCTCGGGGGAGAGGTCCCTGAGTGGGGAAGGGCAGCTGCTGGTCCTGTGGCCCTGTTGTGCCCTGGGTGGACACACTGTGCCCGCCTTCCCTTTGTCTTGGGCCATGCAGTGTGGTGTCCTTGTGGGCCATGTTTTGCATGCTTGGGCCAGAGACCTTAACGTTGACACTTAGGGTCAGGAGTGTGCTGTGTAGAAGGCCCTCGCCCCAGCGAAATGTCTTCAGGGCTCCGTTTCACTCCCTTCCTCCTCCATCCCTGGGAAGCAGCACAGTTTTGGGGGGAGGAAGGCTCCTGGGTCCTGCTCCTGAGGGGTGGGAGTGGGGGGCTGAGACCCCCTAGACTCAGCCCTGGGTCCTGGGGCGTCCGTGAATTGGGATGTGGCCGTGCACACTGGGTATCAGGTGAGGGTGAGTGGGGGTGCAGCCCTGGGCATCAGTTCTGGAGGACATCGATGCACTGATGGAAGGGCAAGGCGCCCCCCCGGGACAGAGGCCACATGCTTCCTATGCCCCAAGTGTGTCACAGCTGTACCTGGGCCACCCTCCATGACACAGTGTCCCCATCAGGTGCCCAACACTGCCTGTGCCCAAGGTCCATCTGGTGGGTGCAACTGGGTGCCAGTGTGGATTGCTCTGGAGTTGGGGTGAATTGCGTGGCCTGTTTCTGTGGCCCCAGTTTTATGCCCATTGGGTGGTTAGCAGCCCCAAGTGGCATCAGGTCTTAATGGTTCTGTCGTTTTCCTTTGGGGTTACTTGGGGTCGAGCTCAGCCACAGGTGGCTTAGCACAGAGGCCCGCCGCCTCTCCCCCTCCCACCTTCAGCAGGAGCCCGCGAGGTACCGCCGGGCCTGCTGTGGCCCTGTGGATGGGGAGGTTTGACCCACCTTTCATCCTCGTCTGAGAGCACAGCTGGAGCCCATGTGGGAGTGTGATGCCAGCCCTCATCGTGCTTCTCGTGGAACGCTGGCCGGAAGAGAGTCCAGCAACGGAGGACAGGTCACAGGCACTGGAGATGCTGTGCTGCTGTCTTTGTGGCCCCTCTCAGGTGTGACCTCAGCCTTGGGGCTCCAGGGCACTAGTACCTGGCCCAGCTGTGCCTGCTGGCCTCAGACCCTCATGGAACACCAGCACTACAGCCCTGCCAGCACCTTCCACACTCAGGGAAGGGAAGGCGCCATGAACTTACTTTAATCCTGCCCTTGGAGACCGCCATAGCCCTCAGCCCCATGAGGTCAGGGTATGAGTTTAGCGCCTCTATTTATGGAAGTTGTTCTCAGCCTCTCTGTCCTGGGACCAAGGTCGCACTGCACCTTGTAAATCGCCTCTTGCTTGTTGCTCTGCTCAGCTCAGCTCAGCTCCTTGCAGGGTCTGATGACGGATGTGGGGTTGCTGTGCCTCTCTTCCAGCTGAACAGCATGCTCTCGGTCACGAAGGCAAAGACAATAAACAGCTCACGCTTTGAAGAGATACGTGCAATATCAAGATAGGAAGGGGGTTCAGAAATCCCTGGCATTTCTTAAAATCTCCAGGTACTTTCATTTCAAACATCCTTGTTGTTTGCTTACTCTGAGAATCAGTCATGTGCCGGCGTCTGTAATGACTGTTTCAACCAAGACACCAAGTCCGCCCAGCCGCACCTCCTACCTGGTTAAGCAGCCACGTGGCAGGTGGCTAGAAGGCCTGCTGGGCATGCAGCATCTGCTGCGGCTTCTGCTGTGACAGTATGAGGATAGCCTACTGTGTTCTTTTTTTTCAGAGGGAGTACTGGGGATTGAGCTCAGGGGCACTGAGCACTGAGCCATATCCCGACCCTATTTTGTATTTTATTTAGACAGGGTCTGACTGCATTGCTTAGTGCCTTACTTTTGCTGAGGCTGGCTCCCGAGCTACTGGGATTACAGGCGTGTACCACCATGCCTGGCTACTGCATTCTTCTATATCACAAATTGAGCATTAAAACTTACTACAGTATGTCACATTGACTTTAAAAATCAAGTAGGAGGGGCTGGGGTTGTGGCTCAGTGGTGGAGCGCTCGCCTAGCATGCACGAGGCACTGGGTTCGATCCTCAGCTCCACATAAATGTAAAATAAAGGGGCTGGGAATGTGGCTCAAGTGGTAGCGCACTCGCCTGGCACGCATGCGGCCCGGGTTCGATCCTCAGCACCGCATACAAACAAAGATGTTGTGTCTGCCGAAAACTAAAAAAAAATATATTAAAATTCTCTCTCTCTCTCTCTCAAAAAAAAACAAAAAAACAATGGTTTCTTTAAAAAAAAGGTAAAATAAAGAATAAATATTAAAAAAAAAATCGAGTAGGAAACCCAGAAATTCTGTGGTAAGACAAATGTCCATTCAAAGGAAGATAGAATGCTATTTAGAAGTGTTGGAGTGTGAATTCTGTTTTTGTTGGGGTAAAACACAGACAGCATGAAATTCACGCTTAACCATTTCTGTGTTCGCCTTAGGAGCATTAGTGACACACTGAATTTGGGGGCCCCTGGGATTAAGGAGAACTTGCTCCTGCTAAGAGAGAGAAGTCCAAGGGCTGCAGCCCCCACCCTGACAGGCTCTAAAGCAGCCAGGTGTGGAGATGCCCGGCCCTGGCCTGTTTGGCACCGGCCTGTGGACTGCACGTTCCTGTCCATGGTCTCGCCTCTCCACCTGGTCTCCTTTAAAGTCCTGCTCACTTTCAGGTGTTTTGAAGACGGGACTTTTGAACCCATTAAGTTTCTTCTGTCTTCCTTCAAAGCCAGCTTTGAATAAAACCTTTTTTTCCTACCAAATTGACTATGAATATTTTGCAAGTAGCAGGGGCTGCAGTCTCACCTTCTGCCCCCATTGCTGTGCCTGTCACCTTGTGTCTGCATTAAGTGCTGACTCCCCTCCCCTCCACCCGCTCATCTGTCTCTGAGTGAGGACTTAGGGACCTCTTAGAAGAGGGGTCATAGGGCTAGGGTTGTGGCTGAGTGGTAGAGCGCTTGCCTGGCATGTGTGAGGCCCTGGGTTTAATTCTCAGCACCACATATAAATAAAATAAAGGTCCATCAACAACTAAAAAATATTAAAAAAAAAAAAAAAGGGGGGTCACATAGTGTGTGTCTTTCTTGGACAGGCTCATTTCACTGAGCACGGTGTCCTCAAGAACCGTGACCTGTTGTGGCCTGTGTCATAATCCCTCTCATTTTAAGTCTGGATAATGTTTCATCATATGGACATCTGTCCGTGTGTCTATTGATGCACACCCCTTAGCAGTTGTGAACAGCACAGATGTGAACACCTGGGTGTGCAAACATCTTTTTCAGTCTCTTCCTGCCTGAAGATTTTAACTAATGCCCAATGGGACCTGAGTGGGTGGCATCTGGCCCAGACCCCTGGTGCCCATGGCTGTCCCGGGGGCCTTGCTTTGGGAGTTGCTCACAGGTGCTCCTGGACTATGGTCCTTCCTCCTGGGAGAGCCCCGTCTCCACTCCCAGCTCAGAGGCAAGCGAGGCCTTGGGGGCACCAGTGGCTTGCCAAGTGTGCCTGAGTCTCTTGGTTTCCCTCCCCCTCTGGCAGATTACTACAGCCCTGCAATGCTGGGCCTGAAGACTGACCAGGAGGTCCTTGCGGAACTGGTGAGGCTGAAGATGCCCGCGGTGGCAGCCCTGATGGAGGGACATGGCGTGCTGTGGACCCTGGTGGTGTCCCGCTGGTTCATCTGCCTGTTTGTGGACATCCTGCCGGTGGAGGTGAGCACCTCCATGGGCCCCGAAGCATGTGGGCTGCTGCCTGAGTGACGTGGGTCTATGTCTCCACAGACAGTGCTGCGCATCTGGGACTGCTTATTCAACGAGGGCTCCAAGATCCTCTTCCGGGTGGCCCTGACTTTGATCAAGCAACACCAGACATTCATCCTGGAAGCCACAAGCGTTCCAGACATCTGCGACAGGTTCAAGCAGATCACCAGAGGGAGCTTTGTGACCGAGTGCCACACATTCATGCAGGTGAGTTTTGTAGGTGATGACCCATGGGGGCCCCCCCTGCCTGCCTGTGTGCCGGACCTGGGCTTCTACTGGGCCCCTCTCCCCGGGAGGACTATGCCCTCTTCCCGCTGTAGCCACCCTTCTCTCCTGTGGCCTGCCGAGGTGGGGGCATGATTCCCCTCTTACCCATCCATGTCCGAGGCTGCCTCTGACCACGTAGAGGGTCAGATCAGGGTTCCCTGGGTCAGAAGGGTGGGCACAAGAACATAGACCCGCTTACCGGTGCTTTGGTGTCCTGGGGGAGTGGCACCATGTTATCCAGGCTTGGCCTTACTATGTCCTCTCACTCTCCTGACCATCCTGCCTGCAGCAGGCCATTTCTTTTCAACCTTCATGCTTTTGACTTCACCCTTGGCCAGATGGGCTGCCCCTGTGTGTGGTGCCTGGAAGGGCAGCTCCCTGCCGAGTCCCAAGCCTGACTGTGCAGACAAACTCAAGTGGGGTCTGCACTGACAAGCGTTGGGGGGGGGGGGGTTGTGGGGGCTGGGCAAGGCTGTGAGCAGAGCCTCTCAGTGGGCATGACCCTGTCAGGACCAGACCAAAGGCAGAGCTTAAGGGGCCTGTTGTAACACCGTGACTTTTTATCTTGAGATACAGATTCAAAGGGAGTCCCGGAGGCACCTTGGGGTCCATCCCACCTAGCCTTGGTTAGGTACCAAGAGAGCTGGAGGCAGTTTTGGGAGCCCTGCAAGCTGGCTGTGGGACTGCCTTCTTTCAGAAAGAGCAGGCACATGTGGACAAAGTCTCCACTGGCTCTGCCTGCTCCCTTGTGGTGGGTGGTGCCAGTGAGCGGCCCGGCTGCAGGAGGTCGAGCCCTTTGATGTGGGCACAGCCGATGGCAGGTGGGCTCCTGCCCCCAGAGGCTCTGGCAGAGGCTGCACCTTCCTTCTCTGCTGTGTGGCCGAGTGTGGCCACCGCCTTGTGCAAGTGGTTCTGCTGGGACCAGACACACCCTCCATGCACAGGACCAAAGAGGAGACTGAGTGCTGTGAGGAGCAGCAACTCATGTGAACCCCTAACCTAGAGTTAACGCCACTGTGGCTAGCTCTGGTCACCAGGAACTAGTGCCTTTGGAGGGGCAGTGTTGGCCCTTGGAAGCTGCTGCTGGCTCAGGGCTCCTCCAGGAGATGTTCCAAGGGAAGCGCAAGCAAGCACAGGGCTATGGTCACTTTCATGGAGCACTGAGAACACCAGCCCTGGGGAAGCCGCAGTGCAGTCCATGGGCTTAGCCCAAGTCAGGGGCAGAGACTTGCAGAGAGAGATCCCAGAGCCTTCCCTCCAGGCTGACAGCAGCCTCAAGGACCTCACGGGCCTCACCCACCGAGTGCCCCAGGATGGTTCTCCTAGGTAGCTGCCAGCGGCCCCTCCTGTTCCAGAAGCAGCCTTTTGTTCCTGCTGCCCTGAGTGTTTTATAATCCACGTTGGAAAACACAATTTTTTTACACGACCAAATATTTCCACTGTGGGCTCTATGGGTTTTAGGGTCCAAATGTTCTTCCCATTGGTGAAAATAGGCTGTGGCCATGAATGGTTTGTGTTAGACGGCATCAGGCAACCTCAGGATCACTTCAGATTGTGATGCCAAGTTAGAAAGACCCACTCAGAAGTTTCTGGGTAAGAATGGTGCTGCCATGAGGAGGTAGGGTATCAGGGATGCCCAGGGCAGACAGGGCCAGCCTGGCAAGGGCCTGGGCAAACCCTGTGATGCTGTAGCCAGCAGAGCTCTGCCCCCTGCTCAGGACACAGTGTGGGGGCCTGAAGCGCCCTCAAGTCTCAGCTGTGTCCAGGGCATGACCAAGTCCCAGCCCCAAATGCCCCAGGACCAGGAAGCACTCACAGGGCTTCCATGCTGCCCAGGCAGGGCACATGGGGACATCTAGGGGCTGGTGGTCTTGGCTCTTCTCAGGGTTGCTGCAGTTTTCGAGTATGTGGAACCAGGGAGGACACCCCTTTGCCCCCCAACAGCCACAGTGCTGTGCACATGGAGCCAGGCCCTCGCCCAAGTCCCACCTCCACGTGTGCTAGCTCTGGCCACTGGGCTCCCAGCCCCCCTCACACCTTTGTGGTGTGCCGTGTCCCTTGCTGAGCACAGGGACCAGAGGGGTGTGTGTGGCCCAAGATGGCCAGTGTTGCATGCAGGTGACCCCTGGCTTCCAGGTGAACTGACAGCCCGGCCCTGCAGTGTCTACCAGGCTGACTACTCAGGCCCACTGTGAGCATGGCTGCCTAGGTGTTGGGGGTGGAGGGCAGGGGCTGTGGTCATTGTGGGCCTGGCCCCCACTAATTGGCCCTACAGGGAAGGCTCTGCCCTGTGAGGTAGCTCTGGTGAGCACTGGCAGGTGGCTTTGTCCTGGTGCCGTTCCAGATAAGGTGGGAATATATATTTTTGGCTGATTTGTTTTTAAATTATTTCTCTTCCAGAAAATATTCTCAGAGCCAGGGAGCTTGTCCATGACGACCATCACCAGGCTGCGTGAGAGCCACCGTGCTGCACTGCTGGCACAGGGCTGACAGGCTCCCTCTTCCCTGCCCCGCTGCCCGTGGGCCCATGACCATTCCTACTGCCCCCTTGTCAGGTTGTGAATGCCTGATGTCACTGCACTGCAGCGGTAGGTCTAGAGAGACCTCCGATCCTGTCACTCAGGCTGTGAGATCATAGATTCCAACAGCATTTATATTTAATAAAGTGTGAGCACTGAGTTTGTGGTGTCAGCTGGTCAGCGTTTCGGCGCTATCACTGAGGTCAGCCTAGTTACCGCTCTTGCCTGTGGGGGAGTGCTCACCTTGTGGCCCCTTAGGGTTGCAACCAACAAGCAGGGCTCTCCCAGCAGCACCCAGGAAGGCCACACCATCACTTGGAACCCCTCTGACTCCTCCAGGAGGCCAGGCTGACCTTCATGAGAGCCTGCATGCCAGCCTGGTCCTGTCTAGACTCATTCTGACCTTGAGAGGGGCTCCTCGCAGGGTGGGCAACACCACTCCACCTGGCCCACCTGACCGAGATGCACTGCTAGAGCAGCAGTTTGTGGGGGCCTCGGCTTGTCCCCATGTCTGCTTCTGCAGTCTGGGTGCCTGGTAGTGCGGGCCTGTGGAAGAACACCAGTCAGGAAGCCTGGGCTCTGGGCCACTTGCAGGCCATCCTTAAAGCCAACCCCCAAGGTCCCAGGATCCTCAGTGCCAGAGTTCTGCTTCAGAAAACAGAAGGCGAGCTTCTGTGCCCTGAGCTCTAGGTTCAGCAAGTGGTGGCTCCCACTGCACCTCATGGAGACCAGAGGAGGGGCTGGCTGCAGCATGGAGGACAGGGAAAGGCAGACTTCAGAGCCGAGTGTCTCTCCAGTCCCAGGCCTGCCTTCCCAGGTGCAGCAGCTCTCACATTCTTTGGCCTTTTATACCTCTCGTAAGCAGACAGGAAACTGGTGAGACCAGCACCCCACGGAACAGAGGGGCCAGACACCCAGTTGCCTGAGCACAGCAGAGCCTGTGCCTCAGCTAGGGCCCAGGGCACATGTGGTTTTGACACAGGTGGCTTTGCCTGCAGAGCCCAAGAGAGCATGGATACTGCTGCCATTTGAGACCCAGTGTTCTCAGGTTACTGCCCAAGAGGCTAACTATCCCAACAGCTCTCCTGAACCAAGGACACAGGCCCCGATCCAGGGCTGCTGCCACCGCCAGTACCCACCGCCTCCCGTCCACAGACCTCTAGCAGCATGCTCCCTCAGCAGCCACCACTGAGGCATGCGTGGCGCTCGGCAGACACGAGGTGCAGACAGACGAAGAAAGAGACTTTTTATTAGCATCGTTACAGGCAGCGTGTCGCGTGTGAGCTGACCCTCAGTGTGCAACCCACCCAAGCCGCAGCGCAGACGTCAGTGGTGAATCTATTATTGTACGCAGTGCAGAAACAGAATCACCCTGAATGCCGACAGAGGACGGAAAATCACTTTACAAAAAGTAAATAAAAATAACACCCTTTCTACACTTAGAAAAGTGCCAGCTCTTGGGCGGCAAAACATGGGAACAATGAGGGTCACGCCCAGCCTGGACACTGCCTCGCCACATGCGGGCCAGCCCTCCTGAAAAAGCTTAACCTGAGCATCCAGGTGTTCACCCTTGGTACCTCCACGGTAACACTTTCCTGGCTCTATTATGTTTAATTTTCTAAGCATGCCAGTCTCACCATCAGCCACCCTGCACCAGGCCCAAGTGTTCAAACCAGAGACTTCCCTTTGTAAGGCTTAAATCTGAGCAAAGAATGAAAAAACCAACACCAAATCTTAACAGTCGAATCAAAGTGGAGCCGTGCCACATTAGCAAAGCACTCTTGCCTCTTTAGAGTTCTACTTTGGTAAATATTAACGTTTAACCAGTTAGCAAAATATTTAACCCAGTTAGCAAAATTAACACCGTCATTTCAATAGTTACTCTTTTTGTGCATAGTAAATGTTGCAGGATGAACTTCACATTTGATAAAGCAGATTTGAAAACGGTTTGCCAGAAAGTGTGCCCCGCTCCACACGAATCTAAGCTTGGGGACACGAGAACAGACCCCCTGCCTCTGCTGTCTGCGGCACACCTGCCAGTCTGCTAAATTGTCTGGTAGCCAGCGTGACTCCTCTTCCTGCCGATGAGGTAGGCAATGAGGACGATGAGGACGAGCCCGGCCAGGGCGCCCCCCACAGCTATGGGGATCAGCATGTTGTTCCCATCCAGCAGACACTCTTCCACTGCAAGACAGACAGCCACACACCACTCACCAAAGGACCTGCCTCCACTTGCTGGTCCTCCCCAGCCAGAGGGGCAAGAGGAGGCCAGGTGAGAGGTCTCAACTCCAGACAATTGTCACTACATAAGTCATTACAGGGTGGGACACTCTCCATTTGGCTGGGAAACCACAGCCGTGCTTCCCCCCCAAGATGAAAGGTTGGTGCCAAAGCAGGTCATGCTGGCCACCTGTGCTGCACCCAGCTCCAGACCCCTCACACTCAAGTGTTCACAGGAGGACAGCCTCCATTTCTAAATGAGACTGCCTCTGTTAAGGGAGTCCTCTGCCCCACCTGTCAGGCAGCTTGGGTCCTTCTAAAGCAAGGGGAAGGGATTTCTCCAGAATCTCTCTATTGGAAGAACAGAGTTTTCTTTGAGAGGGAAAAGGAAGCCACCGTCCCCAACTCCTGGCAGTGTGACTGGGAGAGGTCTGATGCGCTTCTACTGCCACCACTACGGCGAATGCCACCCTCAGGACCACTTACCAGACCCAAACCTGTCGCCTTCCACCTGGAAGGCCTGGACCCACACTCTGAAGATGTTGAGGGAGAAGGCCTGGGTGACACGGATGTGCTCCTCAGTGTTGCACTTGTAGGAGTGCCCGACGGTGGCCTGTAGGGCTCTCAGTGAGGTGTTGGTGGCTCTGAAGGTGGGCTCTGCAAAGCAGTCAAAAGTCTGAGTCCCCAGGGCCACAGTGGCTGGGGCCTGGTGAATTGTGGGGTCTTACCTTTGGCGTCAGGAAAAGTTGCATTCAACTGGATCCCTTGTAGGAAAAACCGGCTAGAGCTTGCATTCTGAGAGGGAAGAGAGTGCACAGTCTGTCAACCCACAGGTCCCTGGTGGTCCACTGGACTTCCCACATTCCTAGCTTTAGGACAAAGCTGCTTATCTTATCATCTGAAGGAGCACCATGACTCTAGGAACACAAAGTTTGCTTAGTTCCTTCCAGACCATTTCAAAGATTCAGATTCTCTAATAAAATTGGGTTTGCAGGAGCCATCTTACAAAAAAGTAAAATTGTTTTGAATGGGTACAGTTAAAAAAGAGCCCCAACTATCAAATCAGTCCATTTGCACAGCATCAGATGGTTGTGAGTGGTTCCAACACTCTTCCCACTTCACTGGCTGACTGACACCATGGCTCCTTCCAAGCACAGGGCACAGGACATGGATCACCACTGCTAGGAGATAGGTGGCAGCACCTGGCCCCAGGAAAGAGTGGCCTGGCCCCTAGTCAGCAACCTGTGCCCTGCAGGCACCCTGGCTTTCAGGCCTACACAGGTCTTTCTGAAATGTCCGCAGAATAAATGAACAATGGTGTGCCTCAATGAGAAAGTGGGAGGGGAACTCAGGAAGATGCACACAGGGTGGCAGAGTCTGCGCACTGGAAGCAGAGCTGTGACTCTGGACTCTGAACCACAGACGCCGGGCTTACACACAGCACCCTGCTAGTGGGCCACAGCGGTCCTGCCTGACACTGTTGCAAGGGCATGAGAAAGGCAGCAGGAGGAAGACCCCAGTGAGCAGCCCTAATGCTGAAGGAGCAAAGAGCCTCACCATCCCAAACCACAAGACCAGGACCATGCCCTTCTTGCTCTGCAGCTCCAGGGTCACTAGGAGGGAACTGCAGTTCCCGCTGGCTGTGGTCTCGTTTGGGTTGATGTTCAGCACACTAGTCACCGTCTGAAAGAAAAGCAAACAGGTCACGACCTCAGGCCCTGGGCCCAGGCTAACACCTCACGTCAGCCAAACCCCAGGGAACGCTGAGCAAATGTCCAGGTCCTACAATGTTTCCCACTGTTTCCAACACACTCAGAATGCTGGGCGGTGTGGCCTTACACCAGCCCCACTCCCTCAGAGCTGCACACTTTTTTCTTAAAAAAATTCTTACCTGATTTTCAAAACGTGGTCTCACTGCATGCCCAGGCTGGCCTTTTAATTCCTGGGCTCAAGCCATCCTGTCTCAGTCTCCCAGGTAATGCAGACAACAGGTGTTTGTACCACACCTGGCTCAGCCACACTTTAAAACTCAAGCCAGCACCCTTTCTCCCAGGGAATAATAAAAACTGATACCTAAATGAGTGTCAGCAGTTCAGGGGAAATGCAGTGCACCCCCCAGGACTGACACTTTCTCTCTGAGGGGTCCAACAAGCACTGTAGGCCGACAGTGTGGCGGGCACAGTGCTCTGCAGTGAACCCGACTTGGGGCAACACCCTCTCCATGCACTCTCCCTACCGTGTTGTCCCTCCGGGCGTAAGTGACGTTCAGCTGCAGCCCCATGCTGGCCAGCAGGCAGGTCCCGTTGTCACCACTCACGTTGTACCTGGACACGGAGGGGCTCTCAGCGGGCACAGGGCTAGGCGAAGGGCTGGGTGGAGCAGGTGGCAGGGCAGTTGGGGAAGGCTCAGGCTTGTCCTGCTTGCAGCGTGACTCTGCAGGGATGTTGGAGGGGGTGCAAGTTCAAAGCCCAGCTCTCTGGTAATGACTGCTAGCTCACCTGAGGCCAAACTCAGAACTGAGAACCCACTGTAGACCCCTAGTCTCTTCTCAGAGGTGACTGCCCCCCAGAGGACAGCATGAGGTCATGCTCTCTTAGGCATACGACAGAAGCAGGTCACACAGTGGGCTCAGGGGAGCAGACCAGGTGGGTATGCTAGAGTATCCTCTATGCACCGGGTGCTTCACTTCAGCCAAGGCAGTGGGTCACTATGCCACCGTGTGGCCTGTCACCAGAGAACACACGTGCAAGGCCCTCTTTTTGGACATGTGCCCCACAAATGTGACTTTTGGTTGTTCATTCGCTCTAAGCGGTCTCCTACCAGGCACTGTGCTAGCACTGACAGAGAGGACAGCAGAGGTCCTGGCCTCCCAGGCTCAGCAAGTGGAGCAGCATAAGCATAGGCGCTGACCATGTCTGCCAGTTGGGACAGGGCAGCTTCCCTGAGGACCCCAAACAGGGACTCAAGGTGAACAGGCCAGCCAGCTATCTCAGGGCTGTAAGGGTAGGGACAAGCATCCTCCTTTAAAGAGAGGGTAGAGGGGGAAGGCACGGAGATAGACAGGTGAGGGACAGGGGTATGCTCACAGGACAGCGGGGACGGAAAGGCCTGTAGGGAGGGGACACACTGAGGAGTCTGATCATGGTCCTGTCCCTTAGAATGTGATCTAACAAAAATTTACATCTAGCACTAAGGCAGACTGAACCCAGGCAAGAGAGCTGATCACTGCACAGGAGTCAAGCTGGCCCTCTATGGGCGATGCTCTCAAACAGCACTTCTTCACCACCTTACTTCTGAGGAGAACCAAGAAATTTAGAACAACGTTCATACATTTCCCATCCAATGTGATCCTTTCCACATTTTTTCCTAAGTCATGAGAATGTGGCCTAAAATATCCAGCGTGGGTGAGCCCACAGGAATTTGCTATGGAACTTCGTGAACCACTTATTACCAGGAGCGAAGAACCAAGCTCTCATTTCAGCTCTTCTCCCGTTGCCAGCTCCTATCCCACCCCCATGTATATTTGCAGCAGGGGACAGGATGGGGTCCTTCCCCAGAACACGCCCCGCTTCACCTCGTGGGTGTGGATGGAGATCTTCACCTGCTGTACCTCCCAAGTGGTGCTTGGCACACTTCTGGAATGCTCCCTCACCAGCAGCGTCTTCCCCATGTGAGACCCACTTCTGGACAGAGCAGAACAACAGAGATGACCCAGCCCGGGCCCAGAGAACCTGCCTGGAGCTCTGCAGTCACTTAACCCTGGGCAACAAGGCAATGCAGATGCTGAGGCCAAGGCGGCACTGAACCACACTTAACTCAGGACTCGAGAAGTCTGGTGGTAAAGGGCTCTCTTCATTCTCTCTGGATGATGTATGCAAAACCCACGCATCAACCAGCCTCATCCTTCATTCCCTGAACATACACTAAGTACCAAAGCCCTCCCTGCAGAAGGCTCATGACCTAGAAGACATCATCACACAAACTGCAAAGACACACACCACAGGAGATGTCCTGGACCCTCAGAACTCAGGACGCAGGGCAGCTATGGGTGCACCCTTCCAGACTACCTCCCAAAGGCTTCTGCGCCATCCAGGCCCCAGACAGCCTCCTGAGAGCAGCAGTGCTCAAACAGGCCTGCCTGCTGCCATCAAGAAGCAACCTCAGGTGACAAGAACCTGTCAGCATCAATGCCTTCAGCTCAGGCGAGTCTGGAGGGAGATCCCGGTTCTTAAGAAATCAGTCAAAAACACTGGCCAATCGGGCAGAGTGAGCCTTATAATGACAAGGCTTCAAAGCCATGGAAGCCTTCGACTCACAGCAAGCACCCCCCTCCCAAGCCGGAAGATACACAGACAGCAGTGTCCCAGGGCCAGGTGAACTGACCACAGCCCAGGCTTCTCTACACAGCCAGGCCCAGGCGAGCATCGTCTGCCTGGCTCTCGAGCACTCAGCAAAGGTGCTGCTTTCCTCATCACAGGCCAACAGGAGACCCGTGCGTCCTGGCTTGTGCTTTCCTTTCTCTCACCAAGTCTCCTTCGACACAATGTTGAGTTCAAAGGCAAGATGAATGAGGCTGTCTGTTTAAGGCCACCGCTGCTCTGCTGACGAATAGGCCACAGAGGCCTCGCTCCTCCACTAGTAGCTTGTCAAATAAAAGCTACATGGGTAAGAGACCAAGGGGCTGTTTTCTGACCAAAGAAATCAGTGACTTAATGAATCCATTCAGCATGTATTAGGAACCATTCAGAGCAGGCTGGGGACACAAGAACAGACTCCATATGATTGATCTGGGACCTTTCCCTGGAACAGCTCTTGACTTGGTTAAGAGACACCAAAAAATAAGTCATAAAAGTGACTAGGAACCAAAAATATGAAAAGGAAATGAAATGACCAATTCTGAGAGACCTCAAGGATTCTTAAGCAGTCTGCCAACAAGGCAGTCGTGTGATCAGTGTTTCAAATGTCAACTCGTCCTCTATGCTTGTGTCCCGTAGTGCTGGCCTTCAGCAAGTCCTTGCTGCCCACTGCTGAGGCCCTACCCAAGGCAGTGAGTGGTGGGAGGACTGCACCCAGGGCTTCTCACATGCTAGGCAAGTATGCTACCCTGAGCCCCGCTCTGGCCCAGTTTGGTTTGTGCTTACTATTTTTTTTTTTTTTTTTTTTTTTTAGCAAGAAGGGCCTGGACTGACGAGGACTTACCCTAGGCTGTGACTCAACACTGAGATGGCTTCCAAAAGCCCAGGGGCTCCTTCCTCCTACTGAAGAGAACCTCCTCCACCCTTCACCCTTGTTGCCGGCAAAAAGAGGGACAGACCTGGATTGTCAGGACACCCCAGCTTTTGTGGAACATTTGGGAAGTTTTAGGATAATTTTAACTCCCCTATTACCCACTAGAACGCACTAAAAAAGGGCTCTAAGATCTTTGAAAAAGAAGCAAGATTTCCTTTATTCACAATGTGTACCTGCAGATTTAACAAACTCAAGAAATCATGATGAAAGGGCAGGTATGGATGTTCTTAGCCCCTTCTCTAAAGGGAGGACGCGCTGAGTGACCATCCTCTGGTGGACAAATTGATGGCGAGTCAGGGACAGCCACCCACAACAAGGTCCCCATGACTCATCAGTTTCAAAGCCCATCCTCTGGGGTAGACAACATCCAACATGAGCACATGGCCAGTCCACCCCACTGGCTGCCCCCAGAGAGGTACACGTGGCGGCCTCAGGCATCAGGAGCCTTCTTCTCAGACTCTTTTCACAAGCATGTGCTCTCCACGTAACTATGGTGTGAATGTGAACAGTGAGGGGTGCTGGTGAAGCACACTGGGTATACAGCAACCACTCAACTCTACTAGGAACCTAAAACTATTACAAAAATAAAATCTCTCTAAAAATAATTAACCTCAAAAAAACACAGCAAGTCTTCTATCTCTGCTTGTATTCACTTTCAGTCCAGAGAGAGCAGCCAAGGTCTCAGGGCTTGTCCTTGCTGACCACCACTGCACGGCTTTTCCCTTCAAGCCCTCTCTGCGTGGGGAAGAAAGCAGGGCACCAGGTGACATGTGCCCAGGATGTAGAGCTAGGTGGCAAGCCACATTCTGTGACCACCACATCCAGGCCAAGCCAGTAGCAGACACTGGACAAGGTCATCAGGCCAGACTCTGGTTTCCAGGTTCTTCCTGCTCTTCAGATCTGAGACCTCTGATGGCCCACATAACCAGGGACTCGTGACTGAACACTCTCTGCTCTGAACACTGTCACCCTGCCTAATGAGGTCACTGCAAGCTGCCTGGGCATGGACTGAGTATGGCACTCCTAGAGACTGCCAGACAGGCCATCTTCACTGGTGCCCACATGCCAGCAGCGCCCTCCCCACCCCACCAAGCAGACACAGACAGGCTCAGTGTGCTCACTGTGTCATCGTGGGTGAGCCTGTGCATGCGCCAGTGGGCCAGGAGCCATTCCACAAACTCCAGGGGCTTCTGTTAACCATTCAACATGGCAAGGTTTGTCCAAAGACCTGACTCAAGTTGGCTTCCTTCAGAACTTCCCTGTGACAGTCCTGTTCCTCCCAGTTACACCTGGCTTTGGGGGGCAGGACTTCTCAGGCCTGGCTCTACCACTAACGCTCTTGTCACTGATCAAAGGTCAGCAAGTCCTTTCTACAAAGTGACAGGCAGTAAATATTCTAGATTTGCAGGCTCTAGTTCTGTCCTGAGAACTGGACTCTGCCATTGCTAATGCAAAAGCAGGTGCAGAAAACCCTGAGCAGGTAGCAGTGCTGTGCCCATCAACGGGAGACGCTGTTTCTATGTCCCCCAAGCTACATCCTAAGCACCCCACTCCTTCTAAATAAATTCTGAGATAGGATCTTGCTAAGTAGTTCAGGCTACCTCCAGTCTTCTTCCTCAGCCTCCCAGTCACCGGAATTACTGGGTGTGCCACGGTACCTGGCCAGACACTGAGTCTTATAACCTGGTTGTTTATTTTTTGTTTTCAAACCTTAGACAGCAGGACTGGGCCTGTGCCTGGGTGCACCCTGCTGTGAGCATATACCCCGAGACCGCAATGGACCCTAACTAGCACCCAAGAAAAAGCATCCTGTTAGCCACTCCCCCAAGTCACCTTGGAGCCGACTACTGGGGAAGAGGCCAAACCAAGGTCAATCAGGGCAGGTCTGAGGTCAAGGGAAGGCCATGTTCTCTTCATCCACCTGCAGTGGCCAGGTGAGCCCTTCTTAGGCCAATCACACATCCTCTACTTCTGAAATGTGACAGAGGTTTCTGAGCTGGCGGTTGGGGAGGATTTTCTCAAGTAACAATAAAATGATTTAAGAAAAAAAAAAAAAACATACAAAAGGAAAGGAGATAGTAAAATGTATGTGCTACTCTTTGCCAGACACTGATAAGTAGTTTGCATAAATTTATATTTTAATCCCAACATGCTTCAAAGACGGGAAGAGGTGGCTTGGACCCACCTGTCTGGACCTCACGCCCACTGGCTGAGTCCACAGGTGTGGGTCAGACACAGACTCAGAAAGGCAGTGCTGATCCATGGCCTCCTGAGTGGAACTGAGAGTGCTCTGTGCCTCTGATCCCACTAGTGGGGTCATGAGGGAAGGTTCCAGTGGCCTTGCTCTTCTGCTGCCCTCCCTTTCCTCCTCTCCTCCCCTCCTCCCTTCCTTCTCTTGCTTTCTGCAGTACTGGGGATTGAACCCAGGAGTGCTTTACCACTGACTACATCTCTAGTCCTTTTCACTTTTGGAGACAGTCTCTAACTGGCCTAGCCTGAACTTGCAGTCTCCCTGCCTCAGCCTCCCAAGTTGTTTGGATTGCAGGTGTGCACTACTATGCCAGGATTGCTCTTCTTTGTGGCAAAAACACTTAAAAACCACTCTCTCAGCAATACTCAAGAACACAGTGCATCACTGGTCACCACCATCACCATGTGGCACAATGATCTCTGGGTTCTAGTGATCTAACTGGAGCACTCTATCTGCAGGCCAACATCCCCACCTGAGCCCGGGGCTGTCACCAGCCTACTCTCCTTGCCTGTGAGATCAAGACTGACATCTGAGATCAGATGACACTTGCCCTTTGGTGCCTGGCTTATTTCACTCCAACCTTCTACTCTTGTGAATCAAGATGTGTCCACCCTCATCTACAGAGGTCATCTTCTCCAAAGAGAAGAGTTCTGCTGCACAGCTCTGCAAAGAGGCATCCCTGGCTGCGTAAACATTCTCTCCATGTGGTATGCCAGGCACCTGATACCGAGAAGTGAGCTACTGCAGCCACATGACCAACACCAGAGGACAAGGTCAGCGTCCTACCTCCCTTGCTGAAGCTGCTGCTTGACAGGTAGGCCTGGATGGTGGCATCGCTGAGGGTGATGGTCACATTGCTCATGTGGACCTGGGTGGTGCTGACACACCTGTACTTCTTGTCTATGTCGGCCTTGATGTCAGTTACAGATGAAACATTCTTGACTTCTGCATCAAAAACAAGATTAAAAATAAACAAAAAATAATGATCAAAATAAAAAAAACCCTACAATTTTGAACTACTTGCAGTACTCTGCTAAAGTGATTTCTCAGCATCTTCCCACCCAAATCTCTCTCTCTTCAAGCAGTCAACCCTGATCCCTACCCTTGGAACTTGCGTTGGGGAAAGTCCATGTGTCTGACATGTTGTAAATAAAACTCATGAGCTGGACCCGATAACGTGTTGTGTTTCTTGTGAAAGTGAGGGTCAGCGAATGTCCTCTTCCGAAAGCAATCACGAGGCTAGAGTCAGAAGCGTTTTTTCCACCACAAGAGCTGCTGTTCAGTACTTCTGCAGAGGGTGGCAGTTCAAAGCTCACGTTCTAGAATAAACACAATTGCAACAGAGCCCGATGAGAATGCATGTTATTAAAGCGATTCAAATACTAAAGACAGAGATCTGTTAAGTCTGACAGGCTTACACCTCAGTTCCAACTCAGATACACTATCTTTTCTATGAGCTGGAGTCCTTCAAACTCGTCTTCTAGTTATTGTTGTAGGCTCTAGTTACCTCATAGTTCTATAAAGTATTCTTTTTTATTTTGGGAGGTACAAGGGATCGAACTCAGGGGCACTCAACCTCTGAGCCACACCCCCAGCTTTATTTTGAATTTTATTTAGAGACAGGGTCTCATTGAGTTGTTTAGCATCTCACTTCTGCTGAGGCTGGCTTTGAACTGGTGAACCTCCTGCCTCAGCCTCCTGAGCTGCAGAGATTACAGACATGTGCCACTGCACCTGGCTTCACTTTTTTTAATGTAAACAAGAAAACTCATTTTTAAAAAAGATCGATTACATCAGTTAATAGAAAAGTAAATCAAATCTAAGAGAAAGGTGACTTCATTATTCATAGTTTAAAACTTCGCTCCTATTAAAACAAAACTTTAATTGGGGCTGGGATTGTAGCTCAGCGGTAGGGCGCTCGCCTAGCATGGGCAGGACCTGGGTTCGATCCTCAGCACCACATAAAAATAAAAGGCATTGTGTTGTGTCCATCTACACCTAAAATAAATAAATAAAATAAATATTTTTAAAAAAAAGACTTTAATCTATTTATAACAGAATAAAAACTATAAAGTTACTTTGAAGTGCCCTGAAACTTAATTCTTACTGGGTGTCAGGACCAGCTACATATTCATTATAACTGAAATTCTGCCACTACTATTTTTACTATAGAACATTTGTAGTTTAAAGAATATCTCTTAAACCAAAGTATTTACTTGAGAATTGTTTGAATTTACTGTTATAAGCAAAACTGGAAAATCACCTAATGTGCATTAAAATGAACTAGGTTATGCAAACATGGTTCTAGAAACTGACAGAATTACAGCGTAACGGACTGATTTCTACAACATCCAACTACCAAGACCATATCTAAAAAAGTAAAGTTGAAATTAAAAAGTGCTTGGACAAATATTTATAACTTGAGACGTTGTTACAAAACAAATCCTTGTTTCCAGTTTTCTTCAATTTGGACAGACACATGGAGACAAAGACATAGTTAATAAACACAGGCCAAGTGGCTGCACAGAGCACAGAGAGTGCTGGAGGACCGCACCCTTCTTCCTGGTACTCCAGCACCACTACTGCCCTTTGCTAGTTGACAGCTCAGTGACAGTCAGATGGCAGTATGCAAGGAAAAATGGAGCTTCAGCCAAGAACTGAACATAAAATGTACCTCAGGGATGCAATTACTGAGTAGATATTATGCAGAACGAGTATGTGAAATACCCACTAATGACTAGTTGAGGAAGAAACACAATAAATACATGCTACCTATCTGTCAGCAATCTAGGAAACAGAAAGGCCTCACTCATCCCATAGAAACACAAAAGTTGTTTTAATACACGATGAACATTTTAATCAAAGTAATGAGGTGCTATAAGCCAAGTTATACAGATGTTTTCAAGTATAACACTATATCCAAAGTAAATGCAACATCACACACCTACAACGCTGTTCAATGGGCATTAGGAAGAGCAAGCCTGCCAATAGGGAGGCGGCTTAGCAAGCGGTGCTGACCAGTGCCCTGAAGTGCCATGCTGTGACTGTAAAGGGTCATCGCGAAGACCACAAAGACACATGTACTAAACACAGGTGACAGCACAGGTCACTGGAGAAGGGGCACGTTAATGAGGGGTCGCTTCTCAGATTCAGTTTTAAACTTACGCTCTCTCACACACATAGATGAAGCACGAGCACCAGCATCTCCTACCTGAGAACCATGCACAGTCTCATAGCTCATCCTGAAGGCAGCGGAGAAGTTGGCCATTATGCAAGCTGTCCCATTGCCGTCTTTCACCACAAACATGGCTGAGGCACCATGGACAACACCTGCTGATTCCAGGAAAGACAGACAGAATCAGGCATCTTTCTCAAAGTACCAGGGGGCATTTTGGTTTTCTGTACCTAGAGTGGGAGTGCATTTTATTAAGAGATTCCACTATACTCCTAAACCACTGAAGAACTACACTGGGCTCTGTGTGACACAGCAGCATCACCTGGTATTCTGTCCCTCCTGGACACACTCTAGTGCTTTATTTCAGAACACTCAATGGGTGTTTACAGTCCATTTCCAGGCCAGTGCTCTGCATCCGTGGTTCCTGGCTCCTCAGGAGCCTGTGAAGATGTGGTGGGGCTTTGGGAGCATATCACACTCCTCATACAACCTTTTGTGGGGACACTGGGGAGAGCATGCAGCTCCCTTCACTGCAGACCTGAACTGGTATTTCAAGTCCCATCTGCTGTGGCTTCTCAGGGACTAGTGTGTGACAAGAAAAGTCATTCTGAGGCCAGGGTTACGGCTCATTGGTAGAGCGCTTGCCTAGCATGCATGAGGCACTGGGTTTGATCCTCAGCACCACATTAAAAAATAAATAAATAAATAAAGGTATTGTGTCCATCTACAACTAAGAAAGAAAGAAAAACAGAAGTTATTCTGAACTCATTACCCAATTTCAGGAAGGTCCTCACATACAGTGACTGGAACTTAACAAGAACAGGGCGAAGACATCTTAAGTATACTGAAAATTAAAGGGCAGGTGAAAGCCACATGGGTCTTTCTGGCCTAAAAGTGGGCCTTGCTGAAAACCTCCTCTCTGGATTCTTTAGGCTGCCCTGCACTGATCAAGATGCCTAGCAAATGCAATCGGATCACTCTGGTACAAAAGTAGTACTTCTGAAAAACCACTAGTTTTATTACAGTTTGTACACAGATTGCCCCAAATTTGTGTTTTTGCTGGTTCTTTTTGTTTTGTTTTGTTATCAGGGATTGAACTCAGGGGCATTCGACCACTGAGCCACATCCCCAGCCCTATTTTGCATTTTATTTAGAGACAGGGTCTCAATGAGTTGCTTAGCACCTCACTAAGTTGCTAAGGCTGGCTTTGAACTTGCAAGCCTCCTGCCTCAGGCTCCTGGGGCCGCTGAGATTACAGGCATGTGCCATAGTGCATGGCTTGTTTTTGCTAGTTCTAAAGCCAAATATTTATCAGCCATCACTGTGTAGTGAAATACAGAAATGACACGCTGTCACTGGTCCCTGCTGTTACAAGCTTGTGTACACCCTTCCCAATGACATTTATACACCTGGGGTCTGATGTGACATTCCAAGTGGGTGTGTACGCCCATCTGATGAGAATTCATCTGCACACCTGGAACTTGGTCTTCCACTCTAAAAAGTGGAAACATGACTCAAGCACGGTTTGGGAACAGCATCCTCAAAGAGAGGCTTCAACTTTTCATTTAAAATTCTGTGTTTTTTTTTTTTTTTGGAAAGTAAATTAACTCCAGTGAACCTAATTCATTTCATCCTTGGGACTTTGAAAAAAATAAAATCTTTCGAGAAACTGGTATTCAAGTTCAGAACCAAGAAAGTACCCAGAAATACCACATACCTTCCCTTAGAGAAGGGAAGACCACACCTACACTCCTGAAGAAGTGCTGCTGTGTGGGGCTGAAGCAGATTCCTTCCACAGAAGGAAGCCTGTGTAGCTACTGCATGCTCTGCTCTGCTTTCTGACCCATACATAGCCTGCGGTGCTCAGGCAGTGTCACCCTAAAAGCATTCGCAATTAGCCAATGCGACACTTTAAAAACCTAGAAGACTCATCACTGTATTTCCCACATAGTAAAGCTTTTAAAAAACAGAACATTCCTACCCCTGTCTGTGAGGGACAGCAGCAAGGCAGAAAAGCCAGAGCAGAGGCAGCAAGCCAGTTGGTGAAGGCATGGGCACTGAGGCCAAAGAAAGAATGGAACAGACTCTAGCACATCCATGGCCTGAGATGTCCTCAGTGGGAGGACCAGAGGTCACTTGTCTGACAGAGCAGGATGCCCACATGGGATCATACACAGGCCAGCTCTTACCAAGTGGTGCTCTTACCCAAGTTTCCTAAATCATTAAAAAAAAAAAAAAAAAAATCCTTCTGGGGCTGGAGATGCAGCTCAGTGGTAGAGCACTTGCCTATCATGCATGAAGCCCTGGCTTTAATCCCCAATACTGAAGGAAAAAAAAAAGATCTTTTTATTGACCCAAAGCACTTCATTAGGAAACACTTCACCCTAAGTCACCTGTCAGTCACCTTTTTTTCATTTACTAAGTACGGTGAGTCTAAGCTTTAAAAGGAAAAAAAAAAAAAGAGGTATCACTCACAAATTTAAAATAAGCTTTAGCAGCACTCAACATCCATGTTTATTCTGGAAAGGCCCACAAATTTTGAACTATTAAAAATAAGAAATTTGGGCTGGGGATGTGGCTCAAGCGGTAGTGCGCTCGCCTGGCATGCGTGCGGCCCGGGTTCGATCCTCAGCACCACATACAAACAAAGATGTTGTGTCCGCCGAGAACTAAAAAATAAATATTAAAATTCTCTCTCTATTTCTCTCTCTTCCTAAAAAAAATAAAATAAGAAATTTATCTGCCCTAAAGGTCAATTCTGGTCGAGAGAAAAATTTAAATAAGAGCACTAGAACAGAATTTTAAGAAAAATGTATATAAAGATAGTCTTTAAAAAATTTCTTAACTGTGACAGCTGGCTTAGGGCAGCTTCTAACCTCAGTTAAGGTGCCTGAGGTAACCTGACAAGTGTCAGGGCCTGGCGGGAGCAGCTGCTAGGGGGCCCAGTGCCTGCCAAGGACTGCTGGCTCTGTTCACCCAGAACCAATGAATTTATTTCTCCAGGGGTCACTTAAAGGAGCAACTTTGGCTTGTTCTTTCAAAATACTCACATTTGTACAAAGTCCTTTTTTGACACTGCAGATGCAGGAAGCACATGAGACGGACAGCAGCACTTCAGAGGCCTCAGCCCCCAGGGGCCCCTCCACCACATACTAGCTCTGTGACCCTGGCACAGAGTAGCCACCCCACTCTCGGTTCATGTACTTTTGACAAGGAAATAAGGGTGCTGATCCCCCAGGCTATGAGGGCATCTCCAGTAGCCAATGCAGTGGAGCACTGGTGCAGGGCAGTCATTCATTTCAATGCTAGCCACTGTTACTTAATTCTTTAATTCTCAGGCTCTGACAAAGCATCAAAAAGATACATTATTTAATAAGCACTATTCCCAGGCCAACCTCAAATGCTTGGATTCAAGCTTTACTACAGCCTCAGCCTCGGAGAGGTGGGACTACAGGCATGTGTCATCACATGCTGGCTTAACAAGCACTTACTTTGTGATAAGCACTACTCAAGTACTTTGCAATTAATCTGCTTACCATGACAACCCTAACAGGTAGACACTACTATGACTCCATTTTACAGAGGTGGATACTAAGACACAGACAAGCTGACTGATTCGCTCAATATCACACATCAAATGAAGGGCAGGAGTCTTCTGTTGTGGCACAGGGCTAATAAGCTGGTTGCAGGGCATATACCACTGTTGAGCACACTGCCTCTCCAGTGCCTGGTGAGGGGGTATGTTTTAAATTATTAAATGTTTCTTTTGAAATGAGAGACTGCTATCTGAAGCCAATAAATTTCTTTTTAAAACTGATTTGCAGGGGCTGGGGATGTGGCTCAAGCAGTAACGCGCTCGCCTAGCATGTGCGAGGCGCTGGGTTCGATCCTCAGCACCACATAAAAATAAAATAAAGATGTTGTGTCCACCGAAATAATAAAAAATAAATATTAAAAAATTCTCTCTCTTAAAAAAAAAAACTGATTTGCAGGGTCTGGGATTGTGGCTCAGTGGTAGAGCACTTGCCTAACAAGTGTGAGGCACTGGGTTTGATCCTCAGCACCACATAAAAATATAAAACCAAATTAAAGGTTTCTGTACATATACAACAACAAAAAAATTTTAAAAAAACCTAATCTGCATAAAAATCCAATTCTATTTTGTCCTGGCTTCTTTCAAATTGAGAATTTTTCTTTTTTTGGTACAAGGGACTCAACCCAGGGGTGCTTAATCACTGAGTCAAACCCTCAGAGATATTTGTTTTATTTAGAGACCAGGTCTCCACTAATTTGCTGAGGCTGGCCTGGAACTTGGGAGCCTCCTGCCTCAGCATCCTGTGCTGCTGGGATCACGGTCATGTGCCACCATGCCCACCCAGTGTTTTTTTTTTTTCTTAACCAGCAACAATTACCTGCAAAGATTAAAAAAAAAAAAAAAAAAAAAAGACCCAAGCTCCATCCCAGGCACAGGTCACAACCTTAAGTGGCAGGACAGAGTATTCCTAAAAAGCCAATTTGTGACTAAAATTGGTTAAGGACCACTGTTGTAAAATTCAACAGTCCTAAACAAAATAAGCCAGACACAGCAGAAAGACAACAATCCTGTTGGAGGTGGGGGGTGGTCATAAAAGCAGGAGACCAACAGGGTAAAGAAAGTTGGGGCGTAAGGGGAGGTGCTGGAAAACAAAAATTGTCAAACTATGGTATATGCCTGTACGATCATGCTACAATGAAACTCACTATTCTGCATAATATGCACCAATAATAAAAATCAGACACGTGTAAGTGCCACACACTGTCAAGTCTGGGTTGGGCTTTACATATGGGAAAGGCTAAAGACTTGTCAAACAGTCACAGAAGAGGTAGCCTGGTGCCAGGTCACAGGATATGTAGTTTAAGTAATGAGAGAGAGAATACTGTTTGGGGTGCATCCATCCTAACTCCACCGGAAAAGCCGACAAACTCCACTACCGAGGGTAACACTGGTTACCACAAAAAACCTTTCAAACTTCCTAAGTGGCCGACGTCATTCGGAAACAGGAAAGCATTCAGTCGTCATCTATGTTTAAGTTGACATTACACAATTACACCGTTTAGGAAGTAAAACTTCGGTTCTTGCTTCTCCGTTCTTTCTAAGGATACCCAACAGTGGCAGCTTTACCCAGTTCTAGTTATTAATGTAGAAAAATTTAGAAACCAGGATCCTTTTTTTTAAGTTGTTTTATGGTAAAGTCGTGCGTTAAAGTAAACATTAAAACACCTTTTTGCCTGCGATCCCAGCGACTGAGAAGCTGAGGCAGGATAACTGCTAGTTCGAGGCCAGCCGGGGCAGCGCGCAGGCTGGGGAGGTGGTGGGTGGCTGGGGAGGTGGTGGGTGGCTGGGGAGCGCCCGCCCCGCGCGCAGAGGCCGGGCTGCGGCGTCAGGCGCGAGCCCCGTCACACAGGTCGGCGCGCTCCAGCCGGCCCCCCGCGGCGGGCCGGCACACCCTGAGCCTCGCGCGCCCTTCTCAGGCCGCGGCCTCCCGCGTCCCGGCCTCGAGCCAGGCTGCGGGCTCCCCCGCGAGGCTCCCCCGGGGCGGCTCCCGCGGCGCACCGGCCTTCCACGCAGGCGGCGCAGGCCGGAACGCAACGCGAAGCCCCGGGCGGCGGGGGCGCAGCGCGAGTCGGGCGGCCGGGGCCGGCAGGCTCGCCCGCGGCCTCCGCGCCACCGGGCCCCGCCGCCATGGCGCCGCGCCCAACGGCCGCCGCGAGCGCAGCCCCCCGCCCGCGCTCACCAAGCAGCAGCAGCAGCAGTCGCCGGGCGCCGCCGAGGGCCGCCATGGCGCGGGGCGGCCGGGACGCGGCGGACGGGAGTGTGGGCCGGCGGGCGGGAGCGCGGCGTCCACCTCTGGAGAGCCCCGGCCGCTGCGGCGCCGGCACCGACGAGACCCCGCTGCCCGCGGCGCCTGTCACGTGAGCGGCGCCGCGCCCGGCCGCCACGTGACCGGCAGGTATCGCGAGAGCGCGCGTCGACGCCGGCCACGGTTGCCCCGCTGCACCTCGCCCTCCAGGCGTCCCTCGGCAGACACGTGACCCCGCCCGGCACGTGACCGCCTGTCTCGGCACGTGATGCCGCGGCCACGTGAGCGGCCGGCGGCCTGAAACAGTGGCCTGGGGCTGGAGAAAGTGAAGAGGAAGAGCCGGGCAGTGGAAAGTGAGAGCGGGAAGGGGAGGCCGCCTGGAGACCAGGGCGGCGCGTTGTGGACACTGGCCCGAGGCGCACGGGCCCTCTCCCGCCAGCCGGGCCGGTACTGGCCGCCGTTCCACTTTGTGTAGTGCGGGGGGAACCTGCGAGGCCCATCTCTTGTAGGTGGACCTGGGTCCCCAGGTAGGGGTGGGCCAGAAGGAGTTCGTTGTGGAGTGGCAAGCCCCTCAGTTGCCTCTGGGAAACTTGTTTCGGTCCTCAGCGTTCTCCCCTCTTAGGAGAGAAGGGAGGTGAAATCCGCCAAGTGTGGTTTTGATTTCCAAGCAGGAAAGGGAGTAGAGGAGCAGGTGTGACACTTCTCAGCGTTTTGGAGCACTCTCGATGGCTGGAGAAGATAGCCATGTCAGTCTTACCGGGAGTCCCCTCGGTGAACTCGACCTCTGGGTCCTTCCCCCACAGAACTGAAACCCGGAAACCCCTGAATTTTAACTTGGGGATTCCTCTGGCCCTCTGATTCTCAAAAAGGTTGGAAATGGGAGTTAGAACTGGGACTTCAACAAGCATACTGAATGCTGGAATTCATGTTATGAAACAAAAGTTGTCTTTAAAAATAGTTATTGCTGGGTATGGTGGCACAGGCCTGTAATCCCAGGAACTTGGGAGGTTGTGAGGCTGGCCTTAGGCCTGAGCCTAAGCAACTCCATTTTAAAACTCCAGTTTGAAACCTGCAGTCTCGCCAGGCACTATGGTCCTCAGGCACCAACAAGTCACTTCTCCCACCCTGATAAAGAGTGAAGCCTCTGGCAGGCTGCCGGAGGGAAAGGCGGAGAAGATCAGGGTGGGGACCACAATACCAGATGTTTTAACCCCAGGATAAATGATGTCCCTGAGAAATCCAGTGGTAGCTGATAAGGATTGAAAGGGGGGTCAAGGGCTGGGGATGTGGCTCAAGCCGCAGAGCACTCGCCTGGCATGCATGCGTCCTGGTTAGATCCTCAGCACCACGTACAAAGATGTTGTGTCTGCCGATAACTAAAAAATAAATATTAAAATTCTCTCTCTCACTCTCTCTTTAAAAAAAATACATTCTACTGTCATGTATAACTAAAAAGAATAAATTAAAAAAATTTTTAAAAAAAGAAAGGGGGGTCAAAAGCCCCAAAATTTAGTATAAATAATAGAGCAAATGAACAAGACATTCAGCCAGCTGATACTGATGCACACAAGCTGGAGAGCCTGATGAGGACCTGGACTGACATCCCAACTCTTATCTGCCTGAACCTCTGCATTGTCCTCACTGCCTCAAACTCTACAGCCACATCTTGACCTTGGTGAGAGCCACAACTTCTCCCTAGGACTGCCTCCTCAATCGCCATCAGCTCCATCCCAGGAGAAACCTGCCTTCTTTCCTGACCTGATCACCAGGGTCTGAGTGTGTGGGCATCTGCTGGACTTAAAAGCCTAGGGTTTAAGATTTTTGATCTGACACTTGAACTTAGCACACATAGGGAGTATCTGTCACTAGGCTGTCATGATTAAGTGTGTTTGCAATGCTTAGAATTAATCTAGAATTGTTTGCTTGAATTTTAATCTAGAATTGTTAGCTGTGAATTGATTATGTCTATTGCAGTGCCTAGCATTAAGGATTGTCATTTTCTTGATTAAGAACTTATAGCGTGAAATTGTATTGAGTGATTTAAGCATTGAAAAGGGCAGAAGTGGGTGGACATTCTTTATTTCTCCCCCTGGACTCAGCTGCGGCCCCTGCCATTCTGCCTTGTGACTTTCCTGCTCTAGTCTGCACTTTTTGCCCATCACAACAGTGGCTGAGACTGGAGGATTGCAAGTTTGAGGCCAAAGTCAGCACTGTAGCAAGTCCTTTAGCTCCTTAGACCGTGCCTCAAAAAATAACAAGGGCTGGGGATGTAGCTCTTTGGTAAAGCACCCCTGGGTTCAATCCTCAGTACTTTAACTCCCCCACCCAAAAAGGAACATTATGCTGGACAAGATCTTGGTTTAAGGGTTCACTGTGATTCCTGTTTGTTTAGTGGTCCTATAGTGTGCTTTAGGCCACAGGTGGGGGATTTACCAGAGCATGGCAGGAGCACTCAGTCCAGTATATACATGTTTTCCTTTAAGAGAAATCCAAGTCTTGGACTGGGGATGTAGCTCAGTTGGTAGAGTGCTTGCCTCACATGCACAAGGCCCTGGGTTCAATCCCCAGCACCCCAAAAGAAAGAAAAGAAATCCAAGTTCCTGGCCTCTGGGGCCTGAGGTAGCCTGGTAGTTTATCACCTGCTGTCTGCAGGGTGAAGAGCCCAAGCCTGGCTTCCTCTTGTCCTTTCTTTGCTCCTGGTGCCTGCTTGTCTTTTTGGTTGGTTCAGTTATTTATAAAGTGAATGTCCCACCTTCTTCCCTACAACATAAAATCCCAGCTTCTTAGGAACCATATCTGAAGTCACTTCAGTTCTGGTTTGTGCACTACAGTGGGTCACTCAACTAAATCGTCCTGGATTCTTGTCACTTTTTTCGTTTGTTTTCACTTGTTGTAGATTTGACTTTCCCTGCTATTAATTCTGTCTTCCTCTTGCCTCTCCAGCCTGATAAGTAGTGAACTGGGAGTCTGTCTGTTGAATTTTTTTTCTGTGGTTGGGGTGGGAATGGAATGCTTGGTAAAGAGTGTGTTTCCTCATATCTTCTTCAGGTTTCCAGATTCTTCTACAGTTTGTTTCCTGCTGTTCCAGAAAAGGAGGAGTAATGGCAGAATTCCACCAAGGTGATGCTCTCCTCCTTGCCGGCAAGGCTGAGGCCTGTTAAGCTGCTCAGAGCCTGCTGAGACTTCTCCTGTGCAGTCGTTGGTCAGCAGTAACGTGACGTGCTGTTGGTCCAATACCTGAATAGGCTAAGTCTGGTTTGCTTCTACGAAATACAATGTTAAATTCAAATGTGATTGGAGGAATTCTAATATATTCTAATATATTTCCATTTTCTCTTGAAAAACTACTGGATAATCTTGAGCTTGGAAACAAAGCCCCAGAACTGTTTTTTGGCTCTGAATCCTTTCCTATCCTGTGGGTGTAGGTGGTGGCAGAACACCTGTAGAGGCTGAAAAAACACTCCGTTCCCAGCTTTCCTGGTAGCTCACGTGTGGGCTATCAGGAGTCCAGCCTGTCAGGCTGAAGTGGAGCTGGTGAGTGCAGAGACGCTGGCCCTGGGCATCAGGGGAAGGCTGTGCTGGCCTGTCAGGACTTGGTGTGAATGTGCGTCTGCACTCAGTTGTGGTCCTGCCATTCCCCGTTGTGACTTTCCTGCACTGTTCTGCATCCTTTTTGGAAATTTTGTGAGCTACTCAGAGTCTTTTCAGTACATTATTTTTCTGCTTAGAGCATTCAGAACCTGTCTGTACAATCGAGTTGTTTCCTGGGCTGGGGTTGTGGCTCAGTGGTAGAGCGCTTGCCTGACATGTGTGAGGCACTGGGTTCAATTCTCAGCACCACATATAAATAAGTAAAGGTCCATCCACTGTAAACTAATACATACATATATATTTAAAAACAGACAGTCGGGCCTGGAGATGTGGCTCAAGTGGTAGCGTGCTCGCCTGGCATGCGTGCAGCCTGGGTTCGATCCTCAGCACCACATACAAATAAAGATGTTGTGTCCACCGAAAACTAATAATAAATAATAAAATTCTCTCTCTCTCTCTCTCTCTCTCTCTCTCTCTCTCTCTCTGTCTCTCTCTCCAAAAAAAAAAAAAGACTTGAACTGCGATCCTTTAAACTAAGATGTAAAATATATATTTTAATAAGTAAATAAATAAAACAAGTCATTTCCTGAATTTAACCTTCAAAATCTCTTTTTAGCTGGGCACTGTGGCACACATCTGAAATCCCAGTGACTCAGGGAGCTGAGGCTGGAGGATTCCAAGTTCAAAGCCAGCCTCAGCAAAAGCGAGGCACTAAGCAACTCAGACCCTGTATCTAAATAAAATACAACATAGGGCTGGAGATGTGGTTCAGTGATTGAGTGTCCCTGAGTTCAATCCCTGGTGAGGGAAAAAAAGGCCACAAATGGAAAGTTTGGAAGTGTAGAGTGTGATGGAGCAGAGCTGTAAGGGGAGCGTTCACTGTTTTTCTGTGTTGAATCCTTAAAAGCTGATACGGTCTGATGAAGGAAAGATGTGAATTAACGTGTCTTCATGTGTCGCAATGTCTGGGACAGAGGCTTGCTTGCTCACTTTCTTTCTTTTTTTTTTTTTTTGAACTCAGCAGTTATGGTAGTGACCAGTAGAGAAGTTTTACTCTTAGAAAGCAGCAGATAGCTTTATCTGCTTCAGGTTCTTGGCAGAATTGAGGAACAGAACCTAGCACATCCTTTATATTAAAGGGTGGTAACCAGTTCCCAAAATAAGTATTTTTATTACAAATAGAAAACTATTGGGTTGGGGTGTATCCCGGAGGCAGAGTGCTTGCTCATCATGAGTAAGGTCCTGGTTTGATCCTCAACACCACCAAAGAGAGAAAACAACATTACAGAAGACCATTTGATGGCACTTTAATCAGCTAACCAAGGTCAGCATCACTAGTAGGAGGACAAACTGACTTGATGTCCTTCCCAAGGGCTCTATGGAAGCCACTCCTCTGATGTTCTTCCCAGTGATGGAGAACTTACTTCTGTCTGCAGTAGAACAGATGGGCATGAATTGTGGGGCTCTGCAGGATGACAGACAGCTGAAACAATCCTCTTGGGTTGAAAGGTCACAAAGGCAGGACTGGTCACAGGTAGAAAGAGACTCAGAGACACAAGACCAGTGCAATGTGGGACCCTGGATTACTCTTGGAACTGAAACAGGATGTGGTCAAGAAGCTAGTAACATTCGAGGGAACTTTGTGGTTTCTCTCCACCAGTGTTGGTGTCTGTGGTGAGCATACCCATCCTGTAAGAAAGAGTGGGGAACTCCCTCCTGCCAAGACACTCTTGGTAGCTGAGAGCAACACGTTTTTACTGGACTTTGACATGTTGATAGATCAGCTGGGGAGGGGACATCTTCATGGCACTGTGTCTTGTAATCTTGGGGCACTTCATTTGTAGATATACAGAAGTCATTTTACTTTTCATTTATTTTCAATGTTTTAGTTGTAGATAGACACAATAACTTTTTATGTGGTGCTGAGGATCAAACCCAGTGCCTCACATGCTAGGCAAGCGCTCTACCATTGAGCTACAACACAGCTCAAAGCCGTTTTTCGATTACTGTTTTTCTGTGAAAATAATGGTACATTATGCTGGTTAGTAATAGAAAACAGAGAAATGTGAAAATGTGGGATCAAAGGAGGAAATGCACCACTTGTTACCCACCAGTTATCTATGGTGGTGGTTGCTGTTTTCTGGTGGTACTGAGGGTCAAACTCGGGGCCTCATGCATGTGCCGCAGGTGTTCTGCACAGCTGCATCCCAGCCCCTGGGGGTGGTGTGTGGAGTCTGGTAGTACACAGGTGCTTCTTAAAAATGCCGATACTTTGTGTCCTAATTCTTGCCTTATAGCAAACATTTCCCCATGCAGTACAGGCTTCCTGGAAGCAGCTCTAGTACTCGTGTTACAGCATTTCCTGGTGTAAGTGAGATACGGAAACATTTTTGAGGATAGTTTTGTGTGCTTAGGATCTCCCCATGGCCTGCCAGGTGAGGTGGTGGGCCAGATGGTGATGCCAGGCTGCCCACTAGCGACCACTGGAAGGTCTCCCATTCTTGGTTGGCCGTTTGCTAGGTGTCCACCTTGCCCAGGCTCTGTCTCCTGTCTTCGTTGCCTGAGAGTCGGTGGAGCGGCTTGGATCCAGATGGACGGCTGGTTGGGTTTTAAGCACCTGGCCTGGGAAGAAGGAGAGGCTGCCAGGGGGTCTTCCCACCACAGAGCCTTGCTGGCTCTTTTCCCTTCTCTTCCCATTTTCTTGCCAGTCCACCTCAGGTATCATTACCTAATGATAATGGCACTCATTATCATTAGGTAATGATACACAGGTGACTGCAGTGGCAGGCCAGGGCAGGCCTAGTATTGGTAATGTGTTAGGGACCTATACCAAGTTTCCAAGGGGAACATGCGCTGGTGCACAGAAAAGAGAAGCAGGCCTTCGTCGGGTGGCTGCAGGTGCAGAGCAGCTTGGGAAGAGCCCCGTGGGCAGCCTGGGTCAGAACCGACAGGCATGAAAGGCAGTGTGACCAGACCCTCCAGCCAGGACATGCGTGTCCTCAGAGCTCGCCCTGAAGCCTGCATGGTGGTGTCACTCTGGCCTCTGTGCCTTCTTATGACAAAAGGCTACCTGAGGACCAGTATGGAATCAGAGGCTGCAGCAATGTGTTTCCCAAGAGCCAGGCTCCTGGCAAGCATGTCTTTGTCTCCTCCAGCTTTAACAACTAGCTTTCTATGTAAAATAGAGACACCCATTGAGCTGTTGGGTCAGCGAGTTTTGACAGTTGTGTACACCTGTGAAACCAGCACCCCAACGGGACGTAAGACGCTTTCTCCACCCCAGAGTTTCCGGTGCCCCTGAGCGTCAGCCCCTCCCTGCCCACCAATCACTGATGTGTCACTACAGAGCAGTTCTCATACACAGGACTCACAGGGTGACTAATTTATTAAAAGAACATAGTAAAATAGTGAAACTGTTTCTGGGTGGGCACCCACTGACACGTCGTTCCTGGCCTTTCTGTGACTCTGGGGACCCTGTGTCCTGCTGTATGAGGAAGTCCCCCAGCCTTTCTCCGTGTCAGTCTGGTGGAGGTCATTTCTTCAGCACATCTGACCGGTGGTCGTTTGCCTTCATTCACTGAGTATGTGGTTAGCTGAATGTTCATAAATAAACCACTTCAGTCACCACAGTGTCCTCCCACCCTGGGGAGCTGCAGTTTGCAGGCTGTTCCTTGGTCCTTTCAGTTGTGTGGTTTCTGGTGTAAGGAGCTTTGTACTTTGAACTCAGAATAACCCCCGGGAATTAGATCATTATCTCCATTTGAAAAAATAAAAACCACGCTTCAGAGATTTTAAGCAATTTACCTGGGGCATGCAGTCCTTGCAGAACCAGTACTGGTTCCTGGGGCTTCCAACTTGGAGGCCCAGCCTGAGACCAGTGTGGACCCTCCTCTCCACTGACCCTGTGCCTTGAAAGCTCTGTCCACTCTTTGTGGTGGTTCAGACACCTGTCGGTGCTCACAGCAAGGTGCCATCCCAGGTGACTCTACAACCGGCTGCGATTCCTGAGTCCCTCCACTTTTCTTTCCTTGCTTCACCTCCGTGGACACCTGTGCCTGGCTTTGCACCATGTGTCGCTGCCAGGGGCAGGTGCACAGGCCCCATGTGCTGCTGGGCCTCCTCCACTGTCCAGCTCTTCTGGAAACTTGACCTGCACCATTTCTTCTCTTCTACATTTTCATATTCTTCCTCTCTCCTCCCTGGATCGGCTGGTCCCATGGAGAATGAATTTTCTCTGCTTTCATCATCCTGGAAAAACTCCCTGGTGCCTGCTCTATCCAGTGGCCACTGTTGTGCGCTTCAGGCCTGTCCTGCCCAGACACATGCCCTGCTGGCCTGAACTGGTGCAGCCTGTGGGCATCCGCACCGTTCTTCCCACTTTCCCCTCTCCCCTTGTTCCTCTCCCTAACACTCGCTGTTTCTGTTGCAGGGGACAGACGAGGCAAGGGACCGAAGACAGCAGGAAACCGTTTTATTTGGCTGCAGCCAGGTTCAGAGGGCAGATCTTTTGCTGAAATCAATTAATCCCCTGAACCCCGAGTTCAGGCAGTTTCAGAGTTTTATACCCAGCGCTGTGAGGGGAGGGGCTCAGAAGTTCACAGCCTGCAGCAGTTCACATAAAAGCAGCTTTTCACTGTTCTGGGCAAGTTAACCCTTGAAGGACAGCGCCTGAGAAGGGGAGAGCCTCTTCTCCCCTTCCTTTCCTCCCCTGCCAGCTGTGACCATGGAGCCCAACTGGTAACTTCTCTGATCTTAGAAATGTAGACATCTCTGTGAAGCCCAGCTCAAGGCCAGAGGCCTTGTTAAAGGATTTTTTTTTAATCACACTCTGCATTTGCAAACACACTTCACAAACTACTATACTGGAGACATGTTTGTGAAAAACAAGTAAAGGGGCCTTCAGCACCTGGAGTGCTGATCTCTTCCAGGCCAGTGGCCAAGTAAAATGGAGCAACAGGAAAATAGGAAGTTTAATTACACTGAACTTTTGCTTATAGTCTAAATAATCAGTTGTGGTGGAGATTTCTGGAGAAGCTTAGTTAAGATGTTCTGTGGAAGGGGGGCCACTGCACTTCTAATGGCTCCTGAGGGCTGGGGAGGTGCACAACTCAGGTGAAGTTCTGCTCTGTCAATGCCTCTGGAACCTGGTGAGTGAGGCCTCCGGACACCACAGATGGCGAGGGTTGAGGTAGGAAAAGGCCCGATGCAGAACAGGGGGGCCTGCCTTCCAGATGACCTTTGACCTTGGTGTTCCTGGATGCCTGCTGTTAAAGCACAGAAATAGGGACAGGCCGGGGGGGGGTTGTTAGTGCTTGGACCTTACGACCAGATAACCAGCTGGCCCTGGAGCAGACTGCTGCCCACAACTCATTAGATGAACTGAGAGTGGTTTTAAGATTTTAAAGTGTGAGAAAACAAGAATATGTAACGGACCATGAGATTTGCAAGGCTATTTTCTCTCCAGCCCTTTATAGAAAAAGTTTGCCTCTCTTCCCTGAGCAGGAGGAAGGAGAAAAGAACTCTGTAGCCATAAAATAAAAAGTCTGTTATTAAGTGTACACCTGTAATCTCAGCAGCTTGGGAGGCTGAGGTAGGAGGATTGCAAGTTCAAAGCCAGCCTCAGCAATTTATCGAGGCCCTAAGCAACTTGGTGACAACCTGTCTCAAAAAGTAAAAGGAAACAGGGATGTGGCTTACAAAACAAGAAATGATCTGACATGGAGGCTGAAAGGACACTCGCAGAGTCTACGAAAAGTCCATAGATCATGCCACACCCTGGAATCTCACACAAGAGATTTATTTTCAGTAGCACAAGGCAAACCAACAAGGCTGTCCCTCCGAGGACAACAGCAGTGGGTTGGCACTCAGAGCAGATTTATAGCCTGCAAGATGAATTTCATAAGCTGCTGAGGAGCTGCACCATAAGCTGGGTGGGATTGCTCATTTAGCAGGCACCTGTTCTACGGGAAGTTAAGCAGCCTTGCCTCAGAATCCAAACTTTGGAGCCTCTAGATAAAATGGCTCCCGACCTATAAAGGTGAATCTGATGCCAATAGAGGACATGACCAGGAACCCCAGAAACAAATGGAGCAGGAGTCTGGGGAGGTAGCTTTTTCTTGTAAAACCCTCTGGCCAGCTGACCTACACAATTTGAGGCAGGTGGGAGCAAAGGAGCTGGAGAAGCAGAGCCACATGGGAGGTCAGGGGATGCTTCTGCAAGACAGAAACCCAGGAGCCAAGCGCGCGCTTTGTCTGGCGGAGTCCCAGGAACAAAAGAGTCAACCACATGAAAGCAGGTGAACTTTGTAGCCAGTGGGCAGACAGCACACGGCAATGCCTTCAGGCTCAAAGGGAAAATGAACCTAGAATTTTTACACAACCAAACTGTTAAGCACAAATATAAAAACAGAAGCAAAGGTTCAGTAAATGTGTCTGCACGCATTCTGAGAATCATTCTCAGAATCTGTTTTAGTAAAACCAAGAAAACAAAAAGGAAGGCCAAAAGCCAAAAGGGAGTGGGCCTCAGCAGGAACTCAGAGAAAAGGGATTCCAGGGTCACATCTATGCTGCAGAGCTGTCACCAAAAGCTCAGTCCTTTGTCTCCAAGTCCAATCCAATAATGAGGACGGATGTTGAGAAAAAGGAAAAAAGTTTCATTGGCTTTACTAGCAAAGAAGCACAGGAGACTCCCATCCCAGAGGCTGTGATTCTGCCGGTCAGCAGGAATAGGGGGCTTTTAAAGGGGTGACTCAAAGGGTACACTCCAGGGTTCTCGGTTGGAGTTATAATTCACTTGTTAATTGGGGAGACTGTATCTGAGATCTGCTGGAGGACTTCATTGGTGTGGTGGGTGTGTGCTCAAGGACAGATGGAAAAGGCTGGGGAAGAAAGGTAATCCTGTTTCCCCTGAGATTAGGGAAGGGGAGAAATTAGGAACAGGGATAGAGGAAGAGGAAGAAATGTTCCATTTAAAAATAAGTCTCAGGCTGGGGCTGGGGAGGTGCAGAATGAGACAGACATTATTACCCTGCGTGCGCATATGACACACTACGGAGGGACTCCACATCAGGCACAGCCAGAGCAAGCAGGAGTTGTGTTCCATTTGTGTACAATGTCAAAATGCATTCTACTGTCAAAAAAATTCACTGAACTAGACAAAAGGGGAATGAAGGGAAGGGAGAAGGGATAGTAATAGAAAAAAAAAAAAGCAGAATAAATTGAACATATCTTAACTATTCTCATTTATAAATATATGGCCAATATAAATCCATATCATGTACAATCACAATAATGTGATACTAATTGGAACAAGTTCTTCTATGTATAATATTTCAAAATATACTGTCATTTTTAAAAATTGAAAAAGGAGAACTCAACCAAGGGTACTTTGCATGGAAAATTTAAAGTGCCCCTAAAAACTGATGCAAAAAACCAGCTACTTATGTGTAAAAATTTTAACAGGAATTTAGGGAAGAAAAAATTTGTAAGGGTAATAAATGCATGGAAAGTATATGATCTCACACATAATAAGTACATAATCAGAGAAACATAAACTAAAATAACACCACTTTGGCACCTATTGAATATAAGCAAAATTTAAGTGTAAAAAAATTCCAAAATGCTGATGAGGATTTGAGCAACAGACATTCTAATGCAATCATCTTGGAGAATAATTTGGAAATATTTAGTAAAGATAAGTTACAGTGTAGCAATTCCACTCTCGGGGCATACTCTAGGTCAGTAGTTCTTAAACATTTGGTACCAGAATTCCTTAAAACTTTTAAAATTTATTTGAGAATAACAAAGAGCTTTTGTTTTTGTGGGTTTTGTCTATTGATATTTGCCATATTAGAAAACAAAACTGAGAAATTAAAAATACAACGTACTGTCATTTAAAGGTCAATAAAAGATCCACATTAACGTTAAAAAATAACAATCAGTCTTGGGTCTGGCACAGTGATGCCTGCCTGTAATCCCAGTGGCTCAGGAGGCTGAGGCAGGAGGATGGAGAGTTCAAAGCCAGCCTCAGCAATGGTGAGGTGCTAATGAGCAACTCAGTGAGACCCTGTCTTTAAATAAAATACAAAATAGGGCTGGGGATGGGGCTCAGTGGTTGAGTGCCCCCAAATTCAATCCCCAGTACCCACCACCCCAAATAAATGGCGGGCTGCAGTTGTAGCTCAGCAGTAGACACTTGCCTTGCCTGTTAGGCACTGGGTTCAGTCCTCAGCACCACATAAAAATAAAAGTATTGTGTCCATTTACACTTAAAAGAAATGGTTCAAACTAAAACAACAGAAGATTGAAAAAAATTGTCTTAGAGAAAAAAAATTGGATTTATGTAAATAGTGTAACAAGAAAATGAATCTTTGTGATAATGGAACAGTCACCTCATCCTCTCCCCTGCCAGTGACCTCATTTATTCCGAAGTCATGGTCTGCACCTGACCTCGTAACAGTGGTCCACTTTATGCTTTAAATATAGCCTTGCTGCTCTCAAACGCTGTGACTTATTTTTAAAATGGACATGTTTCTTTTTTCTTCTCCCCCTGTTCCTCCCTAATCTCAGAAGAAACAGGATTACCTTTCTTCCCCAAAGGCAGAGTAGTCTGTTCCTGAGCACACACCCACCATGGGAAGGAAGTCATCCAGACTTTGGGGATGGCACCAGCAGATCTCAGGAATGACAGTCTCCTAAATTAACAAGTGATCACAACTCCAACAGAGAACACCTGGAATGTAGCCTTTGAATCACCCCCTTTAAAAGCTCCATCAGCCTTCGGGATACGAGTCCCCTGTGTTTCAAAAACTCCCCCTCCTCAAAACCATGGCCTTGTTATTGGATTGGCATGGGGAACCAGGACCAAGCTTCCGGCCTCACCCTGAGGCTCTCCCATCCCACCCTCCTCCAGCTCAGGAAACACATTCGTCTAGTGGAGGCTCCTCCTATTCTTCTGACTAGCAGTTCACCACAACATCAGTCTCTCCTTTTTGTACTGGTGATTGAACCGAGGGGTGCTCTACCACTGGGACACCATCCCAGCCCTTTTTGTGTATTATTTAGAGACAGGGTCTTCCAGAGTTGAGGAGGGTAGCTCTGAGCTCTGATCCTCCTGCCGCACCCTCCTGAGTCGCTGGGGTTACGCCTGGTAGTTTGTCATCGTATTTTTAACACCCTCCCCCCCAAGTAAACTTTAAAAATGTCATTCAAAGCTGCGCCAGGTGTTACATGCCTGTAACCCCCAGCACTTGGGAGACTGAGGCAAGGAGTATGACAAGTTCAAGGCCAGCCTCAGCAACTTAGTGAGGCCCTGTCTCAAAATTAAAAAGGGCTGTAGTGTAGAAAATTAAAGGGCTGGGCATGCAGCTCAGTGGTACATGCTTCTGGATTCAACCCCCGGTGCCACCCCTGAAATTCACTCGACTGGGCTGTAGCTCAGCAGTAAAGCATGCACTTAGCAAGCAAGAAGCCATGGGTTCAATCTCCAGCACCGAAAATAAAATAACGATGAAATTTAAAAACGAGAACACACCAGTGGGAAGACATTCAAGTGAAAATCTTACCTTTGACTGGGGTGCAGCTCAGGGTAAGACACTTGCTCAGCACACAGGGACACCCAGCCCGCCAACGAAGCACCAGCCCGTCCTCTCCTGAGAGAGCGGATCTTAATTCACCATCTTAGTGGACAACCACAACAGAGTATCTCATATTCCTTCCTTTATTTATGGTTTTGGTTTTTTACATTTAACTTGAGTATAAAAATTGGCTTTGACCCAAATCTCCTCTCTTTCCTGAGGGATGAGGTTTTGAAAAGCTGCTCAGGGGGTGACAGGCTGTCCCCTCCCCAGAGCCCAGGCCAGCTCTCCAGGCTCTGCCCATGTCCTCTCCGAGCCAGTGGCCTGCAGCTGCACCGTGTCAAGATGTCTTAGGATAATGTCTGGCTATTCCTGCTGCTTGCTTTCTACTTTAATTTTAGAATCAGCCTGTTTTCCTTTTTTTCTTAGTGGGGACTGAACCCAGGGACTGTCTTTATTTGATAGTCTTGCAAAGCTGTTGAGACTGGCTTGAACTTGCCATCCTCCAGCCTCAGGCTTCCGAATTGCTGCGGGGTGTGGTGTGGGAACAGCACATTTCACTTCTTGCTTTTCACACAGCTATTTCCCTCCGTTACTAGGAGTTTTATCTTCTTTTGTTGCTAATGAAAGCCCAATCTTCCATGGTCTGACTGAGTCTGCAGGAAGGCTGCTGACTTTCCTGTTACTTGGGGTCATAGCTTTCTGTGTGCTTCTCTTGGATTTTCTGGGCATAGTTTTCTAGTCTGCAAATAATGTCACCTTTCTAACTTCACAACTTTTTTCTTGACTGTGTTCCTTTTCAGTTACTTCCTCTGTGCAATGAGTTAACCACAGTAACTTTATTAAAACACTGGCTGATGCTGAAAATATGGGAAAGGACAGCTGTTGGTGGGAGGAGAGGCCCAGCCCAGCGCTGTGTCTGTGAGGTTCTGCCTCTCCTGTTGCTGCTGACAGGGGACCAGGAAGGGACAGGCACTGGAGAGCATGAGGGCTTCCCTTTACTGGCATGTTAATAATTGAAACTGCTCAACAGTTATGAGGAATGTGTACTTTGCATACCAAAAAGTTTTATTAATGTGATTTTAAGGCCAATTAAACTAATTTTATTCAAAGTCTATATTAAATTACAATATTAACAATCTCTAGACACAATGAACCTAAAATATAAGAATAGAAATAGAAATCTATCTGGCCTTTCATAGACCTCATATAGAACTCATAAATGGAAATTTACAAATATAGAAATGATGATATTTAAAGAGTAAGGATTTTAACATGGGAACCCAAAAGATGTCATATTTTAAACACGCATGTCTCAAAAAGGGAAAATCCTTTAATAAATTTAGCATAAAATCAAATTATATAAACTCGGTATATTCCAGAAAATATTGCTTCAAACACGATACCATGATCAAAATTCCTTTGGTAGCTTTTAATCACAATGAAACATGGTACTCTAAAATGGAAAGTACTTTCCAATGTTCTCACAAGAGCATCTTTGTCATTGTCACCATAGTAACGTCTCCACTCAACTCTCATTCCACCTCCCGTGTGTGTTCACATGTAACCAGGAACCAACAAAACCCTTTAATCTCTTGACAAAATGACCACTGTGTCACAAGGTCGGGACCGTCAAGTCTGCTAGGGAACTTCCTGCAGGGTGGGGCAGAGAACAGGGCAGTCCCAGCTCAGGACCGGAAAACCAAACCAACCAAACTATCTATCGCGGTAATCACACAAATACTGCAAGTTAAGGAACCAAACGCAGGTGCCCGCCTCAGAAGGAAAACAGGGGCCCAGGCCCAGCCCTCAGCAGAGGGCACACAGGTCCTCGCTGTAGGCCACTGGCTGTGTGCTGGGCTCAGCGTGATGACACAGGGACCTCGCTTGAAAGCCCGATTTATAAAAATCCGTTGCCACAGGTTAGACCTCTCTGGGACCCCCGAACACGGACGCAGGGTTCTGGCTGCATCGCTGAGCTGCCCGATGGGACCTGCTCTTCCCAGAGTCCCCAGTGGAGGCCCCTGTTCTCACTCTGAGGCTTGTCAACCGGAGCACTCTGGGACTTCGATGCAGCATGGAGGGTCTCTTCATCGTGCACTCGGGACCACACACACACACGCACACGCACACGCACACACACACACACACCAACCCACTGGCGGCTCCCTCCAAAGAGCGGCAGGACCTTGTAGAGGACTCCTGTCAACTACCACCTGCGTCCGTCCAACCTCAAAGTCATTCCACACAGAGCAACGAACATCTAAATGCCTAAGAGAACTAGAGAAAGAACTGGAGGGGAAGGATGTGTCACGTGAAGACCCTGCACCCTGGGCGAGACGGCCTGTCGTCTCCCGCCTGGTGAGCCGAGGGTCTCCCGTGTCCAGCGTCAGGCTCCTGGAGCGAGTGGGCTTCGCCACCCTGCAGGTGTGTCAGGCCACGTAGTGGTACTGGTTGGGACTGTCCTTGTCACGCTCCATGTAGTCTCTGTCTATCAGAGACTCGATTCTCTTCTTCAGGTCTCCAGGCTTGAAGAGAAGACAAGAGGGCTCCTCAGTACAGCAGCACCCACCCGCGGACGTGCCCAAGGAAGCACATGCTCATGATCCCCAGAGGACACCTATTCCTAAGTCACCGACAGTCACAGGACACACAGCACCCCTCACGCATCGCCAGCTACGAGCAGGCCAGCTGCAAGGCGCCCACAGGGAAGGAAACCTGATGGCCTGGGAGGGCACTTCTCCTGGGCACTCCACTTGGTTACTGTGTGCTCACCACGGGCTGTGCCTACAGCGCAGACACAGAATCCCGGTGTTCCTCTGCCAACAGACGGTGACCACCTCAGTGAGCCACCGCAGGGAGGGTGCCACCACACCTCCCCACCAATCGAGGGGGATCTGTGCTCGTGTCTCTGAGCGCCAGCCCGGCTCAGGGCGGCACTCTTGTTTGCCAAATAGTGGACCATTCCATTCAGCAGCAGGCCACACACCCAGGTACCTATGAAGCAGACCTGGGAGCCCGGCTGCTGCACCCCACACCTGCTGCTTCCCCACAGGCGGTCTGTGGGCCCAGGGAGAAGCACTGGCCTGGCAGGGGGGCAGAAAACAGTTCCATGGGCTCTGCACCTCAGCTGAGCAGCACCTCAGCTCCCTCTGGGACCCGCCTGGTGAGGAGGGAGGGTAAACCTGCATCACAGAAGCAGGGGACTTTGACCCTCTGGCAGGCCCAGGTCCAGAGCTGACACCTTCCGGGGTGCTGAATGTGCTTCCTGACTCACTTTCCGACCACTTTCGTAATATCTGCCTAGCCTACCCCATGTCCTGAACAGGGAGGAGTAGCTCAGGTCAGGGGCGTGCACGGTGCAGGGGCACAGCCCAAGGTGACTTGTACACACAGCAGCATGAGCCATCACCAAGGCAGTTCCTACGTGCTGAGTGAGCCACTATCATGATTCCTATAGGATCCCCTCCACTGCGGAGAAGGGCCTTCTGCCTCTTCCTCCCCACGGGGTGGCAGGTGTGCAGCAAGCCCTCACACCCCACTGTCCAGTGTCCCTGCTCAGGGCCTCCTTGTGCACCACGCCCGTAGAGGCTGGTCAGGGCCTGGACATGGGGCAGCACAATGCCACACACTCATCCAGGCTACCAGGGTTCTGCTGTGGTTTTGTGTGCTGGGGGAGCCCCAGGCCCTTGTACACGCTAGGCAAGAGCTGCCCGCGGAGCTGCACCCAGCCACTAAAGCCACGGAGACATTTACCTTGACTGGAAACTTCAGCTGGTTATACAACTCAGAAACTAGAAGATTGTGACCAAGAGTCTTTCTCATCTTCATGATTCTGACTATAGCAGCATCAATCTGGTATTGCCTATCCTGAAACACTCTCTCGGTAGTGCTCACTTGTTCTTCAACCTGTGCAAAGACAGGAACAGAGTGTGAAAATGTTTTCTGTGTTGTTTCATGTTGTTGAGTTTGACAAGTTTTGTTCTGATGTAAATCAAGGCCAGACCTTGGATAGACCCTCTTTTATTAGGTGTTTTCATTTGTTCTAGGAAATCAGCTTCTTAGAATGGCACACTCAAAAACAAAAGTTGAAACTAATTTTAAAGTTAAGTTTTCCTTATCAGAATGTTCAATCAGCAGTAAACAAAGCACCAGGGCTTATGACACAGTGAGCTTTGCCTGACACCAGGAGCCAGACCGCAGCCCAGGGGTAGGCTGCGTGGCCACCTGGAGATGTGAAGAGGCATGGCAGGTTGGAAGACTGATTCTTGATTTAAAGCAAGCTTTATCAAGTAAGGATTGATTTTTAAAACGAGTGTGTGTGGGGGGGGAGAATTTGAACATGATAAAGAACAATTACTAGAAACAAACAGTAAATACCACAAACAAAAATTAAAAACATTACTTAAGTGGAACACCCTGTCGTATGCCTATAACTTCTGCTGTTCAGGAGGTTGAGGCAGGAGGATCGCCAAGTTTGAGGCTAGCCTGGGCAACTTAGCAAGATCCTGTCTCAAAATTAAAAAAATAAAAAAGAGCTGGAGATGTAGCTCAGTGGTTGCACACCCGTGTTCAATCCCCAGTACCCAACAAACAAAAACAAAAACCCCAAAACAAAAACAAAACACTATACTTAAAAGGGTCTACCTATGCAACTGAGAACAAACTGAAAAGATATACTAAGAAGCAACAGATAAAATGATCATTATTTTTAGATGAGCTAGAAAAATCTAAGAAAATCAACTGAAAAACCATCAAAGCTGATGAGAATTTTATAAAGGGGCTAAAGTAAGAAAAATGCACAAAGATAAACAGTGCTGATCTACACACACTAATAACACCATCAGAAATGTAAAGAACAGAGACCCCGGGAGGGGTTATGGCTCAGTGGTGGAGCGCTTGCCTCGCACCCGTGAGGCACTGGGTTCGATCCTCAGCACCACATAAAAATCAATAAATAAAATAGGGCTGGGGATGTGGCTCAAGTGGTAGCCGCTCGCCTAGCATGCATGAGGCACTGGGTTTGATTCTCAGCACCACATAGAAACAAAATAAAGATATTGTGTTTGCCTAAAACTAAAAAATAAATATTAAAAAAAATAAATAAATAAAATAAAGGTATTGTGTCCACTTGCAACTAAAAAATATTAAAAAACGAAGACCATCCTGCCTCTTGCAACTAAAAAATATCAAAAAGCTGGCCATCCTGCCTCAGCTCTCTGGTGGCTTGCAAATGCTTTACGGCCTACGCTTAGTCACAGCCTGCAGAAAGCCGCCATCACTTCTTTAGGAAGGGCTTTGCTCCCTGTACTTCTCTACTACCACAGTGCCCTTGGCTGAATGAATCGTCTATGTGCTGGACAGGACGGCTGGGCATAGCTCTGAACGGATGGCCGGATCTCCGTGGTCACAAGAGCTCCCAGCGCCAACAGGAGGTGCGAGCTGTGGTCTGCTGAACGAGCACACATCTGCAACTACTGATCGGCATGAACCAGGAAGCTGAGGCCTGTGCACACGAGAACCCCGAGAGGGGACCGGAAAGCTGGCGAACGCAAGCTGAGCAAGAGGACAATGTGGCTCTCAGAGTTACTGTGAGGTCAGGGTTAGAGGAGTAAGTATATCATCTAAAATGCTGTGGGGGTCAGGGTGTGGCTCTGGTAGAGCACTTGCCTAGCTTGCGAAGTGCCCTGGGTTCAATTCCTAGCACTGGGGAGAACAATAAAAGGAATTAGGTGCTGGCTGTGAAAAGAGATCAGCAGAATCTGGAGACAGGATTGAGAAACTGACCCAAATGCAGGAACCTGACACACAACAAAGGTGGTAATTCACGGAAGCCATCCCAGGGTGACATCAGAAGGGACCAGTGGCAGGGGTCAGTGCACAGAAATGGTACGCATGCAACGTTCCCACAGTAAGAACAGTGTGTGACAGGTACGTCACAGAAGCCACTGTGGGATCACACACGTGGCAACATGGCGACTCGACATTTGTAATCCAGAGCAGGCGGAGGGTATGTGCACCCAAATCTGTAACAGATGCCCTTAGAGGTGGAAACCACCCCACAAAATCTAGGCCGGGATGCTCACTGCACCCTTGGAGGGCATACAAACACAGAAAGTGTCTGGAAAAGACAGGCAGCAGTGATGGACATCTGGAGCACGCTGCTGAGAGAGGGGGCCCTCCTGAGAGGCCCAGGTAGGTTCCCATAAGGTTCTACAGGAAGTGAGACCCACAGAGATGTGAAAGACCAGGAGTTGCCAGGGCAGGGAGGAGCTGACAGGGCAGAGGGCAGGCGGGCAGTGACACCACTTGACACAATACTGCAAAGGTGGACCCAAGGTAGGGGTCAGTACAGACCCACCAAAGGCACAGCACTGAGGGCCAACCCCACACAGGCTGTGCACGTGGTATCCAGGGATCGTAGCTCACTCACTGTGCCAACTGGGGTGTGGATGGTGGGGAGGCCACGTGGGGCAGGGAAGGGCATATGTGCGAAACTTCTACACCTGCCTGTCAATTTTGCTATGAATCTAGAACGATGCTAAGAAAATAGTCTTTCAGGAAAGCAGATGCACATGAACACACCAGGCCTGCACCAATTCAACACCTTTCCAAAAAGGACGTCTATTTCCCTACACTTGCCACCCTGGAGATCACTAGACTTCTTAACATTTTCCCCACTCACGTGAAAAATGGAATACTACTTTAATTTCAGAGGATTATTGATGTGAGTCAACATCATTTTACACTGTGGCTGGTCTCAGGTGTTTCCTTGTGAATGATCTGAATGTACTTCCTGTCTGGCTTCCTGAAGCCTCCCACTGTCAAAGCCAGAGCTGGAGAGGTACCTGTGGGTACCTGGGTTAATCAGAGGTGTCCTCTGTCCTCGCGAGTGGCCCCGCCCCTTCATGAGAACCTGGCATACATCATGCAGGTTTGGCAGTCACAGGGCAGGCAGTGGCTGGAACTGCCCCCCATGCGGGCTATGGGGTACTATGGCAGCAGTCCGAGAGCTGGGGTCTCGAGTCCGTCTACACCACAGACACCCGAGGGTCTGCTCCCTGCTCAAGCTGCCACACTGTCATGGTACCACACAGACACTGGAGCAGGCTCCTGCCCCAGGCCCAGGTACCCAGTTCTGAAAAGCACCTGCTTTTTGTGCCAGGAGAATCTGCTGCCACAGAGCTGACCCAGCACATCACCGTGTGAGTGGGAATGGCTGCTGTTGAACGGATTTCCAAGTTCCCTTCTCATGGAGACTATAAAGCTCACGAAAGCTACGTGAAAGTAAGTGCTTTTATAAACACAGAATTCAAATTAGTTTTAGGAAATGCTTTGGACCTCTGTCTAGAATCACTATGAAAACCAACGATCCCTTGGTGAGCACCAAGTAAAACGAGAGTGTTGCACATACGGTTTCCTTCATCTGGATCTGGTTGATCTTTATTCTAAACAGCTTGTGCTTGAACTCTGCATTGAAGAGGAATTTGTCCCCGTCCTCCACCTCCTTTCCTTTGGGACTTTTGATCAGGACACGCGCCTTGCCACAGGCCAGGGACTGCAGCGTTCTTCTCAGTTCACTGTCCTCTGCAAAAGCAAGCACAGGGCGGCATGAACCAAGGAGAGCCTCGAAGACGAGCCAGAGACAGGCCGCCACCAGCTCCTGCAGGAGCACGGGCTCTGGGACGTCCTGACAAGTCTGCCTACCTATCCCGGTGGCCATTTTTATCTCCTCAAAGCTGAATCCATCTCCCTCGTTGAACATGAGCAGCACCAACGTCTGGAAGAGGGACACCTGGAACTCTTTCTTCCCCTGTAAGAAAACAGAATCGCTGCTGCAAGAGCTGCACACGGGCACCCAGGCAGACCACAGAAGAAGCATTTTGCTCTCAAACTTTTTGTGAGGGACGAAGAACTCACTAACACCACCAATTACGAAGGAATTAGGTCATGGGTTGTAAAAGAGTAAAACCACTATTTGGTATTGCAGTTTACAATTCTTCTCTTAAATTCTTTTCTGAAGCAGTGAGAAAGTTCTTCCCTAAGTCCCACTGAGCGGAAGGGCATCGTCCCATTCTTCCCTAAGTCCCATTGAGCTGAAGGACACGTGCCATTCTCCCCTAAGACCCACTGAGCGGAAGGGCATCGTCCCATCTATGGCTAGACACACTGCTGACTGGTGTCTAGCAGCTACTCTGCCATCCAACCTTCTCTAGCTATGGGGCCTCTTGGTGGCAGCAGGAATACCTGAGGCCAGAGGAGGGAGGAGGCTCACCTGGGAGGTGGCCAGGGAGGGTGAGCAGGCAGAGCTCCTCCCTACAGGAGCACAGGGATGGCTCTGCCTGGGTCAGCCAGGGCCATCCCCCTGGGCTTGTCCCCAACAGCCCAGAGTGCTAATAGCTGAGCCTGTCCCCGCTGAGAGAGGCTGCACTTCTGTACTGAGGGGACGGGGACAGAAGGAGGGGCTGCCAGGCCACCTGGTAGACCAGCTTGGCCGTGTGTGCAGTGGCGTGGTGGCCTACAGTTGTGCAGCTGGCAGAGGCCGTGCCCTAACTGCAGCACACTAGCAAGGCAGAGGCTGGGGTGGCAGATGAACACGTTACCCTCAGGAGCAGGTGCAAGGACGTGCGCAGATGGACTAAAACCTACGCGATCACGCACAGACGAGCATGTTGTATCAGCTGTGCAGAATAGGAGATGGGGACTATTTTGCATAGTGTAGGTGACCGAGCATCATTTACAGAACTGAGGTACGATTTGCACACACAGGGACTCCTCCTCACCAGCCTGCCTTCTGTGTGCCCTCCCTTCCGCTGACCACTCTTACCACAGTGGGCACTCTCACTCTAACTGGAGTGATCCAGGAAAGACCGTCATTCAATTGTCAAAGAGCCCCTTTGGGGCCCGTGGGATATGTCAGAACTTATTTACTGGCTTGGCACTTTAAAACAAAAGGAAGAAAATAAAGGAGAAGAGCAGGAAGAACCCTGGAGCTGGAGGGCGGCAGCGGCGCAGGCCACTTAGAGGCTGGCCGAGTGCTGAACTGCTAGATGATGCCCCATGATGCCCCTCCCCTTGTTTCAGCCAGTCCCTTGGTCAGAAGTGACATCTTACTGTATTTTTAATTTTTTAAAATTTTTATCCATTTTATGTGGTGCAAAGGATGGAACCCAGTGCCTCACATGTGCTAGGCGATGCTCTGCCTCTGCACTGCGCCTAGCCCTCCTTCCTGTGTCTGAATTGGAACCCTTTGGCCAGCCGAGAAGCAGACGCACCTCCCAGTCTCTGCTTGTTCCAGTTACACCAACGCTGCCCATGACGGACTGGAACATCATACCAACCCTTAACTACTGTTCAGCTCACAGACCTAGAAAACCCGGGGCTCAATTGTGCCAAACAACGTTTCCTTCTTTGCTATCCAGGTTCAATGACAATTTAAACAGTTCCATGAACAGCCAGGCGTGGTGGTGCACGCCTATTACTCCAGTGACTAGGGAGGCCAAGGCAGGAGGATCACAAGGTCCAGGCCAGCCTTGGCAACTTAGCAAGAACCTGTCTCTAAATAAACCATAATAAAAGGCTCGAGAATGTGGCTCCGTGGCAGCGCTTGCCCAGCATGTGCTAGGCCCTGGGTTCCATCCCCAACACTGCACGAACAATGCAAAGTGAAACGCCGTGAGGTAGAGAAGAACTTACCTCCTTAAACTCTGCTTTTAAAACGGCGTGCCCCAGCGTGGTCTGCCACTGCAGCTTCCGTCCGCTGTGCTTGCCCAGGTAGAAGGCCTTGAACACCTCCTGGAGCCTGACCATCTGAGGGCACGGAGACACGGGCAGCCTGAGCACACTGGCTGACCACCGGCCACTGTGGAGTCTCTGCAGTCTCCGGCAGCTCAATCAGAGTGCGGCCCTATGTTCTCAAAGTTATTTTCCTGATTCCATCACCTGTGAACACGCCCTCCATCCCGACCTTGGGGTTTCTTGTCACACCTGGCTCTCGCTTGGACAGAGAGATGGTGCCCGTAGCCAGATGCCCTGACCTGCTCAGGTCTCAGCTTTCCCTCCACCACCCCCCCCACCTGACACCTGGGCAGAGGACGGTGACAAGCTGCGCTGCACTGTGGTGAGAGTGGTGTCTGACCCAGCGAGCCTGCCCACAGGGCACAAGTGCCTCAATGGGCTGGCCAGCAGGTGGGCACTGCGAGTCACTCTCGCCAGCCCCCCGCCACCCTATGCCGCCCGGCAAGAAGGCCCTCAGCAGACATAGCCGCTGACCTTGGGCTTCCTGGCCTCTTCCCAGAACCAAAAGAAAGAAATGTCTTTCTTTATGAAGAACTTGGTCTTATGCATTCTGTCACAGCAACAGAAAACAGACTAAGACAAATATTCTCAAAGTGACCGGCAGCTGGGTACAGGGCATGCACTTGTCTGGGGACAGGCGAAGAGTGCTGGTGAGGAAGTGGTGGATGTAGAAGGCTGTGACTGCTGAAGGGAAGGTGGAGTGGAGCACTATGTGGGGACGGTCTGGAGGGGCTCCAGATGAGCCCATGATGCTACTGGAGGAACTTCCCCAGGAGTGACCACAGATGTTCAAATAAAAATCTGCACCCCATCTTCTTAGATGCATTATTCCTAATAACCCCTGGGCAGAAACAACCCAAATGCCCGTCACTGAGTGGAAAAGTGCAACGTCCTCACCCAACCGTGAGAGGTGGTGACCTGGTGGCTACAGAAGGGCTACAGTGGAAAGCCGTACAGGGCCCAGAGCCAGAGTCAGCACCAGTGGGGTGGCGTGAGACCTCTGGTGCAGACTGGCCAGGAAGGGCCTGGAGGAGGGAGGCCTGCCTGTCAGGGCGCACCTCACTACAGTTCAGAGCCTGCAAAGCATGGCAGGGAGCACCTGGGATGAGGGTGGTAACCAAGAGGAGCCCTGTCCGGCAAGCCCGGGGTGGTGTGAGCAGACACCAGAGAGCACCAAGGACCCGTGGATTCCTAGCAGTGAGAGAAATGAAGAAAACTGGTGCCAACGGAAGCTGCTCCTCAGCAGCAGGGCGGAGCTGGGAATCCAGCCCTGTCCCTCAGGTGGATGAGCCGTGCAGGACACAGCTGGAGAGCAAAGACATCGGCCACATCACTACCACCAAGAGAAAGGGCCGGACCCACCGCCACTCCCTCGGTGTTGGGTGGGTAGCGTGATGCCCGCTCGTAGCCCCGCTCCTTGTCAGGAAGACGACGTGGCGCTGCCTGTGCCCGTACCCTGGGCTACACTGGGGCACCAGAAAGATGCCATCAAGGACATTCTCAGGCAGCTGGGACAGGCATTCTGTTGGGCATTCCTGGCTCGACAGGGGCTCTGGTGCTCTTGGGAGAGACCACAGAAGCCTTCAGGGTGAGGGGGCAGCACACCTGTCCCCATGGACCAGGAACACACGCACAGGAGAGGCTCGCCACGTGGCAGCGCTCATGTGGGCGCTGCTGGACCTGGCTTGCACCTGCTCCTTCAGAGTAAGAAACGGGTGGCCACAGGAGGCCGGGAGCGACCTGCAGGGTTTCAGCCTCGGCAGGCAGGCTCGGGAGGAGCCAGCACAGCTGCTGCAGAGAGGCCCCCGAGGGACGGCGGGGGCCTCGAATGCAGGGTGCCCGGGCCCTGGCAGAGGTGGGCAGCGCTTGGAGTCAGGGAAGCCCAAGGACAGAACAGTGTGGGTGCGGGCGCTGCGCACGCCCGAGGGCGAGTGACATGCCAGCCATGTGGGGCGAGGGCACAGCACTGGGGACTGATGGAGAAAATAGATGACCTCAAGGCCACTGACAAGGGAAGACCGAGCAGAGTGCACTCAGCCGAGTTTGGGAGTGAGGTGCACACGTCCCAGGAGAGGCTGTGGGCCCAGCTCTGTCCCGTCTGGCTTCGCCAGCCCCCAGCTGGGAGGCCCCACTCATCATTCACTACAGTCGTGGGCACTGTCTAGGAAGCCCCCTGGCCCCACTGGAGCCACCTTCCCCATCACTCGGAACTTCCTTTGCCAGGGTCTCCTCCACCAGGATGGGGACTCTGCCTCCCACCTGCACGTCAAGGCCGAAGGCTTCCACATTCCCCAGCAGACTGAAGGACGAGTGGACCAGCAGCCACTTAGGAAGCAAGCGCTCTGAGGCAGGTGGACCCACTGTGGCCACCGGGGTCAATTCCAAGCCCCGCCCTTCAAGGACCACAGAGCACGTCTTGAGGCACACCCCGCTCCTGGGCAGCGTGTCTGAGCACGGTGGGTCTGCCGTGAGGGCCGTGCTTACCTCCGGAGGCAGGTGCACTTCCATGGGTGTGTAGGTGGGCCAGTACCCCATGGTGAGGATGTTCACGGTAAGGTCGATAGGGCCTGGGGCACTCTGGTTCTGCATGTGCTGAAAACACAGGGTCCAAAACAGTGAGCTTAGAAGGTCATCAGAGACACTTGGTGGACCGGTGAGGAAATGGGTGGTTTTCAAGATAAAGTGTCAGCAGGCGTGCCAGTGCCCAAAACCAGAGCACTCAGGCCAACACCAGGTCCCAGCGACACTAGCATGGCTCTGCTTCTTCTGATCACGGCCCGTGGGACACACTGCTAGGCCCAGTCAACCAGTGCGCCACCTGCAGCCACTCTGCTCACCTGCTTGAAGTGAACCATGATGTCCTTGGAAAGCTCCATGTCCTTGAACATCCCCTCCAGCTTGCTGGTGAATGCAGCCCCGCACTCTGTGACACAGGAGAGACCCGCAGTGCGGCCCAGCAGAGGCACAGGAGCCGCCCGCTGCCCCAGGGCCAGGAGCCCCCCGCCCCCAGGACTCACCGTGCTTGAGCTTGGACAGCATCGACTTTTCAGCATCCACCGAGGCGCTTTTTCCAACCAGGAGTCTCTTTGCCAGATCCTTCTTATAAAATGCTTCAAAGACATCTTTGCCTGTGTCAAAGCAGGCAGAGCACACAGAACGTCAGGGCTGAGAGGACGCACCGTGCCCACAGAGGCCAGTGCTGTCCTGTCCCGGGGCCTCTGTCCAGAAGACCCCCCTGGCGAGCCTGGGGCCCCCAGCTCCCCGTGCTCACCATGGATGAACCTGAAGAGGATCATGATCTTGTCCAGAATCCTCTCCAGCTCCTCGTCTGTTGCCTCCTTGTTGCCCGCCCGGAGCTTTGAATCCACGTGCTTGGCTGCGCGAGCAAGAGTGAGCTGGGGCAGCGTGTGGCTGTGGCTCAGTGGCAGAGGGCTTGCCTCACACGCCCAGGCCCTGCGTCTCACACAGAAGGGACAGGGAGAGAGGGAGAAGGGGCGGCGGGCCTGCCTCTCTTCCTCAGGCAATCCCTGAACAGCCCCTCTCCACAACGACACCCATGCACTGAGGGGTGACTATCCGCAAAAACAAACACCCCCCAGAGCCTGAACAGAGTCACAAAGGGGCTTGAACTCTCTCTTCTAACCCAAATCAAGAAGGAAACTGACTCCAGTTTAACCACGTGGGTTCCCGACTTGCTACTGCACAGAGGCTGGAAAGTCCAACTTCAAGAGCTAAGAAATAAGCCCAGAGATGACCTTCTCACAGAAGAATTCTTAGGGCTTCAAAGAGGCTAAATCCAAGTGTCAGTATGGGCGTACGAGGACTCCTCAGTGTGGGGCATTCTGAGTGTGCAGACAAGCACACAACCATCTGGTGAACACTGCTCTGCTTTACACCAAGAGTCAACAGACTCCGAAGCCCTGTGTTACAGGACCCCTTGCCCTTTACTACTGTAGATGTAAAACACTTTTACTGGCTGATAAAATTTGAGTTCTAAAATACTATTCTGATACTGTGAAGTAATTATACAAAGGTGATTATTCAAACAGCCACATGCTGTCCCCTCTGAAATCTCCCCAATCCCATCCTATTCCATGCCGAGTTGTGAAGGTAAAGGGCTAGGAAAGACTGAGTCACACACGCAGGCCAAGCACCCGCCACCCTTCCAGGAGCACACTGGCGCCCAGCCCGGCAGTACAGACCTGTGTGGCGAGGCCACGTTCACCCTCGTGGAACGGCAGCCTCTACATGCTGTGCACCCACAGGGCGTGACGAGCCCCCAACAAGGAGCCTACATTTGGGAACCTGGTCTGCTTGATCCCTTCTCACGCGTACCGATGAGCTCAGCGGGCTTGTTGGGCCTCCGGTTGATGAAGGCCTCGAAGGACTCCTTCATCAGGTTGACGAAGCGCTCATTCCTCTGGAAACACACCTCCACCACGTGGTCCACCCTGTCCTTGAACTCCAGCAGGTCCTGCACCATGTCCTTGTCCTTCTCAGGGTTGATGACAATTGCTGTCCCAAAAGTCTACAAAAACCACCAGGTGCCATGCCAGAGTCAGGCAGTGCCCCCTAGGGCCACAAGAACTGCCTGTAGACGCTAACCACCATCCTGGGGTGGGCAGAGCCTGGGGCTGAGAGGTCCTGAGCTGGCACCTGGCAGTGCCCCTGAGGAGTAGGACACGCAGGGAGCTGCTGCAAAGTGCTGCCCGAGCAGGCGAGGCCCTGTGTCCTGCCATCCCAAGGCACAGTGGGACTGAGCTAGTGTCCATGCCAGTGACCCAGCAGGCTGCATGCACCTCCCTGCGCGGGGACCTGGAGGAATAGGCAGTTGCTGCCCGGCACTCGCAACCCTCCCACGCACCTTGATGTACTCGCTCCAGTGCTGCAGCAGTGCATGCTGCCCGCCCTTCACACGGCTGAACAGCTGGTACATCTGCGTGAGGTCGGGCACTCTGTTCTCGTCTAGCAGGTGGTCAAGCCCTACATGCAGAAACGCGGGGGGTTATGGCAGTACCCCAGCACCAAGACGCACACAGCGCGCTGCTTGTCTCTGTGTGGCGATCTGGCCCAGGTGGACACTGAGGTAGGCCTTGGTAGGTGGGCCTTGTTTCCCAGGTCGGGAGATGTGTCACTGACTTCTTCGTGCCACCGGCGCTCCTGTTCCAGTACCGGGGCGACAGCCAGAGAAGCATTCCAGATACTCGCCTGGAGACCCACCATGTGGCTATCTGATCTCCGGTTTGACCATTAGTCATCAACTCAGATCTGATCTTTAGTGGACTGGTCCTCTCATGCATAATAAGTTGAGACAGAAACTTCTCAGACACTCTGAGGATCTAATGTAGCATTTTTAGATTTTCAGTGTGTGCAGCCATGTTCTGAACCTGGAGAGGCAGCTGGGCTGGGGGGGCCGGGAGCTCTCAGACACCCAGCACCTAGCCCAACACCTGGGCGTGAGGCGGCCTGCACACCACAGGCAGTGAGAGAGCTGCTGAGCTGCAGCCAGAGTCCCCAGCGCCTGCCATATCTCCTGTCACTCCTTGTCTACTCATGCAAATAAGACCTTTGCTTTTTAGTTTTCTAGTTTATTTTCCTGAAACCCTAAACAGTGTCTTGTTGAAAAATTTTAAAAAATTTTAAAAATTTAAAATTTTATACTTTTTAAAAGCTTCTAACAAAATCCAGAATAAGCTTTTACACATAAAATTTGCCATTTTCTTACAACCATTTTGCTCGAAGTATGCAGTAAACAAATGCACACAACCTCTGCCCTCCTGTGGGGTCTTCCTTTCTCACAGACGGATTCCTTTTTTACGAGACATAGATTTTGGGTGGATGATGCATGAGGTCCTCAGGCAGCTGTGATGGTTTCCTGGGGTGCAGGTGGGAACCCCCTGGGACTGGAACGGTGGCTCAGGCACCAGTGTCAGCCATGGAGCAGGCCCTGATGGTGCCGAGGGTCTTCTGGGACCCAGACCTGCGCTCAGTAGTCTTCTCTGACCACTGATGCTCAGGGACACCTAGCTTCCCTTTCAGCTTTCCCCAGCTGGCACCTGGAGGTCCCCTGCTCATGGGTCTCGCTGGGGACAGGGCTACTATCCATGGAGCAGAGCTCAAGCCAGAACATGTGTGGTCATGACGTGGAACCACCCAGACTGGACCCCAGGTACCAGTGGCCTGGGAGAGCTGCAGCCCCAAATGCATCTAAGATGGGTTTTGAACGGCCCTGAACACCTGGAAGTCACAGAATGACCAAGTGCCAGGGGCTCTGAAAGGCCAGGCTGCTGGTCAGGGCACTCGGCCACTTAAGAGAGCTTCAGGAAGGGAAACAACATGCAAGGTGCGGAGCCTGTTCTCTTCCTCAGGAGACCAGGAGGAATGTGCCTATGTGTGGTGGGTCACAGTTCTGGCCGTCCACTCAACGATGGGCCACGCACACCTGCCGAGGCTCTCAATGGCCACTGGCTCAGCATGTGCAGGACACCCAGGAGCACAGGTGTCTGTCTGCACAGGGAGTCCCTCTGCTCCTAGATGGCCCCCCGTGAGCTCCCTGCATGGCTGCTGGGCTGGAGGGCTGGCTAGGCCGCGCCGCTCCTTCCAACCACCCACCTTCCCATCGCCGGCTGGGTGCTCGCCGAAGATTCTCGATGCCTGTGAGAACCCATGCCCGGACCCTCCCCCAGGCTGATCCTGCCTGCTCCTGGGGAGGCCAGCACTCGTGTCCACTCACACAGTGGGACCGACCTTTCTGCAGAATCGCTGTCAAGTGTTCTCCCAGCAGCTGCTTCTCTACGCAGGCGATCAGTGGTCTCCTGTAAAGCCACAGAGCGCCAGGTCAGGAACAGGCCTGGTCAGCCACGAGGCAAGGTGCCCACAGCCCCAGCTTCTCCCTGGCCCTTGTCAATATTCTAAGGGGCCCGGCAGAGAGCGGGTGCCCAGGGTGACGGCCACGCTGGCTGGCAGCTAGCGCACTGGCTGTGCCCTGCAGCTGCTTCCTGAGCAGCATGTGGGGCCCTGGGCAGGCTGGTCTGCTCTGGGCCAGCCTGGGGCACGCTGCTGTTCCTGACGAGTGGCAGCCTGGACTGCGACCCTGCTGTGCTGACGGCCTTCTCCCCACACCTCGCTGACCGGGCCCAGGCTCCTCGCCCTTGTCTCCTGTGGCAGCCCCAAGACCCACACCCACTTCTGCCTCTTTTTTCCACTAGACAGAATTCTGCGTCTCCTGGATGTCCCCACCCCCACCTGCAGTGCACAAGGGCCACACAGAGCGGGCGCCTGAGGGTCTGGAACTCAGCAGGCGAAACACCACGTGCACATGACACACAGGCCACCTCCTGGTGCTTGCCCATTATCCACAGCTCAACCCCATTTTGGTTCTTTTCAGATCAGAGGGGCTGATCTGATCCTGAGGCGTGTCAACCTTAGGTTTGTTCACTTGAGAGTTGGGAGGAAACTTTGTCACGCGCCACCTATGTAAAACCGCCGCGGCAGCCCATGGAGGACGGAGGGGGAGCGCAGGGCGGTGAAGACTCCTGGAGCCTGCAGGCCCCTCTGCCGCCTCCGGCGCTGCCCCCATCCCTGCCCGTGCAGCTCGGCTCTGGGCAGATGCGGCCGTGGGCTCCCCGACGTGTCCTCTAAACAGGCTGCACTGGCTCACGGCACTTCCTGGCGCCCTGTCTGCTGGAGACCCTGCTCCTCTCTCCTCCCGCCTGGCCCTCCACCCTGGAGCTGAGTTTTGCACGCGTGACCATGTTCACCTCTGCCCCTTCCTGTCCAGTCCTGGGCTCGGTTTCCCTGGAATGGACACTCAGGCCACTCCCCTTCCCTCGTTACTCCTTGGCCTCAAGAAAGAAACCAATGTGACCGTTCCATAGTGCACTGCAGTCACGTATGATGTGTGCCAAAAAGTTCGGGGCAAGGGTGTGTTCCGCCACGGGCCCCACTGAGGTGCCTCTCCCTCCACAGGAAGCCAAGTGCTCAGCTGGAATCGCTCCCCGCGGCACTCACTAGTGACAGCACAGCATGGACAGCAGAAGCAAAAGTGTGTCAGGAGTGGGGACACTTGCGGGGAGCCAACACCAGGCAGGAAGGCACCTGACCTCCGTGCACAGGGCCCGTGAGCAACTCACTGTGTGCTGTGATCCAGGTACGTGATCACGCGGTCTCCCTCTTCCTCCAGGCGCTTACTCACGTGGTTAAGGTACTCGGGGACCTTCCGAAGGAACACCGAACACATCAGTAGCACAAAGATCCTGGCTTTTACCCAAGAACCCAAACCCTGCTTTCCTTGTAAATTAAGAAGAGTACGTTCAAGACAAACACTGACGACTACAGGGGCCGGGGGCGTGAAAGTCAGCTGGGAGGTGAACCATCACCTCAGGAGGCCCAGGCTGCGCTGATGTTGCCCCTGCCCAGCGTCACTCCCTCCCTGAGGCTCATGGCCTGCAGTGTCATCTCGAAGGAGGGTACTGGGCCTGCCACAACCCTGCACCCAGGCACAGCAGCCAGTAGGCAGCTGACACCCTACATCACGCAGAGGTCTCAGAGGATGCCGTACGTGACCCCAAAGCTGCTGCCAGGCTGTGTCTCATGCAAAGCTCCCTCCAAAACCAGGCCTGGGACCAGCCAGGGTGTGTGCTGTGCTCTGCAGGTGGCACAGGGTGATCAGCCCAGTGCAGTCCCTTAGGGCTGTGCTCACGTATCTGGGAAGCTGGTACCAGGGATTGAACCCTGGGGTGTTTGACCACTGAGCCACATCCCAGTCCTTTTAAAAGACTTTATTTGAAAACAGGGTCTCGGGGCTGGGGATGTGGTTCAACTGGTAGCGCGCTCGCCTGGCATGCGTGAGGCACTGGGCTCGATCCTCAGCACCACATAAAAATAAAATAAAGATGTTGTGTTCACCTAAAAAACTAAAAAATAAACATTTGAAAATAAGTAAATAAATAAAGACAGGGTCTCCATGAGTTGCTTAGGGCCTTGCTAAGTTGCTGAGGCTGGTCTTCAGTTTGGGACCCTTCCCCTCAGCCTAATTAAGCCACTGTAGTTGTAGAAATGTGCCACCGTGCCCGGCACATAAGGATCTGGGGGAAACTTTTCCCCAATGCTTCCTAGAGATGAAAACTTTGGATTTTCTTTCCTGTTTGGGATTTACTCATTTTCCCTGATTAAACTTGAGATCCTTTACTATTTCAGGAAATGTCTTGTGGGTTTTATCTGTAGGGGGAAGACAGAAATGCAGTTTCTGAGAGAAGGGAAGGAAAGCAGATCCTTACCAGGATGGGAATAAGCTCACCACTGGGCACTCTGGCCAACCCAGCTCCTCCCCAGGAGAAGGCCCTCGGGGTGCGGGGAGGTAACCCCGAGGCACTGCACCAGAGCACAGCTAAAGAGACAGGACAGGAGATTCAGAAGCACCCCAGGGTCTCACCTCTCTCTCTTGCATTAATCTTTGGCCTTCTGCAGCATATAAACAATTAGTTTCTTCTAAAAATTTCAGCTCAAACGAATCTTTATATACCTAAGAAACAAGAGGTTAGTGACCAATTTCAGTGATGAAGCCTCAAGGGCTAGGGACCGCCTCCTGCGGCAGCCCTGGGCCCACCTGCCCACAGCACCTGCGCAGGGCTCCCCAGGCACTGTCCTGGGTTTTCCCCTGCGGGGGCTAGCCCATTACAGGGTGTAGCTTTGTCCTTTATAGTGTATTGGCATTTATTTCCACTTCTGTCACCTGATTTTACGATACATTTGCTATAAAAGATAATTATCGTTTTTAACGTATTCACATCTGTCAGTCTTTCTCCAGTGGCTCCTGGTCCACGGTCAGCCCGAGTACCACGCCCTCCTTAAAAGTTAATGACCTCCCTCTTCCTGCACAGGGAAGCTCACCTGAAGGTCCGAGAGCATGCCCAGCAGGCTGCGCAGTAGGCTCCTGTCCACGGCCTCACCACTGCGCTCCCGTTCGATCAGCAGAAGGATCCCATCGATGGTCTTGCTCTGAACCATCTTGTCACTGATGATGTGGTTTCTGAACAGCTCCAACCCCATGTCCCTGGATAATGGTGAAGATACAATAGACTTGGGTCTCGTGCCTCCACTCCAGCTGTCCACAAGCCCTATCAGGGGCTGCTCTTCATGGACCCTTACATTAAAAGCAATTATTTCTGGCCAGTCCAGGATGCCTTGTCTCCTTCCCTACAGGATGCTCATTTCCTGGAAAGGTCAAGCTGACCATCCCAAGTGGAGGTATGGTCTCAGCTCGCGTCTGTAGCTGACAGTCCAGTCACTGCTGGGCACAACTCCCGGCCCAAACCCAGCTCAGCTGCTCCTCCTGGGGAGCCTTGGCATTGGACCTGTCCTTTTCCCTCTGCTGACCCCGGAGCTCCCTCTCCAGGCACCAGGGCCCTGGTGCTGGGTGGGTCCCTTCCAACAACAGATCTTAAAGTCCTAAGTCCTCAACTCACAGCCTAGAATCTGGGGGAGGTGATGCAGCTGCTAGGGTGACCATCCAGACTTGTCTGACACAAACTCTGAACTGTTTCAGAATTCCCGAAGAAGGGGGACAAACTCAGCTACTGGGCTCCAACCACACAACCTACTTCAAGGGCAGCAATGGGGCTGTGTGTGAGCACAGGGGCGGTGTGTCGTGCTACAGTGGACAAGGTCGTGAGCCACGTCGGGCCAGAGCCCCCTCCCACGCTGCACAGCACACCAGAGAACTCTCCTGTGCAGTGTGCTACACACCGGGGTCTTTTGTGCACTTGAGAGAAACTGCCTGCGTTGGCTGGAGCAGTGAAGGGCCGGGGCGGCCAACAGCGACGTGGTTTGACTCTGAGCCCTGCTGTTGGCTGTGTGGCAGGGAACTTAACCTCTCTGCGCCTTTCTCCTTCACTGTGGAAAGGGGAGTCGACGTCTGAGCTTGTGCCATGGGAGGTGGTACCAGACAGGTGGCCAATGCTCCTCACTAGAGGCTGCACTGCAGCCCGAGCACACTCCTCCTGACAGGCCCTGTGCAGAGCCCGCACAAGTCACCCAGGCTGGAAGCCACCAGGCTCCGCCCAGGCCTGTTCTGCTGGGCTTGTTGCTCCCCTCTTCCACCGTCTCAGCTGCAGACTCTACACCCTGGCTCTTTCTTCAAAGCTCAGGCCCAGGCCATCCTCAGCTGGCCCTCCTGCTGTAGCTGCCCCCAGGCACCCAGGCACGGGGCCTCTGCTGGCCCGTATGATGGACTGGAGGTTGTCAGCCTGCTTTACACTACAGACATGCTCATGTGACGAGCTATGGCGTAAACTACCCACAAATCAAGAGTTCAGCCAGGGATCCCGGCAACTCAGGGCAGGTTACTCCAATTCTCTGTGCCTTAGTTTCCACAGAACAGGGGTGGTAATGGTTATGCCTGGTAGTGCTGGGCACCCCGCTGCCGGCTGCAGGAGCAGTGACACCCTGCACAGAGGAAACGCTGCCCGGAGTGCCCTGATCACTGCTACCACCCCCATCCCTTCCTGTGCACCCGCTTCCTTCTGTACAGGGCCCACGATCTCAAGGCTCAGGTGGACACCTAGTATGACATGTGGGGGCAGAAGAGGTCAGAGGAGTAAAGGAGCAACGGGGAATGGCGCTAAGGAAGGGGAGTGCCTCCGAAGGAAGGCCCAGACCCGCAGAGCCCCCAAGTCCGTGAAACACATCAGCAGGCTTGGGGGGGGAAGCAGCAGTGCGGCCACACCACCTGGACGGGGCGGCAGAGCGAGCGACCCCGGGGCAAAGGACAGCAGAGTGCAACGTCCCTTCATTGTGAAGTGGAAAAGCAGTGGACTACATCAACAGAGCACAAGGTGACTTGGAGACAGGGCTTGGTCAGACAGGCCTCTGCTTCAAGCTCGTCAGTTAGGGAAGCCGAGGGGGGGCTCCCGCCTTGCACAGCCCCTGCAGGAGGGAGAGGACAAGCAGCAAAGGCAGGAAGGACAGGCCTACACACGAGCAGCCACACCTGTGCCAGGGGGCCAGACCCTGTCGGCGGTGGGCAGGCCCACGGGGCCCTTGGGCATCATGCCCGGGCAGGTGCTAGCAGCCTTCAGTTTTAGCTGCAAAAACTGCTCCAGGCTCAAGCTCACGATGCCAGAGGGAGAAGCCACGTCCCCGAGTCTTCATCCCACAGCAGGCCAGCGGCGGGCCACGGAACCCAAGGCAGGCACGAGGAAGTCCAGGTCCACCTCGCCCTCTCTACTGGTGAAGACCCTGCTGGACTGTGTTTCCACCTGTGACCACGGCTGACCAGGCAGCTAAAGCCAAGGTGTGCTCTAGGGCAGTGCACTCACCAGATGGAGGGCAACAGGGAGTTCTGCAGGACGTAGGTGCGGTCCAGGAACAGGAAGATGCCTCTGACCATGATCTGGGGACCAGAAGAGCAATTGTCCTTCCAGAGCAGACCTCTTGGGCACCGCCACGTGCGCCACTGTGGAGCTCAATTGCTTCTTGATGGAAAGATGACGCCCCCCCCAGGCCTTACTCGCTGAAGTTGACTCTTCTGCTGTGCTTGACCTTGGGCTCTTAATACGACAACCCTGACTGTGGAACTGTGAAGCGGCCTTACGCCTGGTCATCTCCCGCCCGGCGTGACACAGCGCCTTAGACTGCTGGAGGCCCCCAGCTTTCCAGACTAGTTCCTATCCCACTGCAGCCAGGCTCTGGGCACCTGTGCAACCTGACTCCTGAATCAGGTGAGAAGGCTGCCCAGCCCGGAAGGGTACCCAGGTCCACCAGCAGGCTTCGCCCCAGCTCCAGCCCAGAGCAGCACCCCAGGGAGCAGGTACTCAGTCTGCACTAACCCTCGAAGACCCTGGTCCCTCACCAGGTCCCAACAGTCAGGCCACACTAAGTCACACTAGTCGGTATACCTCAGACTGTCCTCCAGCTCAAGAGAGAGGAGACTGCAGCCCCTGGGGGAACCCCAGGAGCCACCCGGCTTCCCCCTCCTGGGGGAGGGCAGGGTGCCCACACTCACCATCTGTCTGCAGTGGTCCTGCCAGCAGGTGTCCATCTTCTTCAGGAACACAAGGCTGTCCAGTGCGTCTGTGCAGAGGTGCTAAGGAAACCTCCCAGGCACAGCGCCACCTGGACCCTCCATACCCACATCTGCCGCCCCAGCCACGCTCTGGCGCTCCTCCCCATGTCCAAAAGTCCACGAGACCCCAAGAGCTGCTCTGGATGGGCATGCCGGGAGGAGATGCCCTGACCAGACACTGACCTGGGTGCCTGACCTCGACCTCTAGCCTTGCATCTGTGATTTACAGTCACCTAGTTCAAGGGACTGTGTGACAGCAGCCCCAAGGAACTGAGGGCACCACCCCCAAGCCACAAGTATGGCTCATTCACTCACATCAACCCAGGCACACCTGCAAACCCTCGGCCACAGCCGTCCTCACCCCTCCGCTCCCCTGCTCCCCTCTGTCTCTCACCGCTTCCTGCACGGCCTTGCTGGTATGCTCAGGCCCTGCCAGGGGAACCAGGCCACAGGCAAGGAGGCTGGACCACAGCCTCAACCAGCAAAGGGCACTTGCTGGAGGCAGCCCTGCTGAAGGCTCTGGGGGCTGGCTGCGAGGGTGCCCATGCATGGCTGGAAGGAGCTGGCAGCTGAGGAGACACTGGTGGACCTCTTACAGCCTGCAAACACACTGTCTTTCTATAGGACCACCAAAGGCCCCAGTCTCAGGGGGAGATCCCGTGCGACCCGGGTCTACACTGCTCTGAGCTCCATACCAAGAGCCCCGGCCCTCTCTGGTTCTCTCTCCTCTCGCCAGCCGGCTCCTCCCTCTGAACTGGGAACCCTCTCCAAAGTGTTCTTGGTTTCTCCAGAGCAACAGGCGGGTCACACGGTCTTGCCACCCACTCCTGTCCAGGAACAGCCCAGCACACACCCCAGGCACTTTGACGTCCTGCCGAAAAGGCCCACCCTGTGCTGTCTGCACTCAGAGGCTGACCCTCTGCCACAGGTCAGAGCCCTGGCTTTCGGGGTCCCTACCTTGGTGTCACCTTCTATGGCTCCCACTCCTGACCTCTGCTGGGGGCTCCTGTCTCCTGGGCAGGCCTCTGCACAGGTGCCTGGGACCTCCATCTCCTCTCTCACAGGGGGTCCAATGTCACCCACCCTCAGCGCGGCCACCAGGCACTCTGGCTGCAGAGCTCACCAGGACTTCTGTGGCAGGAATGCCTATTGTCATGCATCTGTCACCTCAAGGGACAGAATCCCACTCCACTCAGACCTTTCCCAGGGCCTTGCCGGACGCTGGCAGGTGACGGCCCTTTCAGAAATGGCTGGCTTGGTGCCCGGGGCCTGTCACTGGCCCCTGATTCTCGTTTGTCTTTGTTCTGCAAAGCGATCCCCACAGGACAGTCTGATCCCATTTGTGTGTGTGTGTGGTCCTAGGGATGAGACCGGGGGCACTTTACTACTGAGCTGCATCCCCAGCCCTTGAACTTGTGATCCTCCTGCCTGGGCCTCCCAAGGTGCCGGTACTGCAGGTGTGCGCCATCATGCCTGGCTCTCTGTCAGCCACTCATGTCATGGGTTTCAGTCCGACTCCTCCAGTGCACTCCTGGTTGGTCCCACCCATAACCTCTATCACAGCCCCAAAGCACTAGGCATGCAGACTGTTCAAGGTTCCCAGAACACCCTCCACACTCTGCCTTCTGTTCCATCCTGCTGTCCAGGGTGCTGCCTAGCGCAGTGCTGTCCTGACGCCCAGGACTGACCGTGTCTGACCCCAAGACGCCACACAGCTAGGAGGATACTGCATGTGGAGTGTCTTCTGTCCTCTTCTATGGAAACAGTGGGGAGTCTCACACCACGGTTTTGTCACAGCACCAGAGGAAATACTGGGCCCCTGGCTCTACCACAGGTCTGCAGCCCACGCACTGTCAGTGGGCATCAGGCAGGGCAGTCACTTTTCTGCTTTCCAGTATGAGTACATGAAGCCGGAAGCAAGCACTTGTTGAGTAACTGAATGAACGGACACTTCAGTCAACCACCGGGCAGGATTCGCCGGCAAGGGGTGATCTGAGCAGGTAATCAAGAAGGAGTTTTCAAGCAAACTGGGAGTGGGGGAGAGAAACCCAGCAGATGATGTGCTGGCCCGCTAGTGGCTGCAGCTGGTTCCTAAAGCAGATATCCCTACGGGCGGGGCTCGAGCAGGGGGTGCTCTGCACCCACAGGTGTGCCCTGAGATGCCTGGGCACTGGCAGGTTCCCAAATGCACGGTTGCCTTATCCTGCACATGCTCACAGTCAGCAGCACGGAGCCCTGTCAAAGTTTGGTGGAGGCGTACACCACAGCTGCAGGAGAGCTCAACACCCACGCCGGCAGCCAGGCATTCCCTGCCTAAGTGGGGGCACCTGGTCCTGGATGCCAGAGCCTCAACATCCAACCAACCGAGGCTGCCCTGAGGTCGCCCCGACCCACCCAAGATGAGGGCAAAGGGGAAAGGGCCAAGGATTCCCTGAGCCAAAAGAACTGAAAAGCGGGGGTCCCAGACCCTCCTTCTACAGGTGGAGACATGAAGACACAGCCTGTGCAGTGACGGAACCTGTGTGCCAACGGGGCCCAGCAGGGCGGGGCAGCCACAGCAGAGGGAGTGGCTGGGATCTCCTCACAGACGCCCTCCCGGTCCGCAGCACATGCCTGGTGACACCTTCCCCTTGACTCGGGACCCATGGACATCACCCTGCATGGCCTCCACTGTGTGAGGGGTAGCCCTGGTGGGACAGAGGCAGCACATGACCATCCTGTGAGAAGCAACCTGCAGCTGGGAGGGCCCAGCCAACGCCAGCAGGAAAGCTGGGCCTTGGTCAGACAGGGCTGAGTGCCCTCAACCCCTGGACTAGCCTCACTGACTCCTGGGCTTTGGCCTCAAGACTGAGCACAGGAGCCGGTGTCTGAGCCGTCATCTGTCCTGGGATCCGCTGCATATGAAACCAGGACAGGTGGCTTTCACAGAGCCAGGAGCGGAACCAACACTGAGACGCTGCCAGAACTTTCCTGAGTACTTCAACCAGGCACAATGAACAGGCTGCTTTTCACTCCTACAGCAAAGCAGAAGCTACAACAAATGTCGGCTTTCTGCTTTCTGCATGAAGGGCCCTTGAGTGCTGTGGTTCTGGCCTCAAGGACACGTACCAGTTCTTTATCCCACCAATCCGGTCTTAAAGACTTAGGTAATGAACAGCCGCCTCACGAGCCACAAAAGGATATTCTCTGAAGGGGAGGATCTGCGCCTGGACGTGGTCCTCGCAGACCTGGCGCAGCTGCTTGTAGAGCGTGGCGGAGACTTTGTGAGAGCAGAGGTTCTCCACAGCCTGCAGGAGGGAGCGGTCATCACTGGCAGGAACAGCAGCTTGGCTGAGACGCTGCAGCAGTCACCCCTGGTGCCCAGGGGCCACGCAGGGCCTTTGCTGCTCCTGCTGTAGCTGCTGAGCCTGGCTGCAGTCGGTCCCCAGGGAGCCTGGGGCAGGCGTGGTCCCACAGCCCCATCCTGGGGGCTCTGCTCCTTGGGCCTGCAGTGTGTGCCCTGCCCAGGGACCGCAGCAGAGGGGCCTTCCCCTCCCCCGGAGGGGCTCCCAGAGGACTCCTGAGCCACCAGGCCAGCAGCCCTCCTTCGCCCTCTGTGGCTCCATGTGCTCTTCACCAAGTTCTGTCTTAGTGAAGAAACAGGCAACTTTTTGAGACAATTTTTTTTCTTAAAATATTTCTATTCACTTCAAGTAATATTTGTACTTTTTTGGGGTTTGTTTGTTTCTTTTTTTTTTTTTTGACACTGAAGGTTGAACACATGAGCGCTTAAGCACTGAGCCACGTCCCTAGCCCTTTGGATTTTTTTTAAAATTTGAGACAGGGTCTTGCTAAGTCACTGAGTATCTCACTACGTGGCTGAGGCTGGTGTTGAACTTATAATCCTCCTGCCTCAGCCTCCCAAAGCACTGGGATTACAGGTGAGTACCACCACACCTGGCTAACATTTGTGCATTCTTACCGGTTCTAACAAAGCCTCCTTTCAAATCTCACGTACAAATCCAGAATCTCATTTAATTCAAATGTGAAAGATCATAAACAGAAATATGTGTTTTTAACCAACTAGTTTTCAATCATTTGAAAGGACAGGATATAAAGAATTGAGACATAGCAGAAAAAGAATCTGAATTTAACTAAAACATAATGTTTTCCTGGGGAAAAAACGTAAAGTGCCATCAAAACACTCACAGTAGTAGTGCTAACTCCAACACTTAACGTCAGCACTGCCAGACACCGTACTAACCACACCGAGGGCATTGATCACCACCGTGCAGGACAGGAACATTCACAAGTGCTCTAGGGTGCCAACGGCTAACCGTCGGAATCTCTTCTTTGAAGCAGATTTACCATCTGCAGAACCAGGAGTTGGTACACTTCCCCTACGATCTATCTTAGTGTAGAAGTAAGGGTCCCCACCCCCACTGCAACTCGCTGTCCCCAGCTTTCCCCACTCCTCCTGCCGTGTCTGTGACTCAGTCCAAGGTCTCCTGGGACCTTCTTCCTGAGAACCCCCACGGCTGCAGGCAAGCTCTGCTGCAGTGTCAGTCACCAGCGGTTCCCAGACTGAACGCCCAAGACGGGCTGCATGCCTGTCCTTCACAGAACAGCCCCTGGCCAGGAGGTCTTCTGAATGGTCCCCATGGCGGCACGCTGTCACTGCAGACTGAAGGCTGACTCAACCCACACTATTCACAGGAAGCACGCTGGATGTAGCGTGGTTTCACTACTGAGGATTTGGGGACCGCTCAAGGGAGGCAGCCGGACCCTGAGGGAGCGCAGGTTTGTAGGGTGCCGAGTCATGACCCAGTCTTCCTGTCACAGGGGCCTGGGTCTCCTCCTGCTCATCAGTGCCGCCCTGGCAGGGGTCCTGCAAGCTCCTGCGCTGTACTCCTGTGCAGCAGGAGTCTGCCCTCCGCAGGAGTCTCTTCACTTTCTCAAATAGTGATTGCCAAGGGCCTTCTTGGGATGCAGGTGGCCCCTGCTCTGACGAGGCTTTGGGTTGGCATGCTGCTATGCTGCTGCTGCTGGCATCTTGAAGCACCCAGCGGCTCTCCTCTCCTCTCTGCCCAGCAACGTCTCTCAAGCACTGGCTGTGCAGCAGGCTGTGCCAGGGCCACGGCACACGCTGGCCAGCACAGACATGACCCCACACACTGCCTTCCTGCTGCCCAGACGTCGCTCAAGTGCCCACTGCCACAGAAGCGGAGCACCTCCCTGAACCAGCACTCAGCCCAGGCAGGGCCCGAGTGAGAATGGCAAGCTGTGGGCAGAGCCCCCTGCACCCATCACACCTGGGCACCCAGTGGTGGGAGGGAGCTGTGGGCAGGCAGGACACCACCACAGCCCCCAAGTGTCTGGGAAGTAAGCACAATGACAAACAGGCCCCGTCACACTGGGCCCAGCAAGGATGCACTGTGGGGAGGAGCAGACCCCACACCCACTATCTGACAGCCATGCCTCTCATGGACATTGTGGTCCTGGCTACTGCTCGCTGCTGCAGCAGGCCAGTACACACTCACACCTTGGAGGGACGGCTGCTCCCAGCATGTCATCCCTGCAGGTTCCTGCCTGGAGGGGCAGGTGGACAAGCCAGAGTTCAGTAAGGACTAGACTCCGGAGTCTCCCAGTGCGCCTGCCAGCGTGGCGCCTTCACGGCCCCAGTTGAGGAGGCACACAGTGCCCCAGTGCAGAGTGGCTGGTGGTGACATCCTTTCTGTTAGGCCTGAGGTACTGGAGACGGTCCATTCTCCCTTGTTTTTTATCAACTTACAATCGAATCCACTCTTCATTAACGTGTTTCTGTTTCCAACCAGCCCATCCAGTCATGTGCCCATCTGTCCTCCACGCTATGGCTTTCCACCTCAGTCTTTGCAATCCTTCACTGAGAGCTGTCCATGCCAGCACTTCCCAATTCCCGCCCTGCCCAGGAGATGGGGCCAGCTCCCTCAGGGCTGCCGCCAGGGCTCCTGTCCAGTCAGAGCCAGCCCGAGGCCTCCCTCCTCAGCTCTGGGGAGCACAGCCTGCAGTTTCCCACAGGCCTTCTTCAGCAGGGAGTTGTGGATCCCACCGGGTCTTCAAGAGCAAAGGTAGAAGAGCCAGGCCTTCAAAGAAGCTCAGATGGATGGGTGGAGGGATGGGTGGTGAGGGCCTGTCTCCTCTCCTTCCTCCAGCATCAGAAACAGAGCAGACAGGGCCCCAGAGGACAGGGCCGCAGCTGCAGGCTTGTGTCTCTGCCGGGCCAGCGTAGATGAGAGACTTCTGCAGGGAGACCCAGCAATGCACAGAACCAAGATCTTTTCAACTTTGGTGAGAACTGGCGCTTACACACGAGGTTCCTGGCAAGGGAGAGACTATGCCACCAGAGCCAAAGCTGGGACTTTATTTCAGAGCACCAGAGGTGGCTTGTGGGCTGACCTCAGACTCACTAGTGCTTCTCTGCAGGGATGACCACCACCATGTGACCACAAGTCCCATGTGAGCCTGCTGGACTGCACACACCCTGGAGTGTGACATCCCACCTCAGTGAGGGAGTCCGTGATGATGTTTTGGGGTATGCATTCCCAGCCCTCAGAACTTCAAAACTGAAACCCAGGACACCTGGAGACGATGCTCATGACAATGTCTGTGATACTGTTCTATCACTGCTCAGGAGGCGTGGCAAAGGACTTCCATGGTGTGGGGAGAAGACACCGGGCAGCCCGCACCAGGTGGCTGCCCTGGAGAGCGGCAGCCTCAGCTAGAAGCTATGGTATTTATTAAACCAGAGCCTGTGTGTGCTCAGATACTTGGTGGGATTCTTGCTTCTGGCCAAGGGCAGTAAGTGAAAGCAGTCACTTGGCCAGAATCAAGGGACTGGACCAACACTTCTGCCGAAATAAATGAAACAGAATACAAAGCGCTGGATTCTGGGCCACGGAACACAGTGACCCCCGAGAGGTGGAGTCAGGCCCCAACTGCTCTGCTTCCTGTCGGGAGTTCCCAGATGAGGGCCCTGAGAGGAGAGGTGTGGCCAGAGGCTCTGGAGATGAGCAAGGAGATGTCCAGGGTCCCAAATGTTGGTCAGGGTCTGGCCCTGGGGTGAGGAAACTACCCAGCCCAGGAAAGACCATCTAGAAGATGAAGCAGCAGCCCTGAGAGCACTTCCCACCAGCTGGAGTGAGGCCACCTGGCCTCAGGGGTGAATCAGGAGAACACAACACTGCTCTGGCCAGGCCTAACAAATCCTGGAAGTCAGACTCACAAAGATCAGCTTCCAAATAACTGTGTCAGAACAAAGGTCAAAAATATTTTTAGGAATATAAAACTAATCCAGGGCACCAGTTACAACTCATGTCTGACATCCAATCAAAGATGACCAGATGCGAAAGAGGTAGGAAAGTAAGCTAGTGGGGGAAAACCAGCCAGTCCACCCAGCTCAGAACAGACCGGAAGACAGAACGGGCAGTGAGGCCAATGAAATGGCCATTACAACTAAACCCCACGTGTCCCAGATTGAGCAGAAACACAGCAGATGCAAGAAGGTTCAAACTGAGTAGGGAGTGGAAATGTGGGGTATCAGCAAAGGAGGTGCTGCAGAAGACCAGGACCCTGAAGAAGAGGCAGCAGGCGCAGCAGTGAACCCAGGCACCGACTGCAGTGAGAGCCAGACCCCCACCAGGAGTCCTCTCTGACACCCAGGGAAGAAATGACCCTTCTGCACAAATGCCCAGGAGGCAGAGTGGAGAAAACATTTAACTGCTGAGGCCAGCATTACTCTTCACACCAAAACTGGACAAAGATACAAGAAGAAAACAACTCATCAGTGTCCCTGCGAACACAGACACAAAAGTCAACAAAACGTTAGCAGAGCAAACCCATCATCATGCAAAAACAGATAACACATCAGGTCCACATATGCAACCCGGAAAACAAGACTGGCTGTGTATTAGGAAAAACATTAACTAATGTACTAACTAAGAAACAGAAATTCTTCCATCCCTCAAGAGATGTGGAAACAACTCCCAGGAAGCTAGGAGAGAAGGGAACCTCCTCACTCGGAGCCTGGCCCTCACAGGCAAAGGGGGAAAGCTTCCCAGGACCAGGAGACTGCCTGTCCCCAGGCCACTCCCCTCCTGTGCAGGTTCCAACAGGACAGTGAGGTAAGGAGAGGATGTAACAGGCATGCAGGTGACAAAGGAAAGCAAAACCAGCTCCACTCAGACAAGACAGCGTGTGTGCAGAACAGAAGGTACAGAAAACCCATAGAAGCACACAATGTTGGCGAAAAGCAAGACCAGATCCAAAAACCACTGGTCTTCTACATCGCAGTGAGAACCCGAAGCCGATATTTAAAATGCTATTATAATACCATCAAAGTGTGAAACAGTTAGGGACAAATTTCACAAAAGACGAAAGTCCTGCACTGCATCTAGGAAATACTGAGAAATGAAAAAAGACCTTATAAATACACGAAGCACCATCCCTATGATTGACAGTTAAGACGCCAATTCTCTCCACATTGATCTACAGATTACTTGTTAACCAAAATCTTAGCAGACTTGTTGGTAGAAATTGGAAAATAGAAAACTACAATTCATGAAATGCAAAGGACCCAGAGCAGCCACCTCTTCCCACTCATCATGCCCGATCCCAGACAAAGGCATCTGACAAGGCACTCACAGCAACTGGGGACAAGGGCAAGCTCTCTACGGGCAGTGCCAGCAGGAGCAGACGTCTGCAGGGCACGCCACGCCTGGCTTTAGCCTACATACACACAGAAAATCATGAGCCCAGACGTACACCCCAGCACTGAAGTGTCACAGGAGAACATCTCCGTGGTGTTACACTAGACAGAGAGTCCTCAGACCCAGGAGCCCATCACAAACAGACGAGGACAAGCAGGCACGACGGGCTCAAACTCGACAGCCCCTGCTCTTCAGGGAGCATGGCAAGGAGATGGGGCAAGCCACATGCTGGGAAGAAGCCCGTGCAAGGCTGACGCAGGACTTTTATTCTGAGTGACACTGAGCCCGCACACTCAATAAGAAAAACATCCCAGCAAAACATGACCAAGAGATCTGAGGAGACACCTTATCAAAGATGATATAAGCAATGGCAAAGAAAAAACACGAAAAGATGATTATATGAGTAGGGAAATGCAAATCAGAGCCACTGGAAACCTACTGCACCTCTGAGAACACTGAGACCAGAGTCGTTCCATGTACACCTGGAACTCACAGGCTGTGGGGACAGCATGGGTGCAGACACCTGAAAAGCAGGTTTCTTACAGACATGTACTTCCTGTGTTGGCCAGACACCTGGAGAGAGAGCCCATCAGTGACTGCCAAGGGTTTCTAAGTTGCTGAGGGTCTTGCTATGTTCTCCAGGTTGGCCTCCAATTTGTGATCCTCCTGCCTCAGCCTCCCAAGCCGCTGGGAGTACCCGCTTGGGCCACCATGCTCAGCTGAACCTGTTTTGACTGCAGTCCGTTAACATGTGGGCAGGTGTGGAATGTTCACTTCTGGCATCATGCAGGTACTCAAACAATTTTGGATCTTGGAAACTTTCAGATTTTTGGACTAGAGATGCTCAACCTATAATTTTCTTTGGGTGGTGGGATAGGGGATGAAACTTTTCTTTTTTGTACTCTATGATTTTTATGATGTCCTCACTTGTAATAACCAATACAAAAAAAAATGTTAAAACTCAAGGCTCTTAATAGAAATAGTTGCATGATCTATTGTTACATAAAAAGTAGACATTAGGCTACTTGATCCTCATTCTGTAAAATCATGTCATCAAAAAAGCGTGATTTGTGTGAAACATCCAAACGGCAGAACGTGCCTCTGGCCATGTTCCCTACTTAGAAATGGGACGTCATACTTTAAGTGTAACAAAGTAAGTTTGCAAACCTCATTTCCCACCGTTAGGCAGGCACCAAGCGCTGGGGAAGAGGCGAGGGGCACTCCACTCGCGGCGCGGGGCGCGGTACGGGTCCCCGCAGGGCCCGCCGCCCGACCCCCCACCCCGCGGCGCCCCGCCGGCCTCACCTGGTACAGCTCCTCCAGGTTGTACCTGATGGACGTGCTGCCCTGGATGGCCCTCACCGCCTCGTGCAGCTTCCGCCACGTGTCCTGCGTGTAGTTGTCCGGCAGCCGCGGCCTGTCTGTAGAAGAGGGGGTCAGCGGCCGGCGGCGCCGGGGAGCCGCGGCGGGCCGGCCGGGTCGGGCGGGCGGCCCGGGAGGCCGAGGCCGCGACCGAGGCCGAGGCCGCGTCCGCGCGCGCGCCGCCGCCCTCGCCCGCCGCGCACCCACCTCGGAAGTTCTTGATGACCAGCTTCCTGGAGCCGCCCGCGCCCCCCGGCTTGGCGGGGCCGCCGGCCAGCGCCGCCGGCTTGGTGAGGCCGTTGGTGCGGCCCACGAGCGCCGAGACGCTGCCCTTCCGCGGGCCCTCGTCCGCCATGGCTGGGCCGGACGCCGCCCCGCCCCGTGCGCGCCGGCTCCTCCTCCGCCCCGGCGCCCCGTCCGTGCGCGCCGGCTCCTCCTCCGCCCCGGCGCCCCGTCCGTGCGCGCCGGCTCCTCCTCCGCCCCGGCGCCCCGTCCCTGCGCGCCCGGCTCTTCCTCCGCCCCGGCGCCGGTCCGTGCACCGCGGCCCCCGCCACTGCGCCCGCGCCGCCCGGGCTCAACCGCCACCGCGCCCGCCCCTGCTGGGGCGCGCGGACCTCCCCATTGAGGGCTGGGGCGCGCGGGGACAGCCACGCTGGGGGCCCGGGCGCGCGGGGACACCCTGTGTCCCGAGGCCGGGCGCGCGGGGAGCTTGTTCCCAAATGGGTTGGGGACTTCCCCACATTGTCTCGGGGAACGCGCGGGGACACCCCACACCGAGGGCTCCCGTGCGCGGGAAGGACGCTGTCGGGTGGGTTGGGGACCTCCCAGGACCTGGGAGCGCAGGGACCCGACCCTGGGCGGCCTGCCTTCGCCCTCTTGGCTCGCAGTCCTAAGGGCTCGGGTCCGGCGGAGCGAACGGCAGCAGCGTGCGGGCCTATCACGCACCGCGCGCGGGGCGCTCAAGTCCCTGGCGCCGCGCCGCCCCTCCGGAACCGATGAGCGCGGCGCCGAGCCGTGGGGGCGCCGCGCGCGGACGGACCGCACCGGAAGTGACGCGGTGGACGGTCCGCGGCCGCTGCCATGGCGCACATCACGATCAACCAGTACCTGCAGCAGGTGGGTTCCTCGGCCGCTCCCTGCCAGTCCGCGCCGGAGGGACCTGGCCGAGCCAGCGGCGGGACCGACGCTGGCGGAGAGGGAGGGGGACCGCGGTCGCGGTGGCGACGCGGGGCTTGCCTGGGGCCCGTCGCGTCGGTGTCAGCCGCCGCGAGCGGATCCCGTTGGCGCGGACACGCCGCGGGTTTGGGCAGCTGTGTCTGCGGGGCTTTTGCCCGAAGGCGGTAAGTGGCAGAGCACAGCCAACCGGGCTTGGGGTCCGAAGCTGTCCTTGTGGCCACTAAACTGGGCCGGGAAGCGGGTGGCTAGGTGTGTCCAGGGAGCCCCTCTGGTTAGCTGGTGCGAAGGGCATCTTGATGACCTTTCTGATTTTTACACCCCCTTCCTTGGTGCAGCCGTTGGTCGTGTCTCCGAGGACCCAGGCCCTTCCCACTCGGGTGCCTTCTGGCCTTTTGGCAACATTTCCCGTCAGCCATTGCTTAGCTGCAGCAATTCCAAGCCCCTTCCCGCGGCCTGCATCTGAAGACTATAAGGGAGGAGCATCTGCAGCACGCCTGTCTTTCCCTGGGGATGGGAGATAATACTTGCAGAAACCCTGTCTCCACCCTAAACATCTCACTGGCTAGGACTCACTGGGTCCCCTTGCTGCAAGGGAAGTTGGGAATTCACTTACTGCCATGTTGAATATGTGTCTCTGGAGATGAGCTCTGCCAGCTTGAAAAGGGGGAAGGGAACAGTTAGTGCTCACTGCTGCTGTCTCCTGATTGCCAGTTAGGTCACAGCTCAAGTGTCATGTCCACAGAGGCCCTCCAGGATGGCCCATTAAGGAGAAGCCTAATTTACCTTGTGTGGTATTTTGCTTTTTTGTATTTTTTTTTTACAAGACATTATCTTGATCCTTTTAACATTTATTTATGTGTGTGTATCTTTCCTCTTTAAAACTTGAGCTACATAAGACTAGTGACTTTGTTATTTCTTACCTCTGCACTCTGGCTCAGGAAATGTGTTGGAAGCTGACAGAAATGGGAAAGCCCAGCCAGAGGGTGGGCAGGAGGGTTGGATGATTTTCAATGCTCACACCTCCTCTTGGTGACAATCTCATTTTCCTTGTCTCATCAAAGCACCTCTCTTCTTGGCAGTGTGTTTTTAGAGGAGCACTCTGAAAAACCCATCCTTTGCCTCTCTTTGTCCAGTGAGAATAGTTTGGGCTGATGATGAGAATAAGAAAAAGAAGCCATGATTAGTGCTTGTCAGCCGTTTCCTAAGTAGCAGAGTCTGCCATGAGCACTTTTATGCATGTTCAGTTTTTTTTTTTTTTTTTTAATGAGTGAGTCCATCACAAGCCCATTTTACAGAGTGGGTTAAGTTGTCCACCCAAGAGGACTTGAAGCTGCACAGCTGGGACTGTGACACAGTTTCTGGCTCCAGAGTCCATATTTATTTTTGTTTTATACTGAGGATTGAACCCAGGGGCACTTAACCACTGAGCCACATCCCCAGCCCTTCTTTATATTTTATTTAGAGGCAGGGTCTTGCTAAATTGCTGAGGCTGGCTTTGAACTCACAGTCCTCCTGCCTCAGCCTCCTGGGCTGCTGGGATCACAGATGTGCGCCACTGCACCCAGCCAGAGTCCATGTTCTTGACACTCAACTTTTCTGAAGGATGCTGCTTCCGGGAGAGTTGTACTTGAATCTCAATGACCATTTTGGCCCTGTGACCTTTCCTCATTTCAGCACCTTGACAGTAGCCTTGGGCAGCAACTACATGGAATAGCAGAATGTCTTTGTTTCCTGTGTTTGCTGAGATGAATTCCTAGTAGCAGCTTGGATGGGTTGGATCTCATCTTCCTTCGTGGATGCTTGAGCACAGGACCGAGGGCTTCCTTCCTCAGCATGGGGAAGGCATATTTGTGCTGGTTTTCAGAGCTCTGTCCCATGGGGTGATGTGGCCTGAAAGGGTGCCTACAGATTCTTCAGAGAGGGAGGCACTGAGCATGGGTGATCCACAGCAAGCTGTGAGCAAGTCTGCTTTTTCCATGGTCAAACAGAGAAGACATTACTCCATTTCTCAAGGTAACCAGCTGTAAAAACAGCCCTGGGAAAGGGTCCAAAGGAAGAATAGCTGATCACTGCCTTGCATCCCTCAACTGTCTGCAAGTGTCAGAGCCTAGAGGCCTCAGGAGGTGTCTCCCAACAGAGGTGAGGGCCACATTCAGACCTGTTTTGTTCTGTGCTTGGACTTTAGCAGGTACCACCCAACTTAGTTTATGTTGGTGGAGGATGAATTGGATGGACTTACATGCCGTTCTTTCCCATGCCTCTGCTTTCTGGAACTGCTATTCTTCTTGGGTCAGCTTGCATACTGTTCTTCCCACTGTGGGCATCCCCTTCACTACTCTCCGAGGGCTGGCATTATTCCCACAGGGGCTTCTTCATCCCTTCCAGCATGTCTCTGTGGGCTGTTATTCTTTCCTTTGTGTTCTTGATTTTTCTGTTCATGACAGAATTATGTAATGGCAAATTTTTTTTAAAAAGTGTATCTGTGCTTAAAACTTTATTTTCCTGCAATTGTGTATTCTGAAAAATTGCAAATGTACAGGGAAATGGAAAGATATACAGTGACAGCTCACAGACCTTTCATGCTTGCCTTCTTTCTGTGGGAACACGTGCTTTCTCCCTGAGCATGTGAAAGTCAGCTGCAGACAGTGTGGCTCTGAGAACAAGGACATTCCCTCTAAACACAGAGTCTTTAGCTACTCACAACTTGACGCCATAGTTGCCCCAGGTGTTCCCTGGGACTTCTACTGTTAAACCCAGGGCACGGTCATGTCTTGGGCTGCATGTGGCCTTTTGGCTCCTTAAGTCCCCTTTAATCTGGGTAAGTCCTCCTGCCTTTCTAACAGCTGTCTTTCATCCAGGTTTGATTGTGTCAGCATTTGGATTTGGGTGTTCTTCTCCTGGACTGCCACAGGTTAGATGTGTGGGCACCCACTGCTTCTCTGGAGGCACCTCATTGGGATAAGAGGTGTCCCCTCAGGCTCCTCTCTCATTATGGTGCCTTTCCCCATTGCAGGGCACACGTCATCTGTTGGATGATGGGGTGAGGACTGTTCCTGTGCCCCATAGCCTCACAGGGCTGACACTGAAGGTCCTTTCCCAGGTCAGCCACTATGTTAGCACTGACTGAGCAAGCATTGCTTCTCTTTCCTTCCTTCCTCCCTCCTGTACTAGGGACAAGATGCAGGGCTCACACTTGCTAGGCAAGTGCTCTGCCACTGAGACACATTCTCAGCCCTCTTTTTATATTACTAATGAATTTTTTTATCAGTTAAAACAGTATTTCCCTATATCCTTTCTAGGCAAGCGCTTTACCACTGAGCTACGACCGCAGCCCCTATTATTGTTAGTGTTTTGAAGCTCCGATTGCCTTGGAGCCACTTCAGCTGATTTCTGTGGCCTTGGAACCTAGCCCTTCCTGGTGTGCGTTTTTCAGGCTCACCTAGCCTGGAGTCTGTCCTTTCTCCAAGGAGCTCTGGAATTCAGAAGGCAGAGACCTGGGTGTCCGGTGTGCTGGCTAGGCTGGGGAGGCTTTCAGTGGACAGAGCAGATGAGCCCAGTTCTCAGCAGTCATGGGTTCTGAGAGTTCATGGTGCCCCTGAGGTGCCCGCGTTCGCTGAGCAGCCAGCATTGTCAAGGTCGTTAATATGCTCTGTTGCATCCCTTCTTTCCTTTCACACACCCCCAGCTTTGTAGCCACCTGGGAGGGAGTCAGGACCACTGTGTCCTACCATCTCCAGAGATTGCCTGGGAGGTCACTGGCAAAGGAGGACCAGGGGGCACCGGACCATCTGTTCTGCTCGTTGGAGGGACCTAGTGTCTGGGTTTTGGGGACCGCTGTGCTTCTGGTACCTTCAGCCACCGGAGGCACACTTCCATTTCATCATGCTTAATTCTCCTCTGTGACTTTTAGCTGCCCACAGGCTGAATGTCATGGTAACGTGCATGACCAGAACCCCTGGTGTTAACCAGAGTGAGGACCTCCGAGGCCCTTAGATTGTGCCTGGACTGGGAGGGCATGTGTGCTAGAAAAGCAGAGCCTCCTGAGAGGCCAGTGTGCCTCAGGACTGCAGGGAGGGATAGCCTGGGGCTCTTGGCTGGAGGTCCTGTTGGCTGAGGAGAGGTGAGCACTGGAGGGCACAGGCTGCAGGCCAGCCCAACAGCTCTTTACTTGACACCTCACTAGGTGTACACCAGGTCGCTTGCTCTGCGTGCCCAGCCTCCCCAGGGGGCCAGTGGAGGGCAGTACTTCTGAATGCTCATCCTCCTGGGACTGAACTGGTGAGAACTGGTTTCTGGAACCCACAGACCGGCATCAGCAGGCTTGATGGTCGTTCCACTTTGCTGTCCAGGCTCAGCTCCTGCTGAGATGGTGGGCAGAGAAGAGAAGGTCCCTTGGGCCTGTTCTGACCCTGGAATAGGGCCATCCCTCTTGACCACGTGATCTTATGCCCAGCGAGGACTCTTTCCCCCTCCCTGCCCCAACCCCAATCAGGTGGTCCTCAAGGCTCCTTTCTGCTGAGCCCAGCGCCCTCCCCCTGGGTGGGCATGGGAGCCTGGAAGTCCTCTGTGTAGGGAAGCCAGTGCCCAGTGCTGACTTCTCAGGGCTGCCTTACCTTGATGCTTGCAGGTGCACTTGATTTCCACCACCAGACTCCAGCTTGGCAGCTTTAAGGAGGGCCCTGCCCTTTCCCATGACCAGTGAAGGCTCTCAGTGCCCGTCTCTCTGCCTTCAGATGAGACCCCCAGACTTAGGGCAGGCCTGCGAAGAGCACTTGGTTAGTGCTTGGGTTCCTTCACAGCCAACCCTGCTGTGCCCATAGGTGACTTTCCAAAGGGCAGAGACGGGCAGGATGTGTGTGGCCTGGAGCTGCAATCTGGGCCTTGCAAGGGCGGCCTTGCAGCTGGGCTTGTCCTCTGAAGGCTTGGATCTGTGGCCCAGCCTGCTCGGCTTCAGGTGGCTGTGGCTGAGGATAGCAAGTCTCCAAGCTCACCTTCCTGCAGCCCGGGTCCCAGGGCCTCCTTTCCATTCTGAGTCAGCATCCCCACCCACAGGGTCTTGGTTTGGTTCTATCTGCATTGGCATAAGCTCTGTGCCCGAGGGACACCGGCATTAGGACCGCTTCACACTGCACTGTCTCTAAGTGAATTCAGGGTTGTTCTCGCAGATTTTTATCTTCAGAGCAAATTCCACAGAATGTGTGTTCAAGGTAGTTGAGTTCTTTTTCTGTGTGGTTGTGGCATCATTCAATGTCTGTCTGTGCTTCTGTTGGTGCTTGTGTAGAAGGTTGGCTTTTCCTTCCACTGCATTTCTTGGAAGTTTTCATAAATGAACGCTGTATTAGAAAGCATGCTCAGAACCCCCCCACACACACACACCGCCCCGCGGCATCACTTTCACCACTTTCCCACCCCTTTGTGGAGATGGAGAACCATTTTCACTAGATTCTGCCTGCTGCTTCCTCTGGTCTTCTTGGAGAGGTGAACAGGATGCACAGAGACACACAGGGTTCTTCTGTTTCCCTTGTTCTTAGACCAGCGGCAACGCTATTTCCTTTTTCACCTTCGCTGGACTGTGGGTCCTGGGAATTGCTCCTCCCTCTGTGATGACACGGCATGTCTGTGGGCATCTTGTGGTTTATTCACCCAGTCTCCTGTGGTGGACGTCAGACTGTTTCCAGTGTCTTGGATGACATGCAGTCCACCTTTTGCTTCTAGCTGTGGCATAAGTCCCTAGAAGCAGGTTCACTGTTTGATGCACTTTGTTGAGTATCAGGTGCAGGTTCCTTATCGTGTGCTTCCCAGTCAGCCCCACTCTTGCCTCAGATCCTGCACGCGTCCTGGTGGTGTGTGCCATTGCTCCTCCTGGATGTGGACGCTGATGCGGCAGTGCTGGGTCACAGAGGGTGTTTGCCTGCTTTGGTAGAGATGCCAGCCTTCTGTCGGGGCTGTGCCAACTTGCCCTCCCACCAGTGTGACATGCAGCTCACTTCACGTCCCCACAGCAGTGTGATTTAACCACAACAGCCCGGACTAGGGCCCTGTCGCCTGCTCCACTATGGTGGGCGGCCTGCATTCAGCAGGAACTATACTGCAGATCTGAGCTTGGACCTCCTCCCATGCTGGCAGCGTATGCCTTGAAGTACAGTCCTCTTGTGACGCTGGGTAGCCTGCCAGTCCAAACTCCAAGGGACACCCAGCACTCCAGCATGATGTGCCATAAGTCATGTGCTAAATGCATTTCCACCTACAGTGGGTTGACCTAGGAGCACCTGAGTTCTGTGGGTGTGGGAGCCCTATCCAGGACTTTCCCGTGTGCCTCTTGCTTACTTGCATACCCTCATGCTGCCCCTGGTGAGTCATGTGCACAAGCTGAGCCTGATGGCACACATCCACAGTCCTGGCTATTCAGGAGAGTAAGCCAGCTTGGGCAACACAGTGAGACCATACCTCAGAAAAAGTCATGTGAACATGAAGTGTACATATCAAATTTTATTTTCATTAGATCCTACTACCATACACAGCTTTATTCTTTGCTCTTTCGCCTGTATGATGAGAATGTTTTGTAAGCACAACTTAAGTGCACTGGGTCTTCTGGTATAAAATGTAGTGCCACAGGCCTCCAACAGCAGATAGAGGTGTGTGCGGCAAGCAGATTCAGCTGGCATCGTGTGTCCTGTAGTGCACCCTTTGCCTGCATGGTGTCTGCTCTGTCCTCCCAAGCCAGTCTGTGCAGTTTTCCTGCAGCATGTTTTCCCCCGTTTAACAACAAGCATGTTGTAGAACTCTCCATTGTTGCATGTGTGTCTGTTTTGTTCTTTTAGACAGCAGGTGAATATGCTGTTGTATGAATGCAACATGATTGCTCAGCCATTTCCATTTCCTTTTTATTTTATATCTAGGTTGAGTAGAAACCTTCTGAGTTTTGGATACATGTGGGTTTTTTGAGTGCTGAGTATCAAACCCAGGGCCTTGTACAAGCTAGTCAAGACCTCTGCCACTAAAAAATATTTGTAACAGTTGTAAAAATTCATTTTGAGACAGGATCTCTCTGAGTTGCCCACGCTGGCCTTGACTTGTGAGTCTTCTGCCTCAGATTCCTGAGTAACTGGGATTGCAGTATGAGCCACTACTCCTGTGGATTTTAAGCTTTTTTTGGAGATAAGGTCTTGCTGTTTGCCTAGGCCAACCTGAACTCCTTGGCTCAAGTGATCCTCCTGCCTCAGCTTCCTGAGTACTGAAACAGGTGCATACCACTGCACTCGTGAATTTTCAAATGTATTGTTAGTATGACCAGGTAAAACTAGAATAATTCACCTTCGTTGGTAACTAAATACTAAATCACTGGTTCATTCTGCTTCTCCAGTTTTCTTGCCTCTGGAAAATCCCATTTTGAGATGAAGTTACTATATCCTGGTAAAAAGTGCTGACTTTTTACATTTTTTATTTTTCTGACCCCTTTCAAAGTAGGGGTTGAGTTTGGGGTGTGCAGTGTGATGTTGAGGTTCTGGTAGAACAGAACACTTCCTGTCTGCTGAGGCCCCTCCCACATGTTTCAGGTGTATGAAGCGATCGACACCAGAGATGGAGCATCCTGTGCAGAGCTGGTATCTTTCAAGCACCCTCATGTTGCAAACCCACGGCTGCAGGTGAGTACAGGGCTGTACACATGGCCTCCTAGAGAAGGGGGCAATGCCCGAGAGTTGAGAGTGCAAGCAGAAGAGAAGGAATGCCGCCGCTCTTGTCTGAAGACTTCATAGTTCCCTTACCACTGACGTCCTTCCACTCCATTCACTGCAGTCCCGTGTGTGATCCCCACGCAGCTCTCTGGGGCCTGGAGCAGTGCTTTTTCAATCAGCGTCATTTAGCAGAAGGCAATGGAGCTTGGACTCAGTACAGACCTGGGTCCCCAGAGTCCATGTGCTGATGCCCCACAGGTGTCTGCCTCCTGGGCTCCCTGCAGAGGTGGGCTCACACCCAGGCTTGGCCTGGGGACGTGGCATAGCCTTGTACAGCAGAGCCAGGCTGCCTGGAGTGTGGTTTCAGCTGCTCTCCTCCCCAAGTCGCACTGAGCCCTGGGGCTGCAGAGCCTGGACATTTATCTGACCTTTTACCGCAAGCACTTGCCCACCTCTGAAAATACCAGAACCCTTAACTTAGAGTTTAAATGATATCCAAGCATTATCTGTAGAAAATATTATTATCATTGTGTAAAGCTCTGTTTCTTCACTGATTCTATTATAAAATCAGAGAACAAAGTTTCTTTTGGAAGAAACATGGGGCCACCTACCAGTGATGATATTAGCCACGTATAGACTGCATCTCAGACCCAGTAAGTGGGTCTCTAGGGTAACAGCAGGTTCTGTATTACAGAGCTCCCTGGATGGTTCTGATGGGTGGAAGGCATTGGGAACTGTTGCTCTAGGTGGACTCAGTGCTGGAGTCCTGGCTTGGTGGGTGTGCCCCACTTCCAGGTGGCACACTGAGGGACTCAGATCTGTCTGTCTGTCAAACCCTGCAGAGAAACAGAACCAGTAGAAATCTGTCTATCTATACATTTTCCCCCCATATATATATATATGGAAGAAGAGAGATTGTCAGAAGGAATTGGGGCACACCACTGTGGAGCCTGGGAAGTCCCACCATCTGCGTCTTCAAGCTGCAGGCCCAGGAAAGCCAGTCGGGTGGCTCAGTCCAAGTCCAGAGGCTGGAGGACCAGGGCTCGGTGGTGTCGATCCAGCAGAGGGCCGGGCCGTCAGGAACCCTGAGGCCAGCTCCTGCCCTGTCCCTCTCTGTTCAGGCCCAGCAGGATAGTTGTTGCTCACCACGCAGGAGGTGCACTGCTCCAGTGCCACTGGCTCCAGTGCCAGCGTGAACACGGGGGCTGTCAAGTAGATGTGTACAATTGACCTTCACACATTGTGGTGCTCCACGTATCTGAAATCTGGCTGTTGGAAGGAAGGGAAAGGTAGAAATTCTCATTGGCCACTGGCTGGGATGCCCTGCTCCCTCCAGGAAGCCACGGAATGAGCCCTCACGGGCAGCGTTTCTGGCCAGTGAGGACTTGCTTGTGATATGCTTTGCTGTTAAACCTGTGGCAGTTGCTTAATGACCGTTTCTTCACTGGCTGGCTGTCAGATACTAAAATGTGTGTGAAAGTGCCTAGAACATTTCCTGGCCTGTAGTAGGCAAAGCTGAGTGGTATCCGTGGAGTCTTGGTCCTTTGAAGCACAGGTGAATATTGTTGAGTTAATGAGTCCTTTATTTAGAAGTGCTAAAACCTAAAGTATTACTACTGTGGATGCTGAGATTCTGAAACAAGTTTTTGTAAATCTAAGTGTCTTTCTATACATTGTGCTCTTTCTGTGCTCATTAACTTTATTTTTGCCATTTTTCACATAAATTAGATGGCTTCTCCAGAAGAGAAATGTCAACAAGTTTTGGAACCCCCTTATGATGAAATGTTTGCAGCTCATTTGAGGTAATTTTTGTTGAGGAAGAAAAGCAAACACAGCCAGAAATTGCTGAACTCACTAGGGATATTTTCTTGCATCACATGCTTGAAGCAATGAATAATTGACTGAAAAAGTAGAAGAGTGCATTTGTGATTTCACTTTGGGAAACCCTGTGAAAACTGGGTGTGTCTGTGGGTCCTGCTGTGAAGAGTCACCTGATACCTGTCACACTGACAGGGGTCTTTCATTGGTGGGAGGTGGAATCTGGCTCAGGACTTGATTTTTTTCATGGAAATGTGTCTGCTTTTTAACCTGTTTGCCTTGCTGGGAAAAAAAACTGGACTTTAGCAAAGCAAACAAAATACTGCTTTTTTATTGTGGGACAGGGTCTCAGGTTACCCAGGCTGGCCTGGGACTTGCCACCTTCCTGCCTCTGCCTCCTGCGTCCCTGAGGTCCCAGTTGTGGGGAGGTGCTGCTGCTTCTCTGTCTCTGGAGCATCAGTTCAGGCAGCACATGGTCCTCAGTTCTCCACTTGCCTGCCTCTTGCAGTGCTGGGAAGACAGGGCCAGAGGGCAGGAAGCCTGTACACCCTGCCGGGTCTCTGGAAGAGTTGGGGTGCCACTGTGTTCCTTGCAGCGTGAGGCACTCTGACGTTTCCTGGTTCTGTGGCATGTGTGATGGTCCCAGGTGTGGTAACACAGAGACCGCGTGCCTGGAGGGAGCCCGGTGGAGCTCACCGACTCAGCTGCTGTTGCTCAGAGCCTCTGGGACTCAGCGGGGGTCCTCTCGAAGCCTTGTAAGGGGTCTCACCTTGCAGCAGCTCCTGTGGGCCAGGAAGTCATCGGCATCTCCCTCCACCTGACCTATACAAGGCCAGCAGGAGCTCTAGCCTCCCTTCCAGGCCTGGTAGGGAGTCAGGCTGCTGGGGCAGGACCCAGCTCTGGCCTGGTGCCTAGCATCTGGGTTTCCCCGGCTGAATCCTTCCTGGGCCACTGTCCTCAGACTGCATGTGTCTCTTCCAGGTGCACCTATGCTGTGGGGAACCATGACTTCATAGAGGCATATAAATGCCAGACGGTGATAGTCCAATATCTTTTGTCTGCTTGTAGCTGTGCAGCTTGGAACAGGTGCAGTGACTGATGGGCTCTAGGTCTTGAAATGCTGGGCCAGTTCTCACCCCTGTAATTAGACAGAATAGAAGCATTTTGCAGGGAAAACTCGTTTTAGCTCTTCCACTTGGCACCTGAGTTAAGACTCATCCAGTTATCTCTAGAAAATAGAAGAGCCCTAGTGAGAGGAGCGGTTTTATTTAATTATGTTGAGAAGTATCACATTTGTAAGTAAGCGGTAAGCGTAGTTACAGGGACTGGTTGAGTCCCCTGGGTGAAATACCAGAGGTCCAAGATTCAAGATAAAGGGATGAGCGTGGATTGGATGCACACCTCCATTACTATGTGTGCTCCCAGAGGTCGTGGTCTTGCTTAGCTCATTTGAGTGCTGTCCTATACTGATGGTGTTCTGGGTTCTGGCGTATAACCTAGGTTTAGCTTGCCTTTTAGAAAACCATCTTGTTTAAGTATAGCTAGAAGATAGTGGGCTACTAGCCAAGTCTCCCTGGAAATGGTAAATAAATTATATGGTAGATTCTGAAGCACTTAAATATAACTTGTAACCATCTGGGCTCAGAAACCAAACACATTTCCTTCCTTCCTCCCTTCTTTTTTGGTGGTGGGGGGTACTAAGGATTGAACCCAGAGGCTCTACCACTGAGCCTCATCCCAGCCCTTTTTATTTTTTATTTTGAGTCAGGGTCTCATTAAGTTGATTAAGGCCTCTCTAAGTTGCTGAGGCTGGCTTTACACAAACCTCATATCTCAGTCTCCTGGCTGCTGGGATTACAAGTGTGCACCACTGTGCTTGGCTCAAATAAAATTTTTTTTTAAAAACATCTGATAAAAGTCTTTCTTATTTTGGAGCAAGTATGTATGAAATAAACATATTTAGTATGCTTAGACCTAATGATACACAGGTATTTGTAATGTGCACTCATATCTTTTTTTCTTTTAAAGGGTGGGATATAATTTAGGATTTGGAATCCTATTCTTTTTTTGTTGTTGCTGTTTTTAATATGTAGTGTCATTACGGTTTGCACGTCAGACCTTCCTTAACTTAGTACATCATTTCTGCGAGCATTTCAGGCCCACAAAGAAGAAAACTGGTGAGTATGGACAGAAACAGTTGGAAATTAGTAAAGGGCATTTGGTGTTTGTGCTTTTGTTTTTATTTTGTTTTTTGCAAAGTTTTAAAGAATTTGCTTAAAAGTACTAGTGTGTTTTTCTGTAGAATTCACGGGAGTTGACATGATAGTATCAACATGGGTAATAGAATTATAACAATGTGTGCAAACTAAAGTGGCATTATCTTGCAGTATACCTTATTTCAGCACTTCCTTGTCCCCCAAATTCCTTAAATACTAATTTTTTCCTTAAGTTGTTCATTCTGAGCTTACTTTTAGTTTTAACTTAAAAAAGATAGACCAACTATGTAGTTCATTGGGGCAATATACACAATAATTGGGTTAAATTCCTTGACAAACTGATTTCTAACTTCAAGATCTAGTTAAGATTCGTTAGGAATCTATGGGTGGCACACATTCTTCTGTACTAGACTGGCTGAAGGCCTTTACAGCAAGCAAGCCTTCCTTTCTAAATGAGGGCCTTGCTTTCACATGGAAGGAAGTCAGTACTGTCCAAGATGGGCGCAGAGCTGTTGATGACGATGTGTATGTCACACCGTCAGTGTCTTAGGAAATCTTACCGAGCTGCCTCTTTTTAAACAGTGCTGTTTACCAGTGCGGGGAGTGGAGGGGATGGGCGGTGTCCCGAGATTCCCTGCAGGGCAGTGTCCAGGCCCTGATTAGGGCTGGCCAGTGGTTTGGAGCTAGCAGTGGGCCTTTGGCCTCTAGGTTGGCCACAAACATGGCTGTAGCTGCCTGGGTGGCAGGTGAGGAAGCAGACAGTGGCAGCAAGTTTTGGGGGCAGATGGCAGCCTGGCACCAGTGTCCCCCCACCTCTGAGGAAAGCCTGGACTCGTGGCCTCTTCAGACACGTCTGCTGTTTCCTCTGTAGGGCTCTACCAGTCATGTATGCGGTAGCCCTGGACCTCCGTGTGTTCGCCAACAACGTAAGTGAGTTCCCTGTCCCTGCTGTTTTAGAACTAAAGCTCTGTGACTGCTACTGCATTTCATGTCCGTCTCCCCACGGTGTTGAGGAATGAGTGGGAGTTGGGATGCATTGGGGTGGGGAGCAAGATGGGTGGCAGCGGGGTTAGGGTTAGGGTTGCTTCTCGGGGTTATGCCGACAGGCTTTGGTCATTTGCTGGATGTTCCCTGTTAGTGTGGAGGGAAGTGCTGTCTGTGGGGCTGCCCATATGTCAAGTGGGTTGCTTTTCCTTAGGGTGGAGCAGTAGCAATGAGCAGTTCTGCATCCTTTTACTTGTAAGATGTGGCCTGTCTTAAGGCACTCCAGCTGAACGTAGATTAAACAGCTACCGGCTCCTGTGGCACGCAAGGAAAAGGCCCTGGATTTCATGGGGTGACGTCCTCTCAAGGAGCAGCACAGCTGGCTGTGAGCCAGAGCTGCCCATTCTTTGTCTTGTGGACGGCTTCCAGCTGCAGACCCGACGATTCGCTCAGACTCTGCCCCCTCCTCCTGCTCAAGCCAGTTGTCGCCCTAGGAATTTTCAGCCCATGTGGCTCTGAGCGGCAGAGGTGAAGGGGCTGGGACTGACGGTGGGGAGCATCCTTTCACCTCCTGTCTGTCCAGGACAGTTCCAGGGAAGTCCAAACCTGGAAGTGCCCACAGAGACAAAAAAGCCCCACAAAAGTTAGGACAGGGCAGATAGCCTGGCACCATGTACTGAACGCCACGCACAGGTTTACACGTCTCTCCTGTCCCCTCAGCAGGGCAGTGGGGTCAGCTAAGGCCTGTAGAAACGGGTAGATAAGGCCTGAAGTCTGGCATAATACCCCAAGGTCTGGGGTATGAGTGAACATCGCTGATCACATCAAGGATCAGGGACATGTCAGCTTCTCAGGATGTTGGATGAGAAAGGTCATTTGCCAGTCCCCAGCACTGAGATGACAACAACATGTGAATCATCTGATGAATTCACTGTTTTTGGTGCTAGGGATGGCAGGCAGGGCCGTGGATGTGCCAGGCAAGTGCTCTACCACAGCCCGCCCCTGGCGATTTTAGAACAAGGTATGAAATGCCTCTGGGGACAATTACGAACACCGGAAACAAGTGAGGAGGCCTGTCTCAGCAAGGGAGCCAAAAATGGAAGACCCAAGTGGACGTCATAGGCTGAGAGACTCCAGGGAGCTTTTGCTGTTTAGAGATTTTTAACTGGGAAAATTTAAAATAGTAGCAAGCCTTTTTAATGTTAACGTAACTGACTTTTAGAATAAAACTGCACTCTGTGTTCCAGACAAGTGGAACAAACATACTGAGCAGAGTGGCACCTTGCGCATCTTAAGCCCATACCACCTGGCTCCAACAGAAGCCAGAAGCCACCTGGAATCCTTGTCTCGCGCACACTCCCTGCCGGGCAAAGGCATTTGCAGGGCATCCATGGGGAAGGGAGGCGTACATTAGGACACTGTGTCAAAACTCTGAGACCAGCTTTGTGAAGCTCGCTGCAGTGTGGCCTGAATTGCTTCCACTGGAGCATTAAAACCACTGGTCTGGCCTGAGCTTGAACAGATCTTACACTCCTGCATGATTTTCACCTTCAGTGTGTCTTAGTTCATGCAGGCTGCTGTAACAAATCGTGGCTGGGTGGCTTATAAACATCAGACATTTATTTCTCACCGTCCTGGAGATGGGAAGTCCTAGGTCAAGGGGCCAGCAGGTGGGGTATCTGTGAAGAGCCTTGGTCTGCTTCATAGCCAGGACTTCTTGCTATGTCCTTGTGTGGTGGATGGGTCAAGGGGGCTCTTGGGGTCTCTCTTACAAGGGCACTGACCTACCACGAAGGCCTGCTCTCAAGCCCTTTTGGATGTGGTTATACAGCAGATCCAAATGTTGACACTTGGTTAGGTAAAACAAACAAAAACAACTGAAAAAAAATAGCCCTGTTTGTGCATCAGCGAAGTCTTGGGGAGTAGGAAGCTGCCTCGCTCAGTGGTTGAAAATGCTTCCTGCAGTTCCGTCACTTGTTTGCCTGCAAGTGGCAGGCTTGTTGGTTCTCTTTTGAGAGCGTGGTGTGCAGGGCCCACTCCTGGCCCAGCCTGTAGATCTGGCCACTTCCCAGTACTGCTCCTGGGGACAGCCGTCAAGGCATGGTGCTTGCTGCACTTCCCAGACAGCACAGGGAGTGGTGAAAATGTGAAGTTGGTAGCATTCTGCAGGGGAATGGGCTTGGGTAGCCGGGTTGCAGGCACGTGCTGGTGTGGAGGGTGCGGGATGCTGGTGAGCTGCGGGACCGCTCAGCCTATCCTGCCACCCTGTTGCACCATCCACACAGACGTCAGGACAGGAGGAAGGGACTGTGGCCTGGTGTCTTCCTGAGGATGGCTCTCAGCTCATAGACCCTCCACAAGAGGAGGAGGAGGAGATTGCTCTGGAGACTGGGGAGTGAGGCCCTTGGTGACAGCTGACACCCCCTTCCTCTCCCGCTGGTGCGTGTGGGTCAGAGGTCGGCAGGGTGCCAGCCATGGGAGGCCATGACCAGCTTGTAGCGCAGATCAGGAATCTGGGTGGGGCAGTTGTGATGCGAAGACCCCTCAGGTTTCAAAACTACAGTCGTGTCCACCAGGCCTCGTCTCCCTTTGGGATTGTAGCTCTTACTTGTACCCGTTTTTGTGTTCCATTAGGCAGATCAGCAGTTGGTGAAGAAAGGAAAGAGCAAAGTTGGGGATATGTTGGAAAAAGCTGCTGAGCTACTGATGAGCTGCTTTCGGGTCTGTGCCAGTGACACGTGAGTCGGGGCTGGAGACCTCACCACGGCTCCTGGGTCGCCACAGGCCCTCCGTCCCTCCCTGTCGGGCTTGCTGTCGGCTTTGCACCTGCACTAGGCCCCCACACCCCGTGACTTTGGCTTTGCGAAGCCTTTGTTTTGTAAAGGAGAGAGGCCCCTCCCAGGCGGCCTGCTGCTGGCTCTGGGCTTGTCTGCGGCCATCCCTCTCTGAGCGCTCCTCTGCACTGGCGCTCAGGCAGGCCTCCCTCTGGCGGGAGCTTCCCTGAGCTTTCCTTTGTGTGAACTGCCGTGGTCTGCCTTCAGTCGGCCGAGCGCCCACCCTCCCCGTCGCCCTCCCCTCGTTAGAGGCGGCACCCCACCCTCTGCCTGGCAGGGAAGGGTCTTTCTCCCTGGCAGGTTTTCAGTGAGGCGACTCTGCTCTGCCTACTTGGGTTCAGTTTCTCCTGTTTAGGGCCCATGTATTTCCTCGGATTAGTAAGTTTATGTTTTTTACTAGGTTTTTAAGTTTTTGCATTCTTTTATTTTTCAACTTTAAAAAAAAATATTGTCCCTTCATTCTGGGCGATTTGTGTTGGCTGCCTGCAGGGTGGCTGCTCTTAGTTGCCATTACTTACCTTTTAATTCTAGACTTTCTAGCTGATTCTATTTTAGAGTTTCCATTTTTCTCCTAAAATTCCATCTCTTTATCCATCTTGCCACATTTATTGGATTGTGAGTTTTAGGAAATCACGTCTGTGTCTCTGTCATCTCTGTTTTAGGTATACATACATATTTTTTCTGTTTTTACTGAGGCAGGGTCTCACTCAGTTGCCCAGCTTGTCCTGGCCTTAACCTTGCGATCCTTCTGCCTCAGCCTCCTGGGTAGCCGGGATCACAGGCATGGCCCCTGAGCCTGGCTTGGAAATTGTTATATAAACAAAGAAAATGGTTCCCAGAAGGTCTTCCAGCTTTCAGCTTCCCTCTCCTCACCCTCCCCAGCCCAGCCTCCAGCCCATTCCAGGGCAGCTGGGTGGCAGGGGACCCTTCCTGTCTCCAGGTACTTTCCCCTTGCGGCTCTGCCTGAGCCACTCCTCACCGCAGCACCCCCCTTCCTGCCCCACGTGCTGCAGTCCTGGCTGGCCGCAGGACTCTCACCCAGGGCCCCCCTTCCTGCCCCACGTGCTGTAGTCCTGGCTGGCCGCAGGACTCTCACCCGGGGCCCCCCTTCCTGCACCACGTGCTGCAGTCCTGGCTGGCCGCAGGACTCTCACCCGGGGCCCCCCTTCCTGCCCCACGTGCTGCAGTCCTGGCTGGCCGCAGGACTCTCACCCGGGGCCCCCCTTCCTGCCCCACGTGCTGTAGTCCTGGCTGGCCGCAGGACTCTCACCCGGGGCCCCTGGCAAGGCCTGCTCACAAACCCTCATGGCACCCTGCTCTTCGTTCCCTGTACTTGAAGGCAGCTCTGGGCTGATGGTGAATTGGGGTGTGTTGCTTCACCTCACACCAGGGTGCCCCTCGCACATCGAGCCCGATGAGCACTTGGTGGTGATCCTCAGGTTGGGTGCCTTTGACGAGGCAGTGGCTTCTCAGGTGGGATGCCAGGAGCTTAGCAGCTGAAGGGCCTCACGTGGGTGGGCCTGGCGTGGGTCAGGACTTGTGCAGTAGAGGACTCTGTCCCGACCGTGAAAAGCCACCTTAACATGGGGAATCTGCAGATATCTACTGAGGATCTAGTGTCTGGCACACACAAAGAACTGCTACAGGGAACAGTAAAAAGAAACGGGTTTAAAGGATGAAATATTAGAAAAATCTTCCAAAGAAGATCTGCAAATGGCCAGTGAACTCATGCAGGTTGCTAGGCCAGGCCACAGCGAGCTGCCACTCCACCCTCTGGGCGCTCTGGTCAGAGATGGCAAGTACAGGCTAGGACAGGCTGTGTCCCTGGTGGGCGAGGGCTCTGGGAACCTCAGCTTCCTCAGAGTCACCAGGTGGCCCTGCAGTTCCTCCTGGCTGCATCCAGAAGATGGCAGCGGCCAGAGGCCGTTGACCTGGTGCCGTCGCAGGGCACTCTGCTCGCTGCCTGGCCGTGGTTTTGAAGTGATGGTGTTGCCCTTCTCTCCTGTCACACTTGGAGGGAAACCCAAAGAGCAAATACCTCTTTTGCGGGCCACAGCCCTGTCATGGTCCGAGCCCATGGAGAGCTGTCGTCGCAGCCCACCAGGTGCCGTCCCACAGGCCGATGGTGCTTGTGTGCTCAACGTTGCTGGTGGGCACATGGGTCCTGGAGCAGCCTGTCCCCTGCCCACGAGCAGCGTGTCTTCTGTCCCGGCACCTTGTTGTCTACCCCACGCCTCACTCTTGGGTTAGCATTTCCGGCACACCGGGCCTCGCTCTGGCACCCCCTGGACAAGCTGTGTGGCAGGGGAAGCGCTGCACAGAGATGGTGCACGGCTGAATGTTAAAACACCCCACGACACTGGAAGGACCCTCAGGGACGCCACCCTTCTAGGGACTCTCTGCGCTTGTCTAGCACACCCTCTTTTGATCTGTCTCCATTCGTCTTTGTGTTTCACAGTCTCTTGGCACATGGTGCAGTTGCCTCGGGGGCTTGGGTTTCTCCTTGTCCCTTGAGGTGGATGTGCAGGGCAGGTCTGCATGGTGCCCGTGCAGCCCTCTGCGCCCCTCCCAGGCCAGGCTGCTGTGCCCCCAGTGCTGCCTCCACTGCTGCGCAGGCAGCTCCTGTGCCTCCTGGTGCCCATGCTCGGGGACCCAGGGGAGCTTTTGTGCCAGCTGAGACACCTCTCAGGAGCCCCCTGTGTCTTCAGGAGTTCATTCTGTCCTAGTGACAAGAGAAGATGCTTCTCACCTTCAGAAAAGCTCCCTGCAGGAGCTCTGACGTGGTGCTGCAGGCCTGCCCCTTTTTAGCGCCACCTGTTAGATGTCTGGTGAACGTGACCGCTGTCAGCCATCAGGCAGCTTATTCCGTGACTTGTGTCTGTTTCCTCGGTGACGTTAAGAACTTCATCTTCCCACAGTCGTGCTGGCATAGAGGACTCTAAGAAGTGGGGGATGCTGTTCCTGGTGAACCAGTTGTTCAAGATCTACTTTAAGGTATGCTTCTGCTGGAGTCTCTGAACTCCCTTCCGTCTTCCCCGTTAGGCCGCTATCGCTGTCCGTGATGAGCCAGCCCACCTGTCACTCATGGGAAGGGAGGGGCCACAGGGTCTGTGGTCCTCAGGGCCGGCCCTTGCCGAGTGCCTCCCACCTGCAAGGGGTGCTTCTCCAGTGTCTGACTGAAGACAGCCCCGTGAGGCCTGTACTCCCAGCCAGAGGCCCTCCTGGCAGCGCTGGGCCCTCCAGGGCGTGGCAGCTCTGAGATAGGCGTGGGTGTGAGTGGGCTGGAGGCTGAAGCATTTCTTACTGCCCAGAGCCAGCCAGTGAGGGCCCTCGGAATGCACGTGGCTGGGCCTTGTTCCTGCACGCCAGGGGTCATAGGTCTGACCTGGAAGTCCTGCCAGTGTGGCCTTCCTCCCTTGGCAGCTGCAGCTCCCCGCGGCCATGGCCTCAGGGCTTCCAGGAGGCGTCTGGTTCTTCCACCTGCCTGCTGTGGCTGTTGTTCTAACAGACATTTGTGACGGATTGTTATTTGTTATAGATCAACAAACTCCATTTGTGTAAACCCCTGATCAGAGCCATCGACAGCTCCAACCTGAGAGACGATTACAGCACTGCCCAGAGGGTGACATACAAGTACTACGTTGGACGCAAGGCCATGTTCGACAGTGACTTTAAGCAAGGTGTGCTCTGCTCTCCCTGGTGGGCACTGGAACAGCCTGGCTGCCCGGGGTTGCTTCAGAGAAGGCTCCTAGTCTCTCCGTCCTTGGGGACGTCCTTTCTGAGGCAGCTGAGTGTGACTTTCTCCAGTTTTCTCTCTTTGCCTTTGACTCTAGTGCGTGCAGGTTGTGCCCTGCAGGCAGAGGCCACCAGGGCGGCACTCCGCCTGGCTGCAGCCCAGCCCAGCGAGCATCGGGGGTCCCTGGGCACAGGCCAGATTTCCCAGAGGCTGCGTGTGAAGGCACTCGCGCCCCAGTGCCTTCTTGGACAGAAGCACCGTCGTCCCCTTCAGGCCCCTTGGCGTGTCTTCTGCCCACCATGTCTTCTGTGTGCCCAAGGCACACTTTGGAACTGTTAACCACTTCCTCTCACACCCGAGAGTCCAGGGCACAGCATCCTGCAGGCCACAGGCAGCCAGCAGCACTCTCATACCATGGTCTGTGGATCAGTCCTGGGCTTCTGTGGATGAGCTTTTCAGTTTTCCCACATTTTAGTAGACGGCGCGCCTCTGGGGAAGGGCTTCCTGGGGTCTTCCCTTGTCTCTGTTTTCCCCTTAAAATAGGAGCATCAGGGAAGGCACTTTTAATCATATTGCCTTGAGTTCTACCAGGGTAGCCACGTGGGTTTCCTCTGAGGTTCACTGAGTAGCAGTTTTGGATACTCAGGAGCCAGCAATGATTATTGAGAGTAATGCCAGGTGGCCCTTGTGTCTAGAACCTTGACAGATGAAGCGTTCCTCAAGCTTCTCACCCAACTCCTTCGTCTTCTGTAAAGACCCCAAGCGTCCTAGAGACTGGGTTTTGGATGCAGAGCTGCTCTGTGTGCCTCAGAAGCCTGTACTAGCCCGTCTTCTGCCTGGTGGCTCTCGAGGTGTTGGCTCCCATGTCACTGCTGGGAATTCCTGCTGCTCTTGGTGCGTTTAACTGGACGAAGTGTCTGAAGCGTGAGACCATTCTCACAGCTTCTTGTGACCACATTGTTTATGGAAAGAGGGAGTATTCAGAGTGTCTTGGTTGTTGGCCACACATTTCATCAATTATAATTTCAGGTGCTCATACCTCTTGAGGTGTCTTTGGCTCTAAGTAAAATAGAGGTTTCATACAAAACATCTGAAGTGCCCTGGATGACAGCAGAAAATCTCAGTGGATTGTTAGAAATGCGTTGCTGTGCCCTGGGGATTTGGACTTGGTTGTCTTGGGCATTGGTAGAGTAGCACATCTCTGGGGCAGTTGCCATTGTCTGATGTCAGGCTGTGGGATGTGCAGGCTTCATAACCCCATAGGGCTCCCTGTGGGCTCAGCTCCTGTCCATGACAGTCTTGCTCCCTGTGTAGAGTGGAAGCCGATTTTGCCAGGCATGGCGTGTTGCTCACGAGTGGAGGCAGAGGTGCTCAGTGCAGACCTCCCGGGCCAGGGCCTGCCGCCCAGCGAGGGAGTCTGTGTCAGATGGGTCCTCCTGGTTCTGAGGGTCTCTGGGCCGTTGGGTGGGGACTTGGTGCTGTCCAGGAAAGACTGCTGTGGCAGGCCATGTGCTTCTGTCTGAACCCCTGGCTCCCCAGTTCCTGAGCCACATTCAGATCACAGGCCCCCAGGTCCTGTCCTGCCACCTTCGCTGCAGGCCTGGGAGGAGTCTGTGCTCCTCCGGCTCGTCCAGCTTCCTGACGAGTCCCCACTTAGGACACAGTGCTGTGCAGTCAGCAGGTGATCCCCAGTGGAAGAGCTTCTTGGTATTCCAACATCTAGCCGTTCAGCTCTGACTCCCATGAAACCCAGGACCAGCACCTCACCAGCTCACGGCACAGTGGCTCACGCACCCGTCGTCTTCAGGAAGGCGCACGCGTGGGCTCTGAGCTGCATGCGAGCTTCAGGGGTGGTGCTGAGCATCTGTTGGGCCGTGGGTGGCTCATCTGCCTCGGACCTCTGTCTTCCCATGTCGGGCTTTCCGGGTTGAAGTGCTGACTGTGTGGCTCCCAGACCTCAGGCGAGTTGGCTCCCACCAGTCCCTTCCTGCACTGCCCTCCATGCCACAGGCCTGCCCAGCCTTCCTGGGGCTCTGGAGTCACGGGACATGCTTAAGAAGAACTGCTGGGGAAGGAGTGTAGCCGGCTACGCTGGGCCACGGGCTTCGCGGCACTGGAATGAGAGCTCTCGCCTTGCTTCAAGCGTCGCAGGGGGTGGGAGCTGGAGGGGCTGTGCCACGGCGGCCTGGCCTGCCGGACTGACCTGGCCTGCTCTCCGCAGCTGAGGAGTACCTGTCGTTCGCCTTTGAACACTGCCATCGCTCCAGCCAGAAGAACAAGAGGATGATCCTGATCTACCTGCTCCCCGTGAAGATGCTGTTGGTGAGCGGCTGTTCCTCTGCAGCCCCGTGGGCTTGCAAGGGTGCCAGGCGGGCCGAGCCAGCACTTCCAGGCCCTTCCAGCAGAGCTCTGCCTGTGTTTATCTCCCAGCAGTGACCAAGCCCCAGCCTTCACACTAGACATGAAACAAGTGTGTGCTGTTTTCATTTCTCCCCGAGGGCCTCGGTGCACAGCAGAGGGTTAACCAAGAAAGCAGAGTGTAATTGCAGTCTGCCTGGGGGGTCTCAACAGAAGAGCCCCGCCTGAGGAGTCAGGTGGCACTGCCCGAGTGGGGCGCCTCCTTCCACATCTGGAGAAAGTGGCGCCTGCTGGTGGCCAAAGCGTGCATCGCCCAGGGTGGCTTGTGGTGACAGCAGCTGTGCTGCCCCGCCCCTCCCCATTCCACCCTCCTGTGGAGAGCAAGGGTGATGTCCTTCCTAAGTCCAGTGCGTTTCCTGGTGTCCATTTATCCTAAGTGATAAGACACACAGAAGGTTGCCGTCATACAGTTCCCAGCTTTCCTGGTTTTTACTTTCCTTCCTATGCCCTGATGAGTTTAATCCTCCTTCAGCTGCTTCAGGAATTCTAAGGAACTGGGCTTGCGATTGTCTTAGCTCGATTCTTTGATAAGCTGTCCCTGAGGACAGGCTGCTGGAGTGACAGCGCCTGGGGGGAGCTAACTCTCTGTCCTAGGGCCACATGCCGACGGTGGAGCTCTTGAGGAAGTACCACCTCATGCAGTTTGCCGACGTGACCCGAGCTGTGAGGTAGGTCCCCACGCTTCCTGCAGGAGCCAGTGGGCAGAGGTTGCACACTGCCTGTGAGGGTGGCGTTGACGCACTCTCTCCCGGCCTGCCCCACCAGCGAGGGCAACCTGCTCCTGCTCAACGAGGCGCTGGCGAGGCACGAGACCTTCTTCATCCGCTGTGGCATCTTCCTCATCCTCGAGAAGCTGAAGATCATCACCTACCGGAACCTCTTCAAGAAAGTGTGAGCAGGGTGCACACCTGGGGCAGGTGGTAGGGCGGGACACACCTGTGGCTCACTGCCACACCAGCTCAGGCCCTGGCTCGGGAGTGGTGGCAGAGCCTTGCCCTGTGGGCAGCATGGCGCCCACTGCTCCTGTCCTCGGAGGGCAGCCAGCCAGCCTCGTGGTGACTGGTGTGTCACAGGGGAGATACCAGGTCTGCTCTTCTGGGGCCTGTAGCCATAGGCTCTCGAGGTTAGACTTCAGACAAGGCAGACCTTCCTCCAGCTGTGGGTAGGCTGTCAAAAATGGCATCACCTGAGCCTGCAGGACACTGGGCAGGCACATCCTGGTGTCAGAGCCACTGACAATAAGAACCTCAGCCTCAGCGAGATAGTTACCAAGTGTATAAATGTTCTGTTTGTACTAGCAGGTTTTATTTTTTCCCCCAAGGAGTACCAGGGATTGAATTCAAGGGCACTTGATCCCTGAGCCACTTCCCCAGACCTATCTTGTATTTTACTTAGAGACAGGGTCTCACTGAGTTGCCTAGTGCCTCACTTTTGCTGAGGCTGGTTTTGAACTTGAGATCCTCCTGCCTCAGCCTCCCAAGCCACTGGGATTACAGGCTTCAAATAGGAAAGTCAGGTTATGTTTCATAGTCTTATTTGTAGATTGTGTTTCAGGATGTATGTAGTTAGTAAGTGGAAACATGTTCATTCCTTCTGAACCCTGGTCCATTGCAAAACGTGTCTCTCTCTGGCTCCCAGCCCTCCTCCTGGCCTTTGAAGTAGCCCCTTGTCGGGAGCTGCAGTGTCCTGTCTTCCCTCTTGCAGGTATCTGCTGCTCAGAACACACCAGCTGTCTCTGGAGGCCTTCCTGGTCGCCCTGAAGTTCATGCACGTGGAGGACGTGGACATCGACGAGGTGCAGTGCATCCTGGCCAACCTGATATACATGGTGCGTGGGCCTCGCTCTGGGAGGCAGCTGCTCCCAGTAGGGTGATCTGGAATTCAGAGCCTTCATGTGGTGGTGGTGGTGAATTTAGTGAGCAGCCTTTTGCCTTTGCAAAGGTATTTTGTCGTAGAAATACCACCCACAGGGCCCTTGGGCATGAGGGTGGGTGGTGCTTGCCCCCATCAGCTGAGCTGCGCCAGGACTGCTGCAGACTGCTCATGCCCGGCGTCTTGGCTGTGATTTGGGTTCGGAAGTGCAAACCAGGTCCTCTTTTCTCTCCTCCAGGGTCACATTAAAGGCTACATATCCCATCAGCATCAGAAGCTAGTTGTCAGCAAGCAAAACCCATTCCCTCCGCTGTCGACCGTGTGCTGAGGCTTGCAGGACCCTCTGGGCAGAGAGTGGCTCTCATCTGCAGCTGTCTTGGGCTTCAGTCAGCTCTGGGCTGCACCGTTCTCTGCAGCTGGAACCTTCTGGGTGCCTTCCCAGGGTGCTAAGACCAGTTTGCCCACACCCTGAGCGTCCTGAACCCCTTGGCGCTCTGTGAGCGGTGGCTGTGTTGGGGCTCCTGAGGGAGGCCTGGGGCTGCAGCTCGCTCTGCTTCCCCAGTGCTGTCACAGGGGCCGTCTTTGTGACTTTTTGTAGCTCTTTCTATAAAAAAGGATATTTTGAGTTGTTATCTTCTAAGATATGTCTATTTTTATTAAATCTGAATCTTCATGTGATTGCAATGCTTGGCTAACTTAGGGTGTCTTTTTAGAAGCAGGGTTTAGTTTGACTGTTTTCCAGCTCTCTCAGCTTGTGCGGGGGCCTGCTCAGCTGCCACAGGCTGATCTGCCCCCGGGATAGGAGCTGTTTCCTCGGTTCCGGTAGCAGGAGGCCTGAGAGCAGGCCTCCTAAGCTGCAAGTGGCCGTCCTTCTTTCTCTTCCAGGACTGAAGTCCCGCTGGTCAGGACTTCCCCCTACAACTACCTCTAACCTTAGTTACCTCCAGAGACCCTCCTCAGGCAGCCCCCCTGGGTCGGGCACACGTAGCCCTTGGCTCTTCCAGGATGTACCTTTCCTGTTTATGAAATGCTAAAGAGGAAAGCTCCCACGTCTGGGAGCTGCAGAGAGAAGCATTCTAGAGTGCGTGGATTCCCTCTTGCTCCAGGGGCCATGTGGCTCGGAGCTCGCTCTGCCTGGGCTCCACCAGTGTCCTCCTGCTGGGCTCTGTGGTGTGGAGCACAGCGTCCTTCCTTTGCTCATAAACCTGCAGTCTGGTCAGGACGTGCCTGCGGTGGGGCAGAATGGCTCTGCACCCGCAGCAGTCAGGGAGCAGGGAGAGGAGCGCACGTGCAGAAGAAGAGTCGTGATATCAGCCCCCTCCAGCCAGGCTCTGCCCCTTTAGGCCGTCCAAATTATGAGTCCCCCAAAAGGGTCACTGCACTGATGGGTCACGGCTCTCACGTAGCTCATGGTCTGATTTCACCTCTGGACCTGACTGCATTATCACAGGAGGTAGTTTTTGTTTTATTTTGTTCTATTTTTGTTTTATTTTTTGAGAGGCAGGGGCTCATGTCCAGACCACAGCTTGACCTGTCTGCTGAGTCTAAGCTGGCTTCCAGCTGAGTGTCACCTGTGACCGCGGGTACAGGGGGGTATGAGCCTGCAGATTCCTGCTCCACAGAGCTGCTCTCCCTGCCATTGAGCTGTGGTGAGCCCAGGCTGTGGCCGGGTGTGGCCTCTTGCTGGTGAGTCCTGGGCTGGCCCATGGCTTTCTCCCCCACTCTGCATGTTCCCGGGCCTGCTCCCTTGCTGAGTTGCCTGTGGAGATCTAGTCCTCCCACTGGGAGCAGGGGCCATGGGCATCCTGCAACTTCTGACCAAAATGATGATCTCGTGGTAACCTGTTGGAACGTCTGTGAACAGCCCTGGATTTCATTCTGCTCAGCAGCAGGAGAAGGCTAAGGCTGGTCAGCGTCTCAAGGTGGCTCACCGAGCAGCAGTGACACCCCCAGCCAGGGACTGACGGTTGGAGGTGAACACGGCTGCACTGAGCAGTGGAGGGACTGCAGTGCGCAGCAGCGTGTGTGGACCGCTGGTGTCCAGGCCTGTGTGCAGGGACAACACCAGGGAGTTGAGCTTGATCCTGGCTGAGAGTGCCCTGGTTCGGCCCTTTTTCTTTAACTTGTTAATACCACAGCCCTTTCAGATTTTATATTGAGATATGGTCTACATTGCTGGGGCTGGTCTGCAACTTGCCATCCTCGAGCCTCAGCCTCCCGAGTTGCTGGGATTTCAGGGATGCACGACTGTGCCCCACTAGTTTGGCCCTTTTAAAGCTGATCATAGCCAAGTTTTTGTTGCTCCTCTTAGAGACAAGGACATGGGGTGGAGTGGCAATCAGAGCCACCGGCTGTTGCAGCAGAGCACTCCTGGGGCCCGGAGGCTCCTCCACCCCGGTGCCTCGAGGCACCGCTGTCTCCTGTCTGGGTGCTCTTGGGCCTCCCTGAGCTGCCTCTCTGTAGTGCTCCTCTGGGGAGGGCCTCCTCCTCCCTCACTGGCTTCCAGTTGCACCTCCACCCAGAGCAACTGTGTGACTGGTGCTGGCTGAACCAGGCAGAATTGGGGGTGTTCTGCTGAGCCAGCTGCTCTCAGGCTTCTGTTTTGCTTTAGCTTTTTTGCTACTGTGACTGAAAGACCCAACCAGCACAATTCCAGAGGAAGAGTTTATTTGAGGGTTCGTGGTTTCAGAGGTCTCAATCCATAGAAGGCCGGCTCCATTCCTCAGGGCTGGAGGTGAGGCAGATCATCATGGAGGGGGAGTGTGGCCGAGGGAAGCAGCTCACATGGTGATCAGGGACCATATGCCCCATGTACACACCCCCATGCCCAGCTCCTCCAGCCACACCCCACCTGCCTCCGGTCAGCGCTCAGTGACCCCCTCGGGGATCAATTCACAGATCAGGTTAAGGCTGTGGCCCAGTCACTCCTCCTCCAGACCTTGCCCCATCTCACACGTGAGCTTTTGGGGAACACCCCACATGCAAACCTTGGCCCATTCCCAGGGTGTTGACCTGCTGTGTGTTGTCAAGACACGTTCACGGACGGGACACCAGCAGAGCCTAGACTTGGGAGAGGAGGCGATGCCAAAACCAGGAGGGTTTATGCTGACCGGCTTTTTTGTTTCACTTGAAACCTTTTTGCAAGGTCTCTGGGTGAAAAGTTCCAAGGAAAGAGTACCACAGCTTGCTGCAGCGGCCTGGCAGGTGTGGGGGCTCGGGGCCCCTCCCAGCCCTTCTCTCCCAGTGAAGATGTTACCGCTGTTGACCGGTGACGAGTCCTTGCTTCCCCAATGTTGAAGAATAACACCAAAGAAGCACGCCAAGGCAAGGTCAGAGTAGAAATTAGAAGTTTATTAAAGGACAGCAGAAAAGACTTCTCCTGGAGGAAGAAGGGGACCCAAGAGGTGGAATCCGTGGAAGGGATGTTGTCTCCCCTTTTTATAGTTCTTTCAGTGATGGAATGTAGGTGGGAAGGCCCGAGGGGTGGGACACAGGTGGGCCAAAGAAGTAATCTGGTCAGGAAGGACTTGAGTCAGCACCTTTTTGCTGGGGGCTGTTCATTAACATTTCTTTGAGGTGGACTTTGGCCTAGGGCCTTTTCGGGACTTCCATGAGTTGTCCTGTGTTTTCCCTGAGTCATTCTCCGCATGGTCTCCATTTTAGATTTCACTCAATATTAGACCCGGATTTATCTAACTACACTGACTACCTAACTTTAAATCTGGCTTCATTCCCCCCTCTAAGTTGGGAACTCCTTACTGCTGTAAGGAAGGGGGGCGAAGAGGATCTTTCTGGCTTTTTCAGGCTGAAAAGGGACGATGTGGGGCAAGCAGTTTGGAGTCCCCCTTTAAAAATCCGGTCTATCGAGTGGTCCATGATAAAAGTCCGATTGAGAAGTAATAGTCTGGAGGGCCATTTGAGTGATGGGTGGTCTATAAGAGAAACAAGAATTCATTAGTACTGGAACCATATTGATGCAGCAATAAATGCCATAGCACAGGAATATGCCAATGAGTATGATGGCAAAGACAAAGACTAACAATGTTTTCCACCAGGAAGTACCAAGAACCAGGAGCTAAGATATTGTTTCCATGACAAAGTTGCTGAGGACATGGCTTCTATCTGAGCATGTAAATATTTAAGGACATTTGTCACATTGCCAGAAATGTCAGGGATGTAAACACAACATTTAACTTTTAGGGTTACAGATGTCCTTTTCCTTAAGATACAGTTTAATAATTTAATGTCATCTGATCTTGCAAAATCCTTTTACTAGTATGACCTCTGTGTCTAATAGAGAAATCTTTAATTCTGTTACTTAGGGCTGGATAACCATACTTGCAAACACTAAGCCTACCTGTGTAGGTTAGAAATAAAGGCCTTAAACTAAAAACTACTCTGGCAGTTCCTTTTGATAGTTATCAGGCATTCCTGTCTGAGAATCTCTTTTGTTAGCCTCCAGTTTACTTATTTTTGGAAGTTACATTTAACTATTGTTATTATTTAAAATGCCCAGGGATAGCTGTGTTTTGGCTTTGACTGTCTTTGCTAAGTGTTTAAGATGAAGCAAGTCAAACTGACTTTTGTTTTTATCTATTGTTAACAGTCAGCTTCCCTGGGAGTCCTCGGGGAACTTCACAGCAGCTTCTCAGTTCTGCTAGTGCCATTGCGCTAGGATGGGTCCAGGCCTTGCTTGACCATGTGGCTTCCCTTGGAAGCATCAGGGATGTCTCCCTTTTCTGATGACCCTCCTCTTCACAGCAAATGCACTGATTGGCTTTCTGTCCTCCACTGGTCTCATTAATCTCCCTGATCGGGAGGTTATGTGGCCTAGAGTTGCAAAGCCCTTTGGAGAAGTCCCCTATTCCCTGATTCAGACTGACTCAGAGGGCAAGAGCCAAATATTGGTTTTCTTGGCCCTTTTAATTTAACTAATTTTAAAACTTAATCTTAAACATCCAGCAAATAAGTTTCAATAGCCTTATACTAAGAGTACTGGGCTTTAATGTCTATCTCTCTCTCCTGTAGGTGATAACTCCTTATCTTAAATTAACCCAGGTTGTGTGTTCTTAAAGCAGTACCTCTGCAAAACATTAACAGGCAATCTTAAATCATTTATAAGCAAACTACAAAATAAAACTAACTAGGGTAAAAACATATTTAGTTCATGTAATAGCTACCTTGAATTTTGGTAGAGTTATACATTATAATCCCTTGTTTGAGATCCTGGTAATCGTGACAAAAACCAACTTTTGGACACAACTTTAAATGTACTGAAATCTGGCCTACTTCTTCCATAGTTACTTTCACATGTAGTGAGATGGGACAGAGCCTTATCTCAAGTAAGGCAGGGCTCATCATAAATCTTAAGTACTGTAGTTCTGAAACTGATCTTTGCTTTTTAAACGTCATTTTACAAAGCCTACATAAATTGTTGCTCAAGTTCACATGAATATTAGCTAACACAATATAATATCACACCTAAAACATGAATTAAAGAAAGGCTGAAAGCCTTTAACCTTTTGTAGAAAAGTAGCAAAGTACTTTTGTGTTTTGCAATAAAACCTTCACACAGATTAGGCTCTCATTAACTTAAAAATACATTTAAATTGTATCTCAGTGTAAAAAGTAACATAGAACTTTACATATCTTATGGATAACAAGTCCAGTTATAGAACACAAATGATATAAATAAATCAACATGTTTTTCTTTTTAAATCTAAAATTACCATACAATTTTAGAACACCAGCTTGATATAATGCTCTTTCTAAAGCTTCTACCTTACAGACTTGTATACCTGGAAGATATGGACACATTAACACCACAATTACATTGATGTTTTTATATTAATCAAGTTTAGCTTTTTAAAGAAATAACATGGCACAATTCTCTAAAAACAGTACTTGTTTAACCAGCTGTTTAATTTCTTTAAGATTACTCGCTCAAAAACTTACACTTATAAGCAACTTACACAGACCTTCTTTATATCATTTACTTAAACCCTCTTAATTACTTAATCATATAGACTCTTATCCAGAAACACATTTTCCCTCTATTAAATCCATACCTAGAAACTTCTAATTTTTCTTTTTCATCTGTTAACCTCCTCCTGTTCACATTTTGAAACAATACTTGTAAATTTTTGAATTTAAGCAGATTTAACACTTTATTAGGGCCTTTTTGAACATCTAGAAAAACTTATAAGCTTAATTTTAAAGACATCTTTACTTTCATCTGTTTACCAAATTTAAATTGAACCATTTGAATCACGTGAATCAAAGATATTTGGATCCATTTTTTAAAAATTTTTCATGAGCGCTCCTCATCTGTCAATTGTCATATCACTGCATGATATATGGACATACACACAGACATACCGACATACAACACGTAACACAAGTGTAACACAACACAATAGTAAAGGCCTTGTAACTTTTTCAGGTGAAATCTCATTGCAATGTTTAAAAAAAAAAAAAAAAACTCCAGTTGATCAAAAATAGAACTTAACTTGTCTGTAGGATCAAAATCATGAACTCAAAAAAAAAAAATACAGAATCTAAGAAAAAGCAAAAGTCCTACAAAAAATTGACCGGCCAGTAATTAGTAAATGCCATACAACTTACTCTTTGGTTTAATCTAGTTTGAGTTCCCATAAAAAGACACTTTACTCTTTTTTTTCTTGGGCCTCAGATCTGTCTCCTACTGAGTGCCCCAGGCTTCTTCTATTTGCATATCAACTTAAGTCCTGGCTGAGGTCTGGAAGGAACTGGGAAAACTGGAATTCTGAGCAGAAACCTCATGCCTAAGGCATTTAACCATAAGTCACAATTTTCAGGTTTGAATGTTGAAAATTATGATACAAGTTTAAGATACAATTTACAAAATTTCATACCTTTATATCTTCCCTACACTAGAAAAACTTGCTCACACAAAACTGAAAATAGGATCTCTCTTGATAATATAAAAGCCACCATCAGAAGAAATTTCTTTATGATCATTAAGTCACTTCCTTTGTTCTGAAGTTCCTAAAGTAGTATTAAGTTACATTAAATCACCTGAAAAAAAATCTTAAAGAGAACCACACACTACCATGTATATCCAAAATTAAGCTTTTAAAAATTTCCAAGACTGTTGCTATTCAATGTTATTTCAATAAGCCAGACCAACGTTCCAATTCAACATTTTTTTCCTAAATCTTACACACTGAGGGGAACAGATACCATATCATAATTTACTATCCTTGCCCAAGTTAATGCACTGGTACACCTAGTGAAATCTTCTCAGGCTACCCAGTTCAAAATAAAACTAAATGATTGGGAGTTACTTGCCAACTTGGAAGTAGAGTTCTTTTAATTTTCTATCCTAAGTATTTAAGTTCTCCGGCATGAATTATCTGGAATCACAAATTAAACAATTACCTAACCCCAACTTTTAACTGCAAGATTATGCAATGCTTCAAACTCATTTAGATACCAGGTTGTTACAATAAAAAATCTTTTAGACACACATTTAGCCAAGATCATCCCCAAGAAACAATCTATAATAACCTTTAAAATAGACCAGATAAGAAAAAATCTCTCCAGGTTTTTAACTTCCATTTAATTATGACTCCTATCAGTGGCACCATAGATTTCCCATGAGTGGACCAGATGTTTTCACAGAGGGGCAACTATAGGTGTAAAATCAAGGGTCTCAGTGTGACTGACTTTACTGCATTCAGTGTCCCTTCTTTTTAAGTGGACAGAGATGGAGCAATCCTTACAGTGCAGGGAAGAATGAGGAAATTCCCCAAAGCGAAAATGGCTCTGGCAGCTGCTGGGAGTCCCTCAGTTTCCCCTTTTACTTACAGGATTAGCTCCTTTGGATAGATCCAATCCCAGGCAATCTGGCATATCTCCTAACTTTCCAGTAGAGTCAGTTTTTATCTGCCTTAGGTCTTGAAGGGGGACGGGGGTATGTACTTTGATTGGCCCAAATTTTTCTCTTGATTCTTTTTCCTCAGTGAGTCCAAAATTTTTTCTCTTCATGGCAGATATCATAGCTAAGTCTACTTTACACTGTTGGCATAATTTAGGATTTTCCCTTAGAGCAAAGAAAATCTGAACATACAGCACCTCACACCATTTCCTTTTTTGTAAATTTTATCAAACTGTAAAATTGTATTAAAATTGATATTTCCCTCTGGTGGCCAGGTTTCTCCATCAGAGAGTTTGTATTGAGGCCAGGCCAAGAAAATGAGGCGCTTTTTCTTGAGCGTCTGAGGTTCAAATTTATCCCAATTTTTCAATACGCAGGCTAGTGGTGCACCTGGCGTATTGGAGAGAGAGAAGCTCCCATCTGAGTGAGAAGAAAACAGGACTCAGGCACCCACGCCGCGCCAGAGAAAACTGTTCTCATTAGGGACGTCTCCCTAAGTTTGAGCTTCCTAAACGGTCCAGAAAACCCGTCTCTCACCTTGCTTTGCCAAGGGGTTTCTGGTCCCCTTTAGCAAAGTGCTAGGGTCTCAGTTTGCCCTGTGCCAGAGACCCTGGGAGGATTCAGACTTAAGGGCATTACTGCTTATCCTCCGGCCACTAAAAACCCATTGCAAAAGAAAATCATGCGCTCTTTCATTGCCTTTGCTCTGTAGACTAAAGGAGCCGCCTAAGTGTTAAGGGATATCTACTGGTTGTAAGGTAGCAGATTACCCGAGGAGTTGATTCTAAAAAGGCCTCTCTAGCAGCTTAGGGAACACAACACATTTTAAACATTGGGGCGGTAAAACAGACTAGTGAAATTTACCTATGCATCTTAGAGAACCTGGGCAGATTTTACTAATTATCCCATGCCTTTCTCAGTCCTACAACCTGAATTGCTAACATTTCTGACCTGCGAAGGAAGGGGAGCATGCAGGAGGAATGGATGCGAGGTTGGGAGTGTTGCATGGCCCATACGGAGGCAAATGTGATTGGGGCTTTCCCTCAGTGCCATTCATCTACTGATCACCCTAGATACCCCTGAGGGCTGTCGGAAGGGGGCTCAAGAGAAAGGAACCTTAAGAATCGTCTGAGTGTAGCCCAGACCGGAATTCCGCAGTTGTTCCAAACTCCTTCCTCCACCTCCACGCATCCGAGGCAGATCGGGATTCGGGACACTGTGTACTCACGCCAATTGCTCTCCGGGCCCAGACAGAAAAGTTGGAAGCGGCTTTGACAGAACCCAACATGCCTGCTCTGTATTGAACAGGTGATTGAGAGCTGCCTAGGCCGGGAAACCTCTCACCCGAGAGTCTTGAAGAGTGGCGGCTGCACTAATTGCGTTTAAGTAGCCGTCGGGTGCCCACCTTACCCTCCAGAAATAAAGAGAGAGAAAGATGCACCTCAAACAGACATGGGGTGCGTGCACTTACCTCGGTGTAGAATCTCGGTCTGGGACCTCCAATATGTTACTGCTGTTGACCGGTGACGAGTCCTTGCTTCCCCAATGTTGAAGAATAACACCAAAGAAGCACGCCAAGGCAAGGTCAGAGTAGAAATTAGAAGTTTATTAAAGGACAGCAGAAAAGACTTCTCCTGGAGGAAGAAGGGGACCCAAGAGGTGGAATCCGTGGAAGTGCGGTTGTCTCCCCTTTTTATAGTTTTTGGTGATGGAATGTAGGTTGGAAGGCCTGAGGGGTGGGGCACTGGTGGGCCAAAGAAGTAATCTGGTCAGGAAGGACTTCTGAGTCAGCACCTTTTTGCTGGGGGCTGTTCATTAACATTTCTTTGAGGTGGACTTGGCCTAGGGCCTTTTCGGGACTTCATTAACATTCCATGAGTTGTCCTGCGTTTTCCCTGAGTCATTCTCCGCATGGTCTCCATTTTAGATTTCACTCGATATTAGACCCGATTTACCTAATTACACTGACTACCTAACTTTAAATCTGGCTTCAAAGACACCAGTCTTGCTGGTCACCTGTGTCTTGGTTCCTGGCTATCTGTTTAAACCAGAGCGAGTACCTTGTGACCTTGGTGAGAAGGAAGGTGCTGAGCACCTGACCTGGCGCTGGGCCCAGGATGCCTGTGAGGAGCCAGGTGCCCCTGTACCATGACTGTGCAACCCTCCACCCACTGCTGCCACAGGGCCCTCACAGCACCTTCCGGTGGTGACAGTCACGTTCAGGACCTGCTCACACTCCTCCCTGTGCAGTGTGTGACTGGCAGCCTCGTCAGTGTGCCATCCTGTGGTGCCATTGAGCCTCCAGCATGAGGAGGCCCCCCCTGCCCCTCGGGTGCACAGCCCCTCTCGGGGGTGCAGACGGGAGCATCCTTCTCCCCGACCCCATGGGTACCCTGGGTGCATGCACCTGCACTTGATGCTAACCAGAGGGCCCTGGCCGGCTCTGAAGTCCAATGCCATGGACAGATTTGCAAGGGTGAAATGGAGGCCGTGTGGAGCCTGCTGCCAACTTGCCGCAGTCTGGCTGGGCACAAATCACGAGCCACCGAAGCAGGAACAAACTCCCCCAACGCCACGCACGCGGCACCTTCTCCCAGGACACACCACACCAACCAGAAATCCCTCCTCCGGAAATCCCTCCTCCCGCACTTCCCCAACCAATGGGAACTCTCCGGGAATCCCACGAGACCGAGGTGGACAGCAGGGGTCTAATATACAATTGAATACACAGCTTAACATAACCATTATCATCTCAATGGCTCTCAACCTCTCCCACTCCATTCTGGCAAAGATGCCATGCGTCATTCCGACTCGGCTGTGGCTCTCAGCACCAACTGCTGCCTGCTGTCCTTCACTGTGGATCTGGGGGCCGTGCACAGGAGAGCCTGGTGCTCATTCCAGGGCCTCCCCTCACCCTGTCCTTGAGCGCAGTCGTAAGAACTGCCTGTGGAACAAGCCGGGGTTTGAGAAAGGGCCGGGGACAGAGGCCGTGGCCAGGAGCCCCCGGCTGCTGGCCTGCTGCTCAGCAGAGTTCAGGTGGCTTTGTTGCCCCAGCACCTAGGGAGGCAGAGCCAAGACCAGCTTGTTCTTCAGCTCCAAGACCAGCTCTTCAGCTCCATGAGGGCACCCTGCCAGGCAAGGCGGGCCTCTCTGGCCCACCACCGCAGGGAAGAAAGGCAGGGCAAGTGAGGCCTCACTGGGGACTCCAGCCTGTGCCCTGGGCCAGCCACACCAGCTGCTGTCAGTCAGTGTCAGGCACCCTTTCCCCTCACACTCGAGCTGGCTGGCGATGGTCGCCATCTTGTGTCCCCTCTGCCGCTCTGCATATTTCACATATGCTTTCTGATTTTTCAAGCATCTCAGGATCATTGAAGCTACATTTAGCTCCATCTTGCATTAGAAACAAAAATGCCAGCTTCAAGACCTTCACTTTGTTCCTACATGTGATTGTTACTCTGCAGTGTGATCGTGCACAGTTGGTGAAACAACACCAGCTAGGTTTCTCACTGAGACTTGTGTGCCACCCTGAGCACATGCTTGTTGTCAGCAGAGTTCTCGCGTATTATAACACACCACAGAAGTCTGGCTTTGGGACTTGTTAACTTGACCTTCAAAAAATTAATCTGCACATAAAGAGGTCTTGTGGGTTTGCAGGATTTGGTGGCAGCGAAATCAGGGGGCTGGGGATGGGGCCAAAGCCAGCCAGCCAGTGTTTGTCTCCTGCCCACCACTGATACAGATACCAGACCTGTAGCTCAGCAGGTCTAAGCTTCTGTTTGCTTAGGTATTCATGGGGGAGAAACCTCCCAGCGGGCTGGAGGGACAGGCTGGTGATGTGCACCAGCCAGGGGTGTGGGAGTGCGTGGCCTTGCTCAGCCTCTGCAGCACAGCGTCCAGGTCTGCTCCTAGAACACAGGGCTCTGGGTGCTCAATGTCTGCAGCCTTCAGGGTCACCAGGCTCATGAAGCAGAAGCATGAAATGATGAGAATAAGGACCGACCATGGCCAGGACTGCTGCGGGCATCGCAGACACTCAGGGTAAAGCTGCATTCCAGATGCGCCGAGAAAGTCAAGCAGAAACTGAGAAGATGTGGAAGGCCTACCATATCCAGCTCTCAGGCAACAGCTGGGAGATGTGCACAAAGGGTCACGCAGGCTGGACACTGGGGGAATGACCAGAGTGAAACTCCCAGAAAGGAGATGCCCCAACACAAGCGGGCATCACCTGCATGGGCCTCCGACACTCACCACACGTGGGCTTAGAGTCCGCAAAACGCCGTGTGTTGGGGGACAGGCAGGAAAACATTAGAAAAGTCAACCGCCAGAATTCTCCCCAATTCGATTTAAAGTACAGGTCAAGCACCCCTTGTCCAGGAATCTGAAATGCTCCAAAACCCAGCGTTCTCTAGCTCTGCCACGACACTCAAGTTTTGTATTTTGAAACATCTTAAATTTTTGGATTAGAGATGCTCAACCAATAAAGTCTACGTAAAAATTCCCAAATCTGCAGAACTTCAAAATGGAAACACTTTGGTCCCAAGTAGAGCAGATGGGTAGCAAATGCGCACGGTCGGCAGACGCAAGACCTGAGTGTGGGAAGAGGGAGGCAGCCGAGGCCGCAGGATGCAAGAGGGACCAACCGTGAGGAGGAGATCCGGCAGTGGCAGATGCGGGAGGCACCGCCCCGCTGTAGGCAGAGGAGGGAACGCAGCCCAGAGCCTGGGGTCCAGGGTAGGAATGAAGACTCTCCAGGCAACGGGGCAGTTCAGGAGGCCGCTGGCTCAGAGATGAGATGGTGAGGGGCGAGGCACATCCCACTGCAGGCTGAGGCTTGGGGCCGGCAGCAGCGGCTTCCCTGGCCCCGGGAGAGAAGCCGAGAAGTGCAGGGTCAGAGCCAGTACGCCAGAAAAGGGGGCAGAGTGACAGCCCACCATCCAGCAGAAAGCAGGGGCGACAGGCCCAGGCCCTCGGCAGTTGCCGCAGAGTGGAGTTGGAGAAGGCCCCCGCAGGGCCACGGCCTTGGAGGCGTCCACGCGCTCAGGGCCACGGCTTCTGAGCTGCCTCCAGGACTGCGGCTCCAGCTGCCCCGGGGTTCTCCCTGCTCACCCTGGGGCTCGCACCCCGAACCCTGGGACACCCAAGCGGCTCGTGGTGGAGAGTTGGACGACCACTCCACCAGCCTCCGCCACTGAGGCTTGCCTGGCGCACTGATGGGCAGACCACACTAAGGATGCTGCAGGTGGGTCTCGGTGAGCTCAGGGAGGAGGGTGGAAGGTCACCAGGCTGAGAGCCAGATGCCAGTTCTGTCCCTTCCACCCAGGCTGGCCCCGCACCGCAGCCTGGCTCTGTTCGCTTCTGCTTCCACCCTGCTGCCCGGGCGTCCCTGGTGGACACAGGCCAGGGAAGGGCTGGCCCCCAGGATGGAAGGTGGAAAACACCGGGCGCCAAAACTCATCCCGCGGCCTTCCCTGACAGAACGGTAAGACTGTTCTGTGGAGTCACACACACACAGAATGAAACACTGGCCCGAGGCAGGGGCAGGAGGTGCTGGGCACTTCCTGGGCAGGAGAGCCAGCTGTGGGTACTGCCGAGTCACGGTGGTGCAGTCGTCAGGAGCAGCTCGCAGGCTCCAGTCAGGCCAGTGAGCAGAGGGTGGGTGCCAAAAGGAACTCAGGCAGCAGAGCGCAGAGCGGGTTCCCACCAGGAGCCGCGGCCAGGCCACGAGCCCAGAGGCTCTCCTGCCCAGGCCTGGTCATGCGGCCGCTCTGCTCAGGGGGCCACTCATTGCTGAGGTACAGTGACAGCCCCTGTGGTCAAGGTCAATGCCTACTTGGTCTTTGAGGACGGCCCAGCTGAGGGTCCAGCCCTGGAGAGCCCTGGGAGCGGGGACACACCTGGCCAGGATCCTGCTGCGGGGCAGGAGTGTGACACCGCGAGCAGGGCTGGTTCTGGCGGGCATGAGGGCCTGCCCAGGCTCCTGGCCTGCTGTGGGCAGCAGCTCACACCAACATCTCCTCACTGTGGCACAACGCCAGGAGAAGGGCCAGGTCTTCCGGCAGACTGGGGTTGGCCGGTGGCCGGGTTTGGCAGCCTCAGTCCTCTCTGGGTGACATGGATTCTTAGCTGAAAAGAAAAAGGAGAACCCAGGAGGGCCCCTGAGGAGTGAGTGTCTGTCACCTCGCCTCCGACTCTGGCGCTTCAGGACCGTGTCCTCTCTCTCCAGCTGGTAGGTCCTCGTGAGAAAAGCCCAGGCCTAGGTACCAGGAGCCCGCCCAAGGAGGCTCCCGGCTTGTCCCTAGGACGCAACCTGGCCCTGGGTGCCGGCACCTTGTTTCCCACGGGCTGGGAGAGCCTGGAGGGCCCAGAGGGACAGGAAAGACTTGTTTCCTGAAGGAGTCACTCAACTGCTGTGCTAGAACAGAATATTCCGGAAGAAGCTGAAATGGAGGAAGAGCATCCATGGTCTAGATGGAAGCGAGTGAGTAACCGTGGCCGTGGGGACAGTGGCTGCCCTCCACGTACCCCATGGGACCCTGGAGCTCTGGACTAGGGCAACCCAGCAGGATGTCCACTGAGCCAGCCAAGCCTGGGGGCAGGGGGAGCAGCTTCGGAGACTCTGGGCCTGAGATGTCTGGAGAAAGTCCAGGTGGGTGCCGGGCAGCCGCAGGTATGAGAGGGGCCCACGCAGAGGCCGGTGGGGAGAGACCCTGGTGGAGCCCCAGCCGGGGACGGCTGCATCATGGGCCGGCACCTGCTTCTTGTGTTGAATGAATGATAATCAAAAGCAGCAAAACTTCATGAAAATAGAACAAATAGTTTCATTAAAATGGGAAAAGACGGAGGCTGACGGCCTTTGAGTGAGAGGGTATCAACACACGCCAAGTTTTCTCTAAAAGGTTGGAGAAAAGCAAAGCTCATCCTTAGTGAGTGAGGCAGAATACTAGACGGCAGGAGGAAGGAGGCGTGGGATCAGCCAGGCGGCTCTCCCAGGCCCGGGCCTTCTCCTGTGGAGAGGCCTGGTACACACACCTGTGTTCTGTGCAGTCTGTGCCTGGTGAGAGCACCTCTGTGGACGACTGCGGAACCCTGTGTGGGGCTTACAGGCTGGAGGCAGACCAGCCCCACGTCCAGCCGGTCGGTCCTGCTCTGCCGGGTGCAGACATCTGTCTACAGGTCTGCGCTCCACCGCCAGAGCCAAGCCCGCACCTGGGTGGTCCCAGGGGCTGCCGATGCGAGCTCAGGGCGCCTACGACTGGCGTCTGGCGGTTCACACAGGGCGCGGCTGGCTGCTGTCTCTTATAGGAGGGGCCTGCTCCCTGGCCTCTCAGGAGCCTCTGACCCATTCCCTGCATTCTGCCCGGGAACCCTCTAGGGTCACCTCTGGAACTGTGGCTCAGCTGCCTCAGGCCACCAGGAGGCCCAGGTGTCAACGCTGGAGAGCACTGTGGTGACGAGTGGTGAGTGTGGGCGCCTGCCATCTCCAAGGTGTTCGGTCAGCCACCGAAGCCTGAGGGTCACCGGGCCTCTGCTCACTGGCCCTCCAGATGAGGAGCGTCCTGTTGGCTGACCAAGGTGTCCCGGACTCCCCAGGAGCCTGCCGTCCTCTGGGGCCCCAGGCCCCCCTCTGCCGTGTGCTCGGGCGTGGGGGGCCCTGGCTAAATCTGCAGGTGTAGACGTGGCTGGCACAGTCAGTCGGGTCGACCTGGTGCCGCCTTCAGAAAGGGCTTGGTGCGTGCCACCCTGGGCACTGCTGTGAATCCTGTGGTTTCAGGGACCTCATGGACAGAACAGAGGCTCAGGGCCTTACGGGCGCTGAGTGCTATGCCTCCCCCTCCCCACTGAGGACTGAGGAGGCTGCTTTCTCCTGGGCTCAGCTGCCTCAGGCCACCAGGAGGCAACAAGAGGTCACTCAGCAAGTGACAGGGACATGCAAGCCGCGACAGGTGGCCACTCTGTGGACCCTGCCCTCTGCTCTGCACCTTTCAGATTTTGTTTGGGGACTTTGCCGTCCAGAGCGTGGACCTCTCCGCAGGCTGCGGGTCAGACCCTGGCAGCACCCCAGGAGCTCAGTTCCCCTCTCCCGCTCGGGCACGCGGGATCTGTGCCCTTGTTGGTGATGTTTCACTTTATTTTTGGTGCCAGAGATTGAACCCAGGGGCACTCACCTACCAAGCCACATCCCCAGCCCTTTTTATTTTAAGACAGGGTCTCGCTAACTTGCTGAGGCTGGCTTTGAACTCATGACCCTCCTGCCTCCTGAGCCACTGGGAGGACAGGCCTGTGCCTGGCCATTGGTGACTTTTTAAACACAGTTTGCTTCACGGTGGTAAAATGTATGGACCATGAAAGTGACTGAGAGCAGGTCACTCTGCTGCTGGCCCGTCTTAAAGTCGTCTTCTGACAGTGGTGGCTGCGGCTGCTCCTGGGGGCAGGTGGGGTGTGTCTGCTTTTCTGGGGCCCGGGCGGGTCAGTGAAGCCAGGGCACTCGTCCTGGGCGTCCTAACAGCCACGAATCCAGCCAAGAAGGCACTGGGGACCACAATCTTAGTTCCTGACTGGCAGGAGAGGGCCAGTGGGGTCACTTGGGCCTGTGGGGAGGTGCGAGCTCCAGGTGCCTGCCCGCGGGTAGGGCTGCGACAGAAGCAGACGCCCGCCTCTCCGGCTCCCTACTCTGGGCCAGGGTCATCTGTTTGCTCTGCGAGAAACTCTTACACACTCCCATGCCAAGGCCAGGGACAGTGAGAACCCCGAGGGACCATGGGAACACTGTGCGGCCAGCACCTTTGGTCCATGCGGATGGACAGCTGCCCTTGGCCGGAAGATCCTCTCGCACCACGCCAAGCTCTGCCGCACAGCCCAGCTCTGGCCGCCCTCTGGGTCCCGTCTATGTCCTCCTGAGCACTGGGATCTGCATGGCCGGGTCTCCCTGCAGCATGGAGCGCCACACAGCATTCCGTGAGAACAGAGAGTGCCTTGGAGCCCTAGGTCATGCAGAGTGCCGGAGGCGAGATGCCCTGAACATGCCCAGCCTGACCTGCCTCTGCCCCTCGGAGCTCCACCCTCCACACTGGCTGCCCCCTGCTGCTCCCGCCCTCTCCCCGTCCTGCATGCCACACTTGCTTACAGGGGCAGGTAGTGGGACCCCGCGGCCTCCCCCTGGACACTGGACCCTCAGCCTCACCACCGCATTATCCTGAGCTGGCTGTCTTGAGTGACAGGCACCAAGGAGCCTGTCCTCCTGGGGTGCATGGCTGGATGTCCCTGTGGTGAGGCCCCCAACCTGGGGGTGCATGCATGCTCCCCCGAATGCAGTGTCAGGGACCCGGACGCCTGCTGTCCTCTTATGGAGGGCCATGCTTTCCACCGCTGGCCCGCAAGATCGTGCCTTTACAGAGGTAGGTTAATGGCTGTCCCCAGGGCAGAACTCTGAGGCCCACCCAGTGACTGACAACTCCCACAAAGTGTGTGCTCATGATGGCCTCTGTCTGATCTTGCCTCCGCACTCTGCATGACCTAGGGCTCAAAGGCACTCTGTTCTCACGGAATGCTGTCATGTCTGTGTGGTGCTGCATCTCAGCAGGCTGAGCCCACAGGCGGGCACTCTGTACCCCCACCACAGAGTGGCCGTGGGAGTAGGGTTCTTGCAAAATGGAATTTTAACCCTAACCCTTTACACGGCCCCACCCAGGGTGGAACTGAAGGACGGCCGTCCTCTTCCTGGCACGGCTGCCTTCAGCCTTGAGCCCCATGCTTTGGTCATCTGTCCTTGGGCCTTCCACCGCCTGCCCATCCTGGGGGTGGGCGGAAAGGTGCCTGGGGACCCAGGGCACTCTGAGCAGGGCTGGGCTTGGCCCCAGGGTGGGTGGGGCTCCTGCACTGCCTGACTGGAAGGCAGCCCTCCCTGGTCCTGGTGGGGGACCCGGGCCTCACACGCAGAGGTCAGGAGGCGGTGGGCAGGGGGCGGTGGGCAGGGGGCGGTGGGCAGGGCAGGGCCTCCCTGCGCTTGTGCAGTCCCCTCACTCTCAGCAGAGAGACAAGCAAGCCCTGCTTCCCGGCCACCTTTGTGCCTGCTGCCCTCCACCCCAGGGTGCACCCCCAGACACAGCTCTCCTAGACAGAGGCCAGCCCTCCCCAAGGCAGTTCTGGTGGCAGTGGACTACAGGTGGCCCAGGGCATGTGAGGACAACGTGGGTTTAGTTTGATGGGAAAAGTGATGCTCAAGGGGGGATCACTGCAGGTCACACAGGATCAGCAGACAGAGGCTCCAATCCCACTGCAAGCCCGGGACCCCCACACCCCCTTGCCCTGTAGACTGCTGGCATCCCTGCCCCATGTCCGTCTTCCATTCAGAGCCTCCCCGGTTGGACTCTTCTGGACAGGTCAGTGGTGGACGCCTGCCTGTACCATGCGTGGAAGGGCCTGCTCTCTTGCTGGCGGGCCTTGGTTTCCTTCCCATGCGCAAGAACCTCAGGGCACAGGCCATTTGGTGACAGTGGCCTGTAGAGGGCAGACAGTGACAGGTAGGCTGGTGTACCTCTGAGCATCTGGACCTACACAGCGTCTCATCTCTAGAGGCAGGAGTCTCTGTCTGGGATTGCCTCGGGGACCTGGATGGATCCCGAGTCTGCTGCAGCCTGGAAAGTGCACCCCAGACATGACAGGCCAGCTGCCGAGGCCAGAGCCCTTTCTGCAGGAGGCTGGGAGCTACGCGGCGTCTGCACACCTGGGGGGCCTCGAGGCAGCCAGGCAGCGGTGTGTTTGAACACCCAGGCCCACGTGCACAGGCGGGGGCTGCCCCAGGCTGGTTCTGGGAAATCGAGTGCTGGTTCACATTGACTTTTCCTAACCTTCAAATGTTTGCAAACGGTCTGCCAGCTCCTGACTTTGGGGGAGTTTATACTAGAACTTTTAACTTTGCTTAGCAAAGTTTCGCAAAATGCAAGCTGTACAGAGTTTTGGAAAACAGGCACCACGTCCAGGCCGGACCGGTGTTCTACTCCAAAGGCAAGCTTGGTCTCCTTCTCCTGGAACTCAGGGCCTGGCGGCAGTGCTGAGTGCAGGACAAGCGCAGGAGAGGACCTAGGAGCCTGGCGCCCTCCAGCACAGGCTGTTCTCGTGGTGTGACATGTCATCAGAGTTCCAGAAACTCCCAGAATGGCCCCATCCCGAGACTCGGGGCTTAGTTCTAAGGCTTGGACCCAAAGGGCTCTAATCTCAGCAGGCTGAGCCCACAGGCGGGGGGTTTCCTGGTGAGCAGGCAAAGGGCAGGGGTGACCTCACCACACAGCCCGGCTCCAGTGACCGCTGTGTGTTAACCAGACGGCCGCCCAGGCAAGTGGTTGGGCCTGGGTCAGATGCCCCATTGCCTCGTAGTGAAAGGAATGAGAAGCCCCTTCCCCAGGACGTGGTGGGGAGGAAGCTCTGCTGCCCGCAGTTCCCCACCGTCTGGTTCCGGGAGGTTAGTGGGAGAGAAGCTGGCCAGGGAGGGGTCGGCGTCAGAGGGGCGTCTGGGCTGACCCTCCCGACCCCATGGTGCACGGGGCTGACTCCTGGGCTGCTGCCGCTGTGTGCACTGGGGCCTGGGACACTGTTCACAAAGGAGCTGCCCATGCAGCTGACGGCAGTTTGTATCACCCGAGGACAGGAACCTGCGCTGGGAGGGGGACGGCTCCATCGCAGCGCCAGCAGAGCCCCCCAGAGTCGGCAGTTTCCCAAGCGCAGCTGCCAGTGCTCCTTCCAGAGGAGCCCCTGTCCCCACCTCCATCAGGCCGGGACAGGTGCGGGTGGGGATGAAGGGGTCTGATCTCTGCCGGTCGCAGCCCCTGCAGGAGTCAGCCTGCCCAGCGTGGTGACATGGAACAGCAGCCAGGCCCAGCAAGCCTCCAGAGCTTTAATGGGGAGGAGAGGCCGAGCCAGGGGTCTCTGCCGCAGGCGACCCCTTGGCCCGCATGGACTTGTCGATCCACTTGAGGAAAGCAGTGACCTTGGTGTAGACCCCATACTTCCCTTTCCTTGCGCACCCTTCTCCCCAGCTGACAATGCCCGTCACAAAGTAGGTGTCCTTGAACCGGGTGACATGGGGGCCACCGCTGTCCCCCTGGCAGGCGTCCTCCAGCTTGGCGTCGTAGCCAGCGCAGAACATGTTCTGGGTGATGGTGAAGCTGCTGGACAGCTTGCAGGTGTTGCGGTCCACGTAGGGCACCTCCAGCATCTTGAGAGTGCTGGACGGCCGGCCCTTCTCGTGGGTGCGCCCAAACCCGCTCACGATGCCCGTCTTCTGTGTCATCAGTGTGGCCTCTGCCCAGTCCTTCTGGGGCAGGCAGGCAGGGGCCACGTTCATGCGGAAGGTGATGGGCGTCTTCAGCCTGAGGACGGCGATGTCAAAGTCGTAGGTCTCCCTCACGAACTTGTTGTGCTTGACCACCACCTCCACCTCATGGACCATCTCATTGCCCTCCTCCTTCTCCGTGTTCCGGTCCCCTGGAACCGGAGAGGACATCACAGCGTTAGTTCCCTGGGGACGGCATTTGCATGCCAGCTACTTTAAAAGAACTGTATGTGATTGAGAAATGGTCTGTGGCCACATCTGAAACCGAAACATGGGAGAGTGGACTGAGAGCACTTGAAAATGACCTTCCACGCCCCTCCTAGGTGTCAGGACCTGGTGTCCCTCCTAGATGTCAGGACCTGGGTATCCCTCTCAGGTATCAGGACCTGGTGTGGCGTCAAGACCTGGCGCCCCTCCTGGGTGCCAGGACCTGGTGTCCCTGCTCACATTCCAGCTAATTCAGGGCGTCGGGTCCTCTTGACTCTTCAGGCTTTCAGCTGGTGTCCCGCGTGTGCTCAGTGTGCCAGGCCTGTCCAGGTGCTGGGGAGCTAAAGGTCCAGACCTGGGCTGTGTGATAGGCTGAGCACCTGGAAAGAGGTGTGTCTGAGCCGGGAGGAACTGTGAATCTCTTAGAATGGAAAGACAGGGGCCGAGCGTCTTATTTAACTGCACATTGAAATGTCAATATTTGGGGTACATGGGTTAAATCAGATGTGATGATGAAATCAACTCCACCCGTTCCTATGGACTTAGCAGACGTGTGACAGAGACTTTAACACTACTGTGACATTTCAGGTGCACTGGTGGCTTGCACTGCGTTTTCCCTGGGCAGCTCAAGAGTCTGCAGAGACAGACTTTAACCAAACGACCCACAGACCCCACAGACGAAAGTAGGAGATAGGAGGCTCGGGGTGTGTTGCACAGGGAGGAGGAGGGAGGCCAGGAGGGCCCCGCAGGGACAGCCAGCCACAGGAGCAGGGCCCTGAGGTTCTGGGAGGGGCTGGAGGTCAGCGGCGCCCACCCCTCTCCCACTGCTTCCTCCCCTTCACCTGAGACGCCTCGCCACCTCTGGACAGGCTGCCAGGTACAATCTGTGGTAGAGGGGCTGACGGGTGGGAGGCTGGGAGGTGGTGCCGGGGCGTGGAGAGTGGGTCACTTACCTACCCTCACCTTGAATCTCTTGGCTTGGTGCAGACAGTGGGCTGCGGTGAGGACGTGGAACGGGCTCAGGATGGTGCCCCCACAGAACCCCTCGTTTTCCTCGTCGATGAGGAGAGCCTGCAGCAGTGAGACTCAGTCAGCCACCCGGGTCACACAGGCCCTGAGGTCAGACTGGACACTTTCAAGGAGAGCTGGCCTCCTGGCCTCGGCAGGAGCTTCTCCATGGGCCGGCCTGTCCCAGAGCTTTCCTTCTTGCTCCCTCTGCCCTGACAGCCGAGAGTCTTCCTCTGGGCTCTGGAGCCCCTCTTCAGCCCCTCTGGTCTTTGGAGCCCTTTCCAAAAGGGCCCTGGCGCTCCACACCCACCCTCTGGGGGCGGTCGCCTCGCCCATCCCACTGCTCCAGGCCGGGATGATAGGGTGGCAGGCCCCTTTCTAGGTCCAGAATTTCATTTTCTGTACACCCAGCACCCAGTTCTGCACCCACACAGCGAGTTCCCACTGTCCCAGCCGTGAGCAGGGGCTGATGCTGCCTTCCCATGGGCCCCTCAAGCTCTGGAGCAGGGGACACCTGTCCACAGCCTAGGGCGGGGGCTCGGTGATCTCTGCAGTCCTGCTACGGGACAGGCATCTTGCTCTGGGGCCCTGAAAACCTCCGCCCAAGTTGGGCACCTAGTCCAAAGCGAAAGGGCAAGCCATCGGCAGTGTCCCATGCAACATCCAGGACACCCATCAGAAATCGCTCGTTGTTTGTACGAGATTCCAATGTGACTAAAGTCTTGTGCTCTTTTTTTTTTTTCTTCTTAAATTGGGCAACCCCAATCCAGTGATTTTTATTTCTCTGTTTTTACTTTTGAGCATAAATGGGTGTGCTTTTCTCTAAGGTACTTTCTGACACTGTCTCCCTTCCCTTAGGAATTGTTAGGTATTTGGGTTATTAAAAAAAATTAGGAATGAAACAAGGGCAGTGACTTTCTTGCTCACCCTTGGAGGCGCGAGTGGCCTGACCCTTACGGGCAGGTTTTCAGACTAGGCCTTCCTGCCTTTCCGTCCTTCCCAGAACAGGACAGCCCTGGGCATGGCGGGCCAGCAGCGAGGACGCCCGAGGGGCGGTGGGTGGCAGAGCAGGGAACACACCGTGCCCCAGCCTCCTGCAGGCTGTGGCTTGCGTGCTGGGTGGGGGGCTCTTGCCCAGTGGGACTCTGCCTGCATGGGGGGCTACTCCCCAGGTGCTGAGCAGGAGGGGCCCAGCTGTGCCTTCCCAGAGCTGCTCAGGACAGTTACCTGCCAGGGACACTCCCCCTCTTCACAGTCCCGGCCGCCCACAATCCGAATGAGGTTCCTGCTGTCCTTCTGGTAGGTCTGGTTGAGGTTGAGCAAGTTGGAGGGGTCCTGGGTGGGAGGCAGGCTGTCCAGGCCACTCCAGGCCGGCGTGGTGGTCCTGGGCATAGCCTCGCTGCTGTTGGCAGCTGGGCCCGCTGACCTCTTCCTGCGACCCAGAGTGAGCTTCCCACAGGGGAAGAGGTCTGAAAGAAGCAAGCAGCGCCTCAGCAAAGCCAGGCTCCCGCACCCCTCGGCCCCAGCTGGGAGTCCTGGGCAGACGGACTCTGGTGACGCTTGGTAGGTGGTGGCGGAGCCCCAGGTGGGTGCAGCTGTCTGCATGGGGCTCACCTCACCCTGAGCTCTAGTCGCAGCGGGAGCAGAAGGAGAGGTGCACAGCTGCCTACAACTGGCAAAGGCACCAACAAGTAAGGTCGGTGTGGGGGACGGGCAGAGGGGGCGCCGGCAGGGCGAGGCAAGAGGCCTGTGGAGAGTCCAGAGGGCTGGCTTCCACGGGGGGTGGCCTGGACGGTTCTGATTTTGCTGTATGCGTGAAATTTTTCCTCATGAAGTGTCGAATTAAAACCCAGTGTTCCAGGCAGGAAAGCAGCCCTGGGCAGGAAGCACAGGCAAGCAGCCTGCAGCCAAGCGAGGGAGCCAGGGAGCCGATGCGGCTTTGTGGGGCCCCATCTGCCGCTTCCTGGCTCCTGCAGGGACCCGAGAGCAGGGCCATGTATTTGAACCCTCCCTTCGCACGTCACCTGCAGGGGACCCAAGGCAGAGAGGAGGGCGTCCCTGCAGAGCCAGAATGAAGAGAAGGGGACGCAGCAGCAGGACAGGACAGCAACCCCGTGCTTGTCAGGGTGCTTTCCCCTGGCCCAGGCGGGGCCTGGCAGCCGCCCGCCTGCAGGGTGCTTGGGCGTGTTCCCTGGAAGCAGGCCCCTCTTCCTACACTTGTTAGCTCTGGAGGATGTTTGTGCACCTCCTTTCACACTCCGAGTTTGCTCTCTAGGACGGGACCAGAGCTTCCTGCGTTAGGAAGTAGTTTACTAGTCTTTCTTTCTCTTTCTTCTTTCTTTTTGTGGCATTGGGATGAAACCCAAGGACCTTGCACATACTGGGTGAGTGTTTTACCACCGAGTCATACTCCACAGCCCTTTATTTTAATTGATTTGTGAATATTCCTGCAATCAAAAAAAAAAAAAAAACTGTACGCATGTCGAGAAATGGCTTCAATTAAACTATTTCTGCATCAGCTGAAGCTTAAAACTTCATTATCTAAATGTATGATAGATGATATGTCAAGATCAATGTAATGTTTTGAGCAACTAATAAATTCCTGATGTTTAAAACAAAACAAAACACTTCAGTATCAACCGGGTATAGTGGCTCACACCTATGACCCCAGCGGCTCAGGAGGCTGAGGCAGGGCAATTGCAAGTTCAAAGCCAGCCTCAGCAACTTAGCAAGGCCATAAGCAGCTTAATGAGACTCTGTCTCTAATAAAATATAAAAAAAGGCCGGGAATATGGCTCAGTGGTTAAGCAGGTTCAATCCCCAGTACCAAAAACAAAACAAACAAAACACAAAAAAAGAAAACAAAAACTTCATTATCAATGGAAACCAACTTGCATTCCTTTCTTTTTGAGGGTCTCATATTACATAATTGAAGTAAACTTTGAAGGATATATTTGGGACCTTTATTTTTCTTGATTACTAATTTTTTGAAATAAACTGTTTAAACTGAGAAGAATATGACAGAGTAATGAGTCCCCTGGGGAAGTCAAGTCTCTGGATGGAGGGTATGTCACCGGGCTCCGACTGGAACCTCATGGGTGCCTGGTCACCTGGCTCTATGACAGGCAGCCCGCCCACTGCTTCCCTATCTCGCCCAGGTGATGCCTCAGGAGAGGGGGCCAGCAGGGGCCGTGAGAGGTAGATGGGTGGCCTGAGGGCCGACCTCTCAGGTCCCCAGTGCCCTCGTCCCTAGCCCGGTGGGTTCCTGAGCCTGTTCTGCGTTCACTGCTCTCTGGGAGCCTCATGCGCAGTGGCCCCAGTGCTGACCATCACACTCCCAGGGTCCAGTTCTTTCCAAGTGAGAGGAAGATTGAACTCCGCCTTCCTCCACCCAGGCAGAGTGCCCGGCAGGAGTCGCCTCCTTCCAGAGCCACGTCCACCCCGCAGGCAAGTGGGCGTGAAGGACAGGTTAGCCAGCACAGCTGCTCGCAGGACCACGGGGCTTCCCACGGGAAGGACCCAGCCCTGGTGCCAGGCTGCGGCTCTCTTGGCAACCCACCCGGCCCAGCAGGAGGCCCTGCCCTGCCCTGCTCATGGCACGTGCTCCTGGTCTGATGCCACCAGCTCTGTGGCTCAGGAGCCCTGTGTGGCCTCAGGTCCTCCTACCTGTGGAGATGCAGGACTTGCCGTCATCACCGAGGGTGTACCCACTGGCGCAGGAGCACACCACTGAGTTCTGCTTTTCCTGGCAAAACTGGTCGCAGTCCCCGTTGTCCAGGCTGCAGAGTTTCCGTGCGACTGTGGGCAGAGGAAACCGCTGCAGCGGCAGGAGGGACCAACTCCAGCCACCCACCCGTCCTGACACACAGGGCCCCTGCAGGAAAGGTGCTCATGAGCAGCCAAGTGAGGTGGCTGCTCCACATGCGGCCTGCCTCCTAGGCCACTGAGGGACACCTGGCATTCACACAGGTTCTGCACTGCCCTAAGAAACCCAAGCTGCCCAGGAAAGGCTAGAAGGTGGACAGAGGTCCCCAGGGCTGGGTGGTGTGGACTGAGGTCAGGACGCTCGCTCCAGGGACCAGGGACCAGGGACCAGGGACCAGGGCAATTCCAGGCAGGGGCTCAGAGCCCCTGCAGCCAAGGCCAGAAGGCTGTCTGTGGAACTGAGGCTTCTGTGACCATGGGGGGCTCCTCAGGCCTGACTGGTCTTCATGTTCATCCAGGGTCAGGCCGACACCCTTACCATGCCACGCAGACAGCTGGAAGCCTTGCTCCTCCACAGAGGCTGGCCCCTGGCACGTGGGAGGGTCTAAGAGGAGTTACTTTCCCTTCAACTTCCATCCACTCCTGTGGCCACTAGATCCAGACAGGTCCCCATGGTGGCCTCCTGTGTTCTCTGCTGAGGGCTGCATGCGTCCTGCCCAGCCAGAGGGCCCTGCTGTTTGGTGGGGTGCCTTCAGCTCCAACTCTCTCCCCTCACCCATCATTAACAGTGGAACAGTTGCTGAGCACTGACCACCACTGCACACCCCGGACCCTGCTGTGGACACCTGTGCTCACAGCTCTGGGACCCTGGGGCTCGGCCAGGGCACGGGCCTGTGGGGGTGCCTGTCAGGAGCTGGAGAACTGCTCCAGCACAGGCAGGAGGAGGGACAGCTGTGCAGAGAGTGGGCAGGGGCCCTGAGGCCTGAGGGCAGCTGACCTCTGGCTGTATGATCCAGGTACTTAACTAAGCCGCGGGGCCTCAGTGGACATACATGCAAAGTGGGGTGGCAAAGTCACCTCAGAGGCCTGTGAAGCTCCTGACAGGGTACTCACAAGCCATGCGCCACTGTCAATCACCAGCCTGTCCATCACACCTCAAGCCCGGTGGGGCCGACCTCTCACAGCAGCAGCACTGGGGGCCAGAGTTTCGGGGGGGGGGGGCTGCCAGTACTGGCTGAATCCAACCCAGTTCACACTGTGGTGATCTGCTTCACAGGGTCCCATTTGGATTTGGATGAAAAGATAATTACAATGTAGAGGTCGACATGACGCAAGTAGAAAGCACTTGTTAGCTCTGGGAGACTTCTTCATACCGTGTCTAAGTCAGCTGAATGGTTTGCAGGCAGGGGCCTGGACTTTAATGGAATGAGACATGACTGACATTACTAAAGTAATAGCAATTTAAAAGACATGTGTATCTGTTTGAATCATGGATATGCATGTCTTCTAAATTATGTAACAATCTTTAGAACATGTTCTTGGATTGGATTACTTTAGGACTTTCTCCAGTGCTAAACGCCATCAAAAGCCTACCAACCAAGAAAATCCCAGGACCAGATGGATTCTCAGCCGAGTTCTACAAGACCTTCAAAGAAGAATTAACACCAATACTTCCCAAAGTATTCCATGAAATAGAAAAGGAGGGAACCCTTCTAAGTGCATTCTATGAGGCTAATATCACCCTGATACCAAAACCAGACAAAGACACATCAAGGAAAGAAAACTTCAGACCAATATCCCTAATGAACACAGATGCAAAAATTCTGGCAAATGGCATACCAAAACATATTAAAAAGATCCTTCACCACGATCAAGTGGGATTCATCCCAGGGATGCAGGGTTGGTTCAACATACGGAATCAATAAACGTAATTCATCACATCAATAGATTTAAAGACAAGAATCATATGATCATCTCAATAAATGCAAAAAAAGCATTTGACAAAATACAGCACAACTTCATGTTCAAAACACTAGAAAAACTAGGGACAGTAGGAACACACCTCAACATTGTAAAGGCTATCTATGCTAAACCCAAGGCCAGCATCATTCTCAATGGAGAAAAATTGGAAGCATTCCTTCTAAAAACTGGAACAAGGCAAGGATGCCCTCTTTCACCACCTCTATTCAACATCATCCTTGAAACTCTAGCCAGAGCAATTAGACAAAAGAAAGAAATTAAAGGGATATAAATAGGTAAAGAAGAACTCAACCTATCACTATTTGCTGATGACATGATTCTATGTCTAGAAGATCCAAAAAATTCCACCAGAAAACTTTTAGGACTAATAAATGAATTCAGCAAAGTAGCAGGATATAAAATCAACAGCCGGGGCTGGGGATATGGCTCAAGCTGTAGCGCGCTCGCCTGGCATGTGTGTGGCCCGGGTTCGATCCTTAGCACCACATACAAAAAAGAACAAAGATCTTGTGTCTGCCGAAAACTAAAAAATAAAAATAAAAATATTAAATATTAAAAAAATAAAATAAAATCAACAGCCATAAATCAAACACATTCCTATACATCAGCGATGAATCCACTGAAAGGGAAATTAAGAAAACTACTCCATTCACAATAGCCTCAAGAAAAAAAAATACTTGGGAATCAACCTAAAAAAGAGGTGAAAGACCTCTACAATTAAAACTACAGAACACTAAAGAAAGAAATTGAAGAACACCTCAGAAGATGGAAAGATCTCCTATGCTCCTGGATAGGCAGAATTAATATTGTCAAAATGGCCACACTACCAAAAGCATTATACAGGTTTAATGCAATTCCTATTAAAATCCCAATTACAGTCTTCATAGAAATAGAAAAAAAATCATGAAATTTATTTGGAAAAATCAGAGATCCAGAATAGCTAAAGCAATTCTTAGCAAGAAAAGTGAAGCAGGAGGCATCACAACACCAGACCTTAAAGTATACTACAGAGCCATAGTAACAAAAATGGCAGGGTATTGGCACCAAAACAGACTGGTAGACCAATGGTACAGAATAGAGGACACAGGGACTAATACATAAATACAGTTATCTCATACTAGACAAGGGTGCCAAAAATATTCACTGGAGAAAATATAGCCTCTTCAACAAATGGTGCTGGCAAAACTGGAAATCCATATGTAGCAAAATGAAATTAGACCTCTATATATCACCCTGCACAAAAATAAACCCAAAGTAGATCAAAGGCGCCTAATAGAAGAAAAAACAGGCCCAAATCTTCACCATGTTGGCCTAGGATCTGACTTCCTTAACAAGACTCCTAAAGCACAAGAAGTTATATCAGGAATCAATAAATGGGATGGATTCAAATTAAAAAAAAATTCTCAGCAAAGGAAACAATTAATAAAGTGAGAAGAGAGCCTACATGTTTGGAGAAAAGTTTTACCACATGCACCTTCAATAAAGTACTAATCTCTAGGATATACAAAGAACTCAAAAAACCTAACACCAAAAAAACAAAACAAAACAAATAACCCAATCAATAAGTGGGCTAAGGAACTGAACAGACACTTCACAGAAAAAGAAATACAATTGATCAACAAATATATGAAAAAGTGTTCAGCTTCTCTAGCAATTAGAGAAATGCAAATCAAAACTACTTGAATATTTCATTTCACTTCTGTCAGAATGGCAATCATCAAGGATACAGGCAACAACAAATGTTGGCGAGGATGTGGGGAGAAGGCACACTCATACATCGCTGGTGGGTCTGCAAATTAGTGCAACCACTATGGAAAGCAGTATGGAGATTCCTCAGAAAACTGGGAATGGAACCACCATTTCACCCAGCTATCCCACTCCTTGGTTTATACCCAAAAGGACTTAAAATCAGCACACTATACTGACGCAGCCATATCAGTGCTTATAGTAACTCAATTCACAATAGCTAGGCTATGGAACCAACCTAGGTGTCCCTCAATAGATGAATAGATACAGAAAATGTGGTATATATACTCAATGGAATATTACCCGGTTTTAAAGAAGAGTGAAATTATGGTATTTGCCAGTAAATAAATGGTTGGAGTTGGAGAATATCATGCTAAGTGAAATAAGCCAATCCCACAGAACCAAAGGCTGAATGTTTTCTCTAATATGCGGATGCTAATTTACAATAAGGTGGGGGCACTAGAGAAGAATAGCATTACCTTAGATTAGGTAGAGGGAAGTGATGGTAGGTGAGGGGAGGGATGTGGGGATAGGAAAGATAGTAGAAGGAAGCAGACATTATTACTGTATGTATACATGTGACTGCATGACCAATATGATTCTGCAACATGTACATGCAGAAAAATGAAATCATATCCCATTTATGTATGATATATCAAAGTGCATAAATGCATTCTATGGTCATGGACAACTAATTAAAATAAATAAAAAATTTTTTTTAAAAAGACAGGCATATCTTTCTTTTTAGGGAAATCTGGCCTTATAATAACATATTTTTGTTAAAAATCATTAATCATATTGGAGAAAACTCAGTGATGGTCCCATGTAGAATGAATTAAATGTATCAAAACTTTGTAACTAGCTAATATCAAATATCCCTGTTGTTGTTTGCATTTACAAATCTAAGTAGAAGGAGGTGATTTTGGATCCTTGTTCCAGGCTATAAGGGCCTGAAGAGCAGAGTACACCATTCTATCCAGATGTTGGAGGGTCCAGGCTTGGTGGGTGCTCTGTGATCCCTCTCAGAGCAGCAGGGAGACACTGTACCCTGACCTTGGACAGTTTGGAAGTCACAGGCTCTGTGTTTAGGGCTTCCTGCAGGGGTACAGGATAACAGAGCACAGACTTCAACAACTAGAAGTAACTCAAGGTCATCTCATCATGGATTTCCCACCTTCTCTCCCTCCCACCTCCTATCTACAGGCATTTCTGCTCTGAAGATAGCCAAGCAGAGGGACTTACAGAATTCGCAGTTTTTGCCTTCGAATCCTTCCAGGCAGGAGCAGGAGTACTCTCCGAGCCCATCTTTACACATTCCCTGATTCTGGCAAGGATTGCTATCACACTGGTCACCATCTGCAAAGAGAGGGTGGGCACCAAGCCTGCAGGCATGACCATCCCAGACGAACTTGAGCTTGGCATGGCCGGCCACGGGCACGCACCCATAGACAGTTCGAGCTAGCTTCAGCTGCTCTGGGAACAACACTGTCTTTGGACTGTGTTTTCCCCCCCTTGGAGGCCCTGCCTCACTGGCCCTTGACTGCCCCCTAGTTCTGTCGAGATGTTTTACAGTGTGTCTATGGCCAGAGTGGCCCTCTGGCTGGCGGCTGCAGTGGTCACCTGAAGCAAAGGCTTCTGAGCTAAGCATTGACAAGAGGGTGTCGGGTTCCACTTTGCACGTGACCTGGGGTGGAAGAGGAAACAGAGACTCCCATCCAGCCCTGGCATGGGCTTCCCATTTCTTGGTGGAAGTTCAGCACCTGATGCAGAGCTGGGTCAACTGCCATTTGAGAAACTTTGAGTCTGTTTTCAGTAGTCACCATTAACACCTTCTTATGTGCTGGAAGATTTAGATCAGGGTGGCTAGCTTGTTAGGAAATCCAATCTTTCAGATTCCGTTTTTTGCTTTCATGTAATACACTTGTATTTAAAAAAAATACCATGGAATTTGGTATCCTCAAATAAGAATAAACTGATTAAAATCTACATTTGAGCTGGGTGATGTGGCATGAACCTATGGTCCCAGCTACTCAGGAAGCTGAGGCTAGAGAATCACTTAAGCCCAGGAGTTTGAGACAAGCCTGGATGACATAGTGAGACTTCATCTCAAAAAGAAAAAAAAAATCTTGCTGGGCCTGGTGGTACATCCCAGTAAACCCAACTATTCAGGATGCTGAGGCAGGAGGATTTCTAGTTTAAGGTTAGCCTGGGCCATTTATATCTTAAAATATGAAGAGGGTGGGAAGGTAGCTCAGTGGTAAAATGCCCCTGGGCTCAATTCCCAGTAATTGAAAAATCTATAGTTGAGTAAATAAAACTAGAATTAATAAAAATCACTATAAAAATAATATCAAATAACTATTGTGGGAACACCCAAAGGGCAAACATCTTAAATGTGTAAGATTTTAAATAGGAGCAGGAAGGATATTCGCCAAGTATTTTAGAAAGTCAAATATAATCTCTCTGCATTTAAATATCCTAATGAGCCTCTCCCACTTAAGAGTAAAACAGAAAACACCTCACCTTTGTATTTGTTCCAGAATTCATTCTAAAATAAAACAAACATTTAGAAATGCATTAGGAAAGCAGACATTTCATGCCATTCACTCCGTAGCTGCAACTAGGCCGAGGAAAGAATTGTTCTAGAATCACCTGATCTAAAGGGGAAGGGAGGGGCTGGGGTGGTGGCTCGGTGGTAGAGCGCTCGCCTTGCACGTGAGAGACCCTGGGTTCCATCCTCAGCACCACATAAAGATAAATAAACAAAATAAAGGTGTTGTGTCAATGTATAACTAAAAAAATATTTTAAAAGAATAAAGGGGAAAGGACAGGAATCTTCTCTATTAGTAGATGTGGCTTAGTTTGTCTTAAATTAAACATTTTTGTTGAACTTTCAAGTTAATCATCAAAACCCAGATTGTGCCAAGAACAATCATTCTGTTTCCCAGCCCTTGCTGTCTGGTTGTCACAATCACCCCACTGCTTAGAGAAGTGCTGTCACCAGGCTCCTGTGACACTGAGACACTCAGTCTTGGTCTGTCTGTCTGGGTTGGCTGCGTAGGCCCCTCCACAGGCCCACTGGGCCCCAGCACGTGCATTCATTAGAACAGGGTCCTTGTAGGTGTAATTAAAAGGCTCCAGAGGGGATCATCCTGGAGTACCACAAGTCCCCGCTCACAAGCCTGTCCCTCAGAGACAGAGAAGGACACCTGCAGCCATCAGAGAGAAGGCCGGTGAGGATAAGGGGCAGAGCAGTCACAGGGGCCACATGCTTGGGGACAGGCACAAACACACTCCTCCAGCCTCTGCAGGGGAGCCAATCTGCTGATGCCTCGATTTTTGATCTGGTGTCTCCAAAACTACAAGAGAATAAATCCCTGACATTTTAAGGCATCTGGTTTGTGGCATTTCATTATGGTGGCCCTAGAAATGAATGCAGTGTCTTTTAATTTTTTTTTTTAATAAGTCACACAGTAAAATCAACTTTTCCCATATGATTCTATGAGTTTCAATATGTGTATATATTTGTATAACAACTACCACAATCAGGATATGGGACACATCTGTGCTCCCCACCTGGCACTGACCTGCTCTGAGTCACCACAGCAAGGACTTTTTACACTGTCACATAACTGGAATCCTACATCAAGTAACCTTGTGAAACGAGCCGTCATTCAGCACAGTGCCTTTGAAATCACCCAGGCCAACACACCAAAGGTGGGTCCCGGCACTGCCCAGTAGTGGTCCACTGCACGGCTGTCCCCCGTTGTTCACTCCTTCACCCACAATGGACACTCATGTCCAGTTCTGGTAATCACGAACAGGACTGCTGTGAACATTTGTGTAGAGGTGTTTTGTGAAAACAAGGAATGGCTGTCTGCATTTGTCACCTTCAACACCATGAGAGATCAGTCTCCAGTATTTAAAGCCACCCAATGTGTGGTGCTTTGTTATGGTAGCTCTGGAAATGAATGCAATGTCTGAGTTATATGGCTAACTTTGTAAAAATCTCTCCGACTCTTCAAGATGAGGGTGCTGCCGGCCTTCCCCTTAGTAGCATATAAGGTTCTGGTTGCTCCACATCATCAAGGGTCACTATTTTTTCCTTTCTCAGTTATAGAGGTTTTGTTGATAAATCACATTTCCATAGTGGCCCATGGTGTTGAGTATCTTCTTATGGGCTTGTCATACATATTTTTTCTTTGGTGAGGTAGCTGTTCAAGTCTCTTCATCAAATTTACTTCGGTGTTTATTTTCTTCTTAGTCATTAGCCTACATATTCCGAATACAAATTTCTTTTTGGATATGTAAACTGCAAATACTTTCTTAGTGTGTAGCTTATATTTTCATTCTCTTAACTGAGCAAAAGTTTTAATTTTGACATAGTTGTCAATTGATCATCTACCTATTTTCTTTTATGAATCCTTCTTTTGGCTGAGGCAAGAGGAGCACAAGTTCAAAGCCAGCCTCAGCAACCTAGTGAGGCCCTCAGCAATTTAGCGAGACCCTGTCTCTAAATAAAATATTTTAATCAGGGCTGGGCTGTGGCTCAGTTCATAAAAGCACCCATAGGTTGATCCCCAAACAAACAAAACCCAAATCAAACAAAACCAAAACAAACAAAAAAACAACCCAATCATTCTTTTGGTGTGTTTGGTGTTTTCTATGCAAATGGCTATGCTGTCTGAAAACAGGGTGTAAGAATGGCCTTAGGCCTTGGCCTAAACAAGCCCATTTTAAAACTCCATTTTAAAATAAACCTGGCAAGTCTCAGAGCTCTCTGATATGTCATCAAGCATATCTGGTTAAAAACAAGTCACTTTCCACAACCTAGGTAAGAGGGTGAAGTCATGTGTCATTTGTAATAATCCTGATAACAGCCAGAAGGGTATCAGGGTAGACACCACCAGACATATGTCCTCTCTAAGATGTAAGTTGTCACTAAGAAACCTGGTAACAGCTGATAGGGATCCTAAATGCACGCAGAAGCTCCAAGATTTAGTATGAATAATGGAACAAATGAACAGACATTCAGCCAGCTGACACGGACGCACACAGCCTGAGAGCCTGGTGAGCACCTGGACAGACAGCCCAGCTCTTATCATCTGCCTGATCCTCTGCGTTGTCCTCACGGCTCTCAAACTCTACAGCAGCCTCCTGACCTGGTGAGAACAGCGACCTCTCCTAACACCCTCTCCTCACCAACCGTCAGCTCCACCCCAGGAGAAGCTATCGGTTCCTGGCCTGGGCGCTGTGGTCTGAGTAGACACCTGCTGGGTTTAAGACCTAAGACTCAAGACTTTAAATCTAGCACTTAAGCTCAGCCTGCAGAGGGACTGTCTGTGATAGGTCTGTCGTGACTAAGTGTGTTTGCAGTGCTTAGAGTTAACTAAGAATTGCTTGCTTTGAACTGATTATGTCTACTGCAGTGCCCAGCATTAAGGATTGTCATTCCCTGATTAAGAACCTATAGAGTGGGCTGGGGTTGTGGCTCAGTGGTAGAGTGCTTGCCTAGCATGCTTGAGACACTGGGTTTGATCCTGGGAACCACAAAAAGTAAATAAAGGTATTGTGTCCATCTGCAACTACAAAAATATTGAAAAAAAAAGAAACTATGGAGTGAAATTGTATTAAGTGATTTGAGTGAATAAAGTATTGAAAAGGGCATCAGTGCATGGCCATTCTTTATTTCTCCCCTCTACTGCATGTCACACCTTTGCCCACTGTGACACAAGGACAGCTTTACTCCTGACTTCCTGTAAGACTTGCTGTGCTGGGACTCCAGCACAGTGGAAGCAGGAGCCGGGGATGAACAGGCAGCAGGAAAGCACTCACTTCTCCCACTCAGCTCCACGACACTGGTTGTCCTGTCAAGGTGCCCCCATCACACTGGATTTCACTCCCTTTCACTCACAGTCTGCCGACTGTTCTTCATCGTGAAGTTTTACGTCTAGATTCATGAGACGGTTTTTTGTTGTTTTGATACTGGCAATTGGACCCAGGGGCACTGAATTATTTATACATGTGCCAACTTCCAAATACTTGGAGGTATTTCTATACTGATCATTTAGTTTAATTCCGTTATGACCAGAAAACATTACATGAGCTCACTCTTTTAAATTTGTAAGGTTTACTTAGAAAATATAATCCAGAAGAAATACAGTGATATTTAAAAGTAACTCAGTTGCCAACACATGAGGATAGTGACTTCCCCATATAATCATCTTTTTAGAATGTAAGTATGGTAGCTACACAGAAGAGTGTTGGGAGATAATGCTGAGTGAAAACGGTGAACTTGAACTTGGATAAGCGTTGCAGCTTTCTTCATCATTCCTTATTGTTTTAGTCAGCCTTTGTGCTGTTGCAACTAAAAGAAATGACCAGCACGATGACAGAGGGGAAAAGTTGACCTGGGGCCCACAGTTTCAGAGACCTCAGTTCATAGACAGCGGCTCTATTCCTCAGGGCTCAAGGTGAGGCAGAGCATCATGGTGCAAGAGTGTGGCAGAGAGAAGCAGCTCATATGATGGTCAGAAAGGAGAGAGAGGGAGAGGGAGAGGGAGAGAGAAAGGGGAGACTCTTCACTTGCCAGATACAAATCTATTCCCTAAAGTCACGCCCTCAATGCCCACCTCCTCCAGCCACAACCAACCTGCCTTCTGCTACCACTCAACTAGTCCCATCAGGTGACCAACTCACTGATTGGGCCCAATCATTTCTCCTCTTGCATCATCCCACACATGAGCTTTTGGGGGACACCTCACATCCAAACCATAACATTCCACCTCTGAGCCCCTAAAGTTCACGACCATATCACAATGCAAAATACATCTAGTCCACTTCCAAGAGTCCCCATTGTCTCTACAGTTCCAAGGTTGCCCAAAAGTTCAAGTCCAAAGTCTCCTGAGACTCAGGGCAAACATGCATCATGAATTCCTGTAAAAAAATCAAAAGTGATTTACAAGTATCCAATATATAAAGGTGCACAGCGAACATTCCCTTCACAAAAAAATAGAGGCATAGAAAGAGGGATAGGACCAAAGCAAGATCAAAATCCAGCTGGGCACACAAGTCCTGCTGCTCCACTTACGCCATCTGGGGCACGTGGCATGGTGACATTCTGTCCAAAGGGCTTGCGGAGCTCCACCCTGGGTCTTGTTGCAGTCCAAGTGGCCTTTCTGTTGGTTTGTCTCTGTTCCTGCAGCTTTCCTTGGTCAGTGTCCCATGTTGCTGGCATTTTTTAATCTTCGGGTCTCCACTGCAGCTTCAGCTTCCTTCTCACATCTTCACTTTGCCCTTTCAGGGGCTGCCCACAGGGACTCCAGCTCTGGGGCACTTCCTCTGGCTTCCCAGGCCTTCCATTGGTGGAAGCCTCCATGAGCCCTAACTCCATGGCTTATACCAAGGCCTGCCACCATCCCCAGCAGCAGCCAACCCTCCAGGGACCCTGGCTGCAGCAGCCTCTGAGTGTCTGAGCTCCTTGAAAACACTTCCCGGGCCCCCTTGTGCAAGGTTTCCCTACTGGTCTCTTCTCGAGAGAATTTTTACCTTTACTCCCCTGAGTCTGAGATGGGTGTGGTCTTGCCAGACCCTGAGATGCCCCCAAGCCATCTTTCTTTTGGTCTCTGGGCAAAGTCCTTAACATTTCCATAGTTGTGGTAAAGTCTTTAAAAACTGCAAATTCCTTGTCCCAGTTTTACTCCCACCTTTCAAGTTTTTCAAATCCTTCTGCTCTGCTTTCTGCTTCTGAATATCATAATAAATTTTGGCTGAAAGCCATCAGCAACATCCATGCCACTGCCTGAATGCTCGGCTGCAGGGATTCTGAGCGTGGAAATGTACAGGGAAGCGTTCCCCTGGTGAGCAAGCTCCCAGGGTGGCGAGGGGGGGAGGTAACAGACACCCTGTTTCCCACCCTTAGAATGCCCTGTAATCTCTCTTAGGATCTAATAATATAGCTACTGTCTAGCTGGTATGGCAATGCCCTGAGAAGTCTCTGTGTTAGAGCCTCATCAAGCCTCCACCTTGATTGTAGGAACGTAGCTCCTGGGAATAGAACTTGTTTGATAGATAATTACAATGTTTCACCAAGCGCTGGTGCTCCTGGAGCTGCCCACCTAACAGTAACTTCAGACAATGGACTTTCTTGAAAACTGCACAAAGTTGCTAACATTGCATATTGTAATTCTGAAGTGTAACTGCAGAATAAGCAACCTTACTGATACTCTGAACAACAATGTGGTTGTGATACCAATGACCTAATGCAACCTAATGGTATAAATAAACGTGGCCTCTTGGACAAGTAGTCACTCTGCCCACCTTTCCTGCCTCTGCACCTTGTCTCTGTGTCTCCTTCATTACTCTGCTGTCTAGAAATTTCTTCCACCAGATTAAGAAGTCCATGACTTTTAAAATCAGCCTCACAGAAAGTCTCAGGGCACCAGCAAAATGCAGACAACTTCTCAGCCAGAACATAACATGAAAGGCCTCTACTCCAAATTCCATTAGAGTCCTTTCATGAACCATCCTGAGCCCTGTCTTCAATGACCACTGTCGTATTGACATTCTGGTCTTCTGAGCTCCCAACAGAATTGGCCATTAAGCTCAGCTTCTACCAATCTAAAACATTTCCAGCTTGCACTGTTATACATCTCAGAATTCCTTCCACTAATTCCAAAAAGGCCCAAAAGGTTCTGAACCACATGGACAGGTTAGTGACAGCAATGACCCCACTCCTGGTATCGATTTGTTTTATTTATTTATTTATTTATTGCTGCTGTGACTAAAAGAATGACTAGCACAATTAAGGAGGAAAAGTTTATTTGCGGGATCAGCTTCAGAGGTCTCAATCCATAGACAGCTCCATTCCTCAGGGCCGAAGGTGAAGCAGAACATCATGGAGGAAGAGTGTGGCCGAGGGAAGCAGCTCACATAATGATCAGATAGCAGAGAGAGGTCTCCACTTGCCAGATACAAATATATACCCAAACCATGCCCCCAATTGTCGCGTTCCATGACTAAAACACTCAGGGTCACTCTAGGTGAACTGGGCTGCACAAAATAATCACACAGAGACAGAGAAACATCTTTTTCTTTGTGTCCTGTGATGGCTCCTCTGACCTTAGGGGTCCAATGAAAGAGAGAGCCAAGGCGCACGTGCTGACCCCTTTTATTGGGGAGAAGCCATTCAAATGAGGCAAGGGGTCAGGTTTCAGGGGGTTGAGTCAAGCTTCATGATGTTTGTTGTCTTCAGATTAACTGATATCTAGGAACTCCATGCCCATATCATGAGCCGTGTGGGGATCACAGGCAGAGCAAGTGAAAAGAGCAGAGTGAGGCCCGCCCAAACAGAGGGGCAACGGTTCAGCTCACTTTGTGCGCTCAGTGCTCACAGTTCACACACACATACACACAGCCCATGGCTGGCTTGCCACATATCCACATTCTCATCACTCAAGGGTAAGGGGCAGCTCCCAACACCCAATGCCCTACCTCCTCCAGACACACCCAACCTGCCTTCAATTATCACTCAATCCCATCAGGTGATTAATTCATCAATTGGGTTAAGGCTCTCACAACCTAATCATTTCTCCTTCAAACCTTCTTATTGTCTCACACATGTGTTTTTTTGGGACATCTCACATCCAAACCATAAGACTTACTTATTTTTGGTGCTGGAGATCAAGCTTAGGGTCTTGCACATGCTGGTTCATGCTGTACTACTAAACTACACTCCAGCCCACTTTTATTATCCTTGAATACTTTTTATATTTACCTGTATTAAACAAATACTTAAAATGAAAATAGTCCTGAAATTATTTTCTTAATAAATAAACATTATTTATCTGGTAAGAATAAAAAAGAATTCTTGATTATTTTTCTCCCTTCTGGTGGTTGAAATGAACTACAGTCCTCAAATGGACAGCAACACAAGAATTCCCTTGAAGACCACTTTCTTTTGCAGAAATGCAAAGATGCTGGAGACACGCCTTGAAGTGTTGTTATTCTCTAGGTGAAAGTGCCAACTACTGTGCTTTCGAGTATATTCGTAATTACTGCACTGTCCTCCTTTGAGTTCCATGGCAGGAAATAGAATTTCTTCTCACGTTATGGGAGTCTTTGGAGAAACACGGGACCCAGCTGATGTCCACGCTCATCAGCTGTGGGATGGGGCAGGACCCGAAGCCGAGGTGCGCAAGTTTCCCTGTGTGCACAGGGGCTCTTGTCACGGTTAGGATGAGGTGCCCCGCAAGCTCCTGCACAAAGGCAGGATCGTCCCGCGGGGGACGATGGGGCTGCGGGAGCCGCAACCTCGGCCCAACCTCATCTGCTCGGCTGGGTGCTAAGGGGGGCAGGTGGGTCCCCGGGTGGCCTCCAGACCCCGCCAGGGCGGGCAGCTTTCCTGCGCTGGGTCCCTCCCTCCTCTCGGCGCAGAAGCCTGGGGTCGCCCACCCGGGACGACCCTCCGGCACCGGGCGCCAAGGACGCTGCTTCCTCTACGCGGGCCTCCGCAGGCGTCTGGGCCGTAGTGACCTTAAGGCTGGACAGCTCGGCTCTCCCGAGCCACCACGCTCTGGGCGCACCGGATGTCCCTCGCGGGGAGCGGCGCCGCAGCGTGGCGTCAGGGGCGGCGGCCCGCACCCGCGGGGCTCTCGCCGCTCCCTCCCGAGCTGGCCAGCGCTGAGCGTGGGCCGCGGGGGGCAAGCGAGGCACACGGGGGCTCGGACCGCCCCGCGGACGGCAGCCACCCTGGGCCCGCCGGCCTCGGCGCGCAGCCCGGCGGGGTCAGGGGGTGCGCTTCCGTCCGGCCGAGGCCCCGCCCCTTCCGGCGCCCGCGCAGCCCCGCTAGGACCCCTGAGCGCTTCGCTTCCGGCCGGCTGAGGCCCCGCCCCTTCCGGTGCCCGCGCCCGCGCACCAGCCAGCCCTCCGTTAGCTGCTAGGCAGCGGTCGTCGGCCCCCGCCGCGGTGTTGAGTGGCGGGTTATGTTACAAGTCGCTTTCGCCACACTTATGTCCCTCCGGCGGTTTCCCACCCGAGAGGTGCCGCAGGGAGGCCAGAAGGAGCGCCTTGCAGGGTCCAGCGAAGGCCTGCTGGCCAGCCCGGCGCTGCGGCGCGAGACTGGACAGCGCAGCCCAGGGCAGCACGGATCCGGATGGATCAGCCCAGGGCAGCACGGAGCCCCGATAGCCCCACTCAGGGGACAGCACTGAGCCCGGATAGCCCCGCCCAGGGGACAGCACGGAGCCCGGATAGCCCCACTCAGGGGACAGCACGGAGCCCGGATAGCCCCACTCAGGGGACAGCACGGAGCCCCGATAGCCCCACTCAGGGGACAGCACGGAGCCCCGATAGCCCCACTCAGGGGACAGCACTGAGCCCGGATAGCCCCACTCAGGGGACAGCACGGAGCCCGGATAGCCCCACTCAGGGGACAGCACGGAGCCCGGATAGCCCCACTCAGGGGACAGCACGGAGCCCGGATAGCCCCACTCAGGGGACAGCACGGAGCCCGGATAGCCCCACTCAGGGGACAGCACGGAGCCCCGATAGCCCCACTCAGGGGACAGCACTGAGCCCCGATAGCCCCACTCAGGGGACAGCACGGAGCCCGGATAGCCCCACTCAGGGGACAGCACGGAGCCCGGATAGCCCCACTCAGGGGACAGCACGGAGCCCGGATAGCCCCACTCAGGGGACAGCACGGAGCCCGGATAGCCCCACTCAGGGGACAGCACGGAGCCCCGATAGCCCCACTCAGGGGACAGCACGGAGCCCGGATAGCCCCGCCCAGGGGACAGCACGGAGCCCGGATAGCCCCGCTGAGGGGCAGCACGGAGCCCGGATAGCCCCGCTGAGGGGCAGCACGGAGCCCGGATAGCCCCGCTGAGGGGCAGCACGGAGCCCGGATAGCCCCGCCCAGGGGACAGCACGGAGCCCCGATAGCCCCACTCAGGGGACAGCACTGAGCCCGGATAGCCCCGCCCAGGGGACAGCACGGAGCCCCGATAGCCCCGCCGAGGGGACAGCACGGAGCCCCGATAGCCCCACTCAGGGGACAGCACGGAGCCCGGATAGCCCCACTCAGGGGACAGCACGGAGCCCGGAGGCAGCACGGAGCCCGGATAGCCCCGCTGAGGGGCAGCACGGAGCCCGGATAGCCCCGCCCAGGGGACAGCACGGAGCCCCGATAGCCCCGCTCGGGCAGCACGGAGCCTGATAGCTCAGCCCAGGGCCCCCCGCCCGCCGCCCCAGTGCCCTCCGGTGCGGGGCGCCTCACCGTCAGGTCGTAGTCCTCGAAGACCTCGCGAGCTTCTTCATAAGAGCAAGTCTCTTCCAAACACTCTCTTTCGAGGTTTCCTTTCTTCATCTCTTCAAAAAGTGAATTTGCTCTCCGGGTCCTCACCAGGACGTTGTTGGCTTGTTCCCGGTTAATGAACACTAGAGGACAAGGAAGGGCACAAATCAGTGTCTCTCCATTTACCTGGTGCCCCCATCCTGCGGTACCACCACCTCCGCACCTCCAGAGGCTGAGCACTCCTTCCTCGCCCGTCTCCCTCTCCGCTCCTAACATGCCCTGGGGGAAGCCCCCATCCAGGGGACAGCACGGAGCTCACCTGCATGGCCCTCTCTGCAGAGCCACCCAAGCTCTCCTTGGCAAGCTCCTGGCTCAGAGGGCTTCCATCAGGTGTACCCTTAGGCCACTTCCTAGTGCTACCTCTGCCCCACCCAGGCCCATCGCCCTTCAGGGCCTCTTTTGGTTGAGTGGGGAGTTATGAGCGGGTTTGATCTTGACCTATAATGTATATAAAGTCAGGACACAGAATTAAAACAGGCTTTAAGAAGTGGTACTTCTCTATTTTCTACGAAATAGTACTTGCTACAGTTTTTTTTTTCTATTTGATTCTATTTTATTTCATTTTTAAAATACCCACTAAATTGATTCCATGACAAAGACATGAACCGTGATCAGCTAACTTCAGTGCCCTGGGTCAGTTCATGTTTGTCCCTCCCATGTTGTGTGGGGGACCCTGGGTTCCCACCTGCCTTTTTTGGGTGGGGTACCAGGGATTGAACTCAGGGGCATTCAACCACTGAGCCACATCCCAGCCCTATTTTTTTTTTTTGTATTTTATTTAGAGACAGGGTCTCGCTGAGTTGCTTAGCACCTTGCCATTGCTGAGGCTGGCTTTGAACTCGTGATCCCCTCCTCAGCCTCCCAAGTCACTAGGATTACAGGGGTGCGCCTAGTTCCCATCTGCTTTTGCCTCTCTGTCTCCTGCTCCTGCTCTTTTCTTTGACATGGGAGTGAGGGGGATGTAGAGGGTGTCAGTAGGCAGGGCAAGATGGTGAGTGAGGAGGTCAAGGTAGGGCCAGACCAAGGGAGCATGGAGAGGGTCTTCTGATGAGTTCAACTTCCTGCTTGATGAAAGTGCTTGTGGACACAGCAGGGACCCAATCAGACAGACACTTCTGTATTTGTGCCCCAAGCAGGGGATCCAATAGAAAAACTAAAATAGATGTGTGGACAGGGTAGAGGGCACTCATGAACAATAGTGAGGGGGGTGTGCACAGGGAGGAGATAAGGAAAGGAGGAAATTGCAGGGACCATAAAAAGAACAGGCCAATACTCCCCATAGGACTTCTCACTCCAGGGCCCCTTCAGAGAGGTCTGTCTCTGTCACTTTTGCAATGAACCTGCTGCTTGCTTGCTATCTGTGTCCTGTTCTTCAATTCTTTGCTGAGCAGAGACAACAAACCCAAGACTACTAGATGGACCAGGAGGACCTCAGATTCTTTTCTTGACCCTCTGTCCTGTTTCTTAAACTTCCTCCCACTGAAGAGTTCAGGGTCTCACCACAAAAAGGACAACTCTCCAGGTGCTACTTGTAGTAATGACTTGTTCTGAGCTCCACGTTTTCATGTCTCACTGTGGCCCCTGTCACCCCTTGTCTCAGAACACCAAGCTCCTTATGTCCAGAATGTACAAAACAGATCAAGCAGAGTTTCAGATACACCTCTGCCATGTACTGCATTTATTGACCTACTTCTGAGTTCCATAGAGGGTGTGAAACCTCCTGTGCCGGGTCTGGTACACAGCAGGTGCTCTGTAAACGTCAGCCTTGTTCTTACCTCAGATCACTTTTTTTCCTAAATCCCCCCCCCTTTTAAGGACACCTATGTTATCCCAATAAAGCCAGGTTCAGACTTGTTTCTCCCACCATCAAGTGCTTGCTTTGAAGCAGAGCCCAAATGTGGGTCCTCCAATCTACACACTGCTGTCTCCAGGAGGCAGTATCCTGCCACCTGCACACCACACAGGGCTCAGTACTATCCTTAGCCACTGAGGGAGGTGTGAGAGTGGAGTGCCTGTCCCCTTAGCCTCTTCCTGGTTCCTTGAGGCACCAGGAATATCCAAGCCCCGACCAGCATTCCCCAAACTGCAACCTGTGGACCTGCTGTGGGCGGAAGACCCACGTCCTAACCCGTGCCCTGACCTTCTAATGCACACACATTGGCACACTGATCTGGGGTCCCTCCTCCTTTCTGTGCAGCCTGCTTCCTTGAAGCCAAATGGACATATGCTGGTTTTCCCTCTGCATTGCCAGAGCTGTAGCGATAGCTCACAGGCCTGCTCAAGAAACAGTCCCTGTGGTCCTTGGAGCAGCTCACCATCCTGCAGGAGCCACGCCCTTCTTGGACCCCTCCCTGAGTTTCCCAGGCTGTTCCACCAGGCCCCACCTGATCCACACCTCTTCCTGCCTCTTCCCTTTTGGTGAAGGTACAGTAGTACCTGGGAGCTTGAACTGGGAGGAGGAAGTGCAAGGCACAGGGCGAGGGCATGATGCCTGAGGAAGCCAAGAAGGAGCCACAGCTGCCTGCTGGCCTCGAGCTAGAACCAGAGGTCTTTGATCCCACGGCTGGGCCTCTTGGATTTCCTCCCTTCAAGGCTCCCTTGCACCCGTCTCTCCCACCATGCTGGCCCATTTCCTGTTTAGACTGTGCCCACCACTCTCATGCCCCAGGGCCTTTGCACTGGCCACCTTCCCTGTAGAGCATTCTTTCCCTGGATACCATGTGGCTCACTCCATCCCTCACCACTGGCTCTAAAGTTATCCCCATCCACATCTTTCGACCCCTTTCCCTGCTGTTTTTTGAACAGCACCACTGTCTGATTCTACACGCCTGCAGGTTTGTTGCCCTCTCAACTGGAATGCATCCTTGTGCAAAAAGACAGTCTTCCTTGTTGTAGCTGAGTCTCCACCGCCCGGCCTGAGGAGATGCGTGGGGAGTACGGGAGTGCACGGCCAGCCTCTGGCCCAGCCCTCTGGACGCAGTTAGGCCCTCTGAGGACTCTGACTCTTTCTTGGTCAGACCTAGTGCCGGCCAGTGGTCTTGCTTTCTGAATTGAGGGAAACTAGGCTGGTGGTTTGAAAGGAGTCACTAGAGGGTCCACACCAGGCCCAGACGGGGCCGCTTCTCGGCCTGGTCCACTGTGCGGTTTGCTTTCCCAGCTGCCTGGCACCGCAGTCCTGGGACGGGCCTGTCTCTTGGTGTTGGTGTACCTAGGAGGGCTTACTGCCACATTCTGAGTCAGGCCAAAGCTGGACCAGACCACTGTTGCGAGTGTGGACATGGAAACGCAGGTGGCTCAGCCTAGTGGCTGTGCTGGACGCAGCTGGCACCCTGTGAGCTGGACCTGTTCCATTTTAAATTCAGGCCTCCTCTGGGGCCTGGGGCCTGGGCGCCCCCTCCCAGTGGGAGTCATGAGTGGCGGCTGGACTGTCTTTGCCTGCCTCCCCACAGCACCTCTGCCCTGCGTGTCCTCACCTCTGCCCGTCTCTGCTCACCTCTGCTTTGTCCTGATGTTCCACTCCCTCCCTTCTCTCTCTGTCTCCTCTTGTGTTTTTATCCCGTGACCCCCCATCTGCCCATCTGACTCTCCGGCAGGAGCCGCAGTGGCCCCAACTGTACCCTTGGCTGGGAAGGTCAGCCAGCCTGTGCCGGGCTAGAGCACCCTGTGCACATTCCCCCACTGCCTACCCTCGGCCCTCCCCTCCTCCAGGGGCCATCCTGCAGCGCAAAGGGCAGGGCACTCACCGCTTCTCCCAGGCACCAGGAGGCTGGCCAGGATGGCGCTGAGCAGGCCGAGGTGCAGCAGGCTCCCCATGGTGTGGCCAAAGACAGTGGCTTCGTCCCTGCTGTGATGGGTGCCGGGTCAAAGTTCATTCAGCCTGGCCCCGGGTGGCTATTGTCCTTCTGCTTATCTTGGCCTCCTGATTGGAGCTCGGGCTGTGGAGAGGGCAGGGCAGGAGACTGGGCCTGTGGTCACTGGCCCCTGCCTTCCCCAGGCAAGTGGGTGGCTGCAGAGGCCACGGCCAACCTTGTCATCATTGGAAACAGGGCCCAGCAGGGCTGGCTGCATCCATTCCTGGTTTCAGGAGAGGAGAGGACCTCGTTTGTGTCCCTTTTGTGGATTCCGATGCGCATGTCTCTTACTTACTCTTCACCCCCTTGGCAACAGGATAGTTTTCTGATCATTTTCCAGAACAGAAACCCAGTTGGAGATAGAGGAGAGGCCTGTCATGGCCCTCGGGTGGAGTGGGATTTTCCCCCAGGCTCTAGGGGCCCCTGGCTGGCTCAGGCAGGCCCCCAGGTGTGGGTCAGGTTTGGGGGAACAGTGTTCCCTGGACAAGACTGCACGTTGTCACCATGTGGCTATCAGAGGACAAGTGACCCTGAAATGGCATTGGGTTGACACAGTTTGTTCCTCACTCACATGGTGTCCAAGAGGGCCAACGGGAAGAGAAGCTGGCCTGCCCTGTTGGGCCTTGCTGACTTCACAGCAGGTCCAGGGTGGAGGTCGAGGGCCCTGCACACTTGTTTGGTACTGGTCACCTCTGGAGGATAATTATGACCTCATCTTGGTTTCATTCGTATCCATTTAGGTCCTAGAAGTAGCTTCTGCACAGAGTGACCCTGGGATTGGGGTGGGGAAGGCAAGGGTGTTCAGGTCTGTGACAGAGGAAGCAGCTCAGCTCCCTGGCCGGTCCCTGGGAGCTGCTGGGAGTGTGTGCGTGGAATGGGGGCCCAGGCCAGGGCAGGGCTGCTCCTGATCCCAGAAACCTCCTCATAGCATCAGGCCCAGGTGTTTCTGTACTCAATGGCCAGATGAGGAGCCAGAGGCACAGCTGAGATTCTGCTCTCCAGCCTCCTGGAAGAAAGAGCAACACTGGGCTTGTGGGGACCATGGTCACCCAGTCCCCACCTGCCAGAGGAAGAGCAAGCTGCTGGGGAGGCCAGAGATGACCTCATCCTCATCAGAGTCTGTGCCCCGCGGGTGCTCTGTGATCGCAGAGGGTGGGCAGGAGTGAGGCTCCTAACTGCTGCAGCACTCGTGCCTGGTCAGCGGTCACTCCTGTGCGGGGCCGTACGCACGTAGCCTTGCAGGCAAGGGGGTTCTGTCTGGCTCCTCACTCTGCCTCCAGGTCCTGTGAACACCACCTCGTGGGATGGACAGACAATGCTGGTGCCGAGGCTGGGAGCCGGAGTCTGGCTGAGTGGTCACTGCCACACACCGGGCTGCACCAGCACCTGGCCCTGGGAAGGACAGTGGAGCTGGCAGCAGCAGTGCCTGGCTGCTGCCCCGCTGGGTGCTGCCTCGGCTTCGCAAGAGTGTGGAGACCCGGTTCTGTGAACGGGCGGTGGGACGCTCGGGGCTGACCCGTACTCTGGGAGTGGGACCGAGCAGTGACACTGGCTCTGGGAGCTCCTCCTCTGTCCCCCCTCTCCCAGGCCCACCCTCAGAAACCAGGGTACAAGCGAGCAGGGCCCACTGAGCGTCTGGTCTTCGGGCTCAGCAGTGCCCGTGCATGGCAGCCTATGAGGTGGGGCCTGCATTGAGCCTGAGGTTTGGGAAACTGAGGCTGGGCCAGGGCTCCACTCAGCATCCAGTGACCTCCCTGTCTCTCCCTTGCACAGGTCTGAGTGGGCTCCTGGCCAGGGTCCTGGCCTATGGTCCCCTTCTTCCTAGGAGGAGGGGTCCTGCCAGTGTTCACTTTCGAGGGGCCTCAGCAGTTTCTGCGGCCGCACCAGGCTGAGACCCTGACCATTTGGTTGCAGAACGGCTGAGCCTGGAAGACACAGGAGACGTCCGGCAGTGTGCCTTCAGTGCCTGTTCTTCCTGGACTGATCCTGTCCTCGGGACAGGCTTGCAGGTGGGCTCCTGGTTCACAGAAGACAGTGACCATGCCGAGAGCAGAGGCTCAGTGGACCTCGGATCCAGGAGCTCTGGCCGGATGCTGCTCCCAAGGTCGGCTCATGGCTTGGGGGATTGTCAGGAGTTAGCCTGGCCTGGGCCAGCAGATCTTTCCTGCAGAGGTCCTGACACCAAATACATCTGGCTTTGTGGGTCAGGTCCCCTTTGGCTGGATGGCCTTTGTCCTAGCCTCTCCATGGACCATCAATGATGTGCATCTGAATACAGCTGTTGAGAAACACAGCTGGCAGGCGTAGCCCAGGCCACGGCGGACTGGGCACCCCTGGCCCACTCTGAACCAATGCCGCAAGACACTACCATTACTGGCGCTGTGCTCTACGGGAGGCGGAGAGGTAGCCCCACGCAGGTGGGTGCCGGTCATGTCTGGGGTCAGCCACCCTCACCTGGGCTCAAGGGGGCCAGCTGGCCAGCCCCTGTCTCCCTGTTGGTTGGTTCCTATTCTCCCCGTCAAGGCCACCCGTGGCCTGAGGCTCACTGGCCCTGGGGTAGCAGGAGTGGAACTTACTGGCTCCATCCCCCTGAGCCAGGTGGTCAGGGCAGGACCTGAGAACCTGCATCTGTCAACTCTCTGGTGCTTTGTGGGCCGGCGCTCCCTGGCCTCTGAGAACACAGGCTGGCAGGGCAGGGCACCTGTGTGCGGGGCGGCAGCCTCACATCAGAGCACTCGTTCTTCTCGACCACCTCCATGGGGAGCGCTCCTCTCTGTGATGCTGAAACGTGGAAGAAGAGGCCACCGGACACCAAGGGTCTCTGCGACCTGCCCAGACAGCCACGGGATGCAGGAGTGGAGCCAGTGAGCCCCTGGGCAGGAAGCAGGTGCACCTGTGCTGCACACACACGCACTTTATGCTAGAACATGCCCAGGGAAGCTGTGCCAGCCCGAGGTGCTTCGCGTTTAATGGAAAGAGGGTGAGACACCGACACAGAAAGGCAGAAGTGAGCCACAGCCCTCAGAGCGGCCCCCGCCGTGTGTACACATGTGTACACAGCCGTGCAGTCTCAGAGGCAGGGCACGCACAGACGGGGTGCTGGGGGGCCAGGCGGGGCGGCCAGGTCTTCTGCAGCCCTCCTTCAGGACTGCCCGGCACCCTGGGCTGGCCACCTGCCTCTCCTGACTGTCCCTCGCTCTCTGGGTGCCTTTCTCTCCCTGGCACCAAGAGCGTGGGGAGGGTGGGACTTGATGCAGGGCAGCTCCACACAGTGCCAGTGGTAGCAGCGTCCCCAGGGCAGGGCTGGGCTTCCCCAGGAGCTAGGGGAATGGGGCTCGCCGCAGGATGCCCAGCTGGGGCTTGGAGTCCATGAGCCTGTGGAGCCACTCCGTGTATTGGGAGACCCGGGTGTACACCCCGACATGGCCGGCGGCAGCGCAGCCCTCCCCCCAGCTGACCACACCCGTCAGGTACCACGTGCCTCTGTAGCGTGTGGCGTGGGGGCCCCCGCTGTCCCCCTTGCAGGCGTCCTTGCTGCCGTCCAGGTAGCCGGCACAGAACATGTTCTCTGTGACCACGGGGGAGTCCGGCCTCTGCTGGGATTGCTCCAGGCAGTCCTGGGTCATCAGCCTGGGCACCTCGATGGCCATGAGCTCCAGGGCCGTGGCACCACGGTCCAGCAGCTGGCCCCAGCCGCTGACCCGCGAGAAGCGGATGCTGGCCAGCGTGTTCTCGGAGAAGGCCCTCTCCGGCAGACAGAGGGGCACCACGTGGTCAGTGAGGGTCACGGGCTGGTGCAGGCGGAGCAGTGCGATGTCATGGTCAGTTTTGCCCAGGATGTACTTGTCGGGAATGATGACCTGCACCACCCACCGGGCCTGCTCGTCCCCGTCGTCCTCACTGAGGTCATGCTCGCCTGTGGGGAAGCCACAGCTTTCCCACATCAGGCCTGGACACCCCGAGCTCTCGCTCACCTCACCCTCTGGTCAGGAGCCCGTGGGTGGGGGTGTGGCCATTCTGCACCCGGGCACCTGAGCCTCCTCTGGGCCTGGGGGCTTTGCATTCAGGGTCATCCACAGAGCCTCCCCAGAGACGGCGTGTGGAAAGGTGTGGACAGGTGAATCTGGAACCTAGGGTCAAGGGCACCTAAGGAGGAAGTGGGGGACCCCCCCACAACTGGGCGGATGAGAAGGTCCCACTTTCCCAGAGAGCCTCCGAGCCGAGGTCTCCGTCCTCAGTGCCTCCTGCGCCTGCCTGGCCTCTGCTCACCAGGATGGTGGCCAAGTGGTCCCGCCAGGGCTGCCCTTCGCACAGGCGTCTGATCAGGGGGTTGGGGGAGTGGGGAGCTTGCAGCCTCAACAGCTGAGCTGGGGTCATTAGAGAAGTTCCCTCAGGACCGCAGCGGGGCAGTACCCACCCAGCACCACGGACAGGTTCCTCCAGCTCCGGATCTTGTCAAAGCAGTGGGCTGCGGACACCACCCAGCTAGGGTCCAGCAGGGTGCCCCCACAGAGCAGCGCCCTGTTCAGCAACAGCACGGCCTGGGCAGGAGGTCACATGGTTGCCATGGCCTCCCTGTCCACTGGCTTTCCCCGAGCCCAGAGGGTGCACTGGACTGAGTGGACCCCCACCTGAAACCTGGGGCCGCCACCATCCCTCCCCAGCAAAATGGTGTGGGCCTGACTCTGACAGAGTCCCCCAGGTACTGGCCGAGGACATCAGGGTGGGCTTCTGCTGTGCACCTGCAGACCTCAGGTGACAGGTGACCCGAGCTGGGGAGCACCTCGCACAGTCCTCTGCAGTAGCCTCAGGGCTGCCTCGCTCCCCTTCCCGCCCTGCTCGGCTGGCTGGGCAGGCTGGGCCCCTTCAGTCGTGGGGCCAGTGAGCTCCCACCAAGAGCCCGTGTGCCCTGGGGTGGGGAAGCGGGGCTGGAGACCAGGTCTGTGTGGGCCTAGGATGTCTTACCTGCCATGGACACTCCCCTTTGGGGCACACCCTGCCCCCCACAATTCGGCCTTGGGGGTTGCTGGCATTCTTTTTTTCCAAAATAGGTATTTTCCCACATGGGTATTCAGCTACATAAAACAAAAGCCGGAGAGGTGGCCGTTTAGGAGGGATGGAGGTGCTCGAGTAGGGGCTGAGAGCACTTGAACCCCGGGGACGTGAAGCCACTCCACCGAGGCTCCCCCTGGGGCCTCTCTTCAGGCTCAGGGGCTGCTGCGGGACTGGGGAAGCGGCCTGCCGTGGAGATGGGCAGGGCAGAGGCCCTGCTTCCTGGAACTGGGTCCACTCTGCCTTTTGCAGGGGCAGAGCTTCACCCAGGTGAAGGGGTTCTGTCTGGAGATGAACCACAGCGCAAGCGTGTCCTGGGACCCCGCTGGTCTGTCTCTGCCTGTATGAGAAGGTCCTGCCCCGTCCAGGCCTGCCAGCCTCGGGGTTTGGGTGCCCCCACTTGAGCATGGCAGTCCATCAGCCTGAGCTTCATTTGGAGGAAATTCCCGTTTTCCTACAAGCACATGCCTTTGGGAAGTTTCGTTGTCCAGAATTGTGCAGCAGTGGGTACAGACACTGTCACTCGCGTCCAGGAACCCCGTGGAGGCCCCACAAGGGGGTGTTACAGGTGGGACAAGGCTTTGTTAGGCTCCCTGGCCCGTCTGCCACGGTCAGGGGCCCAGGACCATGTGGTGAGCTGCCCGGGTCCTGTGCTGGGCTCCATTGCACTGGCCTGCCCTCGGGTGGGGCAGCCTCTCTGGCCTGGGCCCTTAGAGGTGGTTGGCACCTAGTGGGAGCCCAGTGTACACCAGGCCATGTCACCTCTTGGTAGGCCAGGGTTGGTGCCTGGCTCCCTGGCATGGGCAGCCACAGCCCCTGGCCTGGTACCTGTGGGCATGCAGGACACTCCGTCCGGTTGCAGAGCGTACCCCTCGTGGCACCGGCACGAGCGCTTGTCCCCCTCGCGGTCGCTGCAGTATTGCTCACAGCCGCCGTTCTCGTTCACACAGATGAGTTGGGCGTTCTTGTCTGGGACAGAGGGGACAACCTGAGAGGGGCCTTAGCAAGGTCAGCGAGAGACAGCTCCAGTGGCCGCTGTTCTCGTGCTGCGTGGAGGGTGGTGTGCAGTGTGGGCACAGAGCCTGTGGGCGGTCAGGAAGGACAAGACCTGGAGCAGCCTTGCCCAAGGAGAAGCAGGCGGCTTCAGGGGGTGCCAGGGGGTGTGGGTGGCTCCAGGACCATCAGCTCTGCAGGCAGCTGGTGGGAGGCTAAGGAGGGCCTGGGGAGAGCTGGACCTTTTCTGGGGACAGTGAGAGTGTCCACAGAATGGAGACCTTCCCAGTGAGAGGGTCAGAGCGGCCCTTGAGCCCGGGCGAGCCAGCTGGACCCTTGGTCCCAACAGAGGAGGGGACCGTCCCTCAGTTTTCCTTGCTGTGGGCATTTTCCATGTGTGTGCCCAGGCTCTGGAGACTCAGCAAGGGCTCACCGGGAGGTGGAGGTCCCATGACAATGTGAAGGATAGGTGGAGGCCCTGGGCCTCCAGGGGCTCCGGAGGGATCAGCCACACCCATGTGACGGAGCCCCAGGGCGCTTCCTGGATGCCAGCTCAGGGGTGCTTCCCTGGTTGGTGACACCACTAGACAGGGTGACTGGAAGCCGGCACCCAGCAGCGGTCTGACTCTGTGTCCTGCACCGTGATAACAAACCCAGTGCTGGAGGATGGCAGAGCCCTGTGTGACCTGGGGGGGGCTGAGCTCAGTGTGACCTGGGGGGGGCTGAGCTCAGTGTGACCTGGGGGGGGGCTGAGCTCACTGTGACCTGGGGGGGGGCTGAGTTCACTGTGACCTGGGGGGGGCTGAGCTCAGTGTGACCTGGGGGGGCTGAGCTCAGTGTGACCTGGGGGGGGGGCTGAGCTCAGTGTGACCTGGGGGGGGCTGAGCTCAGTGTGACCTGGGGGGGGGGCTGAGCTCAGTGTGACCTGGGGGGGCTGAGCTCAGTGTGACCTGGGGGGGGGCTGAACTCAGTGTGACCTGGGGGGGGGCTGAGCTCAGTGTGACCTGGGGGGCTGCCGAGCCTGATGTGATCTGGGGGAGCTACAAGCCTGGCAATGATTTCATATTTATCAGCTGAAAAAATACCTCTGACCTTTGTAACAGCAGTGGGAAGGTGACTGTCACCAGCTGACTCACCTCTGGGGACGGAGGCCTATCAGAATTTCCCAGGGCTGGTTCCAAAGGGGACATGGAATCCTGAGACACAGGCTCCTAGACCTCTCAGTTTGGAAGGGGCCTTCAGTGTCTCCTAGAACTTCCCACGGGGGCTGAGACCAGGTGGACCCCAGCCCTGCACAGACTCTGCGCCGGCCCCTCCCCTCAGCCCAGGGCCCTGTCTGCGACCTCCGGGCAGGAGGCCGGCCTCACTTGTCTCACAGTTGCGTCCCTCAAAGTCGGGGAGGCAGAAGCAGACGTAGGACTGGAGCTGGTCCTCACAGGAGCCCCCGTTCTGGCATGGATTCGAGGCACACTGGTCCCCATCTGTGGGTGAGCTGGCATTAGTGGGCCGAAGACAAGGGCTGCAGGGTGGGCTGCAGAGGGTGCGTGGCCTGCTCACCGTTGTAGGAAGTCCAGAACTGCCTCTGGGGAACAGGAGGAGCCCGTGAGACACCCAGAGGGAGACACCCAGAGGGAGACACCCAGAGCGCGACCTCGGCACCCTCGGGGGGAGTGTGGGCGGGGGTGGACCTGGGCCTCTGTGGGGCACTTGGGAAGAGGTCATCCCTCTGTGGAGGAGGTGGCCTCCTCTGGAGGGGACTTTCTCTATTCCCTGACATGGAGCTCTGGCGGAGGCCACGTGTTCCTCTCTCCCAAGCCAGAACACTTGAGTCCAGTCCCAACTTGGCCTCCCCATCTGTGACCTGGAACCAGACACATGTTTGGGGGCCTCCATCTGCAGACAGGTGAGTGTGCACCCTGGGGGTGACATGAGCAGAGGGGCAGAGTGGGTAGAGGACTTCCAGGAACGGCCAAGCGCTTGGTGGGTGAAAAGCAGCTCCTGGAGAACTTTTGTCCAGCTGAAGCTAAGGTCAGAGGGTGCGGTGGGGGGACAGGTGGGGGGACAGGTGGGGGCCTGAAGCACTCCGCGTGAAGGCACAGACCCCTTCGCCCGGAGGGGCAGCTGGCCTCAGCTAGGACAGGAGACTTCCAGGTGAGTGTGAGGTGTGGGGGGGGGAGGGGAGGGCCGTGGGTGTCCGGAGGGCGTGGTGTGACAGGGTGCGCGGCCTGCGAGTGTGAGGCTTCGGTGGGTGTGCGGTGCCCTGGGAGTGTGTTGACCTGAGTTAGCTGGTTTGAAAACCTCATGTAGAGTGAGCTGAGGGCCTGGGGTCTCGGGGGCCCTGGGATTCCTCTGGGGACCCAGGATTCCTCTGGCTCCCATCTTCCTGAGATGTCGCTAGAGCGATAAGCTGGAATCACCCCGAGTCCTAGTCTGCCCATCATATCTCCACTTCCACTCTTGGCGAAAATATTCAAAGGGGAGAGTTTGAATGGAGGGCAGGTGGCCAGCCTGCCTGTCCACGCATCTCCATGCCTGACACCAGGAGTGAGACAGCCCTTGGCGGCCAAGCGTGTTGGAGGCGGTCAGGACGCCTCCCGGTTCTTCACACCTGTTCCCTGGGAGGTCCTGGGGCAGAGGGCCACCAGGCCAGCCTCTCACTGTGTCTGTCAGTGGTGCTGAGATGCATGGGCAGCCCTGGGTCCCGGCCAACTTCCTGGGGCAGCCAAGGGACCCATGGAATGTGCCTTCCGAATGACACGTTCCCATGTACAGATGTGTCTGCGTGGTGGGGCAGAGAGCAGGGACACGGTGTGCTGGAGGGCTCCTGGGCCCAGGGGGAGGTGGGGAACCTTGCAGAGGAGCTGAAGCTGTCTTGGAGGGCAGAGGCCCCCGTGGCGAGGGCTGTGCAGGCCGGGGCCCTGTGAGGTCACCTGGCTGGAGCCCCCAGAGCCGCATACGCGAGACCCAGCTCACTCCCTCTGCGGCCTCTGAGGCCTCCTGGGCTGGGCCCACACTCACCGTCCTCTCCAGGCTCTTGAAAATCTCGCGGGCTTCCTCGAAGGAGCACTGCTCCTCCTTGCACTCCCTCTCCAGGGAGCCTGGCCGCAGCTCCTCCAGGAGGGAGTTGGCACGCCGCTGCCTGTGGAGGACACTGTGCGCTTCCTCCTGGGTCACGAAGACTGAGAGGGAGCCCGTGAGCACGGCCGCCCCCAACCCTCCAGCCCGTCAGCAACAGGACCGCCTCACTGAAGGGAGCCGAGGTCCTGCTGTCCTGAGGGCTTCCCTACAGAGAGCCACGCACCCAGGCCGGGGGATCTGAGGTGGGTGGGCTTCTCCTGAGGGCTGGGGACGGCCACATGGCACCGTGTTCAAGGAAGCCACTCTCACACACCCTCCCTGTTGAACCTGAATGCCCCACAGTTAGGACTTTATCTTAAGGAAACGCTCAGTCTTGTAGAAGCCTGAGCTGCGGGGACTGGGCGTACCAAGTCTGAAGGCCACACCCGGGCACCCAGTGCTGCGGTCACACTGTGCTTAGGAAGACGTGACCCCGAGGGGAAAGATGGTAACATAGCACGTCCTGCCCTCGCCCCTCGGGGTACACGGAAGTATCCCGAGTGTGACGGGCATGCGCGAGTCCTGCTGGGCTTCTCACAGGTGACAGACGGTCCACGTCCCTGTGGCTGGGCTGGGGAAGTGTGGGGAAGGTGTGGGCCGTTCCAGCACAGGGTGCCATTTGCAGCAGAGACAGGTTTGGTGTAGGCCCGAGGCACCTCCCAAGCCACACAGCCCTGGGCGTCCTGACCCCCTGTGCCAGCTCCCCGAGGCTGGGTGCCTGCCTCACACTGGGCCTTCCTGGCCTCTGTGCTGCACCTCAGCTGCAGACCTTTGCCCTCCCCGGGCCTCCCACGCCCCTTCCTGATTCTCCCAGAGACCCCAGCAGCTTCTAGGAGGTGGGTGGGTGGCTTGGGTGGCCTGGGCCCAGGCCTCAGGGCAGGCTGTAAAGGCCTGCACCTCTCTCCTGACGGGGAGGAAGGAGGGGTGTCGAGGCAGAGTCACCCTCACCAGGGTGCAGGTGATCCCAGCAGTGAGGCTTGCGCTGAGTTTGAGGCTTCTCTGGGACACCAGTAGATGCGGGAAGAGTGAGAGGAAGTGCCGGTGGCTGGTGTGGGAAGAGCGAGGCCAGGGAACAGGGGCAGCTGGGGAAGAAGCGGGAGCAGCAGACACAAGGTGCCCCAGCTTGCCACGCATCCGAGGCTTTCTCCCCTGAGGCCTCAGCGCCCGCCCGTGTGGGCTGTGGTGGCAGGCCACCCTGCTCCAGCGCCCCACAGATGCATCCTACCCGGGACCCAGGAGCTCTGCTCTGAGCAACCCCTCTCCGCTTGTCCAGCTTCACAGGCAGGACCCACGAGCACCCAGGAGAGCACCCTGCTCCTAAAAGTTTCTTGAAAAATGACCAGCCAAGTCTGCCCTGTGGCGCACACCTGCCATCCCAGCGACTTGAGAGGCCAGGCAGGAGGATCACAAGTTCAAGGTCAGCCTGGATGATTTAGTGAGGCCAGTATCAAAATAAAACATTTTAAAAAGGGCTGGTGATGTTGGACAGTTGTAGAGGGCCCCTGGGTTCAACCCTGATCTCACAGACAGGGAGGGAGAGAAAGAGGAAGAGAGGGAGAGGGAGGGAGAGGGAGGGAGAGGGAGGCAGAGGGAGAGGGAGGGAGGGAGAGGGAGGGAGGGAGAGAAGGAGAGGGAGGAAGGGAGAGAAGGAGGAAGAGAGGGAGAGGGAGGGAGAGAAGGAGGAAGAGAGGGAGGGAGGGAGAGAAGGAGGAAGAGAGGGAGACGGAGAGAGAGGGAGAGAAGGAGAGGGAGGAAGGGAGAGAAGGAGGAAGAGAGGGAGGCAGAGGGAGAGGGAGGGAGGGAGAGAAGGAGAGGGAGGGAGGGAGGGAGGGAGGGAGGGAGGCAGACTGAGTAGCTGCTCCTCCGTGCACCCTGGGCACTTGGACTCTTGCTTTTTGGCAGTGTTACCAGTGGCCGGCAGACGCCTGTCCAGAGCAGAGGCAAGGCTTGGGTGGCCTGGGCCTAGCCCTCAGGACTTGCTGTAAAGGCCTGCACCTCTCTCCTGGGAAAGCCCTCCCAAGAGGACATACCTGCAGCCAGGGATCCCTGAAGTCCGAGCAGAAAGCAGAGGAGGGTGAGCCCGTGGGAAGCCATGATGAGCTCAGCGGCTCCCTGCTGTGGACGTCCAGAGGGGACAGGGGGCAAAGGGCAGGAGCTGGGCGGAGGAGGGGAGGGCAAGGGCGCCTGAACCCCAGGCCAGGAGCGGAAGCCCTGGTGCCCAGCAGGGGGAGAGGACAGGGTGCTGGGGAAAGCCCTGGTTCCTGGCAGAAGTGGAGTTCAGGCCTGCGTCTGGCAGGGGCGCCCCAGGGGCACTGCAGAATTCAAGGCCCTCGGACCCGGGACAGTAAGTGAAAACTACGCTGTGTCGCAGTGCTGAGAAGAGCAGGCCTTGGGTGAGGACAGAGGACTTGGAGAGGGGCCGGGGAGGCCCAGGCCTCTCAGAGGGCGAGAAGCTGCTCTGCCCAGCACCAAGCCTGTCTCTGCTGCAGAGGGCACCCTGGCTGGGACGCCACACCTCCTCACACTCCCCAGCCCAGCCACCAGCCAGATTTCTGAGGATGAGGGACTTCCTGGGATAAAGCTGGCTGTTCCAGCAGCTCCAAGATCTAAGGTCACCCATGCCTCCTGGTGTCCAGTGGGCCTGGGCTGAGGGCAAAAGTCCTTTCAGAGATGGGTTCCTGCTGATGCTCCTTCAGAGCTGGACTTCCCTTGGGTCGGCCCTGACTTGACCATGTCCTCCCTGCACCTGTGGTCATCTCAGCCCTCAGAGCAGCTGCTCATTTGGGATAAAACGCACAAACTGTCCAGCTCAAACTCAACCCCTCCTTTCCCTGGCAGATTTGTGGGGCTGGGCATAGGATCAGATCCTTCATGAACTTGAAAAACAGGCAGATTATCAGGCTCTGATTGCCTTGAGATAGGAGCGATTTATTTAAAGACACAAAAGCTACACTTTAAAAGATGGACAAAAAGGCACCTAGGCACAAAGGAGTGGGGGTCCACGGGAGGAGTGGAACAGCAGCCTGTCCCCTGTGTGCGAGACCAGTCATAGGGTCCTGTGCCGTGGGTCCGATGTGGAAGGGAGACCAAGCAGACAAGACCCTGAGGGTCCAGGTGGAAACCTCCACTCTTGGGTCCTCAGGAGCCCGTGCTGGGACAGCCACAGGGAGGCTGCCTGTTGTAGCCTGCTCAGGATTGCGCTCTCCGCGCCTGCGGTGGCTGAGCTGCCTCCCTACTCCACCTAGAGGACAGGCTGGCAAGCTCGGCCCCTGGCCCCTGGCCCATGCCCAGAGCCGTCCGGGCTCCACTGGGATCTGTCTTCTGCCACGTGCCTTATGGCTAGTTTTCTCATTCTACAAAGACTGCGCTGCTGGAGTTCTGACAGAAGTACCTTAAGTTTGCAGGCTAATTTGGAGGAGAATTGACATTTTGGTGACGTCGGATGCCCCCTCCATAAGCACCTCTCCACTTCCCTAGGCGTTCTCTCCTGGCCTAGGGCATGTTGTGTTTTGTCCACAAGTTTCATCACTTGGTTGCTGTTGACATAGCGACTGTTTTCGGTTTGTTACTGCTAGGAATGTCTCTGGGGGTCAACCTTGGAGACTCGGCAGTTCTAACAGCTTCTGGGTTCTCCCGGGTTTTCTAGTTCCTCTCCACCCCCACGCCTCACTTCCTTTTCCTGTTGCAATCCGGTGTTCCCTGTGAAGGACCGCGAGCAGCGGAGGGCTTCCCTGTGTTTTGCCCTCAGTGGGGATGATTCTGAAGGATTTGGGGACATAGAGTTTGGAGGTGAAGATTGTTGGATACACTTTATTAGGTTAGGGAAATTCCCTTCTATCCCTTGTGTAGCCTAACATTGCGGATGACTGCTCAGTAAAAACCGTGTCCTGCACCCCTGCACCTGGCCAGGTTCTCCTTCAGTGTGTTAAAGCCAACTTTTTGAGAGCCCCATGTTTCTGCCATCGCACATCTGTGCCTTGTGGACACCCCTGCTTGGGTAAGTGTCATCTGTGCCTGTGCAGGGTGGCGCTGGGGTTGGAGCCCGGCCTCTAGCGGGGAGCAGGGCAGGCACACCTACCACCAAGCCGTACCCCAGCTCCTGGGACTTATATTTGTAACATACTGCTGGGATTCTGGAAGTTTTGTATTCATCTTCATAATTTCATGTTTTTCTTACATAATATCTGTCTTTGTGTACCAAGGAAAAACTTGCTTCAGGAATATTTATATTTTTTGTTTGAACCAGTTTGTGTAAATATCTTTATATGCCTAGAAAACCACCTGGTCTGGTACGAGCTGGAGTTTTTTCCAACTCCAATTTAATTTCTTTGTTATTCATTCATCAACCCAAGCATTTTATTTCTTCTGGACTAATTTTTAACAATGTAGCTTTTTAAAAAGAAGTCTCCTATTTTATCTGTTTCCCAGACGTATTAGTAGGAACTTGTTCCTATGGTTCTCTCAATTAAAAGCTGTTATTCCTTGTGGACCAATGGGTCTGTCTTGTGAGGTTTTTTGGGGACAAGACTTTGGCTTTGGTCTGTTTGGGTTTTGTTGTTTTTCTCCTTTCCTTTTCACACTTCTGATGAGTTTGCTGGACCTACTTTTCAGTTTCCTCAAATGGGTAACTCGTTAATTGTGTCACGTAAAGCTTAGATGCAGTTGGCTGTAAAACCAATCTCAGCTGTGCCTCAGCTGCAGCCCTCAGACCCTGGCCAACACGTGGACACCTGTCCAGCTCTAGGGACCAGATCCCCATGATGTGGCCTTTCTAATCCAGGTCTTGGAAACATACTTTTACATTCCCAAATTCTTCTAAACAAATGTTCAATAGCAAATGTTTCAGGGTCTCCTTTAGCAGTTATTTGTCTATTCTAATAGCGTTCAGACCCCCAAATGTCTTCAAAACAAACGTTTAAAAGCCGAATTGTTAAAATTGGCCCAGAAGAAATAAAATACTTGAGTTAATGAAAGAATAACAAAGAAATCAAATTGCTGTAAATGATCACCCTACCCACAGTCTTTTCATTGGTCTGTAGACACTTGGAGAATGTACCAGGCCTGCTGAAACACGGCACTGCCTTTTCTCTTTTTAAGGACAGTTAACAGTCTTTACAGGAGGAAGTAGCATCTCTCCCTGCCTGCCAAGGCTTGCTTTCTGTGTTTTGGGCTTATTATTGTTTGCTTAGGTGTTTGCACACTGTTCCTTGTACTCTACGTGCCCTATTTCCATGGCTGTGTCCTCAGCATTGTTATGCTGCTTCCTCTGCTCCGTATTTTCCTGGTCTTCTTGCTTTCTTTTACTTTCGATCTTGGCATATTTTTATTCCAGGGATCCTTCATCAGTTACCTGCCTACCCGGTTCAGGGCTCTTGCTGTAAGTCCGCCTCCTGTGTAGGTCAGCACCTTCCTCCCACCTTCTGTGGGTTGGGCCTCTCTAGATCCCATTTCATGTTTTCTGTTCACTGTGTTCCCTTCCTCTCTTGGGCCCATGACCTTCCTGCACTCTCCGCCACTTTGGTTTGAAGATGTGGGGTGTCATTCTGTCAAGGTACTCTCGGGTCACCTTCACGTTTTGACGTGTACACCCAGTACTACTTATCATCACCACAGCTGGACGGGGTGAAGCACCCAAGCTTCAAGGCCTGCGCTCCCTGGGTCCTGTGCTCCCTGGGTCCTGCCCGCCGCCAGCCTCTGTTGCCTGGCTGTGCAGGCCCCACACCATCGTGGGGCTCCACGTTCAGAGAGCAGGCCGAGAGCAGGGGTTTCTGACGTTTATTCAAACTTCATCCATACAATAAAGAGCTCTGATTTTTAACTTTCATTTACATCAGCAGTTAAAGGAAAAGTAACAGTCAATGAAACATGACGTTTTAAAGTGCCTTCATGAGGGAGAGATCACAGAGAGGGCCAGCCCAGGTGGAGACAGAAGGAGCCGCGTCTGGACTGGAGATGAGGCGGACCACGCTCCGTTTCCAAGTGTGCACCAGGAGAAGCGCTGTGGGTCTTCACAGGCCTCGTGCTTGATCCCCTCCTCTGGAGGTTGGCCAGCAAGGGCTCCACGCACCGCAGGGTGGGGAGGGCGCTTCGCCTTGGCCACAGCGGGGCGGCAGCCCCCACGGCAGCAGGGCAAGGAGACAGGGAGGACTATAAAGTGACACATGTTCAGCAGCATGAGACCATAAATACGCCTTTACATCCAGATCGTATGTACACACACACACACCTACCACACCTGCCCTCCAGGAAGTCTCAAGAGGACAGATTTGTTTCTGAAACACAAAAAGGGTTTGAAAAGCAGAAGGGTTTTGGTTCCAGTTCTGCCATGATTTGAACACAGGAGACCCCTGCACACAGCACTCAAGGTGACCCTAACCACACCTGCGGGCTTTCCTGCAAGGCCAGGTAGGTGGTGCCAGAGAAGGACTTGGTCCTGCCTGAGGCGCCAGCACACCTGTTCACTCAGCACGGTGGACAGGGAGCTCAGAGACCCCACAGAAACTGCATCTCTACACTGTCTTTAAAAACAACAAAAATACACTAATTCAGTGAAGCTCTTTAAAAAATTGAGAGTCCCCTTATTTTGTAGAAAAGAAGGTTAATATTTTGAATTAGAGTTTAGATTTTCTTATGAAATGAGGCCGATGCATGTAGAAGGACCTGGCTTCTTACTGCTTTTGGTTGTGAGACTCCACCTGATTTTATCCATGTGTGCTGTCTCACCTGTGACCAGGTGTGCTTCAAGGGGTGCCGGCATTTCAGAGAGTGCCCAAATCATTTAGTGATATAGACAACGAGCTTTGATGTAAACCCCAGTAACAAAAAAATAGTTTTATATCAAATACAGTATCAAATTATCATTTCATGTAAACACAGTGATTCTTGGTAAAGATTTGAGGCCAAAGTACCACAAAAAAATGGCCACGGGATTAATCCCTGTTTTTAAAAAATCAGAAACTTATAAAAGACAAGAGTTCCCCAGGCCCCTCTCTCCGGCTGCTTTCCGAGGCGGCTCCCACCGGGACATTCCCACAGCAAGCACCAGACCAGGCGTCGGAGGCGCCCGCACCGAGGAGGGCGGCCGGCGCGCGGGTGAGGGGCTGTCCCCAGGCCCCTCCCCTGTCCTCTCTGCACCTTGCAGTGGCCCTGGGGCCTGGTCCTGGGAGCTGGCTTCTGCCCCCGGGGGCCGGCTGCTGAGGCCCGTGTCCCTCTGCGGCCGGCGGATGCACTGGGGTCCTCCTGTGTTTGGCTACCTTGGAGCGCCGTCCCCTCCCCAAACTACGCAAGCCCAAGCAAAAGACGACCAGAGACTGCACGCGGGTCTGCGCGGGCGCAGGGCAGAGGCTGTCCTAGCCCTGGAGGTCGGAGAAGGGCGCCGGGCAGCCCTCGCTGCAGCTCGAGGAGTTGCTCAGCACGGCCGACCCTGGGCTCGACTCTGCGGGGAAACCGGGGAGACTCGGTGCGGCGGCGGCCCTCCGCAGCCGCGCGTCAGACGGGCTGGGGCCGCGCCGCGGCGGACTCGGGCGCCGCCCGCCTGCACGGAGGGCCTTACCTGAGCTGCTCAGACACTGCGCCGAGCTGGACGTGCCCAGCAGAGCCGACAGGCTGCTGGCCGGCACCCAGCCCTCGGTGCCGCTGCTCAGGTCCCGCACGTACCTGAAAGAGGCGGGGTCAGCGGGCAGCGGCGCCAGGCACCGGCACCTGTTGGAAGTGGGAGTGGGCGGGGCGCGGGAGTGGGCGGGGCGCGGGAGTGGGCGGGGCGCGGGAGTGGGCGGGGCGCGGGGCGCGGCACCGGGTGGCCCAGCTCTGACCCCTTACCAGAGCCCCTCAGCGCCCTCCTCCACCACCTCCACCACGTCCCCGCTCCTCATGGCGAGGGTGTCTGGGCCCCCCTTCTCATCGTCCAGCACCACTGTGTACTTCCCAGGGACCTGCGGGAGACGGACACAGGCAGAGTGCCAGTGGGTCAGCACCTGCTGCTCAGTGCCAGCAAGAGGACACGAACTTGTGCTGCACTTGGCACCTGGGCAGCGCCACTCAGGGCAGGGAGTGTGCGTCCAGAGCGGGCTTCAAGAGACCCCGCCATGGGAGCAAGGCCCCTCCTGCAGCTCACATGTTTTAGGAAGATGCTGCTAGGCCCCATGTTATCACCACGTTAGAAACCCGAGCGTGGGTGCAGGTGTCCTCAGGCTCCCTGGCCTCGCGGCTGGGCACACTGGGCTCGGTGCTGGTCTCAGCAACCCCCCTTCTGGAATGCCTGCCCTCTGGCGGGCTCGTTCTAGGTGGCCCTCTCAGGCTGTTCTCTTTGGAGGACATCCTTACCTAAAGTGTTACAAGGCTGAATGCTGTTTTGTGCTTCCTGTGAGAGGAGATTCTCATCTGTTGTGTCCCCTGCTTTATCAGGTGTTGGGAACGCTGGTACCCAGTGGACACTAAACCAATGTCTATGGGGTCAGTTCTGCTGTGGAATGTGGGCTGAGGAGCAGATGCTGTTCTTGAGCAGCCCGGGCACTCCTGACCTCACAGAAGCACGTGAGCTGCAGGAGGCGCTCTGGCAGCAGGGCCTGGGCAGGATTGGTAAGGGCCCATCCTCCTCACACAGCTACCTGCCCCAGGTGGACAACCCCACCTTGGCTCCCTACTGGGCCCAGAGCAGCCAGGATCCTGCCCACCCCACACTGAGAACAAGATCCAACCCCTCCCCAGGCCCCACTCTCCCCTGTTCACCAGCCCCAGCCCCTCCTGCCACGCTGCCCTCCCTGTGTCCTCCTGTCTGCCCTTCTCACTCTTGACCAGTGTTAATGCACCCTCTTGGGAGAGACCCAAATAGGTATTTGTGGGGGTCATCCCGACTCTAATATGTAATTTAATATGTAAATGACTTTTCTTGCTGTACTATTAAAAACAGGACATGGTTTATAATGCGAGCCCATACCTAGGGATTATGCAAATCCACACTCAAGATAATTCAATTTCTTAAAAAGTGAGATGGAGGCTCCAGTATACAGTGTTAGCTTAATTAGTACATTCTGTCCATGTGGAGGGTGAGTGACAGGACACACTGTGCAGGGGCTGTAAGTTGTAGGTACACAGTGTGCTGGGACCTTGGGCATGGACACTGACCCAGGCCAACACAGAGCACTTGCAAGACCCAGGCTGAGGTAGGTCTTCTAGAACACTCCTTCTCCAGGGGACAGCACCCACCACCATCACCCAGGCAGGACAAGGTTACCAGCTTCTTGGGGCCCACTCCACCATCCTCCTCTGCGTCGGATGAGTTGATGGGCTCCTCAGCACTTGACCAGCCGCCCTCGTCCTCAGGGACCTCCAGTGAGTGGGACGTTTTGCTCCAGCCTAAGGGAGGAAGAGGCTCCAGTGAGGGCCACGTCCGTGAGAAGCTGCCATCCATCCAGCTGTTCCCCACGAGTCCCACAGATTCCCTGAAATGTGCAGCCCTGGGTCCAAGCTGAGCCAATCACAGGACCCGCCTGCCCAGGGTCCCGGCTCCACCCATTGTCAAAATGCTGGGACTGTGTTCCAAGTCACGGGAAGACTGACAGGGTGTGATGGCATCTGCTCCCAGCTGCCAGTTCATGGGGAGAGAAAGCCCAGACCCTGCACGGAGACCTGTGCCTGTGTCAGGCTGCAGCCCCACAAGCCCACACCCTACAGCAAACACTGGAGGAGAAGGCATTTCAGTTAACACTGTGACAACCAACACCTCCCAGACCAGCCAGGAAGGCAGTCTCTAGCCCAAAACGACCCCATGGATCTCTGGTCTGTCAGCTGAGGGGCTGTGTACTCGCAGGGCAGGGAGCACGCAGGTGGGGATGCTGAGCAACCAGGACAGGCTGTACAGTGGTTGCAACGAAGCCAGGCTCTACCGTGGCCTCTAGTCCAGCCCACCAACCCTGGCCAGCCAGGCGGGACCTAGACTATATCTATTTCTTTGTTAGTGTTCCTCCTGCCTAGTGTCCCCCCGGGGTGGAGTGGTGTTCCCATCATGGGGGAGATGGAGACCAGGAACTCCCAAGGGTGATAAATAGAGTAAGTGCACTGGGCACCTGCCTTCAGTACCAAGAAGCACAGGGCCGAAGACAGATGCCCAGTGCATGAAATGGCACCTTAATGCTTCAACAAGGAGCAAGCGTGTCAGAGACAGGCAGACGGCCCAGTGGGTTTGCACCTGCCACAGCCTGCTCCAGGCTGAAGCTGCCTTTTCCTGTGAGAGAGAGGTGCTGGGGTGCGAAGAGCTCACAGAGGAGCCCCAGGCACGAGTGCATGTGTGCCTTACCCGCCCCACGAAGTCAGGGCTGCAAGAGACAAACCGTCCCTGGAGGCCAGCTCCCTCCCACACCTGAGGACGTTCAAGGCTGGCAATGAAAAGCTTCTGCTGAGAGGGCCTGGAAAGTCACCTTGTCTTCTAGACAAGGGAGCCGCCCGTCCTCATACCAGGCCAGGTGCAGCCTGAGCCCTTCCCCCGAGCTCCACTCTCCTGGGGCTGGCTGCAGGAGAGGGGGATGGCTGTGCAGTTGGCTCTGCAGGTGCCACACCAGGCTTGTGCCTGGGCAGGACCTGGGGACTGGGTCTGCAGGGCCGTTGCCTGTCCTCCCTGCTCCGAGCCCCCCTGCAGCTGCAGCCCAGCTTGGAGCTGGAGCACTGGTGCCAGGATCCCGCTCAGACGTCCTCTCCCTTCCCACAGCCCCATCCGGGTGGGGCCTCTGACCAAGCAGGACTAAAGTCTGCGAGGACAGCAGGGACAAGACGAGGACTGCCACGGCACCTTCTGTAGGCACAGAGCCTTCTCTCTGCCCAGCCGGATGTTACGTGGAAACCCCTGCTTTAGCATGCGTGTCTGTGAGGGAGACCTCAGGGCTCAGCCTCTGGCACTGCCAGAGAACCCCAACAGTGCCAGGCGTGGGCTTGGCCCGGAGCCTCTGGACAAGCCCTCTGACGGGGCTTCAGTGGGTCCCTCGTTAGAAGGCGTGCGGGAGAAGTGACAGCCTGCTGAGGGGTGGGCACACAGAGCACTGGAGGCGAGTGGCCTTGAAGCCGGTGCCCCTCTCTCAATCTGGGACGCTGGGGGATTCTGTGCACAATGAGGCCCAGGTGACCTGTGACCTGTGGCCTGTGACCATTTTCCATAGAATGGTCCTTTATATTGTCGATGCTGCAAAACGACTTCCAGGCCAATGGCTTTCAGTAAAGCACTGGTCATGGCCCACAGAGCCATAGGGGGGCGTGGGCCCAGCACCACAGGTGCCCTCCCAGCACCACACACAGTGCTCACCTCCACTCACAGGAGGGGGGCGCCTGCAGAGGCAAAACTGCCTGGCTGCAAAGGAGGCGGACGCCGGTTCTGCCCTGCAGTGTCTGCCAGGCCAACTTGGCCAGCCCTCGCGGTGTGCCCTGGGCTGAGAGCACCGAGGGCTCAGAGACTTGGTCACAAGCAGAAAGTACCTAACGGACAAGCAGACCTTCGCAGAGGCTGCCAACGGAGCCCACCTGGGTCTCGGCTGCAGCGGGCTGGGTGTCTGCCTGTGCTTAGGACAGGCGGGCACGCCAACCAGCTCCTGGCTCTGAACCATGCCCAGCGGCAGCAAGAAGGCTGGCGCGGGATGCTTGGGGCTCTGAGCTTGGAGACCGGAATGAGCCTGAGAGCCCAGCAGTACGGGTGGCCTCTGGGGCGGACTGGGATGCTGTTCAGCGTGCCCCTGGGAACCTTCACAACTGTTCGCACAGCTCAGGAGGATCTAAAACGTGCCCCTGTCTCCTGCACCTGCATCCTTGGCTGGGCAGAGGAGGCCTCGGGTGTCCCTGGGGGTCACCCTTGGAACATAAATGAGCAGGAAACAAGAAGCCCGGTCCCAACATGGAGTTTGATCCTCCCATCTGCCACACAGCCATCTCCCCTCTGCAAGGGGAGGGTGGACCAGATCTGTCGCCTCATTGCCTCAGAAGGATCAGCAAGCTGGTGAGGCAGGCCGGGTGCTGGTACTGTGGGGCCACAGCTTACCACAGCCACTGGACAGCAACCCAGCCCAACTCCAGCCAGGTGCAGCGGCAGCAAGCTGCTGCCCAGGGTCACTCATGAGGGGCAGGTCTGCTGAGGGGTCAGTGGGAAGCCAGTGTCCCCCAGCATCTGTCACCAGGCATCTAGCTGTAGGCCACCAGGGCCACCTCTGCCTGTGGGGCCTGCTCGTGTCATCCTAGGTGACCTGCGTGGGCCACACACAGCCCTCCCGGCCGGTGTCCAGCAGCTGAGCCATGCTACCTCGCAAACCAAAGGGAGTCGGGTCGCTCTTTACTGCATGCCGCTTAGCCTTTCTGTCAGGGCTGGTAGGAGGAGCTGCAGGAGGAGGCAGAGGCAAAGAGACAGAGAGTGAGGGGTGGCCAGGGGCAGAGGGGCCCGTGAGATGGGATGGACACAGCACCGGGGGTTCCCTCCAGATCAAGAGTAGCTCTGTGGGCGTGCGAGGTGGCACGGGGGAGGGGAGGGCAGTGGGGAAGAAGGGGGCCACGTCAGTCTTGGGCCCGCCCCAGGACCTGTCCTTGGCTCTGTATCATCAAAGGTGCAGCACTGTCAGGGCTGCTGCGTCTCGCAGCATCTCACACACGGAGAAGAGCCCCCCGTTCTCTGCACCAGAATCCGGCCACTGAACAGGGCCCTGGTCAGCCTGGCCTCGAGCACTGGGAGGGAGCCTCCAGGGCTGGTGGCCAGGCCTTTGGCCACCCAGGAGCACTCCAGGCCGATGGAGCTGATGGGATCTCAATCGGGCATCCTGGGCCAGCCCGCCCACCAGCAAGTGCCCGAGAGGGTACCTGACCAGGGTCTCGGCTGTGGTGGGAGAGTGTCTGCAGCCAGAAGGGCAACTGCTGGGCAGCTCAGGGAACAGAGGGGCGGGCAGGGCAGGGAGAGCAGAGTCAGGCCAGAGAGCCAGGAAGCCCAGGTCGGAGCAGGCCCGCAGAGCCGGCCTTGGCATTTTCAAAAGGACACCCTGAAAGACGGCTTCAGGTGTCGGTAGGGACACTCAGGGGTCACAGGAGGGTGCTGTGAAAGAGCTTTGGCTGTGCGTGGGATGAAGGGGCGGGGCCTCCTGAGAAGGTCCCCCCAGATGGCCACCACACCATGCAAGACAGATGCCACCACAGGAACACAGGTGAAGACAGACCTCAGGCAGCAGTGCCTCTTTACCTCTCTGACCTTTGAGGTTAGCAAAGCCCTGCAGGGTGAAGCGCTTTCTGGAAAGTGCGGAACTTTCTGAAGTAGAGCTAGAGACCGCGTCATCTAGGAGGAAGAGAGACGTGCAGAGGGCCTGCAGCCCGGCCAGCGTGGCGGGCACAGAGCCCAGGGGCCGGTCCTCATGCTTCCCCGAGTTGGCTGGAGCGGGGCGCAGAGTGTCAGAATGCGGGGTGTGCAGTGAGTCCCAGGCCCTCTGGAGGGGGAGGGGACCCTGAGTCCCAGCACTGCGCCCAGTGCCCTAGGAAGGGCACGTCCCTGCACATGGCCGGAGGAACACTCTGTGAGAGGCACAGGTCACTCGTGTCATGGCAGACACCCACCTTTGCCTTTCTCGGGGGGCTTCGGCAGCGACGAGCTTACATATCCTTCCAGACTCAGGGGGTCTGTCTTCCTCTCCTCCAGCTTCTTGACGTGTCTCGAGTTCCCTCCTGAGGGGCTGGTGACAGCAGACACACAAAACAGCATGCTGCCCGGTTAGCTTCCAGAACTCTCTGAGGACGGGAGTCCGGGCACTCTCGGCTCCCAGCCCACCCCCGAGGCGGCCCATCATACTGCCTCAGAGCAGGGAGCAGCCACTGGACAGCCAGTGTGGTCCAGTGGCTGCCCAGCCAGGGAGCAGGTGAGAGCAGGAAGCACCCTCCTCCCCACCAGCGGGAGTCACTGGGGGGGTCTCTCTAAAGTCTCTGTTTAGGGCTCATTTATTTGGGCTCCATTGATTCCATGAGTGATAAAAGGAGACTTTTGTAAGAAAGAGGAAGAATAAAGTGAACAAGTAAAATAACAAAGGAAAAATGAGGACAGAAGAGAGGACAAAGCAGTGCGCGGCCATGTCCCCACCGTCATGGGAAACAGACCACAGGGAGCAACAGTCCAGGAGGCCGGGGATGGGATGGCGGGGAGGCGGCAGAGGGCATCTCTGGGGCTGACCCTTGGGGGGAAGCCACCAGCATGTAATTCCCAGACAATGACACTGGAGGGACCTGGGGCAAACTTGGCCCAAGGACCAGGAGGCCCCGGTGACAGTTGTGAGTGAGCTCCAGGGCCCGGGCCAGCTGTGCCAGGCTCCCAGCCTTGTGTGGGCCTCACCTGGTGCTGGACGGCGCCGGCAGGGGCAGGCTGTGGGAGTGCTCCAGGGTCCTGTGCTGGCTGGCTTCTGCAGGGGAGGGAAGGCCACAGGCTGTGTCAGCGAGCTCCGTGCTCAGGCGCCTGTGGGGAGCTGTGGATGCCTGAGGGGACAGGAAGTGGTGGCCGGGCCCTCACCTCGACACGCCTGCAGCTGGCTGGTCAGCACCTTCCGAATCTCATTCACCCATGCGGCTTTAATTTCAGGAGTTGGTGCCTGTTCCCCAAAAGAAATGCAGGAGTAAGTACCGGGGTCCCCAGTGACATGCACTCTTGAGACTTCCAAGGACACTCCTAGGAATCCAGTCAGATCACTGCCATGGGTCAGAGGGACAGATGGGGACCCGTTCGTGGGATGCTTGCCTTGCAGAGGAAAGGGCCTTGCAGCCATGCCCAGTGCCTAGGGCTGGGCAATGGCCGCAGTCACCTGTCAGGAGGCTGGAGCTCTGGTGACCACAGTGGTGTCTCCCAGCAAACCTATGCTTAAGGGTCTCTGGGAAGCAGCCTTGACCCTCTTTAGGTGACAATATCAGTGGTGGGTCTGAAACCCACAGGTAGATGACAAACAGCCAGGTGGGGGGCCCGGGTTGGAGCAGTCACAGGGCTGCTGTGCAGGCTCAAGACAGCAAGAGGCCCTGGGCTCCTGGGCTCTGAGCCGAGTGCTTCCAGATGGGCTGGCTCCTTGGGGTGCCGTGTGGGGTCTGAGCAGGGCCCCTGCTTGTCTCAGCTCTGCGGGGCGTTGGTGGCAGGGCTGGAGGGCATCCTGGGCTTCAGTGCTGCCTGGCCATGCACCCTGCACAGGGCCATGTCATCCTCTGTGTTAGAGTCCTGAAGAGCAAGTGGCCGGGCCCCTCCCCACATGTGGCTCAGCCCCTCACAGGGCACTCGGGTCAACTAGGGCCTCAAGCAAAGGGCTCTGTCCCGAGTCTACATGACAGCTCCGGCTCCCCATCCGCTCAGCGAGGACAGTGCCACCACTTCTTCACTGGGGAACCAGGCCCTGAGATGAAGCCCTCTCCTGCGCAGCCCAGGGTACAGGAGCGTGAGCGTCTCGGGAGTCGCTTCCAGCACCCTGGTCTCTCCCGAGTTCACCCTGGATCCTGCTCAGGTCCGACACCCAGGGCAGAAGACACAAGGCCTATTGAGAGGGCTTTCACCGGCCGTCCTCGGGAGGAGGGCGCCCCTGCACCTGGCCTGCGGAACAGGTGAGTGCCCTACCTGGACGATGTAGACCTCCTCTCTCGAGTTATACCAGATCTCAAACTTCTTGGCGTCACCCTTCACATTCTCTGTGATGCCGACGGCAGTCATCTGGTGAGTGCAGAACCAGAGACCGGTGTCAATGTCCACTGGCTTGAAGACATGGGGGGCAAGGCGGCGGGAACCCCACTCTCAACCTAAAGACAACGCCCCTCGGTCCTCAGGTCCTCACCTGGTGCTGGGCACCAGTGCCCTCGGGGTCAGACCGAGGCTCTGTTAAACACCAACCCGGCCACAGGCGTCCCGCCCCGGGACGGCAGGTCTGCACCGCAGTCTCACTCACATTCAAGGACTGCTTGTAGCTGTAGGAGGGGGCCTTCTCGTAGCCCTCCCCGTTCTCCTCCCGCTTCTTGCAGAACAGCACGGCCTTCTCGTGCAGGAAGAGGTGCCGCTGCATGGGCTTGAACCTGGCCAGCTCCTTCACCTTGGTGTGGCCCTTCTTGTGGTCTGTCCACACACTGAAGGAGCCCTGCATCAGCAGCTTCCCCAGGTCACTGAGGTTCCCCTGCAACAGGACAGAGCCCAGGGCGTCAGGGGCCGAGGTGGAGGCGGGGCAGCTTCCACACAGGCCGCTGAGTGAAGCAGCCCCCTGCAGAGGCCACTTGCTATAGGGTTCCCAGCACAGGGCACTCTAAGGAGCCAAAACCATGGGGACAATGAAAGATGGGTGACTGCCGGGGACTGGGAGGAGGAGGGACATGAGGCAGACAGAGGGTTCTCGGGCTGTCAGACTGTGACACTGCAACACTGGACATGGAATATTATGCATGATCCCAAACTACGGAATGCTCAGCCCCGGGAGAACACCCTCGACTCTGAGCCTCACGTGACAGTGACACATCAACACTGGCGCTTCAGTCGCAACAGGTGTGCCACTAACGCAAGACGTCAGTCACAGGAGGAGGTGTGGCATCTCTGCTTAAACTGCTTAAACAAGCCACATCTATTAATTTAACAAAAAATGAGATTGAGTCCCAAGTGGACAGAGGGGCAGAGACTTCAGTGGCCTGAGACGGGCCTATGAGGGGCAAACAGCAGTGTGCCTCTGACGGCCACTTGCCGTCAGTCGCCTGCCCCAAACCACACCACAGGAAACAGGTGGTCACAGCTGCTCACCAGGGACGGCTGTTGTCAGGGCAGAGTGGAGGGAGCAGGCGAGAACCCTGTCCTGCTGGAGACGCCGTGCCTCTCCCCACGTGCAGAGGGGCCCCAGGTGGCCTCCTGCTCCTCTTAGGTCCACCCAGACCTCCTGACCCAGGACCCAGGCTGCCACCAGGTTCTGGGCCACGCCTGTCCCCTCCCAGCTTAGGGAGCTTGGAGCTTGGAATCCTTGCAGGAAGCCCTGTGGATGCCCCGGGCCGGCCCTGGGTCCTCACGTCATAGCCGGTGATGGCGATGAGGTGCATGGAGTCGTTCACGGCCTTGAGGATGCCCAGGATGGAGCTCAGCGCCTCCTGCAGGTCCTCGGCCCCCTCGCAGTTCCTGCTGTACTTCAGCATTTCCTGAGGGCCGTGGGGGACGGAAGGACCTGCTCACCTGGCTCCTCAGGACAGCTGGCTCCCCAGAATGCAGCCCCTGAACTGGCCCCAGCAAGCCTGGCGTGACTTCAGACTGGGACACCGCCAGCCACCGTGCTCGCACACTCTTCAGCAAGTGGCTGCCGGCTCCCTCAGCCAGCCGACGGCAGACAGGAGCACAGGCAGGGGCACGCCCGCGGCACCCCTCCCCAGGAGCTCTCTCCTGCCATGAGCCCCAGTGAAGGCACAGAGTGGACGCTGGGCAGACCCGCAGAAGGGCTCTTCAGCTCACCCCCTCCCCACTCCTGGATGGGCTGGGGGCCAGCAGGATAAGCAGGGCATGTCCCCGCCCCGAGGAGACTCATGGGCTTGTCTGCACAGCATCCTGCAGCTGATGAGCAGAAACCCGTGGGAGGGGGGTCTGTCCAGCTGCTGACCTCTGTCCCCGGCCCTGACAATGTCTAGCACACAGTGGGCCACACAAATGGCCGATGAGCAGGGCCACAACAAGGGGGAACCAAGTGGCTCAGAAGGTACCTCTTGGCTTGGAGGAAGGGTTTTGGGGGAAGGGGCCCAGGCCTGGGCCTGGCCAGTGGCCCTAAGGCAGCACTGACGCCTGGCCGCAGGTGGGGGAGGCGGCCAGGGAGGCCCACCTTGAGCAGCAGCTGGTACTTGGTTATTCTCTGCACGGGCTTCAGCAGGTAGGAGTCCAGGCTCAGCTTGTGGTCCAGCTTCTTCTGGCACTCCTGGAACCACAGAGGCGGGGTCAGGCCACGCCCACGGTCCCTGGGGCAAACTGCAGAGGAACGGGCACTCGGAAGGGCCCCGAAACGCACCTGGAAGAAGGGACAGTCGGAGCACTGTCTCCACAGGCTCTCGGAGCGGGGCTTGTTCTGACAGTACTTCTCATAGATCTGGAAGTCCTCCATCTGCAGCCGGGGGGACGCACGTGTCAGATGGTCACCTGGAGGTGTCTGCCTGTCTCTGAGCATCGGGGGACCTGGGGCTGGGGGTGTGGATGGTTTGGGGCACAGTGTCTTGGGGTGCAGATGGCTCTGCGGGCAGGGTAGTGCCGTGTTGCCTCTGAGATGGCTCATTTTAGAGAGAAGGTCAGGATGGGCTCCCGACAGTCACCTCCACCTCTCTCGACTCAGCCTTCCTGGCCTGCCTTGGGCTTTCTAGATCTGTCCCTGGGCGAGCCCCTTTATGGACGCCGAGCTGGAAGACCACTGTGGGCTTGGAGGCAGACTGCTGGGCTGGGCCGGCTGCTGGGCTGGGTAGCTGCCCTGCACCTCTCCCACTGAGGGAGCCCTGCCCAGGGCCAGCAGACCGTGGGATCCCAGGATTGTGGGGCACTGAGAGCTTGGGGACATGGGGCAGCCTGTACCCACCCAATCTTTGAGCCCAGGTCCCCCGGCCCTCGGTGGCTGTGCCCTCGTGGGTTGGCAGGTCAGTGACGCCTCCCACCAAGCTCCAGCCTCACTGTTCGGTCAGCTCAGTATAGCTGGCTTTTCCCCGGGGAATAAGGGCTACGCACACAGACGCACACAGACACTCTCTGCGCAGAAAGTACTTCCAGGGCTTGACTTAACAGTAGTGGCCAACCCCCAGGAGTGTCCGTGTCCTGGGTGGGCTTAGTGGAACATGGAGGACCCTCCGCAGAGGCTCTACCCCCACCCTTCTCAGCAGCTCTCAGGAGACGCTGCTGCGGGTTGGGACCACAGGCCTATGGGAGGGTCCCCACCCCACCTTAGACAGCACCTAGGAACACGCCAATAGCCTGGCTGGGCGGCCACAAGACGGCTCCTCCCTCCTTCCCGCCCACCTCCGGGTGCCAACCTAGGACAGAGCCTCAGCCTCCAGCTCTTTGTGAACCATTTAGTTTTTCTGCTGTCCGTGAGCTGCTGTCCAGGTTGCTAAGCTGTCTCTCCCAGTGCCCAACACGAGGGGACCCTCGGGTTGGGAGGCACCTGGCCCATCCTGACCCAAAGCTTTCCACAAATGCCTCCCTTGGAACTGTGCCCACAGCCCTGGGAAGGAAGCAGACGCCAACGATGTTAAAGAGGGTCAATAAAGCTGGGAACTCCAGAGCCTTGTCCAGTGCTGTCCAGCAAGTGGGGCCCGCAACCCGGGCAGGCACCACCCCAGCACAGGCGTGGCAGGAAGGCTCAGCTCCACGACGCACACTGGACCTGGGCCCTGGAGCAGTCCCGTGCCCAGCGTCATGTTGGACGGCTTTCTCTGTTTTGAACTATCCCTTTGCCCCTCCAGGGAGGCACCCTGGAAGCTCCTGGGCTCTGTGGCTGCGTGGGGGTGGGTGGGACCCCAGTGGAACCTGAGGCTTCAGTGTCCGGCAGTTGGGAGCCGCGGTGGGTACGCACCCTTTCGAGGAAGCACCTTCCCACCAGCTCTGGGCAGTCCGTGCAGCGTTCCAGCTCCCGCAGGAAGACCCTGGACAGGGAGGCCCAGGGAGGCCTGCTGAGTCTCCGCACCACACCCAGGGCCCAGCCACACCCACCCAGCGGCCCCGTTTCCAGAAGACCTCCAGCTGTACTCTGGATGGCCCAGGACTGTGTGGTGCCAACGCCCACCAGGCCTGGGGACCCCGCAGCCCAGCCTGACCCCGGCTCCTCCTGTGCGCAGCCTCAGACTGTTCACCTCTGGTCAGCGGCGGCACACGCAGAGGTCACAGCTGCTTTGCCATCAGCAGGAAGCAGCAGGAAGTTAGAAGAATCAGGTGGGCAGTTAGGGGCTCTGGAGGCCCCTGCCCACTGGCCATGACCCTGTGGGCTTCCTGCAGACACACCGAGGGGCCCTCTACTCGGCTCCAGGGTGGGCTTTCCTCTCCAGATTTCTGGCTTGCTTTTGCCCCTGGGGGAGGGGGAGCTGCTGGGGTCCACCCTGGATGCCGGCACTAGAGCTCTGACTGGTGCCCAGGGACAAGGCTGCTAAGGAAGGCCTCACGACCACTGGCAGGTGGCTGGTGGGCGGGAGGCACAGATGACAGAGGAAGGAGCTAGTGGAGGGACAGTATCTTGGTACTGCTCTGACCAGGTCCACCCATGCTGGGCCTTGTTCCAGGACCCAGGGACGTGCTGTCCACCTGTGGGCCTTCTACACATGACAGTTGGCTCGTTCGTCTTCTCTCTCATGAGCTCCCAAAACCCATAGTGAAAGGAGCCGAGCAAGCAGCCCAGATGTACCCCCTGTGCACCGCCCAAGCCACAGAGAGGCAGCCGTGCTCCGAGGACAGCAGCACCCTGTGCTCTCGAGGGGACAGCAGGGAAGGGACGTCTGGGGCGCCACTCTTCAAGAATGGGCTCAAGGACAAAGTGCATCTTGCTAAGTGGTGTGACCTTTAGGGCCCCAAAGCAGCAAATGCGCATCCTTTTGGTGGGGACAAGGAGGAGGACAGAGGGGTCCGGCCCACTCCTGGCTCCCGGCACCACAGTCCTTTGGACGGCTTTGCCACATGGGGCCACCCTGGGCACTTGTCAGCAGGGAAGGCCCAGGATGGCTCTCAGGATGCCCCGAGCGGCCACTGTGCCTCTGCGCTCTCTGTGCATCAGGCCCTGGAGAGATCTGTCCCTATCAAGCAGAGACCAATGGCTAGCAGGTCCCGGCTGCATTGGAAGGGAGAGGTCACAGAGTGTGTGGGGGCAGAGGAAGGGCCCCACCTGTTATGAAAGTGATAGATTTCCTCCATATTTCCAAACAGAACGTCCTTCTTGTTGTGCAGGCCAGTCGAAATGAGGTGCGTCATCAAAGGGTTCTCCATCTCAGCCGCGTAGCCCTGCGGGAGAGGGCAAAGCTCAGCATGAGCACCAGACCCGGAGACGCAGGTCAGGCAGGAGTGGACGGGTGAGCTGGTGGCGCATGGCTGTCTCTGAGCTGGGCCTCTGAACAAGGCCCTCAGCACAGAGTGGGTCACAAGCAGCACCCAATGTGGGCCTCCTCCTTCCTCTTTAGCCTTTTTATTCAAATTCATACAAAGGGCACGGACCTCTCTGCACCTGCAAGACTAACTGTGCGTCTGCTGCCATGAACCTCCAGGTCACCACCTGGAGCGCTTGGCCCCAGCAGACCCCTCCCCAGGTGCCCCAGTCAACCTCTCACCCTAGACTGCCTGGTTCCAGAACTTCCCATAAGCAGAGCTGCAAACTCTTTGGCCACCTCTTGCACTGTCACTAGCCTGTCACGTGTGCTGTGTGTATTAACGGCTCTGGGCTGCTGAAGCCTCCGTCCCGAGCAGATCTACTCCCTCAGCTCTGTCCTCCCCTTCTGTGGACGTGGAGGGCGTCCAGTCGGGCTGCTCTGAGCAGCGTGGCCTTGGGCATCTTATGTGCTTTTCCATGGACACAAACTTGCATTTCTAAGCAGCAGTTTCCAAGCGAAGCCACCGGGGGGGGAGGGGGAGTGGACCCTCCCAGTGCAGCACGAGCCTCACCTCCAGGACAGAAAGCAGCTCCTCCACGTAGGCCCGCTCGGTGTCCAGTAGCTCGTTCATCACGTGCCTGTGGGCGGGGCGTGAGGAGAGCACACACGTGAGGCCCGGGCAGCAGCAGTCCTGGGTCTCAAGTCAGGCTGGGAGGTAGGTAAGCCACCAGTCCAACGCAAAGGGCCTGCCCGGCCTGAGGGGCTGCAGGGGAGCTGAGCCCGCGGGACACCTCTGAGGGCTCCCCTCGCTGCTCTGGCCTCACACCCCTTGCTGGCCATCTCTGTGCTGCCTTCCAAGAGCAATCCCCTGACCCACGTCCTGGCCCTGGGGGTTCCCTCTGCAGAAAACCAGCCCTGTCCTCATGCACACTGCCATCAACACCCCTCCCTCTCCCCCACTAGGGAGCCCCACCTCCCAGGGCCTCCAGGCTCCCTGCGTGGGCACCTCCTGTGCCCCCCGAGGGCTGGGCCTGGCTCTCCATCCCTTCTGTCACCCAGCCAGCTCCCCTCCTGCAGGTAGGCATGCAGTGGCCCTGTGGACTCCCTCTGTGCCTCAGCTGAGGATCCCCTGAGGGGGGTGGGCTTACAAATAAGACATTCAGGACCAAGCCTCCCTGCTAGGGCGAATGACCAGCCCGCCACGTAGTCCACAGAAACCGGGGTCAACGGCCCCGGAATGCACTTAGGTGAGGTCCCCGCTGAGCAGCCGGCAGCACTGAAGGCCCCCGCTCTGCATGTGAACGTGGCGGCAGGGAGGGACCTGGGCCTCCCCACAGCCACAGCCTGGATGGTGCAGGTGTCGCTGATCTCCGGCCTGTGCTTCTGTGTCTGGAAGCCTCTTCCACGCCCCCTTCTCCCCTCTGCCCGTTAGCCTCTGCCAGAGGCAGCAGCGGCAGGTCTGTCCTCCACCCCTTCAGAGGGCTCTGCTGTGGGTGCTGGGGACATCCTGCTTGTCCCTGTGGCCCCAGGAGACTCTCCAGACTGACTTGGAGTCACAGTGATCTAAAGGAGCCAGGTCAAGGTCCCCTGGCAGGCTGCTCAGGGTAAACAGGGAGAGTGCAGACGTCCAGGGCACTGGTCAGCGGGCAGTCCCGCACACCGTCAGTTGGCTTCCTTCTAACTGCTGATGTGCCCACCAGGCCTGGACTGACCGTCCTGCACTGTGGGTTACGGCTTCCTTCCACTCAACCTCCTGTGCTCCGCTGCCTGGCTCTGGTCACCACCTGGAGTGCTTGGCCCCCCAGCCGTCCTCCCTTGAAGCTGAGTGGTCAAGACAGGGAGGTGCTTTTTGACTGCACCACAGTCCATGAACCTGGGACCTGGGTCCCTGGGGACAAAGGGCTCCAGGAGGTATGTCCAGGGCCGTGCTGCCCTCCACAGTGCCCTGGCAGTGTGTGGCCACTAATGACAAAACCTCAGCCACGGACCCTCGCTGGCCACACCTACCTGCTCGCGCTGCCCTTGGGGCCATGGCTGCTGCAGGGACGTACTGGCCTTGTGCCCTGGTGAGGCTCCCCTTAGCTGGTGGCAAGTGGAGTGGTCATGGATGGCCGGGGACGGTCTCTCCCTGCCTCCACTCCTCCTCTCCCTCAAAACTGGGCCCCAGCGGTTTCCTTCTTTCTGTGGCCCCCGCAGGGTGGCCCAGGAGGCAGCACCTGGCCGACCCTGGCCGTCCAGGGGTATAAGGCACATGGCTCCCGATCCCTGACACTCCTGGGGCAGTGCTCGCCCCAGGCTCCCCCATGCCACACACAACCTCCTCAGAGGCCAGGTGGACGCCAGGTCAGGGGACTGAGCCTGGTGGGAACAGGAAGGGTGCTGGTGAAGGAAGTCCTGGCCGCTGAGCCTCGCTGCAGGTGGAGGGACGGTGGGTCCTGGTGGGGTGTGTCTGAGCTCAGAGTCTGGCCTGTGACGCCCAAGCCCAGGGGCCTGCAGCCTCTGTGGGGGCAGGTGGGCGGCCAGCTCAGTGGAGGGTGAAATCCTCCGAAGTGACAGGTGGCCCGGTCAGGACAAGCCAGTGGAGCTGTCCAAAGGCCACGCGGGATCTGTGTGTGCAGCCACAGCCACACGTGTGCCCCACTCTGCACGCTCCTGCTCCCTTCCCGCTCTGCTCTGCACCGTCCTGCACTCACCACACCCAGACCTGGGGGCCGGAGGAGAGCTGGGACCCACCTGCGCAGGATGGCCAGGCCCTCCTCCTCGTCCCCTGTGGAGCTGCCCCGGCCCTGCCGGTTCTCACTCCTTTCATTCTGAGGAGAGAAGAACAGCGAGTCGCTTTGAGAATCAGTAGGAGCACCTCAGGGACCCATGGCCAAAGCCGGGACCCATGGCCAAAGCCAGGGCCCTGCCCAGCTCCCGTCTGGGCGTCGGAGGAGATGGAGCCCCACAGGCTGCAGAGCTGGAGGCCCAGCCAGGAGGGCTGGGGCCGGGCACAGGAGGAGCTGAGGCCCTTTCCTGGGAAGCCATGGCCTCGGGCATTGAGATGGGGCAGCCTCACCTTGGCCCTCCTGTAGGGCCCCCTCCGGAGCGCGCTGTCTTCAGAGCCAGAGTTCTCAGATCCCCGCCAGGAGCCTGGTTTGGAAGAGGTGGGGAAGGGGCGTTAGCTCTACCTGGGGAGGGGGACACCAGGAAAAGGCCCAGGGGAAGGACAGAAGCCACGCGGGGGTGCACAGTGATAAACTGGCTGGGTGGAAAGAGGGGACAGGCCCCCTGACCAGCCTCCACAGCCCCTGGGACAGCGGCGCTTGCAGCTGAGGGGGAGCAGGGTGGGTGAGAGGAAGGAAGCTCGGGGTGTGGACACCCGGAGCCCCCAGCCCAGCAGGGCTCCACGGGCCAGGAACAGCCCCTCTGCCCACACCAGAGAGGTGGGCCTGGCGCTGGAGGCCTGGTAGGGGTTCCTGACTGGTGTGTGCAGACACCCGAGGCCAGGGCCGAGGTTCCCAGGACCACTCGTCTCTTGGCATCCTCTGGGAAGACCCCTCGGGAAAGTGCTTTTGATGCAGGGAAGAGGCGGGAAGGACCCTGAGAAGTGGCGTGGTGCCTGCCCTGGCCTGGAGAAGGGCTCTTTTGGGATTGGGACGCAGGGGTTGGCAGGCCATGGAGCCCTCCGGCTGGCGCAGTCTGGGACACGGCTAGGTGGGGGAGAGACCCTCTAGTTCTCCTAGAACTCTGCACTGCTGTGGTCTCAGAGCAAAGCGGCTGAGTCCCCCTAAACCTGAGCCCAGCCAGACTGCGGATCCGACTGGAGGCCCGCTGGGGAGGGGGAGCCACGAGGTGGCTGCACCTGGGGAGGGGCAGGGCGACTTGGCGAGCGCCTCCGGCCGGGGGGCCACGGGCTGCACGGGCCGGGTCTGCTTGGCCGCCAGCTTCTTCAGGCTCGCCTGCCTGCGGTGGAACATCTCGTGCATGCTCTCTTGCTTCTGGAAGACTTTCTGCACGTGATCCTGGGAGGACAGAGCTGCTAAGGGTCTGCAGTGTCGGCACCAGCCCCCAAGAACCCCCGTCCCATGGGAACGTGCCTCAGCGTGCAGAGACCCCTCTGTGTGTAAGATGGCGTGGCCACACCACACCGAGTCCTGATCACTGAGGACGCGCACCAGAAGCTCTACTGGGGACCTTCTCCAGAGCTGGCAGGGCCAGCCGTGGGAGGTAGAATAAATGTCTCTCGTGTTGCCCCAGAGGGTGGGGCTTGGGAGATTCAGGGGCTGCTTGTGCAGTGTCAGGAGGCCCTCGGGCAGGCTGGGGTCCAGAGGAAGCCACTTCATAAAGAGCACCCCCAGCGCAGGGGGCGTCTGGTGGGACGCAGGTGCCACTGTGCAGGTGGCAGGGGGTGACTTCTGCTCTGAACGCAAGGCAGAGCGGGGTGACCGCCGCCTCTGCTCTTCCCTCCTCACCCTGTCTGCTGGTCGAGAACTGAACGTTTCTTTCAAACATCCTGCGGACGACTCCCCACCCCGGGCGCCGAGGACAGGACAGGCTGCCTTACCAGCAGGTCTGGGGTGAGGATGGTCTCGTATTCCTTGTAAATTTTACTGAGCTCCTGGATCTTATTTTCCACGCCAGTCTCCAAAAACTTCTCAATCTCCTGAAGGGCAGCCTCGGCACCATCCTGAGACTGGCATTTGTCCACCGGCTGGGAGGCCAGCAGGTAGATGCCCTCGTCACACCACTTCATGGACTGCAAGCAGAGCGCTGCGGTCAGAGGTGCACCGTTCCCACCTACCACGTCCGCCCCCTCCTCCCTCGCCTCTGTCCACCGGTACACCTGCAGGAAGGTCCAGGCACTGACCCCTGATTCTTCTACCACTAAGTACAAAGGGCCGCTGCAGGGGTAGCGTGTTCTGCAGAGCCCGGTGGGTTCCCAGGACTGGACTCCCTCAGAGGAGGAAGGTGACTGGTGGAACTGACCAGGCTACCAAGTTTCCGGTCCTTTTAAGTAAATCATTGTTGTGGCAAGAGAATTGTGGGACCAGAACTCTGTGTGGACCTGACCCTCTAGGGGGACAAGGAGGAGGAACACAGAGAGGAAGGGCGAGGGGACTCTTCAGCCAGTGCCCGACCAGCCCAGCACAGGGGTCAGTGGTCCGGGGCGTGTGGCTTGACCCCCACCGTCTCCAGGAGGCTGTGCAGCTCTCGGGACTTGCTGAGAAGCCCCCGTCTCCTGCTGATCTCCGTGGCAAACTGGTGGCAGAGGTGCTGGAGCTCCTCGCACTTGGGGTGGATGGAGTCCACGGCATAGTGCTTGTTCTCGATGAGCTGCTGGCCCTGCAGGGCCAGGGCTCGGGCCCGCTCCACGGCCACCTGCGGGACACAGCCACCCAGGTCAACACCTAACCCTCAGTGCTGGTGCTGGCTGTGGGAGGGATGTCGTGCCGCTACAGGTGACTGAAGGCCACCTCACGCCCAAAGCTAGGCTGGGCTCCGGGGGGCAGGCATCGGAGACCTGGCCCAGAGGAGGCACAGGGTTCCGAGAATGGATTCAGAGGGACGTGTGTCGGGGTCCCTGAGGAGGCCGTGCCCCTGACGTGCAGGTGAGCACCATGGGGTCCCCGTACCCCTGCCGTGGTGCCCCCTGGGTGGCAGCACAGCCCAGGCCCTGGCCTCCTGCAGCTCAGGCACCTCCCCCACCCCACGCCCAGGCCTGGTTCTCACGCTGGACTTCTCTTCCAAGCTGGCCAGGCTCCTCAGCAGGTGCTCCACGTGGGCCAGGCTGTTGCCGACGTCAGTGAAGGTGGCTATCTTCTGGGACACCGTGTCCAGGGTGGCTTTGACCTGCAATGGAGGGGCTGTCTCAGAGCGCCCAGGAGCGGGGAGCCCGATCTGGGCACGCCAGGCTCGGAACAGTCTGCAGCCAGGGGCTGCGGGACCTTCTGGGTGGCCCTGCCCATGGCCCTGCCAGAGGGGCACAGGCTCCTCAGCTGATGCACGTGGGGCCCCTAGGGCCAGGCACCGTGGGTGTCCTCCTCGCCCCCACAGGTCTCGGCCTGCGCAGGAGAGCCTGTGGCTCACTTCCTTCCCGCCTGGCGCTGGCAGGAAGACGGCGGGCTGCGCACCCTGATGTGTGGAAGGCCTGACCGCTTCTCCCCAGCGTCTCCCTTCAAACCCAGCTCTCAGGAGCTGGTCCTGAGACCCAGTGTGCAGAGGCCTCTGTGGCTGCGGGGTGACGGTTCAGACAGCCAGGGCTGAAGGCGGAGGGCAGGGCTCTGGCCCCGACACACCGCAGCGCTGGGGAGACGGCGGCCCTTGGTTCTTTAGCACCACCTCTGTGCCTGGCTCCTGGGAGCCACGCGGGAACCTGAGCCGCTTTGCCCCAGGGCTCTGCCTGTCCTCCACTGGCACTGGGCCCTGAAGACCCGGTGTCTAATGTCTTTACGGCCACGGGGTCTGCTCCTCCCCGGGCTCCACCGGAATGAAGCTCCGAGGCACAGGAATCCTCCTGCCTGGACCTGACCAGACCTGGCTCCTGGTGGGCCCCGGGGAAGGGCTGGTGGGCAGGTGCTGACCGATCCCCCAGCAGCGCCTCCCAGGCCCGGCTCCTGAGAAGGCCACGCGGGCAGCAGGGGAGGGAGAGCGGTGAGCACGCGCGGGTACGAGGCTTGCAGGTGAGCCTTCCCAGGGCTCCCAGCCAGAAGCAGACACCGAGACCACGTCGGGAGCACAGGAAGTGGTCAGAGTCCTGGCAGCTACAGGGTCCCCTCTCAGCTCCGGGGGGCCAGCACATGGAGACGCATGAGGGCCACAGGCCTCCCTCCTGGCTCCCTGGGTATGTGCCCGAGCTCATCCTGTGCTGATGATGGTCCAGCAACTCAGAGCAGTGGTTCAAGGTCACTGCACGGCAAGCAAGGGGCGACGGGGAGTGGGGGACGCGGCCCGGCCGGCCCACCTGTGTGCGTGTCGTGGGCGACGAGTGATGACGTGGCACGTGTGCAGTGAGACCACCGCTCAGCACCCAGAACAATGGCCACAGAGCTGTGGAGAGAAACCCCTGCAGACAGCTGAGCGGATTCTACACAAGGCTGCTGTGCAAGCAAAGCCCGGGGACAGAGCGCAGGCGTAGGCCAGACCAGGACACCTGGCCAGCACCCTCAGCCGGGCAGCAGGGGCTGGGAAACACAACCACTCGAGCCCACGCATGAGACTCTCACCTCAGCCACAGCAGAAGGGGCAGGAAGAAGCGTTAGGACGGGAACATGCCACCCGGCCCCAGGGGAGGCAGGAGGTGTGGGACATGGGAGGCAGAGCTGGGGCAGCTTGTGGCCGTGACACGGAAGCCCAAGTGTGGCGCACGGCAGAGCTGCACAGTGTGAGCAGAGGCTGTGGGGCCGCGAGCTGCGGGCTGCGAGGACCTCTGGACGGCTCACATCCACCAGACAGGGCGGCCGAACCCCGTCCACCAGCCAGTGGGAGCCTGCAGATGTGCAGGGACGCTCCGCCCGACGCCAGGACACACCCCCCTCCAAGTGCCCGCCGGGACTCGAGTGGGGGTCTGTGTCCTGGGCCACAGGACACACCTCACCAAGAACTGGTGTTGCTCTCTGGTCACAGCAGCCATGCTGGACATCAGAGGAACCTCTCTGATCCTGTGGGAACGGAGCCCATAACACCAGCAAGTCACCCGAGGCTCCGAGAGCAAGTTCAGGGGAGATTTAAATGTGCACATCAGAAAAGAGGAATATTCTCAGATAAATAGTGTAAGCTCTCACCTCACGAACCCAGAAAGAGAAAACTAAAATAAACTCAAAGCCATCAGGAGAAACGACTCATAAGGATAAGACAGGAAATCGATTAAACCCCAAACAGGGAGCAACCGAGAAACCGGTGAAGTAAAGACCTGGTCCCAGCAACACCGAGGGAGAGAACGTGACAACCAAGACCAGAGGCTAAACCAGCCACCGCAGGCCTGAGCCCAGGGGCCCAAGGAGGGTCAGGGAAGCTGGCAGCAGCAGCCCCAGACGACGGGACAGAGAGGACCAGTCCCAGGCAGGCTGCACACCCATCCAGGGTGAACTGGCAGACAGCAGGCTGTGAGGACAGCCGAGCAGCCCCCGAAGGCGTCTCCTGCTATGGGAGGCTGTCCCGGAGCACTGCCCCCGACCGTGAAGGTGACCATCTGTGACTCTCCTCAGGACCACCTAAGACCAGGGGTCGTCCCAGTTCATCCTATGAAGTCGACGCTACCCTGACAGCACAACCAGAAAAAGACAGTTGTAAGAAAGGGGGAAAAACAGAATAAAGAAAACTGTAGACTTCCAGGCATGGCGGTGAACCCCCGGAACCCCAGTTTGGGAGGCTGAGGCAGGAGGATGGCAAGTTCCAGGTTAGCCTCAGCAACTGAGTGAGACCCTATCTCAAAAAAAAGAAAAGAAAAGAAAAGAAAAGTGGTAGCGTGCAGTTCACTGTGGAGCCATTCCTAGTATGTGCAAGGCCCTGAGTTCGACCCACAGTACTTAAAAAAAAGAGAAAAAGAAAGAAAAAAAAATCATAGAACAACTCCATCCTCATGAATATGGACGCAGAAATTCTTAACAAAATATTCTCAAATATACTCCAGCAATAACTAAGCAACACCGACAATGATTACACACCATGACCAAGTAGCTGTGTTTCAGAGATGCACAGCTGATCCAGAATTTGAAAATCAACCAATACAATCAGTCATATCAACAGGTTATAATATGAAGATCACATGATTATCTCAATCAATGGGGAAAAAGCATTTGATAAAATTAAGCATCCCTTTATGATTTTAAAGTCTCTCACAGAAGAGGACTAGAGGGTGCTTCCTCAACCTGACAGAGAGCACCCACAAACCCCGCAGGTGACACTACACCGGACAGTGGAGACCAGATGCTTTCCCTGGGCCTGGAGGCAAGGCCAGGACGTCCACTCCTGTCTCCCACCACTCTCATCCAATGGAGGAAAGCTCTGGTCAGCGTCACAGGGGAAGAGAAATAAAAAGTGTAAAAGTCAAAGAGCAAGAAATCGAAGCATCCGTCTTTGCACAAACACGATCGAGACTCTAGGGCTCCCCAGAGAATGCTGGAGTAGGCGTCCAGTGGGGTCGCAGCGCACCCGCATCCCTACACCCAGCAGTGACCACGCGCACTGGAATGGAACGCACCACCCGACTGTGTGAGCATGCAGAGCGTACACCGACTCAGACTCGAGACGTCCTGACCCAGGGTGCTGAGGACTGCACACCACTGAGGACAGACGTCAATCCAACCGCTGGTGAGGACAACCTGCGGGCAGCCTGGGAGGCTCGGAGACGTCGCCTCGCCCCCGAATGCAGGCCTAACACAATTCCCAGCAAAGCTTTTTGTAGAAATAGACAAGACTGTTTAAAAACCCGAATGGAAGGTAAAGAAGCTAGGCTGTCCAGCAAGCAGCGCAGAGCAACTGGACACCCAGGGGAGGACACGAGCCGTGCTCTGGTTCTCAAAACACAGACCCAGGACCTCAGCGGGGAAACACAGAATTCAGGAAACACAGCTTAGGGGGACACATTTGCAATTGAAAACCAAAAGTGTGATCCATAAAAGGAAAGTCGGATGTCATCAAATTAAAACAATATAAAAGGTCCTACTAGGAAAACAGAGAACAAGGTCCCGGCTGGGGAACATGTGCGAACCGGGATCCGACCAGGCGCTAGGATCTGCGGGGCGCAGAGAACTCTCAAACCTGAGCCGGAGAAGAGGAACTCAAGCAAACCGTCCAGGCAGGGCATGGCCGTGGCTCTCGGGGACCCTCCACCAGGGGGCGCCGGAGGAAGCGCGCCCAGCAGAAGATGCTCAAGTCGGCCGACTCCGCGCAGCCACCAGCGCCCACAGAACTGCCCACGTGAGGGGAAGGCTGGTGAGGACGTGGGCAGACTGGACTGCTCAGGCCACCGTGGAACCCGAGTGTCGTGGCGCCTCTGGAAACCACTGGACATGTGGCCCTCTGAGCAGTCTCTACAGACTGTGTCCATACCGGCGCAAGGGTGTGGGTGTCCACAGCAGCAGAGCCCCAGGGGCACTCCAAGTCCAGCAGGTGGATGGCGAGGGCGCGTATGACCGTGGCAGACCCTCAGGATCAACAGGAAGAGTACACGCCCAACCTGGGCGACCCTCCAGAGGACGACACTGAGAAGCCAGTCCCCAGGGGCACTCAGAGAGGCCACCGCGGTGGGAGAAGGGATGAGGCAGTGTGACTACAGGGGCAGGATCCTGTGTCCTGACAGCACAGCTGTCAGGGTCCTGGCTGCCCTGCCCTGCTGCAGGTGGTCACCACGGGAGCTGGGCAAAGGTCCAGGGGTCCCCTGGGCTGCTCCTGACAACGGCAGGCAGACCTGTACCTATCCTAAGAAACAGGGGGACAGAAGCACCTGCTGCTCCGGAAGCCTTCCTCGGGTCCCCGCAGAACGCAGCGCCCCAGGCTTCTTGGAGGTGTGCCGTGTGCAGACGCAGCCTGCAGCCTGGCCTCTCAGCCCCGCGGCCCTGCAGCCGCCCGCAGCTCACACTCACCTCGCGGAAGCCCTGCTCAAAGTGCCTGAGCTGCAGGCACTGTCCCAGTTTCTGCTGATGCTTTGCCCAGAACTCATCGAAGGCAGCTTCCGTCTCATTCAGCTGGGCCAGAAGCCTGGGGAGAGCAGAGGGGTGAGAGGCTCCAGGGAGACGTGGGGCGGCCTCACCTCCAAGGCCTGGCCTGGGCCCTTCACCCGGCCAGAGCGGAGGAGTGGGCTGCGACCGGCAGGCGTGGGCAGGGTGCAGCCAGGGCCTGCTGCCGCTGTCCTCGGCACCTGGGCACCCCGGCTCCCACACAGCTCTGGTAAGACCTGGTCACCTGGCCCTCCCCACGCCCACCTGCTGCTGTTCTCGGATGGCCTCCTCGACAGATGAGGACGCTAATTCCTCGGGAAGTCGAGGAGGTGTCCACCACAGAGCTGGCTGGACCTCCGGTGGGCCCTGCAGCAGCTCTAGGTGGGCGTCCTCCATGAGCCTCCCATGTCCCCAGCACAGCACGCCTACTCTGCATGTGACCAGGGCCAGGTGGGAGAAGACCATGCAGCAGAATCCAGGAGAACCTGCCTCCATGCCAGGTGGGCCGTGGCCGTGGCACCGCTGGGTGAGGCTCCACACAGGAGCTCGGGCCCCTCCTCACATCGGGGGACGACACCCAAGCACTGGGAGGCCTCGTTGTGCCACAGTGGGGTGCACTGCCCTGCCCTGTCCCCAGGCTGAGACCCAGGAGGCCTCCGTTGTGCCACGGTGGGGTGCACTGCCCTGCCCTGTCCCCAGGCTGAGACCCAGGGAAACGCACAGGTTCTACCCTCTGCAGTGAAGATGCCCGTTTCACCAGAGGCTGAGCTCGAGGCCCGGGCTGTGGGGTGGGGAAGCCTCAGGCACTGTTCCCAGGCCCCTCCAGTGTCTCTCCCAGCCACAGGAGGGTATGGGGTCCACCCCGGGCTCTTAGGTCCAGGGAGGCTGTGTGGGCTCTGCTGCCCGGGCCTGGCAGGGCAGGGGAGGGTGCCGGGCCTCACCTCTGCACAGTGGCCTGGCTGTCCAGCTGGTCCTGGTTGACGCTGTGTGCGGTGCTCTCGGCCAGGGGCTCTCTGAGGCTCTCGAGGATGCGCTGCCCCTCCTTCAGGGCCAGCTGCAGGTCTTCCTGTGGGGGAGGCAGCCTCACACTGCAGCCCGCAGGGGGCACTCAGCGCAGGCCCGAAGCCAGCAGACCTGGGCGTCCTGCACGGCGGACAAATCCCTCCCTTCTGCCGTTGCTGCTCCCAAGTCCCACTCACACCCGGGCAGGAGGGAGGCGGGGCTGACTCGCACGCCTGCTGGCACGGGTAGGGTTGCAGGTCCCTGGGTGTCAGGGAACGGGAAGGTAACTGAAACCTGGCCCCTGCCCTCCGTCTCCACGGCCGCCTTGCTATGCGGGGCACAAGGCCGGGCTGGGAATGGCAGTCCACTTGGCAGAGATGGGTGCAGCCCGTGGACACAGCAGGTCACAGCCATCAGCACTGTTGTTTCAAAGCTGTCAACATGACACTGCCCAGGGCGCAAGTGACGCAGGATGTATTCACCCCAGAAAGCCAAGTGGCACGCGAGAGCCGGGCACTTTAGAGAGTGGCTCACTCCCTCTGTCTCCACCGCCCAGTGGCTGCTGGTGAGGGAGCTGGGCAGGAATCCTGCCTGGTGCACCCTCCGGCAGAGGACTGGAGACGCAGCGGCCTGCCTCCAACCTGTCCTTGCTGGGACTCGGGGTTCATGGCCCCTGCTGGACAGGAGCGGATGCACAGCCTCCCCCCCTGCCCCCCACCGTGACCACATGCGTGGCCTGTGCTTGGGCTGCTTGGGAGGGTGTGATTGGCACTCCCTGGTGCCGGGAGGACCCAGAGCCCTCGCGCCTTGGTCTGCCTGAGCTGCCCCACACCCCACGTCCATGGGAGGAGGGCTGCGTGGTCTGACCCCAGCCCCCGTGCTAGAGTACCTTCGCCTTGTCCTTCTTCTCGGTGTGGGTGCTGAGCACTGAGCTGGTCGACTGGACGTCATTGGGCAGTTCTGTTTCCGCCAGCTCAGTCCCGAAGGACTGCAGCATCTGAGCCGTCTGCTTCACCATGAGCGCGAAGCTCTCGATCGCCTGGGAGGAGGGAGAACAGGTCAGGGAGACCTGCCGCTACGCTCTGAAAGCAGACACCTGACCACCCTCAGAAGGGGAGAGCCCGCAGAGGCACCTGGGCCAGCAAGCGCCCTCCTGCGAGTCCTCAGAAACGTACCGGGCAGGCCCTACAAGCACGGGCACCCCCTAGAGTCATCCCGTGCTGCAGGGCTCCCTGCCTCCCCCCCTCCTTGTGGAGAGAAGTGTGAGAGTCACAATACACAACGCACGGTTTGGGGCTCTCTGTCTTCTTTTGTCTCCAAGCCCAGATAAAGCCACTCCCAAACTTATTACTCATGCCGTTTCTTCATGATGACTAAGGTCCACTGAGACCATCTCCTCATTCTCAGGGAAGAAAACTTGGAAATGGGAATGTGTTTTTGGAAAAGGCAGCTCTGCTGGGTTAGTTGTGGGTCGGCAAGGACGCAGCCCCCAGAGGCCCCAGACCCACTCACCGTGCGGTGGCACAGCCACCTGGAGTGGCAGTAGTCCAGGGTGCCTCCGAGGTCCTCGGTCAGCTGAGACTTGTCGATGTAGCCGTGCAGTTCTGGCACTGAGCTCAGCATTATGACCTGGAGGACACAGAAGCCCATGAGGAGAACACCCTGCATACCGGGGCGGCGGCCACTTGCCCTGGAGGCCGCGGCCACGGCCCGGCTGGTGGCGAACGGCCATGCAGGAGAGAAGCCGGGGTCTGATCCCAGCTCCACCCTGCAGCTGGCTGACCGGGTGAGCCGCTTACTCCCTCTGTCTCCACCTCCTCATCTGTAAAGTGGGCACCCAGTGATGGGTCTGACCAGGTGCCGCTGAGGAACACGCAGAGGCTCAACAGAGAGCCCGGCAGGCAGGGACAATGACATGTGATGGGTGTCTTGCAAGGGACACTTGGCATGCCAGCCAGCAGCGCTCTCATGCAGAGAAGGAAACCTTCGTCCCTCTTCTGCTGGATACACCACGAGGTCCTGATGGGAGCTGACGGGGATCAACGTAGCCCCAGAGTGGGCTACCACACTGGGGAGTGACTGACAGCCCCCGAGCTCCCCTTCCGTGGGAACCTGTGGCTCAACGGCCGAGTGGACTCCTCGGCGCGGCTTGTCTGACTTCCCTCTGTGCCTCTTCCCTTTCTCAGGTCCTCCAGTCCATGCGTTTCAGAGGGAAATGTCAACTGGGCTTTGTAAGCTGGCAGATGGGCACCACAGGCCAGGCCTGCGGAGGCTCAGCTGACATGTCAGTGGACACCTCGTCATGTATTATTAAGCCACTGCACTGGCTGGAGGGGGCTCTTGTCTGGGGTCCATTTGCTCCCAGGGACATCTGAGGAGCCTGGAGACACTTAGGGTTGCTACAGAGGGGAAGTGCCACTGGCATGGGGCAGGTGAGGGTGGGGTGCTGCGGAGGCCCAGGTGGCACAGGGTGGCCACAGCGGAGCTGCACTGCAGAGACGGGCTGGGGGGTGCCACGTGGAGGACCCTGTCTGGGCCTGTGGCTGCTACAAATGCACTCGAGTCCCAGCTTCGCCTAGAAACAGTTCTCAGTGGAGCTCACGTTTCTCTCTTTGTTCTTCTAATGAAATTATTCACTTGCTGCCAGATAACCCTGGCTCAGGGCTGGCAAGCCAGACAGACTGGGCAGCCCAGGGACATGGTCGCCTTCCAGACAGACCGGGCAGCTGGGGGACACGGTCCCCTCCTCCACGACTTCTGCCTCTCAGTAACGTCCTGTCCAGGAATTGTGTGTTTTCAACCACGAGGGGAGAGGAGCCCGCGGCTGGGCTGAGTCTCTCCATACACAGCCCTGCAGCAGACCCGGCATTCGCAGGTCCGCGTCCTTCAGACGCCCTTGCTACAATTCCAAAGACCCATCTAAAGAGGGCCTGGGAGCTTGCAGATGCCAGGGATGGTTTCCATGGGCCGGTCCTGACAACCTGCTAACACACAGGAGGTGCCAGTCGGCAGAGCAGCCCAACAGGGACGGCAGGCCCCCGGTCTGGCTCCTGTGACACATCCCAGGGCGCAGTCTGCTGTCACCATGGTTCACTTGCCCCCCGTAGGGAAGCGGCCGCCCTCGGTGATGTGCATCACAAGGCCACAGACAGGTGGCCTGCCCCGACTGGGCCAGAGGCACCACCTGCGGTTCTGCTCTTCATCAGCTCAGGAAGCAGGTCCCCAACACTTCAGACGGAGCCCGCTGCTCCCAGGCCCCACGGCTTGGCCCACCCAGACCCATGCAGCCTCACTGGGCCTCGGGCTTTGCAGAATGACGGCCTGTCCCTCCACTGGTCCACGACAGCCTCTGGGCATGGGTGATCCTCAGGGAGGACCACTGTGGAGGCGGGTAGGGCCAGGCACACAGATGGGGACCGGAGGGTTCAGGCCCCACACTCCTCATTCTGCTTAGAGAAGGGCTCTTGCTTGTCCAGAGCAGAGGACGGCCAGGGAGCAGCATGTGAGGGGCAGCAGGGGCTAGTGGGCTGGGACGGAGCGGCATCTCTGCCTGTGGCCCTGGAACAGCGGGGTCTTGTCCCAGTGCCCCACTGCCTGGGTTCCTCACTTCCCTGAAGCCATCTGGGTGGCATTCCTGGGGTATTCTGCGGGGCCTGGCCTAGCCCCTGACCCTTGCTCTGTTTGTGAAAGAAGTGCGTTCACAGGGCTGCTGTCCAGCGGCCCTGGACAGCTGCCCGCAGGGAGTGCACTGAGTGGCTGACCACCAGGCCTCCAGGACGCACAGGTCTCCAGGACTCCCCAGCGCCTGTGTTGAGAGGGCGGCCAGCAGTGCTTCAGCGTCCCCTTTGTGGGCGGCACAAGGGTGACTCAGGGATGTCTGCTGGGCTGGTGCAGGCGCGGGGAGCCTGGGCTCCCTGGGGGACACTGGCACCCTTTACCCCAGCCCTCTTCCCGGGCGCTGGCAGAACCTGGGCTGTGTTCCTAGCTCGTGGGCTACGAGTTGGACGTCCTATTTCTAGCTGCTCTCCAGGGAGGCTCTCCAGGTGGCCCAGCCAAGGCCCTGGCTGAGTGGGGGACCTGAGGCCCGGGTGGGGGCAGCTGGAGGAGGAGCCAGGCCACAGGGCTCCTGACAGCACGGGGTCCTGGGTACTCACCGGCACCTTCATCTTAAAGTCATCTCTATTGAACTTGAAGGCGATTTCGGAGAGAGTCCGCTGGAAAAACCCCGTCGGGCGGAGAACAAGGACCAGCTGCAGGTTTGCTGGGAAAGAGGCCTGCGGGACAGGAGAAGGGCCTGGGCCATCTCTGTGGATAGCTGCGGCCACAGGGTCCCACCTACACGTGCAGCTGACCATGGGGGGCTCGGGTATGCTGGTCATGACTGAAGAGTCAGGGCGGCTACAGTGTCACGGGGTGTCTCCAGGCCCAGCCTTGCAGAGGTGGGGTCTTCCCAGAGGCAAGCGGCCACTGGGGAGCCGGAGCAGCGTGACTGTGTGCAGAGGAAGGGAGCTGGACACACACAGGTTGAGCCTGTGAAGATGGGGGCGGACAGTAGAGACGCTCCTGTGGGCGAGGAGCCTCAGGGCTGCTGGCCACCCCGTGGCCAATGGAGGGAGCCTGGACACGCTCCCTGGAGCCAGCTCTGTGCCGCTGGACCCCACACCCCAGCCTCCAGACGACAGAGAGTGGACTTCTGAGTGAGCCATCAGTCTGTAGCACTTTGCTACAACAATCCAGGAAACTGGGGGAAAACGAGTCAAAAAACAGCTACAGAGAATAGACACTCACCACCTAACACAGAAATAAGACCGACTGCACCCCAGCGAGCACACCCCTGAGTGGTCAGTGTGCCTGGTCACACACGAGGCGTGTCACTTTGGGGACATCGCTTTACTTTCTGTGCCTCAGTTTCTCCACCTGGAAATGGGGATTAAGTGGGTCTGCCGTGTCACACTTGGACACATAGTCAGGCCGGTGCCTGGCAGAGTGAGACACAGCGGCACAGCCACGCTGGACGCACAGGGAGCCTGTCCTAGATGCTGGACCAGGTCCAGGTGCTGAGATCCAGGGAGACCCAGGCCCACAGGGAATCTCTGAAGGGCAGAGTCTGCTCTCTGGATGACCAGGCAAGAGACTCGCAGAACAAAGAGGTGGGAAAGAGCGCACAGCCCTGGAGGACACTGAGACGGGCGAGGACCCGACTCACCACTAAAGCTGACCCTGGGCCGGGCCACACTAGACATGTGGGCCAACGCTGGTGGCCCGGCCACACTGGCCGGAGGGACAGAGCTCTGGGCCTGTGAGCCCGAGTCTAGCAGCAGGTCAGAAGTGAATGACCGACGACACCTCTCTCAGGACGCCGGCTTTTGCAGTGCCCTTTGAGACCCTGCAGCGACCTGGACGAGGAGGTCACAGAGCCACGAGGACCAGAGGCTGTACTGCAGGTGTCCTGCCTCCTGGCCAGAGCTACTCAAGCGGTTGGGCTCTCCCCGTGGCACGTGACTCGGCACTAAACCAGGCCTGTCACTGTGCAGCTGACCCCACTGGACCACACAGATGCACTTGCATGTGCCAGCGACTTGGACCACCCATTTGTATTACAGCTGGAGAAGGGGCCGAGAATCACAACACAGAAACAGAACTGAGCGGAGTATGGGGTGCCAAAGCCACGGGCAATGGCGCAGTGAGTTACTTGACCATCGAGTCGTCTTAGAGTGGCCACGGGTTTCCACCCAACATGAAAACAGTGTCCATTCTCTGGGGCTGATCCTGATGGACTTGGGACGGGTACAGGAGGTGAGGGCCGGAAGAGCCAACGAGGAGCTAGAATAGCTGCTGACTGGGTTCCCAACGTTCTAGAGACTGACGGAACGAGAGCACCCCAGGCCTTCAAGGCTTAGGCTCGGAAACCAGAGACCCTGCTGTGGGAAGACTGTTTAGACGTCCTGGCCAAGCCAGACGTTGCGGGCACACCCATGATCCCAGCACCACGGGAGGCTGAGGCAGGAGGGTTCCAAGCTGCAGGCCAGCCTGGGCACTTGTGAGCCCCTGACTCAAGATAAAGAATGACAGGGTGGGATGTAACTTAGTGGTAGAGCACGTTTAGTCCCTGTGAACACAGAAACAAGCAAGCACCCTACTTTTCTTAGGGCTCAAAGCCACATTTATGTTATATATTTAATTTCAAATATGGCACCTGAAACCTAACCAGTTACATTTCTCATTGTACCCAAAAATAACGAGTTTAAAAACACACCTTTGAAAGTCTGGGCCTCAGCGTTAACAAAGACCTGTGGGTCTGACTCGGAGCAGCTTGCTGGGTGGAAATGGGCTGGGCCGTCCATTCCTGGGTGCCCCACCTGGTGCTGGAGGTCTGCATGACATGCTCGCACGAGGCCAGCGTCAGCAGGGCCACAATGAGACCCCTTGGCCTGAGTCCCCAGGAGGGCAGGCAAGGGAGCCTACTGACAGCAGCACTGTGGTCACTGCCCTTCTGTGCCTGCTGACCATGCCACTGTCACCATGGTCCATGTGAATTTCCTGAGTGTCTGTGGCTACACCGGCCACACGGCCGTACATCGGCATGAGGGGACACACAGCTGAGTGCGCAGGGGAACTGACGCTGACGGCCAGGGGGAGTGTGAGCTGTGGGTGGGCACCGTGGCCCCGCGCAGTGTCCGTGAGCCCCCGTGGCCCTGCGCAGTGTCCGTGAGCCCCCGTGGCCCTGCGCAGTGTCCGTGAGCCCCCGTGGCCCCACACAGTGTCTCTGTGGCAAAGCTCTAACGTCGGCTCCCAAAGATGGGCATGCATGGAGTTCCTAGGCCACCCCCAAAGTGACCTGTAAACTCCTGGGATTGAAAGCTGAGGGAGAAGGTGCTGAGTTAAGTGGGCTTCTCTTCTCCTGTGCACTTGGAGGCCATCTCACCAGACCTCTAGCCACCTGTAACCAACTCGGGCCACCAGGTAGTCCCCACATGCATAATGAGCTCCGTGTCACAAAAATGAGCCAGCAGATGACTAATGTCCATGTGTGGGGCTGGAAAAGGAGCACTGGGAGGCCTCCCGGGTGAGTAGCTCCCCAGCAGGCTAGGTGGCAGGCAGAACAGGCGCCACCGTGGGGTGACCCCGGCAATGCGTTTAGCAGACCCTAAACACCCTAGTCCTCTCTTTTGTTGGAGACACATCTTAAACTGTTCTTTCAGCGATTTTGGAACATACAGGGCATGAGTCCCATGGAGCAGGGTGGCGGGAGCCGTGGCTAAGACCTCGGGGGCCAGAGTCCAGGGAAGAGGGTGGAAAGGGGGTGCCCGAGACCTCCCACTTGTCACGTCTTGTTAAGGCAGTGACAGATGTCATTAGGAAGAAACTAAGTGGAAGGGCACAGTCTTCCAAAGAAGAATCCCCTTCACACTAGAGAGACCTTCCTGCCCACCTTGCCTTCCGGAATATTCTGCATGGACCAGCACCACCACTGGGGCCGCCACTTCAGGGGACGAGCTGGGGCCTTGTGATGGGGAGGTCACAGCCCTCCAGCCTGATGGAAGGCCCCTTGGTCCCCGAAGCCCAAGTGGTGAGTCAGCAGCGTCTCACAGCAGGGTGTGTGCCTAGGAAGTGCCAGTCCCTCCCACCATGACGCCCATGTGGCGGTCACCTGGCCACTGTTGGTCATGACTGGGTCCTGCAGAGTTGGTTCAGCTCCCTGACCTCCAGACATGGCTTTCCCTCCTCAGGGAGGCCTCCTCCTCGGTGGCCTGTGCCCCTGGAGCCACTGACTGCCACCCTTGCTGCCTGTGCCTCCCTTCGTGCCCTGGAGGGGCCCACCCCCTGTGGGACAGCACTGCCTCCTGCTGGGCTCCCAGCCAGTCCACTCTGCTGAGAAGCCCTCGTGTTGCCCACTCAGGCTCCTCCCCCAGGGTGCTCCTATCCCTGCTGCCACTCTCCTTGGAGCCTGGTGACGGGCACCCGCAGGGTCCACGTGGCGGTCAGTACCAGGGCACCTCGCCCAGTGTGCTGCTTGCTAGATGACCTAGAGGTCCTGGTCCCCTGGATGCTTCCTGGGCACCCTGAACGCACCCAGAGGGCACTGCAGCAAGACAGCTCTGGCTCAGGCAGACACCAAACCTCCTTAGACCCAATTTCTTGGCACCCCCTCGGGCACAGGTTCCATTTGAATCAGGCTGGCTCTAGGTATTAATGTGTGCATCCACCACAGAATCCAGAAGGGCCCCACCAGTACAGCAGGAGAGAGTCAGATTCTCATCCCAGGACTGTCTGAACTTCCAACCAAGGCTTGACGGACAGGGGGCGCCCAGGTCCTCTGCTCTGGGTCTTGTCGCTCCACCTGCCCTTCCTGTGACAGGCAACCTGTGCAGGACCCTGTTACGGGCAGCACCCAGTCAGTCTCCAATATGTGGTCAGAGGGACAATGCTCTGCTCCTGACAGAAGCACAGGGAGTCTGATTCTAGGAACAAGGATTTGCTCTGCCAGAGTCATCTATTTCTATTCCGAGGCATGCAAAAAAGAAAAGAGAACACTGCAGACTAGGGAAAGCTTGGCTTGTGAGGCAGCCCGGATGGCTAAGAATAGCCCATAGTCGCAGAGCGTTACGTAAGTGCGGATCTCGCTGGTGGCCAGCGCCCGGGCAGGAGAGGCTGCTTCACCTGCTTGCCCCTCTGGCATCCCACGGCCCCTGCCAGGCGCTGGTGGAGCCTGCACTGGAGCACAGGCTGGGCTGGCCTCGACCGATGCCAAGTGTTGGCTTCCCAGCTACTTTGAAGAAGGCACAGGCAGAGTCCCCATCTGGGCTGTCATCCTTCACGAGAGTCCACAGAGCTGTCCCTGAAACATGGCACCAAGACCCAGGAGCTAGGTGCAGTGGCCCATGCCTCTAATCCCAGCAGCCTGGGAGGCTGAGGCAGGAGGACCACAAGTTCAAAGCCAGCCTCAGCAACTTAGCGAGGTCCTAATCAACTTATCAAGATCCTGTCTCAAAATAAAAAAATAAACAGGGCCGGGGACGTGGCTCAGTGGTTAAGCACCCCTGGGTTCAATCTCTGGTGCCAAAATTAAATAAAGACCCCAGAGGAATCATCCCAGGACACTCTCCCTGGCTGCCTCCCTGGACTCCAGCACACCATGTCGACAGAGACAGGACATTCCTCTGCCCCTGTCCCCCGACCTCAGAGCAATAGAGGGCCTGTCAGCGTGACCTCTGAGTGCCCTGACACGGATGGCCATGGCCCCAACAGGGCCCTCACTCTGCAGCCCCAGCCTCCTTGGCCTTTTCCTGGTTTCTCCCAGTGACATCAGAGGGTCCCTGGCTCAGTCTCCTCCCCGCCACATCTCCTGGCTGCTCACATCCCCTTCTGCACGGTGTTCATGACGGCCCTTCCAGTGATGTCCTCTAGGAGGTGGGCGCAGGACAGATGCCGACCTGCCCTGGCCAAGCCTCGGCCAAGCTCCCGCCTACCGCCTGCCCCTTCAACGATGCCTTGATGCTGTGCACCCTCCCTGCCTGCGGGCACTTCTCATCCCCCAGCATCTCCATGGTGCGTGGTGGGGACTCAGAATGTGCTCTGGTGCACGACACCTGCACCAGCACCGTCACTCCCTCTTACACCAGCACAGCCCTGCACTTCCCTCCGGACGGTCTTGCTGGGGAAAAGCTGACTTCTGCACTACCCAAGACACTGCCTGTGAATGCTGGGAAGAATCCGTATTTTTATGGTGCAAAAACAAATAAAAAAAGCCCGAATAGTAACTTTTCAGTTATGATTTTCCAAAACAAAGTTTCAAAGATGAGCCAGGCTGCTTCCGGAGTCCACCTATCACGAGCTCAAGGCGGGAAGCAGCTGAGCTCATCCTGTGCCAGAGCTCAGCACCCGGCCAGGGCGCTCAGCTGCACAGAAGCCAGGCGGCCTGTTTCTAAAAGATTCCTGTATGTTCAGAACACCAGCCTCGTACTGGGGACTTCCTCACACCGACCCAGGACAACACATGGCTGCTGTCAGGCCTCCATAGGGCCCACGCAGGTGTGCAGGCGTCTACAGAAGGTAGGGCCCAGGGGGTGCTGGGGGCACCTGGGGAGGTGCTGTGGGAAGGGTAAGGAGGAGCCAGGCGGGCAGGGGTGTGGGGACACCCTGTACACCAGCGGGTGGAGGCCTGGTACCCATGCGGGCATGAGCAGGAATGCGCCCACCGGGCTGTCCTGCCCCAGGGATGTCAGGGCAACCTGCCGACTCTGCCCACGTCACGCTGGGACAAGTCTTATGGTCATTTACACCAGCGGGGTTGACCAGGTGGATGCACTCCCTCGCCAGCGTGGACTTCCCTGGGAACACCGGCACCCCTAACTGGGGACCTCGTGGTGCCTGACCCAGGACTGGCCAACCCCGGGCCTGCCTCGGAGTTCAGAATGGCCTGCTGCGGCGGCGTGCACAGACGCACCTGAGGTCTGAGATGGTGAAATGGATGCGGGCTGTGAACTGGTGCTCACAGAAGCCCTGTCCAGACCTCTGGGCTGTGGGAGCTGGGAGGGGCTGATTACGTAACACCCCGCTGTAGACAAGTGGCCGCACGGGCAGAACAGGTAGGGTCGGGGGGCGGGGGGCTTGCCCTCCAGGGACCTCCTCAGAGCAAGGGCTGGCCCCAGACCAGTGGCTGTGATTAGAGAAAGGCCCCAGCCCCTCATTCTCCTTACAGGTGGAACCCCGAGGTCATCTGTGGGCAGGGGCTCGTCCCTCTGAAGCACCAGAACCCAGCGCGGCAGCCCACGAGGCCAGCACCACGGATGTCGTGGATGCGAAACCCAGAGCGGGGTGCCAGGAGGGTTGGACCCAGAGAGCACAGGCCTCTGGAGAGGCCTGGGAGCCTGCTCTGGCACCCTGCTGGCAGACAACCAAACTTTTTGGGTCCCTTGCAGCTGTGAAAAGTGGTGTGGGTGGACTCAGCTCAGAAGAAGTACCCGAACTGAGCTGGTGGGTGGTGGCGGGGAGCAGTGGTGGGAAACACGACCCAGGGGCTTTCTCGACTCCGTCTGTGCCTCTAGAAAGCCTGCTACAGGCTTCTCTGCTGTGGAGGGAGCGCTCAGAACCTGCCTGTGAGCCCTGGAGTGAAGGTGGTCCCCCGAGTGCAGGGTGGGCTGCTGAGGAAAGCTAAGGCCTTTGGTGTGTGAGCTAAGGGACCAAGAGCCTGGTTGGAAGGAGTCACCTAGAAAGAGGTCAGTACACTCTCCAACTTCTGTCCTGCAGGCTGTGGCACTCAGCCATCTGCCTGTTCAGGACTCTTGTGCTCCACTTACGAGTTGGTGCAATTCTAAAAAAGCCCCTAAGAGCAAGCCATTTGAGAAAGAAGACACACACACACACACGCACACACACACACACACACGCACACACACACGCACACGCCCGGCATCTCTGGAGCCCTTGTGGGCTCAGTGCTGGCTCAGCCCACTCTGTGCTGGACCTGCTAGCCAGCCACCCACTGCTGAGCCCTCCCACTTCACCAAGCATCAGAGCATGGACGGCAGAGGGCAGGGTGCTGGCCCCTGGCCAGGACTGAGGCAGAGCACTTACGGCTATCCGCAGGACCGACGCCTTCACGGAGGTCCATTTGTCCTGCCTTCGGTCTATCACCAGGATGAATCCAATGCCTGCATCCTGTAGGCTGAGAGGAGAGACAGCTGCAGTTAGCGAGAGCAGGTGGGAGCCTCGCTGCCCACGTAGCCTCCCGGGAGCCTCACAGCGAGTGACCCTCCTAGAATCCTGAGCCACTGCCGCGGCAGGGTCAAGTGCATGCCAGGGGGCCTGCGGCAGGGCGCCGGTGTCCAGGGGCCCGTGCAGCCCGTCTGCACTCTCCCACACTCGCTCCTGTCTGCAAAGGACAGTGTTGGCGCCTCCTGCCTGACACAGACGTGTCAGCTCAAGCACACGCACAGCCATCTTCCTGGGGCTGGGCGCTTTAGGGCCCATAAGAGCTGGTCATCGTCTTTTCCTGGGTGGCCAGCTGACGAAACCCTCAAAGCAAGTTTTAGGACCTGTACATCCCACGCGTCCTAGCATCAGAGGTCCCTGTGTCGGTCCACGTTAAACAGTCACTCCCAACAGCACCACTGGGACCTTGGGAGAAAAGCCCTGAGGCTTCGGGAGGCTCGAGGGCCTCTGCCGGGAGTGCGATGCGGGCACTTGCCCTCTGCAGCAGCATCGGTGGCGAAGAGGACAGCGTTCCTGGTGCAGCGCCTCCCGGCCCTCCGCTCTGCCCGGCAGGAGCCTGAGTCACAGTGTGGGAGCTCTGCCTCCGTTGTGACTTCTCACCAAGCCAATTGTGTGGTGCCAGCAGCTGCCGGCGCAGCCAATCCACAGCAGGAAGGAAGAAGGCAGGCCGGCAGAAGGCACCGACTCGAATTGCTAATTCCCACGTCTCTGAACATGCCCAAGCCAGCCGCTTACGGGAGTTGGGGAAACAGCTCCATAGGACGCTCGAACGTGCAGGCCGTGGGGTGCTCTGCAGGCGGCACTCTGTGAAGATCCTCTGATGCCCGGATATGACGCCCTGACTGTGGGGCATGAAGCACGGTCCACCCTGTGACTGCTCACGCCAGGCTGGTGGTGTGGGCTGCACGTGCGGAGGGCAGTTTGGCTCAGTGACACATGAATAAACATGAGCTTTACTCAAAATAGCTCCTCTGCTGCTGGTGGCTCAACAGCCTGGGGCCCGGCTGGTTCCACTGGGAGGGTCCGTGGAGCAATGGAGTCAGGACAGACCCCCTCCCTGCTCTGGCCTCTAAGGCCCATCTCCTCCAGCTCTGCCGGCCTCAGGTCTGGTGTGGTGGTGGTGGGCAGGAGCCACAGGCACAGGGCAGCCAGACATGGGGGTGGACGCTGGGGCTTCACATTTCCCAAGGCCTGTCCCGCTGCATTTGCTGCAGGACCCAATGGGGAGGAGGGGGACCCACTTCATCCAGAGATGGGGGTTAGGCAGGGGCTTCGTGGAGGGAGACATTCAGCCAAGGTCAACATCTCCAAGCCCCTTGGTGACAACAGTGAGGGAGGCCGTCAGCCCTGCACACAGACTCCCTCAGGTGTCTTCACCATTGACAGGGGGAGATACTGAGGCACAGAGAAGCCTGCACCCCAAAGCCAGACAGCAAGAGTGGGGAACTAGCCGGGGCCTGGCAGCCACAGCCCAGGGCCCAGGTCCTCAGTGGGAGGTCAGAGACCAGGGATTCCAGCACAGGGGCACAGGGAGCCGTACCCTGGTGGGCACTGAGCTTCGTCTCCTGGAAGAAAGGAGCCGGAGGGGAGGCCAGGGAGGGCTTGCCCAGGAAGGGCACGGGCCATGTGGTGGGGCCCCATACACAGGGCCTGGAAGCCACAAGGCTACAGAGAAGTTCCCTCCCTGGAAGGCATATGTCACTCATGCAGAGCTGTGCAGGGTCTCCAGCCTTGAGGCCCTTCTGTGGGCCCTGCCTGGCCAGGCACTGGGGGGAGTGCCAGTCGGCAGGCTGTAGGGTGGGAGAGGGCCCAGGGGCCTCGGACACCCCATGCGCTGAGGTGATGCTATACTCTCTGGCTGACAAGGCGGGAGAGGAGAATTCCCTGAGAAGGAGAGCACTAAGCCCACAGTCCCTGGGCAGCGAACGGGCTGAATACCACCTTTCTTTCCAATTAGAAGTGGCCAAAGAATCAGAGGCCTCACTGTGTGCAGGAGCCTGACGGGCCGTCCAGCCCTCTGGCTGTCTGCCCCGCACTCGTTCGCAGCCCCCCGGACGCACCATCACCCCAAGGAAGGCCTCCTAAGACCTGTCCACAGACTCACAGGGCCTGAACCCTGCCCTTCTGCCCGTGCCGCCCAGACCAGCTGTGCACCAGCCCAAAGAAGAAACAGACTGAGGAGAAAGGCCGTGTGCCCCCAATAGCCACACCTGCAGAGGCTGCAGGCCGGCTCCTGCCTGGGCTGCGGTGACTCCTCTCCACCCTGGAGGCTCCCACCTGCCACCAGCAGGACAGTCGCTGGCGGGGCAGCCTGGGCTGGGGAGAGGCCAGCGGGAAGGGCTGCCTAGGCCAACCCACATCTCCACCGCTCCGCTGCAGCAGGACACCAGTGTCTCCAGCAGGTGACGGCAGTGGCTCTCCTCTGGGGGAAGGGGCCAGGAGGGCAAGCTCTGGCAACACCTCCAACGGTGACGGTGGTGGCTGTTGAGATGGCCATGCCACAGACCATGGCCACTCACACAGAGCCCCTGGCCACAGGTGCTCTGAAACAGAGCCCCACAGAGCACGGGCATCACATTTCACTTTAGAGCTGAAGGCCATGCGTGGTCAGTGGCTGTCCTGCTGGCTTGTGGCCACTAGGTCGACGGCAAAGGGGAACGAGGAGGTGAGAGGAGGCAGCTGAGGCAGGAGGAGGCGGCTGCTGCGGCAGGGCCCAGGGACAAGACCATGTAGCCACAGAGTTGGGACCTGTGGGAGGTGGTCACTTGGCAGTGGGATGGGGACTGAAAGGTCTCCAGGATGCTCCTGAGGGTCCCTGGTGCTTGGGAGCACTGGCCTCCATGAATCAAAGGTGCTACCCTACCTGAGGTCTAAAGTGCTGCCAAGAGGAGAGCTGGGGAAGGGTTCTCATGTGGGGTGCCCCCATCCGCAGGTCCCCCAGTGCTGTGGGAAGCAGGCCCTGGGGCTCTGAGCTCTCCACAGAGCTCCAGGCCCAGGGACACCAGGTGAGCAGAGTTGTACTCAACACACTGGATCACACAGTGGAGTGGACTTGGGGACCGCCTGGCCAGACATTCAGGAACTGTCACCAATGGGGTACAGTCCCACCAACAGAAGGGGAAACCCACTGAATCCAGGAGCTGCCCTTCCTTACAGCAGCACTCCTGACTGTGAAGAGTGGGTCATGAGATCCCAGGGGACAGGGCACAGGCCAGGTGGACTGGGCCTGTCTGCCTGTAGCATGTCCTGCAGCTGCCGCAGGAACTAGGGCAGATGCTGGCTCTGAGGGATGCCCACGGAGGGCTGAAGGACGGACATCTCCAGAAGGTGACATCAGGCACCACACATGGGTGGACTGAGGTCTTCACCTTGACCAGCAACTGTGGTAGTTGCTGCAGGGGACGCGGGAGGTGAGGCGGGATTTACCTCCACCCCAGCTCTCACCCCTCACTGTCAGGAGATGGTTGGAAATTCAATCAGAAGGTGTGTCCACAGCAAGAAGTCAGGTGCACCTTGGGGCCCAAGCTCTGGATATTCTGAAGCTTGGTGGGTAGGCTAGAGGCAGGACACTTCAGGTGGCCAGAGGGCAGTGGAACAGGGGGGAGCCAGGATGACCCCAGAAAGGTTTTGGAGCACAACCCACATCCTGTTGGGGAGCCCGGAGTCTGACCCACATCCCACCTGTCTCTTCCACAGGGAGCACACTGTGGTGCATGAGGTGTGTGGGCAGGTGTGTGCACCTGCATGACTGCGTCTGTGCGCGCAGTGTGCCTGAGTGCAAGCACCTACATGTGGGCGTGTGTGCATGCATGAGCAGGCATGTGTATGTGCCTCTGTGCACTCATGGTGTGTGTATGCCTGCACCTCACCCAGAGCCACTTGGAAGGTGGAGGATCAGCTTTTTTGAATGGGGGTTTGGGGTGCTGTGGAGGGGGGTGACCCCTGATGTCACCATCTGCCTCCTGGGCCCCGCACTGAATGTGCCTTCAGGTGATTCATTGTTGTGCCTGTCTCTGATCAGATTCTCTCTCTGCAGTGCTCTGAATCAACACTGCCAAGATAGGGAGTGTGCCCTAGTGATCCAACCAACACAGTCACAGGACTTCTGGCAACCACCATGCTTAGCTGTGCCCTCATGGTGAAGGGCGGCACAGCCTCCTGGGGAAGAGGCTGCCACCACCAGAGGGAACAGGGTCTGGAGACTCCAGGGACTTTCCCTGACCAGGCCTCGGGGTGCTCAGAGGCCTCTGCCCTGAGGATCACCATCCGGCGGAGCCTGGTTGACATCGTGGTGCCCTAAGTCAGGTCATCTGTCCACCAGGGGCTGCAAGACCAAGGCCGATTTCATTGGAGGTCATTGATACCTATAGCTCAGCCCGAATTCCGTGACAGCCCACCCAAAAGGTGGGGTGTGTGCATGTGAGTGTAAGCAAGTATGAGTGAGTGTGTCAGGGGTGTGTGACAAAGTCTCAGGGGAGTACACCAGAGAAGTCAAGACGCATGCACAGCGTGGCAATGTACCCAGGACACAGTATGGGGGACAAAGCTCTCAGGGGCATGGGGACCCTGGTCCACTGTAGATCACCACACCTGCCCCACACCTAGCTCTCAGGGGCATGGGGACACTGGTCCACCTGTAGAGCATCACACCTGCCCCACACCTAGCTCTCAGGGGCACGGGGACCCTGGTCCACCTGTAGATCACCACACCTGCCCCACACCTAGCTCTCAGGGGCACGGGGACCCTGGTCCACCTGTAGAGCATCACACCTGCCCCACACCTAGCTCTCAGGGGCACGGGGACCCTGGTCCACCTGTAGAGCACCTCACCTGTCCCACACCTAGCTCTCAGGGGCACGGGGACCCTGGTCCACCTGTAGAGCACCTCACCTGCCCCACACCTAGCTCTCAGGGGCACGGGGACCCTGGTCCACCTGTAGAGCACCTCACCTGCCCCACACCTAGCTCTCAGGGGCACGGGGACCCTGGTCCACCTGTAGAGCATCACACCTGCCCCACACCTAGCTCTCAGGGGCACGGGGACCCTGGTCCACCTGTAGAGCATCACACCTGCCCCACACCTAGCTCTCAGGGGCACGGGGACCCTGGTCCACCTGTAGATCATCACACCTGCCCCACACCTAGCTCTCAGGGGCATGGGGACCCTGGTCCACCTGTAGATCATCACACCTGCCCCACACCTAGCTCTCAGGGGCACGGGGACCCTGGTCCACCTGTAGATCACCTCACCTGCCCCACACCTAGCTCTCAGGGGCACGGGGAACCTGGTCCACCTGTAGAGCATCACACCTGCCCCACACCTAGCTCTCAGGGGCACAGGGACCCTGGTCCACCTGTAGACCACCACACCTGCCCCACACCTAGCTCTCAGGGGCACGGGGACCCTGGTCCACCTTTAGAGCACCACACCTGTCCCACACCTAGCTCTCAGGGGCACGGGGAACCTGGTCCACCTGTAGAGCATCACACCTGCCCCACACCTAGCTCTCAGGGGCACAGGGACCCTGGTCCACCTGTAGAGCATCACACCTGCCCCACACCTAGCTCTCAGGGGCACGGGGACCCTGGTCCACCTGTAGAGCACCTCACCTGTCCCACACCTAGCTCTCAGGGGCACAGGGAACCTGGTCCACCTGTAGAGCATCACACCTGCCCCACACCTAGCTCTCAGGGGCACGGGGACCCTGGTCCACCTGTAGAGCACCACACCTGTCCCACACCTAGCTCTCAGGGCCACGGGGACCCTGGTCCACCTGTAGAGCATCACACCTGCCCCACACCTAGCTCTCAGGGGCACGGGGACCCTGGTCCACCTGTAGAGCATCACACCTGCCCCACACCTAGCTCTCAGGGGCACGGGGACCCTGGTCCACCTGTAGTGCACCTCACCTGCCCCACACCTTGTCTCGGCGTCTTGGGAACCCTGGTCCACATACTCATACACCCCATGAAGCTTAAACATACCTCACGTAGGAACCCCAAGAATGCACACAAACTCCCACACGGGAACTCACACCTGGCAGCCACCACACAATGCTCCTCACGTTGTGGACTGCACAATCACACTCACACACTTGTACCCCACACATTCACACTGCATCCCACACACAAACCCACACAAGCACCCCACACACCCTCAGGGAGTGAGCCCTGCTTATGTGTCCCCTGGATTTCAGCCCCTGGCCAGTTTCTTGGAAGCTGCGCTCAGCACTTGGCTGCTGGCCTGTCCCCTGGGGACCAGGTGTGTGAAAAGAGTTGGGGAGGGGGCTGACTGAGGCTGAAGGATCGGACTTGGAGACAGTGCTTGGGTCAGTCGTGTGGGGTGAGGCCAGGAGGCCCTGTTGGAGGCTGGCTCTGCGTGCGCTGCTGTCTGAAGTCGTGTGTCCTGCAAACATCCGCGGAAGGCCTGCACCTGCTCCCCAGCCCTGCAGGCCAGGAGGTGCTCACTCCACCTGTTATTGGGACAGTGCCGACAGCAGACCGCCTTGGCTGGACACAGCCCAGTCCTTGCCAGCCACAGGCCTGAGGAGCTGCCAGCTGGGCTGGGCAGCAGGAGCAGGAATGTCACAGCAGAGAGGCCGAGGCGTGTCTCCATCCAGGGGCTCCGAGACCCCTGAGGGAGGTGCGGTGGGTGGCCAGGACCTGGCAGGCTCTGGACCCCGTACACAGAGGCAGAGTCAGGGTCCACCCTGGAGCATCTCAGGACAAGTGCTGTGTCACAGCAGGAGAGGAAGCCAGGAAGACTCCCAGGGTGGCCTGGGAAGCGAGGCTCTGGGGACGGGTGACATCCGAGCAGCGGCCCGGGCAGCTGCACGCCGGGCTGGTGCGGGCCTCAGCCTGTGTGTGTGTGTGCTCTTGCCCTCCTCCTGCACCACGGCCTGTGCCCCCGTTCCCGGGTGCCACAGTCGCCCGCGGGCCTGGTGGCTGGGCACAGGGGGCATCATTGTCAGGATTAGAAAACTGTGAGGAAACGCTCAGCCCCAGGGCGATTGAGACGGAGCCTGGCCGGGGCAGGTCCAGCAAGGAAAGGGCCAAGGTCAAATCCAGGGGACGGGGCAGCCTGACTCCCTGCCCCAGGGGCTCCTCCCTCTACTGGCCACAGGGAGAAGCCACTGCTCGCCACCCCGCCCACGACCTTCAGGACCCAGGTCAGGACGGATCCCGCTGAATCCCGAGCTCCCGGCGACCAGCACCGGACCACAAAGGCAGGTACTGTTTTTTGGTACCGGGGTCTGAACCCAGGGGTGCATTACCACCGAGCCACACCCCCAGCCTTTTATTTCTGATTTTGAGACAGGGTCTCCCTGAGTTGCTGAGGCTGGCCTTGACCTTGATCCTCCCGCCCCAGCCTGGCCTGGCACCTGGGCTGGGACCACTGACTTCAGAGACAGCAGAGCGAAGGGTGCACTCTTGCCCATGGGCTGAGCGCCCCCCAGCATCTGCTTCACAAGGGAGGAGCACATCGTCCTGTCCAGGGGACCCCTAGGGTCATCCAGCACGGGGTCCACTGTTCCGACAGGCAACAGCTGACGATGTCCACAGTCTGCCTGAGGCCCTGGAGATGCCCATTGCCCTTGGCCGGGGTCTGGTGCCTGCCCTGACTTTGGACAACTGTCCTCCAAGGGGATCCTGTGCAAAGGACAGTGGCCCTGGGGTAGCGACCACTGCCCTGACCTGCCAGGCCTCAGTGGAGACCCTAAACCCCCCGGACCCCTTCCCTGACAAAGCTCTCTCCCCTCTCAGAGTCGACAGGGGTCTCGACAACAGGGTCATCCTTGCAGGGACGCTGACCCTTCCTCACCTCCTGGGGTGGAACAAGAGGGCCGACCTCACCAAGAGCAGGCCTGGCCTTGAGCACGCACCTGGGGATGCTGGTGAGGTAGGTCATGACACTCTGGAACTCCTTGTCCGGGATCTCGCTGAAGGCCGGGTAGTCGGGGAAGGTGATGACTGGACTTCCGTCCTGTCCCCGCCCACCTGGGGAGAGACCAAAGGCAGGTACTCAGCAGGGCCTGGGCTGCCCAGCCCTCCCCACCAGCCCCCAGCCCCTGCAGAGTGCCCCGTCTCAAGTACCCTCTTGGGTGAACAGCCGGCTGCTCTTCTCAGTGTCAAAGACATGCAGATGGCCCAGGGGACCAAAGGCAGAAGGCACAGGTGACCAAAGGCAGAAGGCACAGAGAAGCAGATGCACTAAAGCAGATGTGCACTATTTTCTGCTGGGGTGACCACTGGAACATCCCTGCCACGTCCTCTGGCCTGTCCTGCCAGTTGTCTCACTTGAATGGGTGTGTTTGTACCTGCCTTTCCAAACGCAGAGCCCACAGCTCTGCAGGCCCAGCAGTCACATGACACACACCAGGTGTGTCCCAGGGACTTTCTGACTGTTGGGCTGTGGCATCAGTAGCTTCTCTCCTGTTCAGAGTCTCAGCAATTCAGTGGGGAGGCTCTACCGCATGTGAACGTCGTGTCCACCTGTGGCTGCTGCCATGGAGGTGGGGTTCCACCACGGGGGCCACGGTCCTTGGGGGTCGAGCTTGGCCCACAGGACAGGCAGAAGTCATGCTGTGTGACCCCGAGCCAGCGCCACCCTCTCTCTCAGGACTCAAGGAACAGGCAGCAGCCTGGGCCACATGCTGTGAGGAGGCACCCTGGGAGGGAGGGCTGCGAGGAAGGACAGGGAAGAGCCCGTGTGCGAGCCAGGCCCAGGGCAGTGGGCGAAGCCCAGTGAGTGCCCTGGCCAGCACAGCTCGGCCCATCCTGATGGCCAAGGATGTTCCAGTGGTCACCCCACAAGCAGGCGGGCATGGGACTGCTCAGGCTGGGTTGGGAGAGCTCTGCTCTCATGAGAACCAGGCATGCCGCCACCACCATGTCCCCACCTGGAGACACAGTGACCTGTCCATGTGGCACTCCAGGGCACGTGCGGCAGGGAGAGATGGACAGTGGTGTCTATCACCATCTTCATCCCTGCCAACCCTGCCCCCACACCCTCACGGACACCGCCGTGCGGGGCCTGGAGGCCTCCTTTCCTGGCCTCTGGGCCTCTCATCCCCACAGGTCTCTGCGGCCATGTGTCAGTGCCCCTCGAGTGTCCTCAGCACAGCAGCCTTGCCCTCAGCAGGACATGGTCCCTCTACAACTTCGGCCCAGGCCTTCCTGCCTTGACCATGAACGCCCTTGTATGGGGCCCGGGTGCTGCCCTGTCACCGCCCAGAGGGCTGAGCCCAGCGTCCAACCAATGGGACCAAGGCGTCCCCACAGCTCAGCCCTGCAGCTTGAACCTGGAGGGTCCAAGCCGCCAGCCCCCCCGCCCTCGCCACTCAGCACACCCAAGGCACTCAGCTCCCTGCCCTGTTCCCAGGCCACAGGGCACCCACGGCCTGGCGGAGCGGCCCAGCCCTCTCCCGACACTCTCAGGTTCTCACTCCCTCTCGCTGCGGGCTGAGAGCCTGGTCCGAGGCACCGAGACCTCCTCAGGGCCAGCTCCTGCAGAGGAGGATGACCACACAGCACCACGACCATCAGGCGGTGGCGGCGACTTCCCGGTTAGGAAGGAGTGCTCTGGACCAAGGTGAGTCCCGGGTCCCAGGGCGTCTGGCCCACACCTGCCCTTTGCTGTCCTGCAAGTGGGACTGGGTGGGAAGCTGCAGGAATGGACAGGCCTCCATGTCTGTGGGAGAGCCGAGGACAGTGGGAGGGGACTCTGGCCTCCACCGGCTCGGAATCCCACACTGCACTGAGGCCCCGCTCTGCACAGCTGGACACAGGGGTGGCAGGGCCCTGAGCCGACCCTTTAAGGGAACAGACTTTCTGTCTGGTGGGCAGCTCCTGCAGGGCTGGTGTCCGAGTGCTGGGTGGTGACAAATTTCAAGTCCCTCTGTCTGTCTTCTGTGCTGGCCTTCACCTGGGTGCAGGTGAGGGTGGGCCATGCTCGTCACTCCACCTGAAGTTGCAAAGGCCCAATGCGACTGGCTGGGCCCAGGCTCCCCGTGAGGGAGCAGCAGCTCCGTCCTGCTGGGAGCCTCTAGGGCTGTGCTCCCCCACAGGCCACTGGGAGCTGCAGGCCAGGTGGGCACTTCCCAGGCTGGCCTCCTCTCCCTCTGTGAAAGACCGCGCTTGGCTGTCTTAGGTTCTTCACTCAGCGTTGCAGGCCAGATCAGCTGCCCGACAGAGCTGACCCCATCTCGATGGGCCAGGGTCTCTTGGAAACCGACGTAGCTTTGGACCACAGTCTCAGCTTTGATGGGAAGTGAAGCCCCTGCTCCTTACTGAGGCGAGAGTGGAAGCTGTGGTCTTTCTAGGTCTTTCCACGTGATTCAGAAAGCCAGCCCCAGAGCTCGGGGACCTCCAGGTGAGTGGCAGGTAGACACTGGGCTCCAACTGGGAGTCAGGGCCTGGCCACCAGTTCTGAGATACAGGCCACAGGAGAGCTGGGACCCTGGGCAGGCAGCCCAGAGGGGCACAGAGGTCCCTCCTGTGTGGCTGAAGCAAGAGCTGCCCACGGGTGTCAGGGCCCCGTCATCTGCAGCCACCCTCCAGACGGGGCTCGGCACACCTACACACCAACCCTGGTGCCCTGTCCCCGGAGCCCACACCCACTTTCTGGTGGCAGAGGTGGCTGAAACCCACCTCCCCTGACAGCAGGGAACGGGCTCCCCTGCGGAGGCACGTCCTCGGTTCAACTCGAGGGTGCTTTCTGTTTTCATTCCTGGCCGGCCTCTCCCGCCGGGTAGCTCTGGCCTCTGGAAGGGCCCACCTGTGAGAGGTGCAGACGCAGTAACAGCCCTGCGGGAGGGAAAGCTGTTCTCCCGGGTGGGCCAGGAGGGAGGCTGGTGTTAGGTGCCTGGGTCCAGCACAAGCCTGGCCACCGGCAGCGAGCCTCGGGCAGGTGACCCTGTCCCTGGGCACACCCGTCATTCCTGCACGCCCTCCTGCACTCAGGCCATTGTGGGTGACAGGCCTGTGCTCTGCAGGCTCTCGGGGCCGACCCCAGGCTGATGATACGAGGTGGCCCTTTGGGAGGCTGTGGTGACGAGGACGGGGCCCTGCAGGGGAGCTGCAGTCTCTCCCCTTACAGGCTGCTCTGGCTCACTGTCCATCCCACAAGGCCACAGTGAGCAGGGTGCAGGCTAGGACGTGGGCCCTCAGCAGAACACAGCTGCCCGGTGCCGGGCCGGGGCCCGCCCTTCCAGTCTCCAGAAGCCCCAGGGGCAAGCTTCTGTTGTCCAGCCACCCGTCTGCAGGCGCATCCAGCAGGGCGGGACAGGCCCTCGCGCACTCACACCCTCCGTGGCGAGAGGCTCCGAGGAGCGGGCCTCAGGGGTCTGGGCGCCGGGCGGCTCGCTCAGGAACCTGGATGACTGTGGACGCCAGCCCAGCAGAGACCTGGGTGTGTGCTGCCATCCTCACTCTTCAGAGACGGCTCCGCAGGGCAGCGGCCCAAATGTGGCTCTGCCTGTTCTCTTTACCTCTGAAAATCTACCATGCCCTCCAGCAGGTGCTCAGGAACATCCGCGAGATCCACTCCCCTCACACCTGCCTCGGGGTTGCCAACGGCTGGGAGGGTCTCCAGCAAGACAGGAGACCTGGTCTCATGGCGGACACCGGCGGGCACACGGCGGGCACACGGCGGGCACAGAGGCATCCGAAGCTCAGGAACACTCCCCGTGGGGGACTCACGCCCAGAGGAGGGCTTCTGCACTCTGTCTCTTTGGGCTGCTGTAACAGAAATCCTTCACCTGCAGCTGGTCTCTCTCAGTGCTGGAGGTGGGAGTCTGACGCAGTGTCTCGGCCGGCGGCGGGAAGGAAGAAGTCTGGCTCCCTGGCCGGGCTCGGGCTGACCTGGAGTGCCCCCTACAGGCTCCGGTGTGAAGGCCTGGGCCTGTGCAGCAGGTTCACAGGGGCTGCAGGGGGGGGGGTAGTGGGTCCTGCAGCTGTGACCCCACCAGTGGTTGGTCCCGCGTAGTGGGAGGTGGGCAGTGCAGGAGGTTTCCTGGAAGGTGTTTCTCGTCTCTCTCAGTGAGCCGCTTTCCTGCCCCACACCCCTTCCCCAAGATGCTCTTCCCCACTCAGACCCAGAGCAAGGGGGCAGCCCACTTGCACTGATCCGAGTCTCTGCAGGCAGCTGGCTCCCCAGCCACCGGAGTCGCCTCTGTCAACTTGGGTCCCCAAGAGCAGGGATGCACCCCTGGATGACTTGGGTGTCAGCAGTGGGGTCTGTGCTTGCTGTGAACCCCTGAAGGATTGAGGGTCTGCTGCAGAGTGGGTGGAACCCGGGGCCTCCCGGGAGCCCTCAGCACAGCTGAGCACTTCAGCCCAGCTCCACGAAAACCTAGATCACTAGGCAAAGAGGGAGCGGGAGGGGGCTTGTGAACGGCGACTCCCAGCAAAGACCCCCCGCGGGGCGGCAGCGCTCCAGCCCAGAGACAGGTGTGCTGCAGGAGGCCCACCAGCCTGGGGCGTGGGGTGGAGCGATCCCCTCCCACAGAAGGCCTCCAAGGGCGGCTGAGCTGTCGGGGGTGCTGACCTGCGGCTCAAGGGCAGGGTCTGCAGGGGACAGCTTTTAAGGAGACCGACTTGTGTGGCTGATACTGTGAGCGAATTTCAAACCCAATTTCCGATCCACAGCAGAGGAGAAACACAAAGTACAGAATCCTACCCCGGGAGCTCTAGATGTCTAGCAGACGGTGATTTAGTTTCATTTCTGCCATATTTCCAACCCCAGATGACTGGACGGTACGGTGTGGGCAGCCAGACCACACCCTGGAAGGGCAGAAGAGGGAGGCCTACCATGGGTGGGCCTGGTCCAGGACAGATGTGGCTCGGCCGTGACCGTCAGGCGACACGCCCGGATTTCCTATGAATGGGCGTGGGAACCACAGGAGGGGACGCCCACAGTGACGGTTAAGGGGATGAAGACCCAGGTGGCCTACGTGGGGGCGGGGCAGGGACAGCACTAGACACTTAACTGCAGATTCAGAGGACCTCCCCTGTGTGAATCCTGCTGGTGGAATCCCTTGTTCCAGGAGAAGCCTGGTCCTGAGGGCTCAGCTGACCAGGTCAGGCACACCAAGAACGGGGACCTTAATTTCAGGAGGCCGAGGCAGGAGGGCTGCACGTTCCAGGCCAGCCTGGCAGCGCAGGGAGACCCTGCCTCAAAGTAGACGTTACGGGCTGGGGGTGCATGCATGAGGGCCTGGCTTCAACCCCCAGAACAGCAAAGAAGAAAACCTTTTGGACCAGAGGGACCTGGGTTCCATCCCTAGTACCAACAACCGACACGCTGCTGCAGAGATGGGTTCCTCTTGTAACAAATTCCCACAAACCCCACAATTTGAAATGCTACAGCTCATCAGCTCAAAGTTGCTGGGCTCCCTTGGCAGGGCCTTCTTCAGGGTCTCAGGGGCCACACGGAGAGGTCAGCTAGGCTGTATTTCATCCAAGTTTGGGGCCTCTTCCAGGCTCCCTCGGGTGACAGGAGTCTTCAGGTCCTTATGGCTGGGGGACCAAGGGTCCCTGTTCTTGCTGGTGGCCATGGGGCTGGTCTCAGCTCCCAGGGACCAATGTGTCTTCTCCAAGCGGCCTCCTTGACCTTCACAGACAGACAGAGGATCTCCCCTGTGTGAATCCTGCTGTGGAATCCCTTGTTCCAGGAGAAGCCTGGTCCTCAGGGCTCAGCTGACCAGGTCAGGCACACCAAGAACGGGGACCTTGATTTCATCTGCCTAGGCACCTCGGGCCCTGGCTGCTGCTGAACTCTGGGGAGCTGTGTGACATGCAGTGGGGCCTCCCAGGACCCAGCCTCCCCAGGCACCAAGACCACCCTATGGGGGCGTCGAAGCTCATGTTCAGTCAAGCCAGCAGTCCAGGCTGGGGTGGCCACATCTGTCTGGGACCTTCCTGGGTCCTGACTGGGTGGAGAAAGGGGGCCACGCAACTTACGAGCCTCTACTGCTGGGCCCTGCACCAGGGCCCATCCTGTTGGGGCCCCACCCTTCAACAGGCCCCCACTTCTCACTGGGAGCAGTGCCCAGCCTTGTGCACCACTGATCTCCTCGGAGGCTCCGTGCTGCCCTCTGCCATGCTGCTAGCCACCACAGGCTCCCTGGGCCCCGTGTCTGAGGCAGCACGGCAAAGCCTGGCCGTAGGGACGGGCCAGTGAGTCAAGGAAGTGGGGCTGGGGCTGGTCCTGGGGTACACAAAGACCCCCGTGGCTGAGTCGGGGTACAAGCCCTGGAAGCTCCTCACTCTCGGGCAGGACCCCAGCTGGTGGCACAAGGAGAGCTGATGTCAGGCACCATTGTTCTGAATTGGTCTGGGCAGAGGGACTGTCCAGGCCAAAGGGCAGTGTCCCCACTGCGGGTGCTCTTGCACCTGCAGGTCTCTGGAGCCTGGGGGCAGGAGCGTCATCATGAGGCTGGGTGAGTGCTGGCCTGCTGGATGGAGGTGGCCATGTCCCCTAGGCTGCTGCTTGGCCAGGGCAGAGGTCACTGCTGGCTAACGTGGAGGCTGAGGGGCAGCAGGTGGCTGAGGACAGCACACCCACCTGCCGAGCGACCATCTGTCCACCTGTTGGGCCGCGTCACCGGAAGGCCCAGGTGGCAGGAGGCCTGAGTCCCCGAGCACTTCCAGGCACCGATGGCTCTGGTTGGATCTGGTTTCATTGTCCCCTGAGGCTTCGAGTTGGGGTTTAGTCCCACTGTGAGGTGTGAAGAGGAGAAAGCTGGGCCTTTGGGAGGGTCAGGGTGGAGTCCGTGGTCAGGAAGAGGGAGAGCCCAGACACGGATGGCCGATACGGGCTCCAGGTCACCCTGTGACCCCCGGGGTGCCTCGGGGCTCTGCCAGCAGGGCCATCACCAGCGGTGACCGGACCTCGCACCTCCAGAACACAGAGCCGAAAGGAGCCTCTTCCTGAATGCCCCGCCTCAGGCGTTGGGTTACAGGCCACAGAGAACAGACCCTACACAGCTGCCCACCTCCCATCACAGTGGAACCGGCGCAGGCTGAAGGTCCCTGGCACCACGACCAGTTCCAACCCGCGGAGCCAGCGCCAGGGCCCAGGAGCCCGCGGCACAGCCCTGGCTCCTGCACTCACCTGACAGGTAAGCGAAGCGCCTCTTGAGCTGCTCTTGGATGTCCGCAGCGCAGAGCGGCACGATGTCCTGGTGCATGATCTCATCTGAGGGAGAGAGACACGGTCACTGGAGGAAGCCCTGCCCGCGCCCCAGGGTCCTGCCGGCCAGCCCCTGCCGCACACTCCCGGGGAGGAGAAAGGCTGGCGAGTCGCCCTCTGTTTCAAAGGTGCACAAGAGGCAGAGAGGCACAGGGAGGGCCAGGCGGGGAGGAGGCCGAGGGGCGTTGGCCAGGACAGCAGGGCGGGGCCTGACTCACAGGTAAACAAATCCCCTGGTCTCCGCCCACCTGCGTGCTGGCAGGGCCCGACAGCTGGGGCCTCCTGTGCCTGTGCGGCAACAGGCTGCCCAGCCACCACCTGCCACCCCAGGTGCTCTGGGTCCTTCCTGCTTGGCAGCCCGCTGTGTGCCTGGTCCTGGGGGCAGGGCGGCAGCAACAGGCCGGCCCCCCTCAGCAAGGACGCAGGGCCCAGGGCGCTGGCCTGTCTGCTGCGATCAGGTCTGGGGATGCGCGGGCAGCATGTCCAGCCACACCAGAGCCCATCAACCAAGAGCAAGAGGTTCCAGGGAGACTCGCAGGGGAAGGGAGACCCTGTTGAGGCAGCAGGGAGGGCCCTGGCTGGACAGTGCCTGGGGGATTTGCCTTCAGGCCAACTGCAGACCCTCCCGAGCCAGGGCTGGGGTGCTCCTTTCCACAGAGGCATCCAGACGGGGCGTTAATGCTGCTTCTCTGATGACACACGGGGGGCACCTCTGGGCTGGGGTGAGGGGCAGAGGCAGAGCGCTAGCCTAGCACAAGGCCTGGGCTCCACCAGCACCACAAAGCCGTCACTTCCGCCCCTGGAGGCCAGGCCAGAAACGGGGGTGGGGGCAGGTGCCATCTGGGCAGCACTGGTCCCATCCTGCCCCCTGGCCTTGCAAACCACTGAGGTCACATGCAGGTCCAGCCCCAGACTATGGCGTCCCTCCGTAACTCCAGCCGCTGGCCTGGCGTTGGGAGGAGGCCTCGCAGCCTCTTGGCCTTGGGAGCACAGGGCGGCACTCGAGGAGACGAGGCAGCCACAGCCACCGGCTGGGCCTCGAGGGAGGGTTCGGGGCGCGGAGCCTGTTCCCCAGCGGGCGGCAGAGCGGTGGCTTCCTTCTGTGGGGAAACAGGGCTAGAAACCGTCACTGCACGGAGGCTGGTGTCTAAAAGATTCCTGGAGAGGTGCTCTGTGGCCTTGGGGTGCCTGTGTGGGGCCACTGGCCGGGCCGCCGGGGCGGGTCCTGCAGGTGCTCTGTGGGAATCATGCGATCCTGGACCTGGTTCTGCCCAGGGCGGATCCAGATGTGGAAACGCAAGCCCCAGGGGCCAGGTCTTCCTGCAGCTGTGGGCAGCTCTGGGCACGACTGCCCGGGCAGAGGGACGCCAAGGTGTGACGAGCCCTGGGGCTCCGGCTGGCAGGTCCGGGAACATACGGCCCTCGTAGAGACCCCACCACAGTCCGACTTCTAGAGTGTGTCCAGCCCCAAGGAAGGAGACTCCGAGGGAAGCTGCCCTCGTGGATCTCTCTGCAGCAACCCTGGGGCCTCACTCTGGACTGGACAGCAGCTGCCCAGACAAGCAAGCGCAGGCCCTCCTGAGAACAGCCTGGGCCTCGCTGTGCCAGCTCCCAGGACCCAAGTGCCCCCTGGCAGGGGTCTTCCTGTGGACTGGGGACAGGCTGCCTGTGTCTGGTGCCATTGAGGGATGGCACGGGGCTTCTTGCCCACCGAGTTCTGCCAAGTTCCTGGGGTGGCTGCACTCTGAGAGGAGTCCTGGCCCTGGGTGGCCTCATGACCTCAGTCCAGCAAGGCGCCTCCTCCGCGAGCTTCTCTCCACCTCCTACCCAGCAGGCTTCAGACACCCTGACCCACCCACAGGGACACGCCTGGACTCTGCCATCCCCAGAGGCCCGTACAAGTTCCCCATCACTGGCCTATCATCAGGACACTGAGGGTGACCAGGAGCCTTCGTATTCCTTGCTCTCAAGCTTGAGGGCCGCAGCTCTGGGGCCCGGAGGGTGGTGGGCACTCCTTTCAGCTCACTGATGGCCTCTCACCGTCCTGATCCCTGTGTCCACTCAAGACGACAGGCCGTCTGCATTTGGTGAAGAGAGGCCGTGGAGGTCCTTCTCTGGCTTCAGTGTGTGGGTGGGGGGCTCAGGAGCACATGGAACCGCAGCGTGGACACACCAGGCACACGCTCCCACGGTCATGCAGCCTGGGGCGGGCAGCGGGCCGCCCAGCTGTCCACTTGATCAAACATCAGGCAGACGGGCCTCACAGAGCTCTTGTGAGCTGGCAGCAGACACCATCGGCAGAAAGAACCCTGCCACCGTCAGAAGGGTGGCCCAGGGTGGGGGGAGGCTGAGCTCAGGCCTCCTCCTGTCTCACGGGCCGTGACCTGTGCATCCAGGAGCCAGGAGCAAGGGTGGCCAGCCAGGGGCAGCAGGCCTAACAGCGCTCCCTTCCCGGGCTCTCCAGGTGCCCCCTGGGAAGCTGCCCTCCTGTGGCCTCTCTAGGCCCAGGGCCCTCAGCTGTCCAGGACCAGCTCAATCCAGACAGGACCGCAGGGACCCCACTGCCCGGTTTGATCCACACAACGAAGTTGCTCCAAATCCGCCCTGGGGTCCTCAGAGTCCACGGAGGGGCATCGACTCCCATCCATTCTTCTCGTCCTTTGTCCGAGGCGCAGAGCGCAGGTCCTTCCTCCTAACGTCCCCGGGCCCTGGCCTCACCTCGATACCAGGCCTCGCCACAGGGGCGGGCAGCCTCTCTGGGCAGCTCCCCCAGCACTCTGTCCACTCAGAGGCATTCTGACCCTTCACTTTGCCACCAATGGCTGAGAACATGCAGGTGACAGGGGGTGGTGGCACCTGAGGGCAGGTGGGCCTCGCGCAGGCACAGGCAGGTGGCGTCTTGGGGGCAGATCCTGTGGAGGAGCTGCCCTGGATTTGGGTGGAGAAACTGGGCCCTGCTGTACTGGTGACCTGGGCCTGGAGTCCTGGCCTCACTCAGAGGGACACAGGGGATGGACAGAGGGCAGCAGAAGGAAGGCTCCCTGCAGGGGCAGCAGGAGAGGGAGCCGCAGGCCTCACAGGGCATCCAGGATCTGATAATGGCCTCCTCTCCTGTATCTCTGGCAAGAGGCCTCTCCCAGGGCCTCTGCCTGCTGTCAATCAAGTGGAACAGGTGCATCTCTTCAAGTCCAGGCTGAGGTCAGACGGATGAGGTCACTGCCACCTGGGAACAGACCTGCTCTAGCAGGCCCCCCCCGTGAGGGTCCCCAAGGGTGGAGTGCACCCGGCAGGGGACACAAAGAGGAAGGGAGGCGGCAAGGGGGCTCCCGGGTAAATGTGGCCAGGCGATGCCTGAGGCCGGGGCTTCAAAGGAGCCGCACCTCCTGGACGCCGACCAGGGCGGAGGGCAGCCTGCCCAGAGCGGCCAGCATTCCTGCCGCCTGCTGGGCTGTGAGGACCTCTACACTCCCGCTGGCCACGTGCTGAAGGGCTCGGCCTCGTCCACTTGGTCACCTGAGGCCCACAGGACTTGGCTAGCAGAATTCTCACATTTATCCCAGGAATTTGGGCGAGTCGTGGGATTGGGTGAGACAGTGTGCCGTGTCACATGCGACTCAATGCGCTTCTCTCCAAATACGCTTTCTGCCTGATCTGGGAGCAAGCCCTTACAGAACTTCAAATAAAGGACCCAGAGGGAGAAGCAGCCCACCCACAGGGGACACGTCAGATGCACGGCTTGGCAGAAATCGCGGGTCCAGAGCCACCAGGGAGGGCTGGCCCAGGGTCGTCTGTCGTCAACACCACACAGTGGAGCGCGGGTGGCCCCCAGACCCTCACTCCTAGGCCGCCCAGCACAGACCAGGGCCTCCCTCAGTGCAGAAACCCCCAGCCTCACCTGGATGCCTGGGGCATGTTCTCACCTGCCCACACCGTGCTGGTCACCACCCACCCTGACGCAGGTGCTCTCACGGTGAGCCTGGGGACACTAATGCCCAAGGCAGGGTCATGGCCCCAGCACCAACCCCTGACTCAGCAGGGCCTGAGAGAGGGTCAGCAGGGCCTTGGTGGCCACCAACCCCCCCCACAGGACCCCGGACACGTCACACCACGCCAGGTGCTGGTTTCCAAGCTAGAAACTGTCCCCTCAAGGACAGCATCTGGAACCTGCTGCCCAGGACATCCACCGTGTGCTCGCTGCTCGGCAGCCACAGGAGAGACGTGGCAGACACCAGCTGCAGCCAGACCTCAGTTTGTGCCACGGGATGGGCCTGTCCAGCTGCTCTGTCCTCCCAGCAAAGTCTGGGGCTGGACCACCTTGCAGACTTGGCCACGGCCAGGCCTGGTCCATTCCCACCAGAAGAGAGTGGGAGCAGCTCTGCCTGCCCATGCTGCCAGGCTGTGGCCTGCCGCGGCTCCCTGAGCGGACACTGCCGCAAACCCACCTCCTGGGAGAAAGCTTCCCTGGACCCAGGGCCTGCAACCCGACTCACAGCCAGTGCCCCACCGTGAAGACCAGTCTCACAGGACACTGGTGAGCACACACCAGCCTGGAGCAGTTCAGGGAAAAACCAAAACACAGATGACTAGCAGAGTCTCCAGCGTCCTGCCCCCGCCCCACGGCAGCTGGCGCCACGGAAGGTGCAGGATGCCCAGACTTCGCCGCCTAAAGCGACTTTCTAATTGGCTCACGTAGGAAATCTTTGATTGCAGTAGAAACAGCAGCCACCGCAGGACGACCACCAAGAATTTTCCACATGTTAATGAGTCTAACTGTCACAGCCACCAGGAGGGAACACTGGCACCCCACTTCTCAGATGAGCAAACCAAGGCACAGAGAGGTTGGCAGACTTGCTGGTTGTCACGCAGCACTGGCTAGGGTGATTCTGTGGGTCAGGGAAGGAGGGAGGGGCACAGGAACGGCCCACCTGGAGGCTCCAGGTGGCCTTGCTGGGGTGGGCTTACGAAGTAGAGAGGGGACTGAGGCGTTTCTGACCTGGTTGGGGAGAGTCGTGGATAAGGCTCAAAGCAACTCAGGAGCAGGGACGCTGGCACCCGGGGCCTCCCCCAGCTTCCTCGCCCAGGGCCTCCCGGGACAGCTGGCTCTGGGGATCCCTTGTCGTGTGGCACAGGTGTCCGTTCCCGTGACTGGGCCTTCAGTTGGCTCTCTCTGTCCCAGGCGGAAAGGAGAGCGAGGGCCTGGGCCACCGCAGCCTCTCGGAGCAGAGGGGGTGCGGGCTGTGGCCAGCCAGGCTCCGTCCAGGAGGAGGCTGAGGACACCAGGACACGCCAGCGAGCCCTGCAGGTGTCTTGCAGCAGTGTGGGCCCCACGGCCTCTCCGGGCGGCAAAGAAGCACTGTGGCCACCCCCTCGGGTGGTCTCCAGGGGTCACTTTCACAAGGATGCACTTCCCTTGACCTGGACCCTGGTCCTGGGAAGCCGTCCTGCAGGGCAGGCCAGGCCCAGCATCAGCGGGGGCCATGGGCCTGGGTGAGTCCTGCAGTTGTCAGGCGGTCAGCGGCCCTGGCGAGCTTCCCCGCGTCTCTGAGCTGGCCTGTGACCTGGACAACAGTGTCTCTGCCTCCCAGGTGAAGGCACACTCGAGAGCAGGCGTGCAGGCTGGCGCCTGGTGCACCGTGGATATTCCACAGCCACTGGCGCCCTGGACGGGCGGCGCCCTCTGCCTGGTCAGTGCCCAACACCACTGTCCTGCGGCTTCCTGACCCCGTGCCCCCTGCACACCGACATGCACCGCCTCTGCCCCCAGTCCTTCCTGGGCATCTCCCTGGTTGTCTCCACACCGGGAGGAGGGGTTGTGCTTCGCAGCCGAGGGAAGGGACTCCGGGCCTCTCCTTCACCTGTCCTGGGGCATGGCCACTCAGCACCTGTGGCCAGGGTGCAGCACCCATTTGTGGGGCCTGGGGCCAGCTCTGCATAAGCCCCCCGCCCTCTGGAAGGTGCTACAGACACCTGCAGCTGCCCCTGCAGGAGGTGCTGGACCTATGCGTAGCGGGCAGACACACTCCCGCACTCTGGACGGCACCAGGGGCCCACGGAGGCCGCTGTGGGGCTGACCAGCCCTCCAGCCGCACCTCACCGTTCAGGAGACCCAGGCTAGGCTTCCCTTGCAGGGGCCAGTCCACTCCTGTGTCCACATTCGGAGCTGCAGTGTCGTGGGCACGTGGACACCACGGGGGGCAGCCCTGGCGCCCAGGCCTGCTCCTCAAGTGCTCAGAGGGAGCCAAACTCCATCCTGGGGAGCGGGTGGCCCAGCAGGAATTCCTGCCCCTGCCCCAGCTGGTCTGTGATCTGCTGCCCGCAGCCAGGGCCCTTGTGGGCTGCGGAAGTCCACCCACTGGGGGACGACACTCCCCTCTCCCTGCTGCCCCGAGTTCTGGGCTGCTGGGCAGGGTGTCGGTGATTTCAGGCACAGCGACCCGCAGGGGGGGCTCGGGGTGCCAGCCACAGGGCGCTGGCCACCCTCGCTGGGCCCCTGCTCTGGATGCCGCGCAGCACTGCTGCTCTTACCTGAGCAGCTCCTCCTCCTCACAGACGCGAGACTCGCTGCAGCCCGGTGCTTGGGAGCCCGTCTGCTGCCGGACCACGCAGGCGGGGGATGCCCTCAGAGGCAGGGAGCCCCACCCAGCTGGACTCCCTACGTCTCCTGTAGCTCCCGCTGGTCACAGCCGGCTGTGGCTGCCTCCCCTGCCCCAGCAGGGATCTGGCCTGCTCCAGGGCCCCAGTGCTGGGAGGGCGTTGTGCATAGCTGCTCAGGGCGTTCACTGCACAAGGGGCAGCTGAGCAGACAAGTGGGTGAGAGCCAGCCGGCCCCTGTGCGGAGTGTCCCTTGGCACAGACCCTGAGGGTCTTTAGTAGCCAAGGGTCACCTGAGCTCCAACGGGGAGAGGCCATCATGCTGACCCTGTGGATGCTGGAGTCCCCTCTGTCCCTGCAGTGGTCTCTCCCCCATGGCCCCCTGGGTGCACCTGGCCTCCTGCTGTCCTGCTCAGAGGTCAGCTGGGAGTGCACAGCCTGCTCTCAGCTGCCCCTTCCTGAGCAGCTGGCAGGCCAGGAGGGGTGAGCTGGGAAGAGCCGTTGGTCCTCCGGGGCAGCCCCCCAAGCCTGGTGGGCAGGGAGGGAAGGCCAAATGACAGCAGGCCGTCCCACCCCGTGCTCAGTGTGACCAGGACACTCGGTGTCTCGGGGCACACTGTGGGACGGAGCACGGAGCCTCCCCCCTCCAGGCCAGCAGAGGCCACAGCAGCTCCGGGATGGACGCAGCATGGCCACCGGCTCCTGGCTGCAGCCGCACCACGGCCGGCGGGCCACAGTGGGCCGCTCAGGCCCAGGACGGCGGTCCCACCGCTGTTCCCGGTGGCTCCCTGTTCCGGCGGATGGGCGAGGGTCCCCCAGACAGAGGCGGACTTGGGAGGGAGGCCTGGGGACGGGCGAGCACAGGAGCCCCTTCAGCCAACAGGAGGACAGCCGTGGGGGGCAAGGGGCTGGTGCTGGTCACTTACCCAGAGCGGCCTCCTGCCCACGGCTCTTGAGAGGTCCCGGGGCAGCCTTCCTGAGCTCGCAGGGCCCAGGCTTTCCCAGCCGCACTGCAAACACAGCTGACGGCGCAGACGCGGATCTCAGGTAGGCAGCGTGCAGCTTTGCTAACTGATGGCCGCCGCGGCTCATTGCGGAGCCCCCTGCTTTGTGTGCAGTTAAAACACAGGACTTCCTGTCTTAGCAAGTTAAGTCTGTGACACAGTGCTGACCACAGGCACCCAGCTGCCCACTGGACATCCGGAATCTACTTGTCCCGAGTGCCCAAATGTCACGTCCTTTGACCTAAATCCCCCACTGCCTGAGTCCAGCCCCCAGGGACTGGCAGTCCACATGCTAACCCACCAGTCCCACTCAGTTCCACGTGGGCGAGAGCCCAGCCTTCGACTGTGCCTGGCTTATCTCAGGTACCACGGTATCCTCCAGCTTCGTCCACGCTGTTGGCAACGACGGGCTCTCTTGCTTTTCAGGGCTGAAGACTATTCCTCCACATCTGTGCACAAGTCATCTTGACCTGCTCGTCTGCTGATGGCCGCGCAGGCCGATTCCGTTTGGGGCCGTGCAGGTGGCTCCAGTCCCTCTGGGGTAGAGCCTGATTCACATGCTGGCTCCAGTCCCTCTGGGGTAGAGCCTGGTTCACATGCTGGCTCCAGTCCCTCTGGGGTAGAGCCCGATTCTCACGCCGGCTTCTTTTTGGTTCTTTTAGGAGCCTCACGCTGTTTTCGAGATGGCTGTGCTGGTTCACATTCCCACCAGCGTTTGTGAGGGATTCCTTCTCCCCCAAAACCGATCTCATGGAGACCAGAGGAAATGGGCACAAGCCTGAGCCCGAGGGACTCCTGTGGCCATGGCGCTGTGCTCCGTGCGGGCGTCACCGCCCAGAAGTCTCAGGGCGCAGAGGCGGGAGGCAAGCAGGGAGGGTCTTGCCACACCCTCTGGGGGGGCCTGGGCCACCTGGCTCCTCTCCAGGGCCTCCTCACTTGCACCGTGGGCCAGAGCTCTCGCCTCGTGGGACAAGGTGCCATTCTGTGAGCAGGCCAAGGCCTTAGTGCTCCGGACAGCAGGTGCTGAGGGACGCCGCCAGGCACGGGACACCCCCGGGGCACACAGTGAAAACAGGAGGCTGCGCCGCGGCCCTCACCGAGCAGGGCCCGGGGTGGTGCTGCCGGCCAGCAGGTCTTGCCAGGAAGTGAACTCAGGTGGCCGTGGGAGCAGACCCAAGGGCGCGTCACCAGGCCCTGCTGCCGAGACCCAGAGCTGCGCACCCTCCCTCCTTGGGAAGACCCCAGAGCGAGGCCGAGCCCAGCCAAGGTTCCGCGAGGCCACCAGCAGACAGGTGCGCAGGTGGCCGAGCCAGTGTCCTCACCTGCTCAGTGATTCTTTCTGCTGAGGCCCTCGAGCCTCCGGGAACCTGGCTAATCTGCGAGCTTTGCTGCTTAGCAACACCCAGGTCCCAGGTCTCTGGAGAAGAGCAGACTCCTCCCGCGGAAACCCAAGCCTCCGCAGGCAGGGGCCCAGGGCGACCGGGCTCTGCCCCCGCGCAGAGCTCCACCGGGGTGTGCTCGTTTGTGTTTCACCCATGGTGCCGGACCCTGCCCACGGGCCTCGCCTCTGCCCCGCTGTGGGTGGGCGGTTCCTTGGCGAGGACACAGAAGCAGGGGCCAGGTTTGGGGACCACTCTAATTTGGGGCCAGGCACCCATCTCCCAGCTGAGACACCCTGCCCAAGGTGGAGGGCGTAGGGCCAGCACCGAGGCCGCCTGAGAACTTCTGTGCTCACCTGGCCAGACTGGTCCCAGGGGACGAGAGCTGAATGGTCAGGCCGAGAGAAAATGGGCCACAGAAGCAGGCCAGCCTGATGCCTCCAGAGCCCGAGGATGGTCTCAGGTGGCTGGAGGGGGAGGCGGGAGGTGGCAGGAGCACTGCCACCACCTCCATCCACAGAACACAGGACTCTCCCCTTCAGGAGCTCAGAGGACACAGCTGCCCTTACAGTAAACATCAGCCCGGGTCAGAGGGCCTGGCCGCGGGTCTTCTGTGCCACGAGGAGTGGGTCAGAAATGGGGAGCACCTGTGGGGTGCCTCAGGCCAGGCCCAGGGAGCTCAGCCCCCAGCTGCCCCAGCCTCGTTGCTGCGGTCCCCAAGTCTGCCCTGGACTTCTGCATGCTGTGTTCCCAGGATGCACGGAGCAGGCAGGATGGCACCCACCACACGCCACACGCACACATGCCACACGCCACACGCACACATGCCACACGCCACACACCACACACACATGCCACACGCCACACACTCACACACGCCACACGCACACATGCCACACGCCACACGCACACATGCCACACACCACACACTACACACACACTCACCACACACTCACAGACGCCACATGCACACATGCCACACACCATAGGCACATGCCACATGTACACACACCATGCATCACACATGCCACACGCACCACGCATGCCACATGCACCACACACGCCAAACACACCACACAGGCCACACGCACCATACAGCCACATGCACACACGACACACGACACATGCCACACGCACACATGCTACATGCCACATGCCACAGCCACACACGTGCACACGTCACACACGTGCACACACGTTTACTCACACACACCCCGAAGGAGCCCTCAATGTTGGGGAGTGGAGCTATTTTGATGGCTTTAGCTTCTCTGATCCAGTCTGAGATAATCACGCGTGAACATAAAAACCAAAGAACTCTCTGGGCCCGGGGAGGTGCCACGGGTAACTCCAACAGCGGCCAAGTCCACCTGTCGAGAGGCAGAGTGTGGCCGGCAGACGTGTGCCAAGCTGCCTGGGCTCTGGAAGAAGCTTGACTGGCCAGGCCAGAGGGGGCTCCCTGCACCATCCAGGCGCCTTGCAGGAGCCCAAGGGCCCTGGACCCTCCTGCCTTGGGAGGGGAACACACAAGACCTGCACATACCTGAAGACGACGGGTCACGTCAGGAGGCCTCACCAGGGACACCTCCAGACACCGAGCCACAGCCCACAGCACGGGGAGCAGGAGGAGCTGCAGAGGCAGAGGGACGAGGGCACAGGACGGCGCAGGCATGGACGGTGCTCACGGTGTGAGCTGGGCAGAGCAGGCCAGCCAGCCAGAGCCACCAGTGTGTGCGCAAGACGGGGCCAGAGAGGGACAGAGAGACGGAGGCAGATGGAGACGGAGGGGCTGAGAAGGAGGCAGAGTCATGGAGAGAGAGACACACAGAAAGGTGCAGACGAGAGGCAGAGATGGGCGGGGCGGGCAAGGCTGGCAGTCGGCCCTCCCAGGACCTCGCGAATGGGGCCCACGACAGGAGGAGGTGACCCTGGGCCACACACCACACACACGCCACACGTGTGTGCCATTCTGGAACCTGCCACCCTGAGCAGCCCGGGGGCACGGCGGTGAATCTGGGGCCTACGCGCTCCCCGACACCCGCTCTTGTCCAGCGCCTGTGCTCCAGGCCAGCCTCAGGACTCTTCCCAGCCTGCCTTGCCACCCACCTTGCCCCCCGGTGTGCACAGCAGGCTGGGTGAGTGACATGGTCAGGGGCCCTGCACTCCCAGGGAAGTGCCCACTCAGAGGGAGGCACCTCCTGCTCACACCACCAGCAGCTGGTCTTCGTGAGTCCATCAGAACCAAGGGTGCCGTGACACACCAGGCATCAGGCAGTGTCCAGGAACCCAAACTCACACCAGGTAGGGAAGCTCCTGCCGCACAGAGTCCCGCCCACTGTCCTGCCACCAGGCATGGGTCGCCTGTGCCAGAGACGCCTCAGACCCAACAGCCTTGCCCCCCGCGGAGGCCTGGGTTCCTACGCCCGAGGGCACTGTGCAGGGTGGGAGGAAGCCCTCCCTTGGGGTCCTGTGACCCCGCTTTTGCCAGCTGGCTTTCTCCTCAGACCTGAGCGCTGCACCCCGAGTTGGACCACGAGTGGCTGAGAGACCCACGCTCTGCTCTCGCCTGCTGGGGACGTCCCTGTAACCGGCCACTTTCCACACAGTGGCTTTGTGTTAAAATTTGAAACTTTTATGTTTGTTGGTTGTCACTAATAGCTGAGGTCCGGTCCATTAGAATTCAAGAAGTACTTTATGAAAGATGCATCGGCCCTGGACAGCATGCCCACCGGAAAGTGTGATTGCCACAGATTACTTCAAAACCAGTGTCCTTCCCTTCTCGGGACTGCATGACCCACAGGCCATTCCTCTCCGCATGCCCTCACTCCCTCTTGTTCAACCGGGCAGCTCTGCTCACGCCTCCTGGACCCTCATTCTCTTAGCTGCAAAGCCCACGTCACAAAGGGCCAGTGTCCATCTCACAAGCACCGCCCTCTGGCGAAACAAGCCCCGACACGAGATCACAGAGACCCCCAGGACGCGGTCAGCTCACCGTGGCTCTAGCCCTGAGTCCCACTGCCCCAGCATCGAGGAGCCAGCCAGGAGACAGACAGCCAGGGCCGTCAGTGTCCCTGCGAGGGCGGAGTGGCAGCCCTCGCCCCCCAGGCCCTGGGGCCGCCCGTCACGTGCCAGCCCAGCCCATCTACACTAGGAGGATCCAGGACAAAGGACCCAAGGCGAGTTTATTTCCAGTCTCTGAGAGGCAGCGGTGCCGGCTTCTCCATCCAGGGGCACGCCAGGGAGGGACGGGCAGCGCCGCCCAGACCCCTCACCCAAGGAGATGGCGCCTCCACCTCCCGCCAGCATCTCCCGCCGGGCCTGAGGCTCCTGATCCATGTTGGCGTGGGAGCGCCTGGCACGCCCTCCTGTCTCCTCCGGGCTGAACAGGGGCATGGGGAGCGGCTCTGTCAGCAGGGCCCCAGCACCAGAACGTCACCACCTGGCCTCGTCCCATGCACACCGTCCCCGAGACACCCACAACAGCCCCCACCCTCAAACCGCGGAGCCAGGCACACCTGTGCTGGTCTTCAGCACGAGCCACAGGGCCGTGATGTCCCGGGACAGCAGGGAGACCAGACTTAAGGTCATTCCGTCACCTCCGCGCGGGTCAGGAGACTGAGACCTGCTTCCCAGGATGTCCGACTGCGGCGCACCGAGGAGAATGGCGGGGTTCCATCTTGGCCGCGGAGCGGGGACGCGCGCCTCCCTGGGCTGCTGCGCGGGGCTGGCCTCTGTGGGCCACGGGCTGCTCCTCCTGGCCTCAGAGGCGATGTCCCTGACTAAGGAGCTCATTGACCCTGCTGTGCAGACTTAACCCTTGAAACCCTGGAGCCCCAGCCCTGCTGGCAGCCGCTCAGCTCCCGGTTGCCCGTCTGGACCCTCCCTGCAGGGGCCCCACACTCAGGCAGGTCCTGCACCAGACGTTCTGGGACCCCCGGCCGCAGGAGCCCCGCCTCCACCAGGTCCAGTGGGGACACCTGGGGGACGCTGATCCACGGGGGGCTGGGCTTCTGCCCAGTGACGCCCACAGGAGGCTGCCAGCGGGAGCCCGTGGGCAGCTGCTCTGCTCCTGTCCAGCTGTCCACAGGGAGAGGCGGGGCGCAGCTCCGGGCAGCCAGACGCCCGAGGAGGGAAGGCCACAGGACAAGGGACCTCGGCCAGGAGGGGCTCCCGGCCACCCCGGGGACCAGGGAGCCCCCAAGGGCAGGCTTTGTTCTCAGCACCACTGGGGACTCGGGCTGCTGGCCTGAGGACCACAGGGCAGCGGGACCGAGGCCAAGGCCCCTGAGCTGGAGCCCTGGAAGAGGGCGTGGCCAGTGGGGGGTCGCGCAGACCCCAGCACAGGGCTCTGGGTTTCTGTGGGGCTGTTTGCTGCCCCCCAACTCCCACCACCCTCGTGTGTGCTCGGGCTCCTACCCCACGCCTCCCTCCGGGTGCCTAGTGGTCACGCACAGGCTGTGTGGTCAGGCCCCGCCCCAAGTCCTCGCAGTAAGCCCAGCAGGTGACGACGTCATCAGGCCCCCCGACTCCCTGCTGCGGCCTTGGGCCCCCTGGCCCACCTCCAGTGGGCAGACGGTGGACAGTGAGGCCAGAGGAAGGCCCACAGCTTCCCAGGCCCCTGCCTGCATGGACGGCCACTGAGGCCCCTCCTGGACGGTGGCTGCAGGCGGACTGACAGGTGCAGAAGGGAGACCTTGGGTCTCTCACCTGCTCCTGGTCTCAAGGCCCCCACTTCACGCCCAGCAGTGTGGAGCCGGACACCTGGGCCTCAGGCCCGCCTCCGCCTCGGCCTGCTCCCGGCATCAGTCACCGCAGCCACACAGGCGCCCTCCCCCAGAGCCTCCCCTCTGGCCGCCACACCTGCCACCTGGCCCTGGCAGGTCCTGGCTGGGGAAAGCTCGGGGCTCTCCCTGCTCCTGCCTCCTGCCCCTCAGAGCAGCCCCTGAACTCCAGCCAGGCTGTGGCAGGGCTCGTTACATGGGGCTGGGGGACATGGCCACCTGTGCTCTGGCCACCCGCCCCCTTCCCACTGCTCGGATCCTGGCTCCTGCTGGGCCCCCACTGGGTGAAGCACTGACCTTCAACAGCTCCTCCTCCCCCTCACAGGGGACTAGCCACTGGGAGTAGCCACTGGGGAGGCCGCAGCAGACCCACGTGCCCCGGGTGGCAGACGAGCCCGTCATGGCCGAGCAGGCACCCACTTCACGCCCGGCTCGCGAGGTTCCCCAAACTCACGCCCGGCCCGTGGGGTTCCCCCAAACTCAAACCAAACCCAGATGCTTGTGGGGCCAGGGCACACCTGCCCCAAATGCCTGCCCACTGAGACACGCTCCAGGTCACTGAAGGCCACCTGCCATGGAAGCCACCGAAGGCCAAGGTCTCCTGCCCCTGCGGACCCTGCCAGTGAAGGCACAGGCCTGGGGGGGGACAGCGAGGTGGAGGGGGCAGCCTGGGAGGGACAGCGAGGTGGACAGGGGCGGCCTTGGGGGGGCAGCGAGGTGGAGGGGGTGGCCTGGGGGGGACAGCGAGATTGACACGGGCAGCCTGGGGGGGACAGCGAGGTGGACAGGGGCGGCCTTGGGGGGGCAGTGAGGTGGAGGGGGTGGCCTGGGGGGGACAGCGAGGTTGACAGGGGCGGCCTTGGCGGGGGACAGCGAGGTGGAGGGGGTGGCCTGGGGGGGACAGCGAGATTGACACGGGCAGCCTGGAGGGGGGACAGCGAGGTGGAGGGGGTGGCCTGGGGGGGACAGCGAGGTGGAGGGGGTGGCCTGGGGGGGACAGTGAGGTGGACAGGGGTGGCCTGGGGGACAGCGAGGTGGACAGGGGTGGCCTGGGGGGACAGCGAGGTGGAGGGGGGTGGCCTGGGGGGGACAGCAAGGTGGACAGGGATGGCCTGAAGGGACAGCGAGGTGGAGGGGGGTGGCCTGGGGGGGACAGCAAGGTGGACAGGGATGGCCTGAAGGGACAGCGAGGTGGAGGGGGCTTCAGGCTGACGTGGCATGGAAACATGACTGCTAGAGACAGTGCCAGCATGGGGTCAGCGAGAGGTGCCAGGCGTCCTTTGGCCAAGGGAGAGGCGCTGGACAGAGCCAGATGTCTGAGCCGGGCCAGTGCCACCTGCTCACTCCTCCTCCTGCTCTGCATGTCCCCAGCCTCCTTCTCCTCACAGTGAGGCTGCAGCGTGCACCAGCACCTTGGTCTGCAGGGCCCAAGGGGGCAGATACCCACGGCTTCACTGAGCAGTGGACGCAGCCCTGGGGAAGATGGCCCAGGGCAGAGCCCACAGCCAGACAGACGGAAGGGCCGCTGGCCTTGCCCTGGAGTGGCCTGCACGGGACGTGGTTGTCCTGCTCCACCTGACAGTCCCTGGAACCCACCCAGAGCCACAGCTGAGCCCACCCCAGAGGACACACAGCACACCCAGGGGTCTTGAGTGACCGCCTCGTCACTGTGTCCTACTCACTTCTGAGACAACAGCTCCCTTGGGGTGCACTGAGGTCTGTGCCTCCCTCCCTGGCAGCTGAGGACCTTTCCAGAAACTGCCCAGCGACCGAGGTCGAGGTCTGAGCTCTGGCAGGACTCCATTCTCACCGCCCACCAGGGATGGCCCACCCTGCCACTGGAGCCCCGGCGTGTGCCCCTGGGTCATCCTTTCAAAATCAGAAACGCCACACTCCACGGCGGCAAGCCCAAAGCACAGGTCTGTCCTGCAAGCTGTGTGTGCAGGACCACGGCAACCTGACCACGGCAGTGTCATGGCCACGGCCACGAGGGAGCCTCAAGGGAGGGGATTCAGACACTGCACTGAGATAAAGGTGGGCCTGCACCACTGTCCTGTGAGAGGGACCAGGCCTGGAGGTGTGGACACTGAGACTACTGCGTCCTGTGAGAGGGACCAGGTCTGGAGGTGTGGACACTGAGACCACTGTGTCCTGTGAGAGGGACCAGGTCTGGAGGTGTGGACACTGAGACCACTGTGTCCTGTGAGAGGGACCAGGTCTGGAGGTGTGGACACTCACACCACTGTGTCCTGTGAGAGGGACCAGGTCTGGAGGTGTGGACACTGAGACCACTGCGTCCTGTGAGAGGGACCAGGTCTGGAGGTGTGGACACTCACACCACTGTGTCCTGTGAGAGGGACCAGGTCTGGAGGTGTGGACACTCACACCACTGTGTCCTGTGAGAGGGACCAGGTCTGGAGGTGTGGACACTAATGTCATTTTGTCCTCTCTGTTAGGAGGACACTTCAAGTACAATTTCCGAAGCCCGCCTGGGCTGGTCTTGCTCTCCAGCCCACAGCACAGGGCTGTTGCTCCCCCCTTGCTCAACGTCCCCTTCCCGAGGTCAGCCACTCCTGTTGTGGCTCCCCAGCTCTCGTGTCTCCCGTCCTGCCTGCTGTGAGTGGGCAGCTCCTGGGCAGAACAGGGCCCCACATGCCATGGTCGGTCCTCGTTAGCCTCTGTATGGACCCAGCCCCAGAGCCGGTGTGTTGATGGTGGGCGGGAGCGCCCTCCGCTGGAGGTGGCTGGGAGAGCAGGCGAATCTGTGGAGCCCCGCGCTCCTCCTTGGCCCTCGGACGCGCGGTGAAGTGTCTGGGTGGCACGTCGCCTCACAGGACTTGCACCCGTCAGCACCACTTGTGCAGCAGCCACGTGTCCCAATGCTGCCCTGTCCAGGGCTGCCCAGGACGCATCCTCCCACACCCTGGGGAAGGGGCTCCCCCGGCCTCACTGCAGCAGGCCATGGCTTGGCCCCTATGGACGCGCAGCCTGGTGGGACCTGGACCCTAGCGCGTGGGGTTAGGAAGGAGCACCCCGCCTCACTCAGCACTGCGTGGTGAGCGGAGCAAAGGGCAGGGCCTCCTGGGAAGGCCGCTGGGCCAGGCACCAGTCAGGGGCTCCTGTCCACACGGTGCTGGAGGAAGAGCCCTGGGCAGGACGGCACTCCCTCGGTCCCCAACCAAGTTCTGACCCCCTGGGACAGCGGAGCGCGAGGGGCCTGGTATGGCCTAGGGAATAGCTGGCCGGGGCCAACAGGGCCTGGGTCAAGTTCCTCTCCCACCCAGCTGCAGCCCACCAGCAGAGGACAGAGCCACTTTCCTCAAAGACTGGGCAGTGCCCCAGACGTCACCTCAGGTCCTCTCCCACAGGATGCGCATGCACTCGGGGGCACGTGACAGGAGCCCAGGTCTGGACCCCTCGGCTGAGCCCGAATCATGCTCAGGTCCAGCCAGAAAGCCACCTGTGTGAGGCATTCTCCAGGTGGGAAGCGGAGTGGGCGCCCACGTCTAGCCCTTCTGTGGCTCCCAGAGCACCCAGTGCAGTGGAAAGCAAGGGACCAGCCGTGAAGGGCCACGGAGAGGCCAGAGGGGGAGGCCTGGGGAAGGGCCCACACCAGGCAGTGCGGACGGCCCCTGCGACACGGCCCCCTGCCAGCTAAAGGCCTGGGGCGGGGTGCACGCTCTCCCCCAGGAAGGCAGGTCCAGCTCTGCCCACGCTCCCCCAGGAGGACGGAGCCTCTCCCGCCCAGGCTGGCCATCTCATGAGGAGGTGCAGCCGTGCTGGTCACATGCACCCCCGTGGAACAGAGTCCCAGTGTCACATTCAGACACCAAGGCTGAGGTATCCCAAAGTCGATGGGAGTGGGTCAGCCCAGAAGGGCTGGGCGTGTCTGTCCAGTGGTGGATCTGCTCCAGCATGGCCAGCCCTGATCCAGCTGGAACAGCGGCCCACTCCCCACCCAGGTGCGAGGCCCACGCTGCCTACACGCTGCCAGGGCCCTGCCGAGGCCAGGAGCACAGGCCGACACAGGGCCCTGTCCCGAGGAACACCACGTCTGGAGCCACCTCCAAGGTCCCTCCACTCAGGCCAAGGCGACCTCCTGGTCAGGCTCCCCCCGCCCGGCCTGCCCAGCCTGCTCTCACCCCACTCCCCCGGCTCTGAGCCCATGTGGGAACACTCCGAGGTTTTCCTGTAGCTCTGACGCTTTTCCAGGTTTATGCACTTGGGTTTTGCTTCCTGATCTCAGCACTTAGGGTCTCGCCTCCTTGGACTGGAGGGACTGAGGGCAGCAGCGGGAGGAGCTGCTCGGCTCGGGGTTTGGACCTGTGGGTTGTGACAGGACCACAGGCACAGAGAGTGGCCACAGCACTGTGCTGAGCCGGCAGGCCCGGGGCCTCCGTGAGGTACAGCACGACAAGGCCAGGATGCCGGCTCCCACAGGCCACAGAAGGCATGCTGGCCACCCGAGCCAGCAGGCCAGCACCTCGCCGTCTCGAGAAGATCAACAGGAAGACCCTCCTTGCCTGATGAGGACACCAGACACGCAAGCCCAGATATGATCGCTCTGAACAATGAGCGCCCCCTTCCCCGGCACCCTGGGGCGGCCCGGGGTGGGGGAGGGGCGGAGGCCCATTGTCCAGCAGGCCCTGGACCAGCGGTCACTTCCCTGCCCCAGCCGTTGCAGGAGCAAAGGCGCTAGTGGTTCTGCAAACATGTGACAGACAGCAGGGAGGTCACGGGCCAGTGCCAGCCACAGGGGCCTAGCTGTGTCCGCCGGTGGCCAATCACTCACAGCCCGATCCACCCGGCTGGGTGAGGGCAGCGCAGAGAGCAAACACAGGTGGGACCAAGGCAGATACAAGGCCACAGAGCAGGGGACACACGGGTGTGTCCGCTTCCAGCACCTCAGTGCCCACGTGGGCAGTGAGGGTGGACGAGATCAGTGGTGCCCCCACTCTGGCTGTCCAGAGAGTCCTGGGGCAGCACTGGGCTCCCTGCCCACCTCCTCACAGACCCGAGAGCTCAGAGGCAGAGCCCACTGCCTGGACACAGGGGTGTTAGGAGCCCCTGGGACCCCCGAGGCTCCCTGTGGCAATTCTGCATCCCGGGGGAAACGAGGAGCTGGGGAGGACCCTGGCCCAGGTCGCCCCCTGCTACGAGGCGCAGGAAAAGACGCTCCAAAGCCCCTGCCCGGCTCCCAGCTGTGCCTGCTCGGGAGGGGCACACGCGGCACACCCACTGGCCAGGAGTGGCCCTGGCAGTGGGGCTGTGGCCCGGGACCTGCAGTCACACGTGGGGTGGAGAACGCCTTCTCCCTGTCCCGGCCGGGCCAAGGGTGTGCCTGACGGCGGTGGGGTTTCGTGGGGGTGGCAGAAGACAGAAAGCTGCTCAGCACTCCAGGAGAGGTGGCTGGGCCCTGCAGACAGACACGACAGCCCCTGTCTGTGGCCACGTGGGCGGGTGCGTCCTGCCACGGGCCCTCAGACCCATATCCAGGGGAGAAGAGCCAGGTGGACAAGGGTGGCCAGGGAGCTCGAGGGGTCCCCTGCCCTCACTGAGCTGCTTTGCCGAGGTTTCCTGTCATGGGAAGCACGGGGAAAGGTACACGGGAAACTGGGGCGGGGGTCCGGCCCGCTCCCTGGGGGTCTGCTCTGCTACAGGGGCGCCACTGCGGGGGCTGGGCCACGTCACGTAAGCTTTTCCCGGTGACTCTCAGACTCCCCAGAGCCAGTGCATCTTGTTTGTAAACGAGACTGGCCTTTGTGCCCCAGAGTCAGGGGGTGCGCGATGCTCGGCCAGCCCTGGGACCCAGAGTCTGGTGGCTTGGCGGTGGGTGGGTATGGCCCTGCTGTCTGGGCCCCTGGGAGGGACACAGAGCAGCCTGGGAAGATGGGAGCACAGATCAGGGTAGGACCAACTGGCACCGGGTGGACGTGTGCCCCGCGACCTTGGAGGTGCCCCAGTGGCTCCTCCTGCTATGACCATGGGGGGGCCAGGCTCCGGGCACCCAGGCCCGAGGCATCCCGCTGGGTCTCCTGCTGCACCCACGGCCACAGTCCCCCCCACCAAGGGGGGGAACACGAGACCCTGTGAGGACAGTGGAGAGCTGGGACCTTGCCTGCCCCTCGTCCTGGGGAAGGGAGAGGACTGGGAGGACACCACAGGCCCCCACCACTCCCTGGACGCTGGGTGCGGGTCTGGTGAAGACGCAGCCAACCAGCCATGGCGGCTCTTAGAGCCTGCGCTCAGGCCTCGTCTCCCAGTGGGCACCAGGGGAGGCACAGTCTGCAGAGGGGATGTTTTCTCTTCTGCAATCACAGCCCAACCAGGACTCAAGGGTCAGTACTTGGGATCGAACCCAGGGTGTTCTGCCACTGAGCTACACCCCAGTCCTTTTTAATTTTTATTTCAAGACCAAGTCTTGCTAAGTTGCTGAGGCTGGCCTCAATTTGTGACCCTCCTGCCTTGGCCTCCTGTGTTGCTGGGATTGCAGGTGTGGCCACCACAGCCAGAAAAGTCAGTGCTTTTAAGAGCAGAGCTGAGAAGACCTTTCCGTGTTTCGGGGTCATCTGGCTTTCAGTGACTACAGACGCCAGACGCCGCGGACCAAGCTCGTGGGCTGTGGCTGCGGAACGCATAGGGGAGTAAGCTGAGTTCCGAGTCCCCTCCTCCCCCAACTGGAACAGTCAATGTCTCATAAAAACCAGATCCAGCTGAGAAACTGCACTCCACGTCCCTCTTTTGTGGGCCTAGAGAACAGTCCAGCACTCACTCCCCAGAGCCCCACTGAGTTCCAGCATCCACCCAGGGAGCAAGGGCTCTAACCCTGGCTGTGTGGGGGGGACGTGCTCAGACTCTCTGGACAGGCAGCCGAGAGCGCCAGCCTCCCAGGGTGACCCCGCTGGCAGCGGCACGGCCCCCTGAGGGCCACCCCCTGGCTTGAGCACACTGGTGAGTCCGGCGTGGACAGCTCAGGGGCAGTACGCTCTCCGAGGGTCAGCAGCTCCTGCTGGGGACAGGCATGGGGCACTCGTGGAAAGGGAGCGCTCTCCTGGCTCGGCCTCACATACTGCGAGATCACAAGGACCACAAACAGAGGACTTTCCACCAGAAGCTGCTCCCCTGGACGTATCACGCTGGCCGCGAGGGTGAGAGCAGAGGTGCCAAGCCCCAGACAGGGGCAGCTCCTACGTGGGCCACAAAGGAGAGCCTGCCCCAGCACCTGAAAACAGGTCCCAAACGGCAAGAGCGGGGGACTGTGAAGTGCACCACAGTTGGGTGGGCTCCTCCGCCCGGCTGCACTCTCCTGACGGGTCCAGGGTAGGCTGCGACTTCCCAGGGGACCTCCAACGTAATGCCATCCCGCTCACAGCAATCTGCGCCTGCCTCGCTGAGAGTCAGAACTCGGCCGGGCGGTCGGGCAGGGCGTGCACCTTCAGGAGGACACCCCAAACGTGGCCCCGTTCCAAGCGTAAGACCACCGAGGCGGAGAGCGGCTGTCCAAGGGCAGCGCAGAGCTCACGCCCGCTCTCCTGGGCTCACAGCGAATCTCACGCTGTGTCCTGGAAGGAAACAGGCCACTCGGCCCTGCAGGCCAGGGACCCACAGGAGCCAGCAGCCATGCCCAGGAACAGGCCCGTTTACCATCGGACAGCTGCTGGGCAGCCAGGGGGCAGGACACAGGCCTTCAGGATCTGCTCAGCAGCTCCCGTGGCCAGCTCCCTGACCCTGCCCAGGATGGCTCCGAGTGGCAGCTGCTTAGAGAGCGTGGTGATTGACCCCAGCACCCAGCAGGGGCCTGGCCTGCAGTGGACACTGGTGCTGCCCCTCCAGGGAATGAATGAACGAGCAAAGAAAGGTGCGACTCAAGGCCTGGAAATCCTTTGTTCCCGTGGTCACTCCTAGTGGACACAGGAGACAGCTCTGCTCCTCAACACGCTGCCATCCGTGTGCAGAGCTCACAGGACTGCCTGTGCCCAAGCCGTGGCCAGCAAGGTGCGTTCTCGGGAGCAGATGCCGCTCAGGGGCACCTGTGGGCGTCACAGGCAGGAGCCAGCCAGCAGCACCCGGCACGGGAGGGGCCCTGGTGCTGGGTTTACTGCCCAGTCTTTACTTTCTGTCCTTGAAAAAAGATCTCGCTAGAGACACAGAAGCCTGTCCCAAAGCCGACCCAAGCTGCAGGCCAGAGCACACGTCCCATGCGGGGTTTAACCAGTGTGAACCAGACCTCGTAAGTCCTGCCTTAAACACTGACCCCAGGTCTGCGGGCTTGTGCTGTGGCCAGGGCAGACGTGGTCCTGCAACTGGGAACGGTGTCAGGTGGACACAGTGGAAAGGAACGTCACTGGACTCACGCTGTGTCCACGAGAAAGCACCTGGAGTGGCCTCCTCCTCAGCTCATGTCCCGACGGCCACCCAGGGCCAGCTGGGAACACAGTGCGGCCACACCCACTGCCCCATGCACAGGGAGCCCGAGGAAGGGGCACCCCTGCCCAGGATGTAGGACCCGCGTGGGCCCCCCGCTGTCGCCCTCCTCTGCACCTCTGGGTCCAAGTGGGAAGGAAGCAGGATGGCACCTGAGGCCGGCACCGCCTCTTCTGGTCACCATGACGTCAGAGCAAACATTGCAGGATGAGAGCCTGCGGGTGGGGGGAGAAGCAGCCAGGTCCACTGGGCAAACAGTGACCTGCCCTCGGGGCTGCCGAGTCCCTCTGCAGGTGTCAAGGGAACTCCCCAGAGCCGGAAGCCCGTCCACATCCTGGATGGAGGCGCCCCACCCTCCTCTCTAGACACAGGTCCTGTGCTCAGAGTGGACCTCTGCACCCAGCCCCACTCTTCCTCCCTGCAGAACAGGGACCTGCAGCCCTGTTCTGTCCTGTCCTGTGCAGGACGGCTCTGACCCGTCCTGCACGACCCTAACTCTCAGCTGGGCGTTCCCATTATCGCCTCTCAGGGCAGCTGGTGGCACAGAGACCACGGCACCGCGGGCAGCACTGTGGGTGCCAGGCTTGCACACACACAGGCCCAGTCCAGCCCTGGGTGGGGGCGAGGTTGGCACAGGGCAGTTAGTTCAGAGGCTGCCTCTCCTCGCTGGCCTTCACAGCAGGAATGCCCGCTGGAGCAGGCAGGGTGGGTGGGTGGCAGCCTGGCCCCAGGACGGGCCGAGACGCCTCTCCTGCCGCGGGCCCCCTCCCCGGCCCTCCACACGCTGTGCGCAGAGGAGCTACACCTCTGGAATTCAGGGTGGACTCTGCCGAGCTGCGGACGGGCGACTTCAGCCCCTGTTGGGCCACCAACTCGTCTTCTCACCAGCAAGTGTGTCCACCAAGTGGGTAGGGCACCTGCTTCGTGGCATTCTGTCTCCTCACTGTCACGTGAGCAGAGGGTCCCGGGAGCCAGGAGGGAGCTGGGCAGTCTGTGGAAACCGAGGCCTCACGGGGCAGCTCCGTGGCAGACCCGACCAGGACTGCCCACGGTGGGCCTGCGCCCTCACCCCCCGTGCCCTTTCAGTTTAGATGACAGCATTTTGGGAACATGCTGAAGGACTCTGTCCAACCTGATCCAGGATGTGGCACAGAGACCCTGCGGCCCAGGCACACACCCCTGCTCCAAAGACATGCTCTGTCCCTGTCTCTACAGCAGGCACCCTGGAAGAGCAGCTCCCCGGCTATACTGTTCCTACTGCAGTCTGCACGTGTCACATTGGTGGCCCAGGCCGCTCAGTGACTGGGAACCTGGCCCTCATGTCCGGCACCCTGGGCCTCTGAAGCCCAGGTATGTCTAGAGGCCCTCCCAGGAAGCAGTGTTAGAGAGCACGGGGCACGGACCCAGCCCACACAGCCGGGGAACACAGCCTGTTTCCAACAGGCACCGCGAGCCCTCAGTGCTGGGCATCTCTGCCCAGTGTCCACCCCACCGAGCCGCACTCCTCAGCCTCAGTCTCCTCATGGGGAGACAGAGTTTTCAGTTTTACAGATGAGGCTCCACAATAGCTGCATGGAGGACAGGCCCAGCTACGGGTGGGCCAGGCCTGTCCCCTTGGCCGGGGGATGGCACCAGTGAGCGCCCACCTGCACTGCCACCCTGCCCACCCTCTGTCAAGGCACCAGTCCTGGCCACGCTCCCCCTCCCCCGGTGGTATCCAGGGTCCACGTGCCCGAGCCTGCCCTGTGCCATGCTCTCTGGCTGAGAGGCTGCTGCCCTAGGGGCCTGCCATGACCGTCCACAGCACTGCTGTGTCTTAAACAGCACCACTGTCCTTCCAGGGGGGGCAGCGGAGCGTGGGCCCTGCGCAGGTGCCATGCTTGGGAGGACCAGGTGTGAGCAGTCAGCTGCACGAGCTTCTCCTGCAGACCACAAAGCTCCGAATCTGGACAAGGATCAGAACTGCTGAGCCAGGCAGAGTGGAGGACGTCCATGCAGGCCCCCATCTTCCTCCCAAGACCCCCACTTCCAACTGCAACGTCCCTGCGGGAGACGCCTGCTCCTCACTGGATATTCTGGGTTCAAGACTGAGGGGGACTCAGCCTGTGCACTGCAGGGAACTCAGGGACCTGTGGCAGGTGGCTCCTGGGGATCAATGCTCCCTGGGGAGCCCAGTCCAAAGCGGCTTTGTGCCACTTGACCCAAATGCAGGCAGCAGCTGGGCTTCAAGCAAGTCACCTTGTCAAGGGGACAATTAATACCACGCAGCTGCTGGCTCTGCTCCGTCTCTTACGTCTCAGCGTGGCCTTGTTATGTCAGCACCCTCAGGCTCTGAGGGCCAGGCACTGCTAAGCCCTTATCTGACACGCGGGGACACCCACAGGCCAGGCAGGGGACACTATTTGCTTTTGATAAACCATGACATGAATTAAATCAAAGGTGGGTACAAGTTCGTTAACTGCCAGTCCTTGTTCCTGAGCCACGGCGGCTCTGGAGGGAAAGACTGCATGGATCTCACCTGGTCGGAGCAGCTGCCAGCTCACCATGCAGCACACCCTACACGTGACCCACAAGTGGCCCCCAGGTGACCACGGGACTCACCCTCAGCCACAGAACACAGCCAGGAGCACCACTCGGAATAGAGGTAGTAGCTCTTCATTTCTGCCACAGAGATGTGCACCACCCGTCTGCCTGCCATGGCCGCTCTGGCCTGCTGCCACGCTTCCGCCGGGCGCCGGGAGCTCCCCATCTGGACTATGGCCTGCAGCCTCAGGAGGAAGCAAGTGGGTTTCTACTTTCATTTTAGCCCAACCAGGATGGAGCACTCGAAGGTGATTGCTCTCCAAAGACCAGCAGGCTCGCTCCCCACCTGTATTTACACATGGACACCAGGTGGACACGTGCCTGTGGGTGACTTCAGGAAAAGGAACAATCAAGCCATTCTCAGTGGCTCAAAGCACAGGACACCGCTGGGGACGCTTCCCTTAGCCTTGAGGCAGGTGGAGGAAGATGGACGTGGTGCCCTACACCACCAGGCGGGCCCCTGGGCAGCTTCACCTGTCAGACATCAGGAGCAGGTTGCTGGCCGGGGCTTCCTCCACCTGGTAAAGCACCACCCAGGGTTGGAGCCAGGTTTGTGCCACAGGGCAGCGAGGCAGGGATGGGAGGTCCACACCCGACCCCACCCTCTCCAGCTTTTCCACAGAGATCCGTGGCATAAGGAATGCACGGCCCAGAGTGGACACAAGGCCCAGGGCACACTGCTCGTCCACCCCCACTTGGTCTCAATCTCAGGCACAGTTGGCAGCATTGGGTCAGTGGATGGAAGGACAGTTGACGTCTGACCTTCTCCCTGCCCAGCAGTGGAGGCAGGGAGGACCCCTGAAACCCAACCAGAGCTCACCTCTGTTAATTAATCTGGCTCTGTTTAGAACGGTGTGTGTTGGTCTTACAAAGGGAATTTCTAAGCTGTAAACACAACAGCGCTTCCTGGCCTCGATGCTGCAGAGCGAGCAGAGCACTGGGGGTGCCCTTCCCCGTGGGAGCGGGGCCCCTGGTAGGCTCGGCTGTTTCTGAGAGTGCCGGGTGCATGTGCAGAGCAGAGGCCGACAGAGTGGCAGCCTCCCTCCCTCCCTCGGGAGGCATCAAGGATCCACTCCGGCGGCCAGGAAGGTTCGGCCTTTCAGCCATACCACGCCTGGGCACATCTGCTGACAGTGCTGCCATCCCAGTGTGCTGTTTTCCATGCTTGACCAAGGACACTGGCCTCGCTGCCCAGCAGAGGCCTGTCCATGGAGAAAGAGGCCAGCTGGGGCAGGACACCCAGGGGTACGCAGGAAGGAGTCAGGCAGGAAGGAGCCAGGCCAACAGTGTCTCAGGAATAGGTGGAAGCCACACAGTAGGTGGACTCGGGGCAGTGCCAGGCCCGGCCCCAGGCTGCAGGCACATCCTCTCAGGGCCACGAGGTACCGCCACCTGCCCTGCACCTGCACCAGGCTGCTGCCCACCTGAACTGCCCTGCACCTGCCCTGCACCTGCACTGAGCTGTCCCCTACCCCGAGTCCCAGAGGCAAACCTTTGGCCATCTGAGTCTCCAGGGCCCCAAGAGGTGAGCTGCAGCCTGGCCAGCCCTCAGGCCTGGGTCCTCCCGGGCTCTGAGGCTGCTCAGACCCTCCCTTCTCTCCAGACATGGGGCGCTCCCTGAAGGAGGAGGCCAAGCCTGGGGGCCTCTCCCAGCTGCCCCTGCTGCACCCCAGCTGGGCCCCTGCTCCTGCGCCCTCCCGATTCCTGGTGGACACAGCTGCCCTGGCCACTTCCACAGGACTCCCCACACTCCCTCCAATAGCTGCACGTTGAGGCCCATAAAAAAACAGTCTCTGACCCCTTGGCCACCAAACAGTCCTCCTGGCCAGCGGCTGGGGAAGGTCAGGGGTGCCCTCTACTCCCCACTCCTCCCCTCCGGGCCTCCCCACAAGACTTTGGGACTGATCCTCACAGAGGGACCACACCTCCCCTGCTGGGCCCAAGGGTGCCGCTCAGCCTGCCAGGACACACTGACTCGCCAGAGGCTTGCTCCTGGGTCCCCTCACAGACAGGGCCTGGTGGCTCTGTTCAGCTCCGCCCCTCAGGGCCAGAAGTTGGGCCCTTCTGTGGCCTAGATGCTGATGGTACCACATGCCCTCAGAAGTGGCATCTGTGACCTCCTGGGGTCCAGGTTCCCCACCCAGCTGAGCTCACCTCCTCCCAGGGACAACTTCCTCCGGGCCTGGCCCAGGCCAGCACCTGGGCAGGATGCCCACCCGCAGCCACTCCCTCCTGACCTCCTGAGCCTGACAACACAGAAGGCAAGAACTGAAGGGAATCAAGTCCCTGCAGGGGACAGGCAGAGGGGCCCACACACAGGCCACCAGGTCCCTGCAGGGGACAGGCCAAGGGGCACCTCAGACGGGCCACCAGGTCCCTGTGGGGGACAGGCCGAGGGGCCCACAGACAGGCCACCAAGTCCCTACGGGGGGACAGGCAGAGGGGCCCACACACAGGCCACCAGGTCCCTGCAGGGGACAGGCCAAGGGGCACCTCAGACGGGCCACCAGGTCCCTGCGGGGGACAGGCCGAGGGGCCCACAGACAGGCCACCAAGTCCCTACGGGGGGACAGGCAGAGGGGCCCACAGACAGGCCACAGGTCCCTGCAGGGGACAGGCCAAGGGGCACCTCAGACGGGCCACCAGGTCCCTGCGGGGGACAGGCCGAGGGGCCCATAGACAGGCCACCAAGTCCCTACGGGGGGCCTGGCATCTTGGCTCCCGAGCGCAGGCTCGGCCTGACCAGCAGGCAATGCCCTCCGTGGCCTAGATACCATCTGCACCCACGGGGAGGAGGAGGAAGGGACAGGCAGGGGCGAGGTCTGCCCCACGGTGCCCCTCTGGGGGGTCATCAGGCATCCCTGGCCATCCCTCAGGCTCTGTCACTCCAGCAGGGCTGCCTCCCGTCCACCCTGAGATGGCAGTCAGAGCCCAGCGGCTGCCTGGCCCTCTCTTCCTGAGTCCACGGGTCAAGGGCCTGTGTGCAGGGGACAGATGCCACTGACACCTAAGGACACGCGTGTGCCTGAGAGCAGAAGCTGCATCCAAAGGCCTAGCAGCCGCCCTTCATTCCCAGGTCCCCTGGGGAGACGCTGCACCCACCAGCAGCAGCAGACACGGAGGGCAGCAGCTCTCTCCAGCCCCACTGCCGTGTCCTCGCACCCTGGGCGGTCGATCTGGAAACATCATTGAGAGCTGGGAGAGCCGGCGGGCAGGAGGGCAGCTGTGGGGGAGCCGGTGCCCCCAGGACCCACTGCCCCAGGCTCCGCCCACCCTCCTGCCCGACTGCCCCTCTGGCCTAGCGTCCCCCACACAGTTCCCCACATGGCCTCCTCTCCTAGAGCAGCCAGCGGGAGAGCCAGGTCCTCAGGATGGTGGACCAAAGCAGACCCAGGGTGCGCCGAACAAACCTGGACCCCGGCCGGCTCTCAGCCACACCCCAGGTCACCACTGGACCCCAGGCCGGCTCTCAGCCACACCCACAGGTCACCACTGGACCCAGGCCGGCTCTCAGCCACACCCCAGGTCACCACTGGACCCCAGGCCAGCTCTCAGCCACACCCACAGGTCACCTCGGTTGGTACAAGAGTCCCCACAGCAGCTCAGAGTTTTCCAATGTGAAAGAAATACCACAGGGCGGCGCCTGCCCCAGGGGACACCAGTCCTGTCCCCATGTCCCCATGCCAGCCCTCCCATCTCACCTGGCTTTGGGAGCCCTGGGGCTCCCCGACGCTTCCTGGGCAGTGACCAGAAGCGGCGCATGGGCCCCCGAGAGCCTCCCTTCTCAGCCATGGAGCTGCCCTCACAAGGGTCTCTGAGGCAGAGACAGAGGCCAGTCCAAACTTGTGGTCAGGGTGGCCGCGGCCAAGTGCACCTCGCAGTCTCCACCACTTTCAGGTCTCCACAGGGACAGCTGGAGACCGTGCAGGCGCCAGCAGCCTGCAGGAGGCTCTGGGTGCTGAGTGGTCACGCTCCTGGAGACCTCTGGCTGTCCCAAGCCACCTCCTGGGCTCTGGTCTTCCTATCCTCAGGCACCTTCGGTCCTCCTGCAGCCTGTCCTGAGGTCTTGGGCTGCCCCCACACCTCGCAGAGTGGGCAGAGGGAAGCCTGGGGCTCTGGGAGAGAGCAGAGTGGACGGCCGCACCCGCCCATCTGCCTTTGCGTTGGACGCTTCCTTCCTCAGACAGGCCGTGTGGACACGGCTCCAAAGCCAGGAGCTGCTGGAGCCACAAACACCTTTCAGGCTCAGGAAGTCTCAAGTTCAAACAAACAGCGACAAGCCCGAGGAGGGGAGGCTGCTGGCTTCTTGAAATAACCGGGCAGTTCCGCCGTCTGTTCTCCCGCTGGCCGCGAGCTCGGGGAGAGGAAGCGGTGGGGTGGGTTTGCTTGGCAAGCACCGCTCTGTATGGACAGAGGCTGCGCCTGACCCCAGCCAGTGGCTCTGACCCTCCACCCTGGCCACGGATGCCGCCCTCTGACTCCTGGGTGGCCGCTGCAGTGCGTACTGGGCAAGCGTGGGGGTTCAGACCTGGCACGCTGTTCACTTCAGCTGTGTCACCCTGGCCACCCACAGTCCCATGGGCTCACGTGGGCTCAGTATTACACGCTCTGGGCCACAGGGTGAGAAAGTGACAGAGGGTCTGTGCTCGGGGCAGTCTCCAAAAGGCCACGCTCTGTCTGGGGCGCTCCTCGCCGTTCCCAGCCTCGTGGCCACAGCAGCACGTCTGCTGCCCAACAGGGCACACCTGATGGCAGTGGCCCAGCGTCCTGCTGCTGGCGTCTGGGGGACGAGGAGTGGGCAGGCTGCTCTGGACCCCTCGTCCATCTACAGTGCGGCCTTAAGCTACTGCTAGGAAGTCCACACCCATCTCCGGCAGTAAAAGAGTGAATCGACCCTGCCTGGCAAGCCGGCGAGACCCCGGTGACTTAGGATGGGGTGGTGGCCAGGACAGGCAGGGAACAGCCCTGTAGCACGCACCAGACCCAGCACCCCAAAACATTGTCTAGAAAGGGACACAGAGAGGACCGCGCAGGCAGCCCTGGCCCCCAGCCCTGCCCCCAGCCTGGCCCCCACAGACAATGGCTCCTCTGCTGCCACCCAGGGTGCCTGCTGCTGTGCCTGGCCTGCCGCCCGTCGGGCTGTTCCTCTCTGCGCGGGGCCGTGCCTCCCTACCTGCGTGAGGAGACGATCGTTCTTGCTGCGGCCTTCCCACCCGGGGGGAGAGCGCGGAGCAGCCACATGCCTAGCGGACCCCTCTGCTCGTGGCAGCCCTGGGCCCACAGGAAGGGGTCGGGGTGGGCTCTGGCCAAGGCACCGTCTGGGAGGAGCTGGAGGGAGGCTGCTGCCTAGCTGGGTTCCCAGCTCAGATGGGCATCTCTGCTACTCCTCCTGAGCCCAGCCCCTGGTGCCCAGGGCCCTGGCCTGCCCCACGAGCAAGCGACCCCAGTGGGGGTGCCCTGGACAGAGCCACACGCTGGCCACTCCTAACCTGTGCTCCTGTCACTTCCAAAGGTGACTCTGTCCCTCTAACAGAGGTGGGGAGTCAGGACCTGGAATCAGACAGCCAGTAAGAACCAGGGGCCAGGCCCTCGAGGGACAGAGCCCCCACAGAGCCCAGGACCTGCTATTCTCAATGAGCCTTTGGACTGATCTGCCTACCTTTTTAAGATAATGGCCACATCATGCTGGTCAATCCTGCTGACATCCAGTGGCCAAGCCTGACCACACCAACTTGGAAGTCCTTGAAAGTACAGAAGACAGGGCCAGATGTGGCTCTGTAGCAGGTGCTGGGCTCCACCCGTACCCAAAGGAAGGACAAGCCATCTTCAAAGATCAAGCAGACTTGCAAGATAAAGCCCCCCTTGGACACTGGTCACACCTCTAGTGTGATGAGAGCACGGAATCAACAGCTGCTCTGCCCTCAGTGACTCGGGAAGCAGGACCACGCGGCCTGCCTGAGTGCCCAGGCTGTGCTGGGCTTCGGACTGGACCCAGCGACCCAGCAGAGTGGATAAAGGCCCATGCAAAAACCAGGGGCCTCTGCCCAAGTCCGACAGCCAGGGGCCAGCAACCTCCGTCAGCCTCAGGACAATGAGCGCCTTTGTGTCCTCCGACTTCAAACCTTGAGCATCTCCACAGGGTCCCATTCCCCTGGCTTTGGGCGATTTGGGGATTTGCATGGGAACAAAGGATTCTCTGGGGAGAGAGAAGGCACATAAGGCCCTGCGGCCTGGCAACTCTGCAGTGTGGTGACCCCCTAGTGGACGGCAGAACTGGGTCTGAACCCTGGGTCACGGCCCCAGAGCCCGAGAGGCCAGTCTCTCTTTCAGTCAAAGCAACTCTGCCATGCGCTCCGAGGACCCCAGGAGGAAGGAAGCCGTGCCTGTGCCTCACGGTGCCCACGGGACTCCACCAGGACCCAACCCGGGCTGTGACCTGGGGGTACCAGACAACCGCAGTCAGCTCGGAAATGGCTTGAAAGATCTGACAAATATTTTTTCTCCAAGCCCAAGTTATAAGATGAATGTGACCAGGGGCCTTCTTCACGAAGAGAAGTGTGAAAATACTGTTAGAGTCCCGCGGTCTGCGAGCCTCCAAGGCTCACCAACCTCCGCCTCCACAGAGCTGCTCGGGTGCCAAGAGTGCCTCAGACATGGAGCCCGGTCCACACACGCACCCAAGTGTGGGGAGGCAGGAGAACGAGCAGGCGCAGCAGCAGCCTCACTGTGTCACTGAGCTAGCTGCAGAGGCTGCTGGCCCAGTCATCAGTCAGGGGCCCGGGAACCTCTGCAGGACCCTCGCCCATGGAAACCTTGTCGGGTTCGGCATCTCCGCCGTGAGGAGCTCACGCCACGTCTGTCTCCATTCGTTAGAGTAAAGCAGCTCTGCCTAGTCCTGCTTCCTTTACCTTTACTAGTCTGGGGTGGACCCTCTGAGGTGAGGCGGAGCCGACCACAGAGGGGCAGCAGCCCCCAGCACCTTGCAGTCCTCCCACTAGAAGGCCCGTCTCCAGAGGCCGAGCCTCGTGCTTCAGAGCTGGGTCCACTGCACACGGAGAACTCAGAGAGGCCTCTAAAGGCCTGGCACTGCTGGTGCCCGCCTCCTGCCCTCTGAGGCAGGAAGGCCTCGGCACGCCCCCAGCACCCGCCACCCGTGCCCCTGGGCAGACACCTCCCTCAGTCCACGCAGGCGTCCAAGCCCTGCTGTTGACGGGCCGTGTCCTCGGCTCGGTGCCCTGGAGGCCAGAGGACGCTGCACCCCCTGCCGGGCTCGGGTGCTCAGGTATGGCAGCCTCTCGTCCTTCCACCCAAGCCAGAGAGAACAAACTCCACTGCTTTAGAGCAAGAGGAAAGCCGTCGGCCCGAGGCCTCTCTCCTCCCAGTTGGACGTCTGTGGTCCCCACCATTTAAGTCCCACTGTGGGCCAGTCAGCACCTGCGCCACCACACTGCGGGACCGACTGCACCCAGCGACACCCAGGGCACGGGCGCTTCCGCCGGCTCCGTGTGGCCAGGCGCCCGGCCTCCAGGGCCCGTGGGACCACAGTCCAGGGGGACCCGTGCTCTGTGTGGCCCAGGCACCCGGTCCTGTGCCCGTCCCCGCTCCATGCCAGGGCCGTGGGTACGTTTCATCGGTGACTGTGTCTTGTCTACTTTTCAAAGCGATTTCCTCTTTCCCTTCTCCGAAATGCGCAGATTTTCAGCTTTGACTTCGGTCCTCAGACGCAGCGGGGGGTCTCCCACAGAAGCTCATCTGCCTCCAGCGAGGAGGACGGGAAGCTGGCCCAACTGCGGTCAGGCAGCCGGGGCACCGACACACGCCCAGCGTGCAGATACCACGACGAGCAGACGGCCACTTCACGGGGATGACGGAGGGAGGGCAGCGCTCACAGACACGGCTGACTCCTCAGGAAACAGCCCCTGGTGGCCTGCATCCAGCGCCCGCCCCACGCGCGGATCTACTCCCCGCAGCAACCCGGGAAAGTCGCGACTTCCACAGCACAGGCTGCAGCAAGATCACCCTTTGCAGTTCCTGGTCCTGGGCACTAAATCACTAGAAACCACGCTGGTGGCCCTCCTGGGCCCTCGGGGCAGGCATCCAGGGCTGGGAAGACTAATCCTGCTCACTCTGAGGACAGGCACTCACACGAGCATCCCCACGGCAGGCAGCTGGAGAGCAGGGGGGAAGCCGACACCCTGCACTTCCCGAAGCTCTGCCCTGGGCACCGGGCACACCCCAGCAGCAGTGGGGGGGGCTGCTTCCACGAGGAGCAGTGGGGAGGAGCACGGCCCGGCCACCCCGCGGTGAGGGCCGACGGGAGGAGTGACCTCAGGCCAGGGCTGCCACCCAGGCTCAGATGCTGTTGGACAGGTGACGTGGGGGACTCCACAGGGGAAGGTGGTCTCGACAGAGCACGATGCGCCCCGGCTCTCAGGCTCCACCGCAGGGCACCCAAGTCCTCTGTGGGTTAGGCCCAGGGTCCAGTGCCAGTCTCAGCCTCCTCACTAACTGGACTCGTGGATTTGGGAACCCTTAGCCCCCGCCATCCCTCTTGGACTTCACATGCTACCTCTGACCCCAAGATAACTGGGGAGTCAGAGCATGTCTGCTTCCCTGGGGGGTCTGCCTGGGAGCCCGATGCGGGCACCCTGAAAGGTGGGTGAGTGCATGACACACCCCCAGCAGCTGTGGGGCTCTGATCCTCTCCAGCCTGGCCCTCTGTGCAGACAGCCGGAGCTCGGCACATGCTCCCATGTGCAGCCCTCACCGGCCACTGCAGGAGTCCACCTCTGCAGAGCTGCCCCCAGGGTGCTGCAGCTGCGTCCACTGCCTGGACGGGACGGGAGTGGGGAGGCACACTTATGTATTGTGGGCGCGGTCCTCCAGTCATCTCTGGCTGAGCGGAGGCCACTGTGGACACAGGCCCACACAAGCCCAGAACACAGAGCGGAGTCGCATCGTGGTCAACAGCGGAGGGCCAGGCCTTTCCCAGGGTGGCCGGGCCTCCTGAGAGCACTGTGGGACTCAGGCGCCCAGCCAGTGGAGAGGTTGGCACCAACAGCAGAGCGTGGGCATCGGTCAGGACACCCGAGAGCAGTGAGTGTCACGGCAGGGCCCAGATGCAGAGCCGCGGCAGAAGCCCCATCGTGAGTGCAAGAGGATGAGACCCGACGGGGACCAGTCATGTGGGGCAAGCAGCGCCACAGACCAAGACCGGGGGTGGCACCGTGGAGCCAGACACACCCACCGCTGGAGCCGCTGTCCTGGTGAGGGCCGGGTCACAGCGTGGGAGCCGGCCGAGGGGCTCCACCAAGACCTCACAACTGAAAGTTCTCCAGGAAACACGGAAAATGAACGTCTGCAGAGAAGCCTCGCGGGCCACGCTCCGCGAAACGAGACCCTCCTGGACTTGGCAGCGTCTGGCTGACTTCCTCATGCTTCCTCCCACTGCCCAGCACCTGCTGCGGCTACCGGGACACACCACAGATGCAGCCTGGCACGGGGAGGTCTGTCTTCCCACTCACCCTCCCCAGAGAGGAGCCAGAAAGTCTCGATCGCTTGCTCTTTAATGGGGTGTTGGACAGAGGACACCGGGGGGAGCTGGACTGTTCAGGGGAGCACCAGCAGATGGACACCAACGCTCACCGACGGCTATTCTGAGGGTGTGGGACAGCACCCCTCAAGGTGGCAGCTGGAGTTGGGTTACTGGACGTGGTGGACTGCGTAGAGGGTGGGTGATGGGCACAGAGTCAGGAGGACATGTGGTCCTCAGAGAACAGGGGCCGCAGCGAGTGGGCTCAACACCCCTCATCACTCATGCTCTGAGGCAACTCAGGGATGCGTTTGTCCCTACAGCGCCAGTCCTCGGCATCACCACTTGGACCCCGTCACAACGTGATATAGCTTGCACTTTCACATCTACCCGTCTATCTTCATGCCCACCACCCATTCACCTGCCATGCATCCATACACACAACCACCTGCCCAACCACCCACCCACCCCTCATTCTTTCACCCACTCACCCAAGATGAATGATTGGGTAGATGGATGGACAGGTGGGTAGGTGGACGGATGATGGATGGTGGGTGGGCAGATGTGTAGATGAGTCCATTCATTCAGCTATACATCTGCCCATCCATCTACCCACACCCACTTCACCCATCCATCCATATATCCATCCGCCCACTCACTCATCTACACTCTGCCACCCATCCATCCATCATCCATCCACCTACCCACCCATACCTACATACATCTATCCACCTACTCATTCGTCTACACTTCTGCCCACCCATCCATCCATCTACCCACCTGTCCATCCATCCGCTCATTCTTCTACCCACCCATCCACCCATCTAGCCCACTCATTTGTCTACACTTCTGCCCACCCATTCATCCATCCACTCATTCATCTACACATCTGCCCATCCTTCTATCCATCATCCATCTACCTTCCCACCCATCCATACATACATCTATCCATCTACTCACTCGTCTACACTTCTGCCCATTCATCCATCCATCCGCTCATTCATCTACACATCTGCCCATCCTTCTATCCATATACTCTCCCCATCCATCCATCCATCCATCCATCCATATATCTATCCACCCACTCATTCATCTACACATCTACCCACCCACCATCCATCATCCGTCCACCTACCCACCTGTCCATCCATCTATCCAATCATTCATCTACACATCTGCCCATCCATCTACCCACACCCACTTCACCCATCCATCCACATATCCATCCACCCACTCATTCATCTACACATCTGCCCCTCCTTCTATCCATCATTCACCCACCATCCAGTCACACATCCACCCACTCACTCATCCACTCATCCATGAAGAGAGCAAGGACTTCCTTCAGATCCATCAGTGGAGAGTGGGCTAGATCTAAGGCCCTCGACGACAGTGGCTCTCCAAGTTGGGATTCTGGACTAGAACAACCTGAACACCCGGGAACTTAAAGGGGGAGTCCTAGCCTCCGCCCAGGCCAGACTTCTGGGTTGGAGGCTCTAGGCTGGCCCACGGGCTGGCCCTCGGGCTGCCTCTTAGCCAGCCCTCCAGGCGACGCAGGGCAAGCCCCAGCCCGAGCACCACCGCTCTGCATTCACCGAGTGCTTACGTCAACCAGCTCGGGAGCATGTCTCCCCCAGATGCTTCCCGTTTTCCACCAGTTTCGGCTGAGAAAGCCAGAACAGATGGACGTGCTGGGAATGGGGTCCCCCACAGAGGGCTCTGCTGTGGCAAAGTGCCCCTGGCCTGGTACTCAAGGTCAGGTCCAGGAGCCCGCGTGGCCTCTGAAGGCTCAAGGTCAGGGGACGCAGATTCACAGCCCGCCAGGCAGCACACACTGTCCTCCTTGGCGGGCAGACCAGCCCAGGTGACCAGGGTTCTGGGCGACGGGAAGTGACACTCAAACCTGAAGTTGGAACAGAGGCAATGGGTGGAATGCCACGGAGGGCCAGCCCACATGCGGCCTGAGGACAGTGCCCAAGCCCTCAGCTGCGACCTCACCCTCCAGGGCTGGGGAGCACTGCCTGGGTAGCTCTGCAGACCCCAGATCAAGGTCCCGGGGCCACGGGCTGCACCTGCTGCTGCTGCTGACGTGACATGGGTGGCGTGAACAACTCTGTGACCTCGATTAAAAGCCATTCTGTGGCAGACAGGGTTCTTCAGGAAATGCCCGGAGCTTAAGCCTGGGCTGCTGGTTAGGGGCACACTGACCTCTCCCCTTGACCTCTCACAGCGTGCAGCAAGCCCCTACGCTCTGAGAGGCTCCTGCCGGTCCTGCGTGACATGCAACCCTCACGCGATGGTTTACAGCTTCTGAGCCCAACCCACCTGCGCCAGGACGCCCCTGCCCAGGAGGAGGAAGGCCGGCTTAAGCAAAGAGGGGTGGCCATGTTGGGGATGAGCAGGGCTGGGTGCAGGTGGCTCCCCATGAAACAATGGGAGAGCCACACGCTTGGGCCCGTCACCTACATCCGAGTCTCGGGAAGTGTGCGGCACTCAGTCCTGCCGCACTGCCCCAGGACAGGCGTCTGAGGGCTGCTGCTTCAGACAGACAATGGTCACCACCAGGGCCCGGCAGTGGGCCGGCCGAGCCTGCTCCGGGAGGGGTCGGTGCACCCCCGAGACAGCTTTCTACAACTTACATGCACATGTGTCTTTCTGAGCTCACGAACAAACCTCAGCCCTGAAAACCCAGGGTGACATCACAGTTGGAGCAGTGCCCACTCCTGGTCCTGACGCCAACCAAGGCAGAGGAGAGACACAGTCCTGCTCCTCCCGGGGACAAGCCCCGGTCACCCATGAACAGGGCACCCGCGGTGCCCTTCACCCTCACCAGGCCCGTAACAAGCAAAGCTTGGCCCACGTTCCAGACAATGGAGCTGCTTCTGTCAGAAGAAGGGGACAGATGGAGTGAAAAACACAGAATCACCATCTCAACCCAATGTCTTCAAAAGTCTTGGTTAGAACACCCCACACAATGATCCCGCGGACGAAACCACTGGGGGTGCTCTCAAAACCAGCGGGGCTGGGGACACCACACCCCAGCCACAAAGCCGACAACATGTTCATGTTCTCCCAGAACACTATTGTTCAGAAAACTAGATAATGACACACACAGCACATCAGATGGCAATATCAGACACACACACGTCAGAACTCACTGTCACTGGTACATCCTTATTTTCTCTTCCAGAAAAGCTAGTTGCCGCTGCCCATTTCCTTGTGCACAATGCAGCATGAAACCCAGACGTGACTAACTGAAGCCAACCGGACAGGAGCTGTCAGTCCCTGTGCTTGCTGACCTCAGGTGGGTCCATCTGAGCTGTTCTTCACAGCTAGTTTTAAGTCATCTTTCAATTAACGCCAAAAATGAACGTCCACTCCTCACCCAAACCACTTCCAAACATTCGTCTCAGGCTTAATTTACACTTGGTGGAGAAAAAGAGCCCCCTGACTGATCTAGGTTTCTCCTCCTCAAAGGAGCTTCCTTCTGACAGCGCCCATCCCCAGCCGGCTCTGCAGGGCCTGGGCCAGATCGTGCGGGCCGCGAATCCTGTCTCTCTCCATTGCTGCTGTCACTGCTGCAAAGGCAGCCGAGGTGCACGCAGGCTGGCATAGCCCCCGTGGCTCTGCACACACCCTGATGGTGTCCAAAGCCTGTGCCGCTGCTTCGCAGTTATTTTAACTGTGCCAGGCAGAGCAAGCCACACCGGCAGCCCACGGAAACAGCCACCAGCGACTGCCCATCCTATCTGTTCTTTCCTGTTATCAGAGCTAGAAAAGAAAAATGAAGGTGACTATACGGCCATGCACGCATTTCCCTGCATTGGAACAAATGATGTCGAGCGTAGACCACACAGCCAGCAGCTCCGCCTACCAGTGTGCCTGGAAACCGCGTTTAATCTCTGCACCATTTCTTCTAGGGCCATCTCTTCATTTCTCAGCCAAAACCTCATCCTCTGATGCTGCAGATCGCCGCTCGGCTCTGCCTGCGCTGCACCAGAAGGTGCTCTCCGGGCGGGGCAGAGCGGTGGGGAGGGGGCGCCGCGGCAGCGGGGAGGGGGCTCGGCGCTTCGCCTCCCTGCCCGGGATTGGTCCCCGCGCCACCGGGAGGGGGGCGCGCCCTGCGCTGGCGGGGGGCGGGGGGCGCTCGGCGGCGGAAGCGGAAGCGGCGCGCGCCTGCCGCGCGAGTCACCACCGCGGCCACCTGGAGTCCGCGCGTGTGCACCACCGCGGTTGCCAGGGAGGTCATGCGTGTGCACCATCACAGGTCACCTGGGGCTCACACCGCAAGGTCACCCGGAACTCACGCATACGCATCCGCCGCACTCACCTGGGTGGGACTCAGGCGACACCGGGAGGTCACCTGGAAATCCCGCAGCGCAGAGGCACAGGTCCCCGCCCCCACCCCTCCCCTGGCTCCACCGGAGCGTGCCAGTGGAGCCGTGTCCTTGCCGCCCCTCCAAGCAGGGCCTCATCTTCCACCCCCGTTACCTCCTGTTGTCCCTGGGCAGGTGCAGAGGCCGCAGCAGCCTAGGGCACCCTCCTGGCCTGGCCGCATGCCTCCCAGGTAGCACCAGATAAGTAGGCGGCTGGGTCCCTGAGGGGGTCGGTGGGTTCCCAGGGGCAGACTGGCTGCTCTGGCAGGGAGTCGCCTGCCCAAAGGTGCAGACCTGGGAGGAAGCAAGGCCGCGCTCCACCTCACCATGGTTGGCAGGGAGCCACGCTGTGCATTTGACACTGGCAGCACCCGGCTGCCACCTGCAGATTGGAGCTCGAGTGTGCATGTTGTGGCCACCACCATCCCCACTTGCAGATGCCCGGTGCCTGCACACCGCACCACACCCCTGACACAGTGCTGGCATCCTTTGACAAAGGGCACTTCAGGTGAGGTGACGTTTCCCAACAGCGCGTGTGCCCTGACATCCTGGTTCACCACCAGCTTCCTGCGTGGTGGCCTTGCAGCACAGTGCTAACCCCAAGGTATAGGGTGAATGGGTCCAGGGTTTGCCTCACAGAGCCCACGGGCTGGGAGGTGAGAAGCATCTAGCAAACAATCACAACATTAATTAGAAAGTGCAACCATCACACGTAGAAGTATTGGGCAAATCATTAAGAAATTGCTTTTTTAAAAAAATAAAAAGCCCGGGGAACATGGGCAGTTTCTCCTGGCTCTGAGTCACCTGGGGAAGGGGCATAAGCCCTGGCATGTGTGGACCCAGGCCCCCTGGGCTCCTGTGCTGGGGCAGCCCCAGCTGTGCCCACAGTTCTTGGAGCCAGGTGCCATCCCACCTCCATGGAGGAATTATCTGCAAAGAGCCCTTGGAGGGGCCACCCAACTTGCTCCCAGCAGTTCCAGAACCTTCTCTGCCCCAGTTTCAGGGAAGGCCCGCTCCCAGGCAGATGCACTGAGATGCAGACCTTGCCTTCCCAGAGCAGCCGCAGGGGCGGTCCTGGGCATACCTGCAGGGCAGGCCCCTGGGGACTGGCTGCACCCACTGGGCCCCTGGGAATGGACTTCTCTAACAGGGTTCCTGCGGGCCCACACCCTGAGAACCCCTGCTGGCCTCTAGGCCATCTTTCAAGGCAGAACCAGAGGGGAAGGCGAGTCCCACCAACTCCAAGAACCCCTGAACCTCCCCTCCACCTGCCACCGCGTCTGCCCTGGCCCTCCGGCTGAGCCAGGCACTGGGCCTGCAGGCCCCACCGAGTGGCTGCTTCAGGCCAAGCCTAGGGCCTCCAGTGTCAGTGTCGTGTGTCACCTCTGTTGCCTGGCAGGATGCTGGGCCAAGCCTTGGTCTAGCCATTGCTGTGCGGGACATCCTCCTGGAAGTCCTGACAGTTAGGCCAGACTTGGGGTAGGTGGCAAGCAGGCTGCCCTCCCCAGCACCGTGGGCCTCAACCAATCAGTCGCAGGCCTGGGAAAACACTGAGGCCCTGAGGAGAAGGGACTCCTGCTACAGGTGCCCCATTCCAGCTGCTGGTTGGCACTTCCCTGGCCCCAGCCTGCAGGGCCAGCAGAGTGGGCCTGCCCCTCCGTAGCTTGAGAGGCAGTTCCCAAGGCTGAGCATCTGTCCATCTCTGCCAGCATCCTCCATGTGGCTCACGCAGTTGTGCCTTCCGTGAACACCAGTGTCTGCTGAGGAACAGCTCCCGATGGCAACACACCCCTCCAGGTACTGGCTCAGCACTCCACCCAGTGTGAACTGTCCACCCTCACAGCAACCCGGGAGAGGCACCACTTTTACCCTGCTTTTCAGAATAAGGCAATGAGAGGTACAGTAACTTGCCCAAGGCCACACAGCAGTAAGCAGCTGGGCAGACAGACTCAGATGCTAGAGACCTGGAATCCAAGGGTTTGCCTCAGGGGACTTGGTCAGCCTTGATCAGAACATCATCCACAAAGTTCCTGGCAGCTGCCCCAGGGCCCTAGGTGAGGCCCAGTGCTCCATGAAAATCCTCGCCCGGACCAAGGGACAGGCTCCTTTCCAGCACAGCTGGCCCTCTCCAGGGAGGCTCATCCTGTGGCCTGAGCCCTGCGAGGTGAGTGCTGCCATGTCACACCCAGTGCTGGACTGTCCTCTGGCAGCAATCCTGGAAGGGAGGTTGGAGACAGGAGCTGGCAGGAGGGCAGGTGGGGCTCGGGAGAGCTAGCCATCCTGAAAGGGGACAGACCAGGGGGACATAGCCTGCTGAGAGGGCAGACGCATGTGGCTCGGGACCCAGCTCTGAAGAAGCTGAGTGCTCATGGTGAGCTGGCCGTGTCCAGCAGGTACCCCGTCCTGCAGGACAAAGGACACAGTGAGTCCTGCCGGGAAGTCTGGGAATGACCGGGCTTCCTGCACAGCCAGGTGAGGCCGGCAGCCCAGGTCCTCCTGAGCTTGAGGTGCTGGCTGGCGAAGCCCGAGGCCAGCAATGCCCACTGCCCCTGGGATTTGTGACGGCCTCAGTGAGGCAGATCCTGGGGATGAGCAAGGAGCAAAGTCCAAGACCTTCTTCCACAGCCACTGACGGTGACATGTCACTTCTGAGTGGGTGCGGGAGGAAGGAAGGGGGAGTCCTGGGACTTGGGCTGTCCGGTGGCCTGACCAGTGGAGCTGGAATCCACAGTCACAGGAACTAAACAGAATCTGGAGTCAGGATGTGGACTGCACATCCACTGCATGCTGGGTTCTCAGGAGACGGTGGCACCAGCAGCTCCGTGACCTGTGTCCTTGCCTGTGTGCAGGATCTGTGTTCTCTTTAGCAAATCAGGAGCAAAACTGTGCAGTGCACACCCGAGCCACACCCTTATTCCCAGCCCCCGGGTGCAAAAGCAGCCCTCCCCCGGCCTCCATCGCCGCTGCACGGTTTTCAATGCCAGGTGGATGTGGCCCGGGAAGTCCTTTCAAATTTCAGTCGGTTTCCTCAGCAGCCGTTGGCCGTCGTGCACAACGTGGCAAAGACACACTTTCCTCAGGACTGATGGCTTCTCTGGTTCAGAGTCCTGGAAGTGGAGTCTCAGACCCAAGGTGCAGCTGATCTTGCTCTTCTGGAGCAGCCCGTAGCAGCGTGCGTGCTGTTACCTGTCGCCAGGGATCCACACCAGCAAACACGGGGACCTCAGGCTCCACCTCTCCTGGGGCCCTGCCGCAGCAAGCAGAAAGGTGGCCAGGCCAGCCCTGGCGACCCAACATGGCCAAGAAGGGCTGAGCAGTGAGGACGACCCTCTGCCTGGGTCAGGGCCGGAGCTGCTCAGGCCGGCCAGGTGGCAGGAACCGCATCCCGGACCACATCACGTGGCACTGGAACACCACGGCCGTGGGCCACCACAGCAGTCTTGGCAGCGTGGCCCGTGGGCAGATGGGATGGCAGTTCTCCAGGTCCCCAGCCTGCTGGGACCCGCCCTGCTGAGCAGGCACCTGCGGGGGAGCGGCATCCCCTCACAGGGCCCCCTGGGCACAGTTCAGGCCACGCCCCTGTCCCCATGCTATCCTGGGGTGGACAGGGCTGGAGGCTGGGGGCTACAGAAGGACGTGTGGCTGTGGGGGGCTGCCTAGAGCCTCCAGCCTCCCCTGGACCCAGTCACCGGGTCTTCTCCCTGTGCCCTTCCTCCCGTGGGGCAGTGGTCATTGGGTGAGCCCCTCCTTCTCTGTGACCTCATCGGGCACCCCCTGTTTCCAGGGCAAGTCCCATCACGGGGGCTGGGAAGGACTCTGCGTGGAGCTGGGGAGGTTTTCTCCCCAGTCCTGGCGACTCACTGCCTGCCCCGCGGTTGGTCCTGGTGTGCTGCCTGGGGGTAGCGTACTCACTCCTGCTGTGTGGGAGGGCTGCTGCAGGCTGTCGGGTCCAGCCTGTCCAGGTGTGCTGGGCTTCTGAAGCGACACTGCTCCCCAGAGGCAGCCACCTGCTGAGCTCCACATGCCACACACATCATCCCAGGCCACTCAGGCATCTCTGAGGTGCGCTTCAGCTTCTCCAGAGGCAGGTGACAGGGGAGGTAGCTTGGCCCCAGATGAACAGGTGCTTGGTGAGTGGGCGGGGCCTGCTGGCCGCTGCCCATCATCCAGAACTCTAGCCAAGACCCAAGGTGGGGTCAGAGTCCAAATTCTGAGTTTGGGAAACTGCTCTGTGTTGGGGTAGCTGGATGCTTGGGGGCTCCCCGTGCCCAAGGAGGGGCAGAGCCTGGGCACAAGACTTCCCTCCACCCTCTCGGGGTCCACGGGGAGACTGGGCATGCAGGTGCTCCACCCACACCCCTGAGCTGTGGAGAGGCGGCAGGACAAGGCGGCTGCCCGGCGGGCAGGCCAGTGCTGTGGGGGTCTGGGAAGAAGGTGTGCCCGCAGGCTGGCTGGCGGGCCCAGCGATGCACACCCAAGCCCCTCCCAGGGTGGCCTGGTCCCCCTCATCCATGGACCCCATGAGCAGGCCTCTAAGAGACCACCCCTCGTCCACGTGGCAAGTCCACGTGTGTGCGTGGGTGTGGGCAAGTGCGCGTACCTGTTTGTGTGTGCATGCACGTATGTGTGGGGAGGCTGGTCCAGGGAACACGCTGGAGGGGGTGAGTGAAAGACCCCCACATCCGACCCCGGCCATCCCAGCCCAAGCCTGCACTGGACACAGGAGGTGGGGGAGGACACGGAGAGTGTAGCAGGGCTGAGCCTTGGGGACTGAATCGAAGCCCTTGTGACGTCCCCATAGCAGACAAGCCGTGGTGTCAGGATAAAACTCTCCTCGATGCCCGCTGTGGAAGGTAGGAGAGTCAGGGTTCCCAGTGCCCCGCATCCCAGGGCAAGGAGGCTCTCCAGCTGGCTGAGGCTGCAGGAGGGACAAGGTAATGCCCTGATCCCCTGCCACCCAGCCCGGCTTGTAGGAGCCTGTGGACTTTTATTTTTCGTACTGGGATTGAACCCTTTTTTATATTTTATTTTGAGAGAGCTTTGAGTCTTCAGCTCAGGAGGCTGAGGCAGGAGGATCACAAGTTCGAGGCCGTAAGTAACTAGTAACTAGTCCCTGTGTCTCCTGGAGGGCCAGCAGGCCCAGGCCAGAGGGTTTCTCCTGGAAGCAAATGCCCTTCCAGCACGGAGTGGCAAGCGACACAGGGACCCGCTGCAGGGCTTGGGGCCAGAGCGCGGGGAGTTGGCATCACCGACAACGAACAGGAACAGAGTGGCTTTGGCATTTTGCATTTGAAGCTGAGTTTTATGTGAGATCTGATGACCCGTCCACCTTCAGCAGGCTCTGGGAGTCCTGCTGCTCCTCTCAGGGCCCAGCCGAGAACAGGGGCACCCCAACAGCAGGGACAGCTGGGGCTCAGGCACTCCCGGGACCTCCATCTGCCCCAGGCCTGTGACTAAGAATCCTGAGCCGGTCAGCGCGGGCCCCCAGCACCAGGCCACTCACCTCTGTGCACCAGGAGGCCACTGGGGTCCCTGAATAAGCCCTGAAGAGGTCCACCTAGGGCCTGTGAATGCCACCTGTGTGACAGAGGGACTTTGCAGATAGGACCATGACAGGGTCTTGAGGGGGGAGTGGCCCAGGATGTCCAGGTGGACCCATGTCCCCACAGAGTCCTCATCAGAGAGGGCAGGGGCCAGAGGCAAGGAGGATTCGCAGCCTGGAGCTAGAGGGGAGGCTGGGAAGGGCAGCCCAGGTGGACAGCCTGGTCTCAGGGCTTCTTGTTGAGAGCCACAGCCGAAGGGGCCCCAGCAAACTTCCAGCTGCTGACTGATGATTGGCTCCTCGGCCCCAGCAACATCTAGCTGATTGGCTCCTCTGTGGTGATGCTCATTGGGCTGTTTCCCTGCCCTTTCAGACCACGGAGCTGCTCATTGGGGGACTTTTTTGGCTCCGCCCACGTGACCCAGCCAATCGGCCTCAAGAGCAGGAGGATTGTGGGAGGTAGAGAGAAGCTTGTGGGGGAGAGAGAGGCTTGTGGAAAGCCGGTGGTGGCAGTTGAGGCTCTGAGGGTTTTTCCTGAGAGGCTGTTTTGTTTGGCGTGTGTGGTTCTAAAAATAAAGTTAGTTCCTTTTGACAAGTGGCTCCTGATTGTGCCCAGCCAGACTGCGGCACTTCTGGCCCAAACTCCCCCAGCCAGGGGTCAGAGCAGCAAGTAGAACGGCCTGCTGCAAGAGGCCCCGGGTGTGGGGACACCAGGAGCTCTCGCGGGTTTCAAGGGTACCAGAGAGGACCACTGGGTGCCATGTGCCAACCCCAAGGTGCGAATGGGACCACCCTCCTCACACCACACAGCAGGCTAGGACACCTGACCTGCCGGGCTCCCAGTGACTTCTGAGAGTGCACATGTCCAAGCGGTCACACACCTGTGTCCACCTGATGCTCTACACCTGGTCTCCCAGCACCTTGCAGGGACTAGAGGGCTGGGACTCCCACGTGGCACTCTTTGACAAATGACACCCGGGTCCCAGGTTGCGGTGAGGTCTTGGGCCGTGCTGCTGGTGTATGCAGCTGCAGGCTGTAATGGACGGCTGGCTTTTGGAGCTTGGTGTCCTCTTGCTGACACAGGCTGCTGTCCCCGTGGGGAACCAAGGAGGGGGGCCAGCCACCATGGCAGCTGGGGCAGGACAACGGCCTTCCTCACATTTTGCTGCTCTGCGAGCTGCCTCGGAAACAGTGGCCCCCCGGGACGGCCTGCCGCTTCCCGCAGGCACAAGGACACTGTGTGCTCCAGGAGGGACAGCCCTTAAGACAGGAAGGCCCCACACAGGAGGCCTGCAGGGAGAGTGCTGTGCCTGGTGAGGGCGGCCTGCTTAAGGACGCACAGGGAGAGCCAGGGGGCTGCTTCTCCACAGGCAGGGCGCTGCAGTGACAGTAGGCCCGGAGAAAAGAGCACAGGTGTCCTGCCACAGCACAGCTAAAGCCAGGCTCTGCCACACCTGCCTCCCCTGGGAGGGCTGAGCTGACCTCCATCTGCCCCCAGCCAGGAACAACGCCGCAGCCCCTCCCACACCAGCAGAGGCCCCTCCCACACCAGCAGAGGCCCCTCCCACACCAGCAGAGGCCCCTCCCACACCAGCAGAGGCCCCTCCCACACCAGCAGAGGCCCCTCCCACACCAGCAGAGGCCCCTCCCACACCAGCAGAGGCCCCTGGGGAGGGCACAGGCTGCTCCTCTCCAGGGCTGGGCTCCAGGGCAGCCTTGTGGTCCACCAAGGCCCTGCAGGACCTGGCCTTGAGAGAAGTCTCCCTGGGCTCGCAGGTGCCCGTCCCAGGACAGCAGACACAGGAACACCATCTGGGTAGCTCTGGCATGGACGGCATTTCATCAGAGCGTGGGGGTGCCCGTGGGTTCCTAACTGGTAGGTGGAAGTTCTGTGGTGCTGAGGAGCCGCCCACGGTGGCAGGAAGACCAGGAGACCTGGGAGAGCAGGTGGCCGGGCAGGTCAGGTGGGGGGTGTGGGAGACAGCGAGGGTTTGAGGAACTGAGGTGGAGGGCGGGCCTCACGGTCAGTGTGAGAGTCCGGGGGCAGGGTTCTGGCCCGGGTGCCGCGCAGGCGCTGAGCACATGTGGTCCTGCGACACCTGCAACCAGTGGGCTCCAGTAAAGCAGATAGCCACAGAGGGACCATGGGAGGCCACAGTGCCAAGGAGGAGGAATTCTGCACCACACAGCACGCAGGGCACCTGCCCACATGACAGGCTTGACTCCTGCCAGGCCCCAAAGCACAGGAGCCGATTCCAGGAGGTGAGTCCCAGCCCGTCCACACCTCTCCTGCTGGCCAGCTTGGAGGACGCGGACAGAAGCAGGCCTGGCAGGACCCAAGAAGAGCCAAGTTGCCACTCACCGGCACATGGGGCAACAGAGAGAGGAGCACCAACAGAACAGGGTCTCAGGGGAGGGCCCAGGAAAGGGCCTGGGAAGCTGAGGCCAGGCATGTCCCGCTGTGTCCTCCTGCATGGACACGGATGAGCGACAGTTCTGCCAGAGCAGTCAGACGAGGTCTCTGAGCAGACGACAGAACCCTAATCTGCAGGAGAAAACTAATTCCACCTTCTTTGAGCTGCTCCAAGCATTATCCTAAATGAAACTACACTAATTAACTTCACAAAAACCCCAAAGCCACAGCAGCTTCTATGTCACTTCTACAAGGCAGGAAGAGAACCACAGGTGCACAGGTCGGGCAACAGGCAGTAAAAACCCAGGAAAAGGGGCCGGTTGAGGTGGCACCATTGAATCACAGCTACTGGGCAGGGGTAGGCAGCGGGGGCCAGTCAGGCCAGCCTGAGAAACTCAGGGAGACCCTGTCTCCAAGTAAGACCCAACACAGGCTGGGAGGAGCCCTTGCCTGGCATGTGAGGCCTGGGTTCCACCCCAACACACATGCACACGCTCACACACGCACACGCACACACCTCACAAGGGAACTGTAACAGGACACACGGAAATGGACACAGCACATTAGCTATATTCTACTTCATGGGGTAAATGACTTGGAACGACTCAGCCACGTCTATCCAGACAGAAAGGTCGGCGGATGTGGCCAGTGCCCAGGCTTCTGCCCAGCTCCGCGGCTCAGCCTGGCCCTGGCTCCCATGCTAAAGACCAACAAGCTGACCCCCAAGGGCAGGCCACGAGCAGACCCACAGCGAAAGCCTCGCTGGCTCTCAGGAGGGAGGGACCCGTCAGCCTGGGGGTTGGAAAGTCCGGGATGTCACACAGGCGTGTGTGACATTCGTAACAGAGCAGCCAGACAGCACGGAAGAGACCTGCGTGGTGATTTCTGTTTAACAGAAAGCCGCCTGTGGTGGAGGAAAGGAGTGTTACTTAAGCCCATGGTGCCAGCCTCCTAGACGCCGGGCCCTAACAGGAAGGCCACCAGGCAGAGCCCCACCTGGATGCCCCTGGATGTGGTTCATCGCCTGCCGGCAGCTGTCATCCCAGCAACAGCTGTGGTCCAGCAGAAGCAAGTGGCTGCAAGAAGCAAAAGCAGGTCTCCCCTGGCTGCTTCCAGGAGCAGCGCGAGATCCAGGAACCCGCCAGCAGGCTGGCCGGCCTTGGGAAAACGGTACCCAGACCCGGCTCCTTGTCACTGGGGCCAGGTGTGTGCACTGTGCCACTGGAGGTCGACGGCCAGGCCGCAGGTGCAGGAGGTGCTCCAAAGGACCAGCAGGTGGCTCTCCAGAGAAGTCACCGAGGCGTGTCCCCAGGACACGTCTTCAAGGGCCTCCCCAGGCCTTCATCCTGACATCTGGCTCTAAGGTGTGGCCCAGTGTGTGGCACACACAGGTGGTGAACGCAGCATCCTCTAAAAGGCCCGGTGTTCAAGGGCACCGGACTTCTAGCATTCTCCCGATGCCCTCGGACGGACGCCAAGCTGATGCCCAGGTTTTCGGGTAGACTCGCACCCCTCCCGTCAGCAAAGCCACGCTTGATGCCACAGGAGCCCAGCTCCAGCAGTGCACCCGGAACGCTCGCTCGCTCACATTCTGTCCTGTCCCTCCCCCCTCCTCTGCCCCACCCCGTATCTGGCCACCTGGGCTCCCTCCATTCCTGGGAGAAAGGACAGCTGAGTCGGTCCTCCGTGACATCCAAGTCCTGGAGACATTTCAAGTCCCGGAGAGGAAGCAAATGGAAAGGCCGGGGAAGAACCCCACTGGCCATGCCTGGCTCAGCCTCCCCGCTGGACCAGGGCACCACTGAAACCCACTTCTGGTCCCCGCGCTCCAGGGTCCCCCGGGGTTTCCTGGATACGCATCCCGAAGGGCCACCCCTGCAGGATGTGCGCAAAGGTGGTCACTCCCACAGGCAGGTGAGCCGCTGACCCTGCTCTCAGGGTGACTTCAGGGACACACCAAAGCTCCAGCGAAGTGTGACACGTGGCACTCCTCTCCTGGGGACGGGAACACCTCCCTGTGATGCAGTGGCTTAGAGCTTGGGCCAGAGGAACCGCCAGGCTCACATCCTGGCCTGGCCACGCCTTCCGCCCCAGCTGTCCCTCCGTAGGTGGGGATCACAAAGTCCTACCTCGTGGGGCTCTTTTGAGGGTTAAAGAGAAGTGACCAGAGCCGTCACTGGGCATCCAGTCATGTGAGTCAGTGTCATAGTCTCCAGAGACTCCGAGGGGGACAGGAAAGTGGCCGCAGCCTTCTCCAAGCCCAGCCAGACCTGTCGACGCATTTCCTGCTTCCAAGTTTCCTGGCGGCTTCCCGTGGGCTCTGGGGAACCCTGAGCTCCTGGCCAGCAGGACTCAGGGCCGCGCCTCAAGACCGGCTGTCGGTCTGACACAGATTCAGTTCTCCAACCCAGAGGCGCCCCGATGTCGGCCCTGTGCCAGGAACACAGCGCGAGCCCTGAACGCGCCTGGTGGAGCTCCCTCTGAGGGCACTGAACTCTGCCCCGCGACGCCCTCCTTCCGACCCCTGTCCTGCTTCTCCTGGGGCCCTGGCCATTCCAGGAGGGCTGATGGGCCACCAGTGCAGCCGCATCGCCTGTCCAGCCATGCCCGGGGCCTAGGTCCCGCTGCAGCATGGCAGCCTGCCCTGAGCCGCGGGCCTGCCGCTCCAGAGCTGCTGGGAGGCGGGGCCACAGCTCCACAGGGCTCGCAGCACGTCCCCACGGGACCGGGAAAAGCAGCCCGAGTGGCCAGGGCCCCTTCTCTCCTCATACCACATGGGGGCGCCACCATGTTCAGTGCAGGCACCGAGCTGCGGGGTCCCAAAAGGCGGAAGGGCTCCTCCTAAAAGCAGAGTCCACCCCAACACAGCCACAGGGGTCTCAGCCTCAGCAGTCACACCCAAGGCCCTGGTCCCTCCAGCCAGTGGACTCACAAGGACCAAGACAGTCCTGGGAGACGGTGCTGCACCCCACAGCTCCGGGCAGTGGCCCTGGTCCTCACTGAGGGCTCTCACACCCTCCCGGGCGGCACGGCAGGGCAGTCTGATTTCATCACTCGTTTCCTCCTGTCCTCACCCGATGCCCCAACAACCCATGAAGAGAGACCAGGCTGGGAGCAGGAGGGCAGAGTCACGCAGACCTGGACACAGCCTCTCCCTGAGCCACAGGACTGGCACCCGGCCGCAGGAGACCAGACCTCAGCACCCACAGAGAACGGGGAGCCTGCCGTGTCCGCAGCAATGGGACGAGGCCAGCAGGAAACGTGGTTCCGTGAGCCTGTGGTCGCTCTGGGGGCTCCAGACACTGGGGCACAGGCCAGGTCAGCCTGCCCTGAGCAGGAGGCAGAGCAGGAGGGTGCGGGTGGGCCCAGGGCCACGCAGTCACCCGAGCAGTTTCCTGCCTGCCACTCTTGGCTGGCTCTGAATATGTCAGCACCTGGTGTGATCTGGAAATGCCGCCCACCCTGGCCTGAACTCAGGGTAGATGTTCCGAAAGGCCCAGCACAAGGTTGCTGTAGTTGAGCCCCCACCCTCTGGATTGGCCTGCGAGGCTGGAACAGTGTCTGCTGTGGGCCAGTCGAGGTCAGGGCTCGGGTGGAGGCAGGGTGCTCGGGCCCGGCAGCACTGAGTGGATCTGCTGGGGAGGGTGCGGTGCGGGGCTGCGGCCTGTTTTCTTCTTAGGCAGTGGTCAGCTTACCAGTGGAGAGAGCCCAGCTGCCATCCCCCAGTCACAACAGCCCCCGAGCACAGCACCTCACGCTGTGGACGCAGCAGGATGTGGCGTGCACCCCCCTCCCCGCAATGCGCCCTTGGCGGCCACACCTGTGTAAGGAGCCACAGGATGAAAGGCCCCAGGGAACAGCATCTTCCTGGCATTGACCTCAGGCCTGCAGGTGGCCGGTGGGGGGAAGCCACGGCACCAGGTGGGCAGAGGCAGGGACCACTGTGGGTCAGAGGCTCCTCAGAGCAGCCACCCAGCTGGCCTCACACCCAGGACGGGAGCTCGCTGGCTCCCTGGAGCCCTAGGTGCTCGCAAGTGCAGGCCAGGCTCGGACACAGGCGCTGTGGCCTCTCCAAAGGCAAGCGTCCCTCTCCTGCTCGGGCCTCCGCATCCAGGTCCCACACACACCTCTCGGAGCACTGGGGCCAGCGACACCCATGCGGGGCCCTGTGCCCGAGGCTCCCCCTCAGAAAACAGACCCTTGAGGACAAGCACACGGGGCACAGCCATGGCCACCTAACCGTGGCAGAGTCACCGGGGCGTGTGCCGCTGGTCTGGACGTGCGGAGGACCCTCCACAGCTCCACAGGAGAGCCACATCCTGACGTGCCCCGCAGCACCCCCCACGGGCACAGCAGTGTGGGTGCCAGGAGTCAAGGTCAGCCCCCACCTCAGGGCACCACCTTGCCAGCAGCAAGCCCCATACCAGCTTCCCAGTGCCCAGCCGTCCAGAGGAAAGGCTGCCCCAGGCCCCACGTCCATCCTCCATGGACCCTGTCCTGGTGCCCAGCCGTCCAGAGGAAAGGCTGCCCACGGCCTCACATCTATCTCCCCAGGAGCCTTGTCCTGGAGCCCGGCCGTCCAGAGGAAAGGCTGCCCACGGCCTCACATCTATCTCCCCAGGAGCCTTGTCCTGGAGCCCGACCGTCCAGAGGAAAGGCTGCCCACGGCCTCACGTCTGTCTTCCCAGGACCCCTGTCCTGGAGCCCGGCCGTCCAGAGGAAAGGCTGCCCACGGCCCCACGTCCGTCCTCCATGGACCCCTGTCCTGGAGCCCGGCCGTCCAGAGGAAAGGCTGCCCACGGCCTTACGTCCGTCCTCCATAGACCCCTGTCCTGGAGCCCGACCGTCCAGAGGAAAGGCTGCCCACGGCCTCATGTCTGTCTTCCCAGGACCCCTGTCCTGGAGCCGGGCCGTCCAGAGGAAAGGCTGCCCAAGGCCCCACGTCCATCCTCCCTGGAGCCTTGGTGAACACCAAGGCTTGCTGGGTCGGTGGCTGCCCCCACCAGCACAGCACCAGGTGCTGCCCTCAGGAGCTCGCAGAGCAACCCCAGGTGGGCGCAGGCTTTCTGGCAGGGACCCCGCAGCTGTCAGGCCTTCAGGTTTGGTGCTGAGCCGCGCACCGAGGTCCTGCTGATGCAGCTCCTCACACAACACAGCTGGAAGCCGATTCCTGGGCCGCCCTGGCCTGCGGCAGGGTCCAGGGTCCTTGAAGGGCTGCCCTCAGGGCACAGGAGAGGCTTTCTCCTACAAGCACCCAGCTGGCCTGAGAGGGAACAGAGCTAGTCTACCAGGGCTGCAGCCCCACCCAGTCACCTCCCTGGGGCTCCCTGGTAGCACCCTGCTAGGTCTTTGTGGTCTCCTCCCTACCCCACCTCTGCAGGAGGGTCTGTGGGCAGGTGGGAGGTCCCTGCAGGAGAGTCCATGGGGAGGCGGGAGGTCCCTGCAGGAGGGTCTGTGGGCAGGTGGGAGGTCCCTGCAGGAGGGTCCTTGGGCGGGTGTGAGGTCCCTGTAGGAGGGTCTGTGGGCGGGTGGGAAGTCCCTGTAGGAGGGTCTGTGGGCGGGTGGGAGGTCCCTGCAGGGGTGTCTGTGGGGAGGGGGGAGGTCCCTGTAGGGGGGGTATGAGGGCAGGGGGGAGGTCCCTGCAGGGGTGTCTGTGGGGAGGTGTGAGGTCCCTGCAGGAGGGTCCGTGGGCAGGGGGGAGGTCCCTGCAGGAGGGTCCGTGGGCAGGGGGGAGGTCCCTGCAGGAGGGTCCGTGGGCGGGTGGGAGGTCCCTGCAGGAGGGTCTGAGGGCAGGTGGGAGGTCCCTGCAGGGGTGTCTGTGGGCAGGGGGGAGGTCCCTGCAGGAGGGTCTGTGGGCGGGTGTGAGGTCCCTGCAGGAGGGTCCGTGGGCGGGGGGGGGGGGGGGGGGGGGGAGGTCCCTGCAGGAGGGTCCGTGGGCAGGGGGGAGGTCCCTGCAGGAGGGTCCGTGGGGAGGGGGGAGGTCCCTGCAGGAGGGTCCGTGGGCGGGTGTGAGGTCCCTGCAGGAGGGTCCGTGGGCAGGGGGGAGGTCCCTGCAGGAGGGTCTGTGGGGAGGGGGGAGGTCCCTGCAGGAGGGTCCGTGGGCAGGTGGGAGGTCCCTGTAGGGGGGGTCCGTGGGCAGGGGGGAGGTCCCTGCAGGGGGGGTCCGTGGGCAGGGGGGAGGTCCCTGCAGGAGGGTCCGTGGGCAGGGGGGAGGTCCCTGCAGGAGGGTCCGTGGGCAGGGGGGAGGTCCCTGCAGGAGGGTCCGTGGGCGGGTGGGAGGTCCCTGCAGGAGGGTCTGAGGGCAGGTGGGAGGTCCCTGCAGGGGTGTCTGTGGGCAGGGGGGAGGTCCCTGCAGGAGGGTCCGTGGGCGGGTGTGAGGTCCCTGCAGGAGGGTCCGTGGGCGGGGGGGGGGGGGGAGGTCCCTGCAGGAGGGTCTGTGGGCAGGTGGGAGGTTCCTGCAGGAAGGTCTGAGGGCAGGTGGGAGGTCCCTGCAGGAGGGTCCGTGGGGAGGGGGGAGGTCCCTGCAGGAGGGTCCTTGGGCGGGTGTGAGGTCCCTGCAGGAGGGTCCGTGGGCAGGGGGGAGGTCCCTGCAGGAGGGTATGTGGGGAGGGGGGAGGTCCCTGCAGGAGGGTCCGTGGGCAGGGGGGAGGTCCCTGCAGGAGGGTCCGTGGGCGGGTGTGAGGTCCCTGCAGGAGGGTCCGTGGGCAGGGGGGAGGTCCCTGCAGGAGGGTATGTGGGGAGGGGGGAGGTCCCTGCAGGAGGGTCTGTGGGCAGGTGGGAGGTCCCTGTAGGGGGGGTCTGTGGGCAGGTGGGAGGTCCCTGCAGCAGGGTCTGTGGGCAGGTGGGAGGTCCCTGTAGGGAGGGTCTGTGGGGAGGGGGGAGGTCCCTGCAGGAGGGTCTGTGGGGAGGGGGGAGGTCCCTGCAGGAGGGTCTGTGGGGAGGGGGGAGGTCCCTGCAGGAGGGTCTGTGGGGAGGGGGGAGGTCCCTGCAGGGGTGTCTGTGGGCAGGGGGGAGGTCCCTGCAGGAAGGTCTGTGGGGAGGGGGGAGGTCCCTGCAGGAGGGTCCGTGGGCGGGTGGGAGGTCCCTGCAGGAGGGTCCGGGGGCAGGTGGGAGGTCCCTGCAGGAGGGTCCGTGGGCAGGTGGGAGGTCCCTGCAGGAGGGTCCGTGGGCAGGTGGGAGGTCCCTGTAGGAGGGTCCGTGGGCAGGGGGGAGGTCCCTGCAGGAGGGTCCGTGGGCAGGTGGGAGGTCCCTGTAGGAGGGTCCGTGGGCAGGGGGGAGGTCCCTGCAGGATGGTCCGTGGGCGGGTGGGGTTCTCTGTGCTGGACTGGCCGTGGGTGGGCAGGAGGGTCCTATGCTGCCAACAGCCTCCTTGGCTATTGCCCAGACCCCGTGTGAGGGGCTGCCAGCCCCCCAGCCCTGGCTCTCCACAGCAGAACCCTCCCCTGCCCTCTTCCTCCCGGCCCCTGCTGTCCATGCTCAGCAGTGGAACATGGACCTTGTGAGGCCCACTGTGACCCGGCCTCCAGGTGCCTCTCATGGGAGGACAGGATCCCTCACCCCACCACAGAGCCCCTTCCCACAAGCTTTCGGCCGGCTCTTCCCATCGGGGGTCTGCAGAAGCTTCTAGAAGTCGCCCTGAGCGCTCTCTGCCCAACCTCGAGGCCGCTGCCCGTGCTGCTCGGGGGCTGTGGTGTCTGCTTCCTGGGCTGGATCTGGAAGCGCGGCAGGCCCCCGACACCCGCCCTGGCTCAGTGAGGGAGTTTCCCTGTGTCCACTTCCTTCCTCCTGCCCCCGAGTCCCGGACAGTCAGGCGCCGCCCAGTGCCTCCCTTCTGGTGCTCTGCTGGCCAGCTGCACCCTCGGGAGACGCCCACCAGCCGGCAGGGATCCGCGGCTGGAAGGCACGCCCTCTAGTTCTCTCCACACAACCCTGGTCTGCGGAAGCCCCGAGTTTGATGATGGTGTGTGAATGCCAATGTGTCCTCAGAGAGTGGCGTCCACGAGGGGCCCAGGAAGACCCAGAGCTGGCCACTGAGGCCAGGAGCTCACCTGAGCGACTCTGCCCCCTGCTGACGCTGATGGTTGTCACAATGTGGGGAGGCCAGCTCCACCACCAGGTCAGGACGGGGCCACCCCAGGGCACAGGCCCAACGTCCACCCTGCTGAGGCCGGGGGATGCTAAGCTGGGGCCTGAGGGTCTGGAGCCCACCCCCGCTGCTGTGTGTGCCCAGGGTGCTGGGAGTCCTGCACACCGCAGTCAGGTCAGTTCATCCCCTGCCCAGGTGGGCAGCAAACCCCCAGAGGGACTGGCAGAGACTGCTGCGCAGGCCAGGGTCCACAGTCCACCATCCACAGACAAGCCACAGCACGTGCCCCAGGCGGGGGAGCACAGGAGCCGGGGCCTGTGCCAGGCGAAGCCCAGGCAGTGAGTGCAGGGGCAGCAGCACTGCACCATCGCTGCCCGGCCTCGCACAACCCACCTGGTGCCCCATGAGAACCTGCCGCAGTACCAAGAGGACCAGCCGCCGGTCCAGCAGGAGGCTGGCGGAGCCCTCAGTGAGCCTCGTCCACCTCCCTCTCTCTCTGCCCTGGTGGCTAGGGGCTACGGGCAGGGAAGCCTCCCAGATCTGTGTCTGATGAGGGATCTGCACCCAGAACCCGTAGGGACCCTCACCACTCAACCGTGAGCAGCAGAGGACCCAGAAGACGGGTCTCCAAAGACGTGGAGTGGCCAGTGAGCCAGGAAATGCCCAGCATTGCTGGCCATCAGAAGTGCCACAGGGAGATGCCACAACACCAGGATGGCCGGAGGGACGGAAGCCACAGGGTGAGGGGCCGGAGCCTCCCTCGCTCACATGGTGGGAAACCAAGTGTGGTCTCTGCACACGGAAAACTGCCGCTCAGCCGCAGAGGAAAGGCACCCGCCTGCTAAGGGAAGGGCCTGGGGCTGCCGCAAGACCCCTGGCTGCACACAGGGCCCACCCCCAGGGCAGCTGGGTGGGAGTGGCTGCGCGTGGCCCTGGGCGGCCTCCTCTGGAAGGTACTGGAACCACCTGACCCTGTACAGCAAAGGCAGGACTTTTGGTATGTGAACGGCACCTGAGTAGAGCCGTTTTCAAGATGGAGTGGGTTCTGAGCAGGCACCCTGCCCCTCAGCCGGCCCCCCTGCACAGCCACACAGAGCCCCGCACGAGCCTCGCCCCGACCAGGGCCGGAACCTGCAGCCTGAGTGCCGGGTTTCTGTTGGTGACTAAAAGGCTCAGGGGTCACTCCAGTTGAACTGGGCTGACTGGGCTGTGCCAAATGACCACACAAGAGACACAAACACCTTTTACTTTGGGGTCGCTGTGACGGCTCCTCTGACCTGAAGGGTCCGCAGGAAGAGAGAGCGAGAGCACGCGCTGACCCCTTTTATTGAGGAGAAGCTCTTCAAATGAGGCCAGGGGTCAGGTTTCAGGGGGCTGAGTATCTTCATGATGTCCACTGTCAGCAGGTTGACCGACACCTGGGTAGGCCACACCCCAGGGCAAGGTAAGAGGAGGGGACACACACAAGGCACTTCCATGGAAGATTCTGTCCTAAACAGGGCAAGGGGTTATGTTACAAAGGAACAGGTGAGCGTAGCTCCACCCCTGGGGCTGTAGCAAGACACACCCAGGCACGAGACACCCAAGAAGGGTGGGGAGAGCTCTGCCACATTTCTGTGACTGAGCGCCTCAGCACCCAGGCGGGGAGTGTGACCCAGTCACATGCAAGGTTGGTCTTCCACACCTGAGACCGCCAGAGGCCCTGCGGTGCCCAGCGCTGGCTCTCCCCAGACCTGACCTCCTCACTCACCAGGCCTTGCTGGAGACCTGCAGGCCTCCTAGCACTGCCCAGACCTCAGCCCCCTGTTCCTTCCATCTGCGTCTGGAAGTGCCATGACCTGCTCAGGTACCTGTCCTCCCCCACGCCAACCCCCTCCTGCTCGCCAGCACCCCCTGCTGGCGCTCGGTCCACAGGAAGCCCAGGACACCCTGGTCACCTCTGAGGCCAGACCAACCCACCCGATATTTCATGTACCCCAACAGCATTTCTTGCCTAATCTTTAAAAACAGACTATGTTTTTCTTAAAACAATAAGTAAAGGCAAGGTGCACCTTGGTTCCCAGGGTTTGCCCAGAGCTTACTACCACCCCAGAAAGCCTCATGATGACATTAAGGCTGCTAGTACGTCCAGTCACCTGCATCCATACCTGCACCCATCAGCACTTACATACACCTGTCATGCTCCTCAGGACCCATGTCCACACCTGTGCCCATCTGCACCTCTGTCCACCCATGTCCACACCTGTGTCCACCTGTGACACTCCTTGGGTCCTGTGTCCATTTGCACATCTGTCTGTACCTGAGATCACCCATGAGGCTCTGTGCGCATATGGGGGACCCAGTGTAGAGGCCCTTCTCCTGTGGTGGCCTTGCAGACCCCCAGTGGGACAAGGGCCACGGGGATGAACCTTCCTGCAAGTCGCTCCTTGTCAGTCACGAGGCTGTGCTTGGCTGATGTGCAGCCTGCAGATGTTCCTCTGCAAGGAGGTACCTCTGTGGCTCTGGGGGCTTATGTGGGTGGGTGTCCCCCAGAGCTGGCAGGATGCACCCGCGACACGCTCCCGCCTCAGGCTGCTGCTCCGGCTCCCCTGACCCAGCCTGCTCAGCAGGTCATGCTAGTCCTCACGGTCACAAGAGGGCTGCCACCCCTCCACCACCATGCCAATGCTAAACAGGAGAAGGGAGGCCCGTGTCTCTGAGAGAAGCCACCTTCCCCCCAGGCAGGACCCTCTGCAGCACTTCCCCGGACACCTGCCGAGAGGTCATCACACAGGCCGGGCAGCAGGGCAGCTTCCACTGGAGGGAGAGGAATGGACACAAGGGTAGACGCAGTCTCCTCCTCCCTGAGGACACACTGAGGACCATGTGGCCCTGGCGCCTGTCCCAACACACTCAAGGTCACGGCCTCCCCAGATGGGCTGAGCAGTGGAACTGGTCCCATGCCCTGGCGGTGTGCAGCAGTGAGCTGAGGCCCAGACGGGTAACAGGCGTCACCCGTGGCCAAACAATCACAGGGTGGCACGTGGGGAGCGGCCAGCTCTGCCTCAGCAGAGGCCACAGCTTCCCAGGCCACTTGCGTGCGGAGCAGGGCGCGGCACAGGAAGACTGTAGGCCTGACGGGGACAGCACCAGGCAAGCACGGCCTTCCAGGGCCGCAGGCTGCCCGAGCCTCGGCAGGTCCCCTGGGCATGGCCCACCTGAGACTGACCCCGCCTGCCAAGGGGAGGGCGAACGTGCCCGCCCTGCGGTGCCTCCCCCGGGCAGGGGTGCCAGGCGGGCTTCACCTCCGGAATCCCCGGGTTCCACGTGGCCACTCTGGCTTGATGCCCCTGGTAGTCCTCTCAGGAGACCGCTGTCCAGGAGCAGGTGGGCGTCACCAGCTTCTCACTGCGGAGAAGATCAACTTAAAGGGGGAAAGGTTCATCTTGGTTCATGGTTTCAGAGGTTTCAGCCCAAGGCCACCTGGCTCCCAGGCAGAGACATGGCAGAAGGGCGTGGAGAGGGAGGAACGGAAGCAAGGAGGGGCAGGACATGGTCCTCCAGCCAGGGGTCACTCCTGCAGTGTCCACCGCCAGCATCCATCCAGCTCTGAGCCCACCCAGGGGTTGATCTAGGGGGTCGGAGGCCCGGACGCGCCCACCTCCCAGAGGCCGCCTCTGCACTCTGCTGCTCTGGGGACAATCCTTCATCACACAGCCCTGGGGGGTCACTCCAGGTCCAACCACAGCAGTGTGCTCAGAAGTCACAGCCCCGTAGGAAGAGGAAACGTCCGTCCAAGTTAGACAGTGCCCAGGTCTTGGCCACCGGTGCGTGGCATAAACAAAGTCACACCTCACGCCACACTGCGGCCACTGTGTTGAGAGCGATACCCACAGACTGGACGGGAGTCTGACTGCAAACAGGAATTGTAACTACCAACATCACGGGACGTCCTCAACACGGCCCATTCAGGAAGAGTCGTGCTCAGAATCAGCACGAGGTCTCAAAATCACACAGTCATCTATTTTGGCGCAGCCCCGAGACCCACTGAGAGCTGACCCACATAATCGATGGGCAGTGAACTAAAGGAGGTGGCCAGGACCCAATAGGACGTCAGTGCTGCCTGTGCCCTGTGTGACGATGGCCATCTGGCTCGCCCCCGGACCCAGCAGAACTCTGCACTGAGCCCAGCTCAAGCCCGGCCCATCTACTCTGCATGGGGCAGGGCGCCCTCAGAGACACGCCTCGGGCAGAGCCAGCCAGGGCACGTCCACACTGAGGCCAAGGTCTGCAGGGAGAGGCCGGGGTGCTTCTGAAGACTACGATACTGAGGGGGAAAGCAGAGCGCCTCCAGTGCTGGGGGTCCAAGTGCTACAGCTGATGCACTGGAGCTAGACCGTCGGCCTGGAGGACTTGACCACCTGTGGACACCGGCAGCCCTCCCTGCAGAAGGCCTCTCCCCAGCCTTGCACCACGCTGCCCAACGTCTGTGCATCGCTGTGCGCTGGTGGGCACACCCACCCCACCCAGAGCCTGAGCAGCAGCAGGGCTCAGGCAGGTGGGTCCAGCATGCTGCCCACATGCCACTGGCATAGGACAGTGTCCACTGGAGACCATGGGCCCAGAGGCCAGCAGCACAGGAGGCTGCTCTGGGGACCTGCCTGGCTGGCCACCTCCCCCCGCCTTGGACTCAGTGCAGGCCCTTGGACGCCCCCACCTGATCTGAACTCTGTCTCCTCGGGCACAGAACGGAGTCACTTTCCTGTTGTCCTGTGACACGTCAGACAGGTGAACTCACAGTGCCCAGGGATGGAACTGCAGGTGGCGTCTCTGTCCTCAGTGTCATTGCTCCTCCTTTCTCACAGAGCTGCGCTGCTTGTGGGCCACTCACGTCCATCAGCCCTCCTGTCCTCAGCAGCTGCAGCTGTCCCCTGTCCAAGCACTGGGCCCACACATCCGGCTCACTCGAGCCAGAGGACCTGCCCGGCCCTGGCCCTCTGCCTGGGACCTCAGACGCCCCCCAGGGCCGAGATCCTACCACCTGACCCCGATGCTGCAGCCGCCTGGGAGGTGTTTGCAAGGTGACTGCCACACAAGACAGGCGTCCGTGTCCTCGCGGATGCGGAGACCAGCGGCGTGTCCACTTCAGGCTGGCCTTCAGTCTAACACAACTGCACCACAGCCCTTCCTCCACGGTCTTGGGTTCCAGGTCCTGGGCCTGTTGGCCAGCCTTGCAGGCAGCACCTGTGACAGGCACCTGTGCCCCACAACCACACAGCCCACGGCCAGCCCAGCCAGGCCGTCTGCACTGCGGGAAGGAGCCCTCAACTTCCAAACAAAGGTGAAGTCGGCCCGACGACGCGAGCCCTGGAGCTTCAGAGGGCCACTTGGCAGGTGTGGCCAGTCCAGGCGTGGCACCTGTTCCCGGGCACGCTGCCGGGACTTCAGCTGCTCCCAGACCAGGAGGAGTCTTTGCCCCTTAAGTGGGCTCCACCAGATCCCGAGTTGTCTGCACAGAAGCCACGGCCTCCTCCTCCCTGCAGCCGGCACCGGCGGAGCCTTCCCAAATGCCCGTCAACGGCGCTGAGTGCAGACGCCACCGGGAACAGCATCTGCTTCCTGGGCTGGGAGCCCCAGGATCCCAGCCCAGGGGCTTGGGGAACAGCAGCTTCCTACTGCACGCTTCTGGAGGCTGGAAACAGATGAGCACCGCAGGGTCGGGGCAGTCTGCCCACCGCTCCCTGCTGGCCTTCGCTGCAGCCCCTGTCCCCATCTCTGCCTGTCTCCATTCTGTGTCTGTCCTAATCCCCTCTCCTAGGAGGACGCAGCGTGTAGGGACAGGCCACCCCTGGCACAGCAAGACCTCATGGTGACCAATGACATCGTCAACGACCCTGTTCTCAAAATGGTCACATTCACAGGTGCTGGGCTGGGACCATGTGTGGATGTTGGGGACGATCCTGGTCAGCTAGCTGTGTCCCCATCTGGTGACGCTGCCACATGGTTACAGAGCTGGAACCTTCCGGTAACTGAGGCGGTGTGAAGACCCCCCCCCCAGCCCCTGTTCTTGCAATCAAGTCAGAAAGATTTCAGACGTGGCTCCGAGTGACAGGCATGTTTATTAGAAGGGATGGAAAAGGGAAAGGGGACACTCTCAAGGGCCAGAGTGGGTCTTCTCAGAGAGGAGAGGGACAATGTACAGTTTTACTGGGGTCCGAGGGAAGTTTTCAGAGAGTCCCGCCCAGGTCCACCTCTTGACTTTTGACTGACAGCAGAGCGACATCAGGCTTTTGAGTCCCCGTTGCTATGGCAACAGGTTTCATAGTTAGGAGGAACTCTCCTTATCTCCCAGAGTTTCAGGATCTGGCCACAAGTCTCCTGGGTTCCTCCTGAGGACATTATCTTGAGCCTGCATTTCTCCTGCAGTCAGCAGGTAGTTTGCTGAGGAATGTGACATGTCCTGTCCACTTAGGCCAGGAGGGCTGCGTGGAGAAGAACCTCAGTTCCCACACGGGCGTCTGTCTGTCCCCAACAGCGCCACCTTGTGCCAAATGTCTGTCATGCAGCTGGAGCACTCGATCTAGGGCCAGGATGCTCACCACGCTCCAGACTGAGAGCCGTGAGTGGCCAGCGGCCCCGGGTAAAGGTCGGCCGGCATGGAATGAGAGTGCTTTGACATTTCCGGGGGACCCCGTGTGCTGCAGCTTTGAACCTCCTCTGTGGTGGAAGGGTGGCCACAGCACATGGCGTGGACACATTAATGACCAATGGACCCCGAGTCACGAAGGCCAGGCAGAGGGTCCCACCAGGGCAGCTCCACCTGGAGGGCTGCAGACTCCTGAGGTCCACTCACCTCTTGATCGGGAACCCCAGGGTGGGCCCGTGATCTGGGCCTGACACACAGGGACACTGCTGCAGCCCTTCCTGCAAGCCCCTTTCCTGGCCCTGGCAACTCCACACGTCAGGGCTGGCCTCTGGGGACTGACAAGCCTCAGCTGAGGGCCACGCTTGCCCTCCTGGGCACTGGGGTTCTGAGGGTCACGTCCAGTTATGGATCCTGCAGTGGGCAGGTTCCACTTCCCCTGCAAGGAAGTGGTGGTCAGCTGCACCATGCCAGGACAAGATGGGGAAGGTGGCTCCTCCAGCATCAGAACCCAGTGGTGAGACGTGGGCGAGTGGCCAGAGTCCACGAGGCCAGCACTGTGAGAACTCCCGTGGCATCTGCTCACCACCCGACGAGCCCTAGGAAGGCAGCAGTGCTCCTGGGCGTGCTCAGTGGTGGCAGGGCACTCACCAGACACCAGGTCCACGGGCGCTCGGTCCTCCCCATGGAATGGCGCACCCTTGTCCCCCTGTGTGCGCCTGAGGTCCGTTGCTTGCCGTGCCTAGAACCACGGGAACGCTGTGTAAACAGGTGCTGCTCTGCACCACTCAGGAAGTGGCGTCAAGGAAGAGGCACGCACGTGTTCAGTACAGAAGCAATTAAAAAGATGTTTTGAGCCTCCATTGCTGCTGTGACCCCCGGACGCAGAGGCCAGCCGGGTGGGCTGCCTGCATTGCCCAGAGCCTGCACGGGGCAGAGGCTGAGTGTGGACCTGCCGTCACCGCTGCAGGCAGCTCTCAGACCTCACCTCGGCCCACTGCAGAGGTAGCAGAGCAGAGCAACTGGAACACCCTCCAGAACCTTCCGGCCAGGCCAGCTGGGTAGCCTTGTCTGTGCCGCAGGGTGAATAATTGGGCCCACCTCGCGGGCTGTTATGAGGACTAAAGGGTTAACTACCGTCAATGTTTGAACTAAAATAATAATAATAAAAAAGAAACAGCTGCTCAAACCAAACTGAGAACTCAGCCTTCATTTCTGAACCCACGTGTGCATTAGTGAGCTGGGCCAGGGCTCTCTGGGTGGCCGTCCTCCTGCTCCTGATGAGTGCCTGGGTGCCCGGTCCACACCCAGGCTTGGGCTGGGGAGGAGGGCAAGGAGACTGCCCAGGGCTCCGTCCAGGGCTCCGTCCAGGGCTCTGTCCAGACTCACCTCCTTGGAGCTCGGGCTGGGTGGCAGGACTCACAGAGCCTCAGCTCAGCACAGCCTCCTGGGACACCAAGGCACCGTGGCAGGTGAGACTGGCTCTGCCACCTTCCCCTCGACGTGTGACCCTGTTAGTGCCCAGTGCTGCCCATGAACCACCGGCATAGTGAGATGCGGCCCGTTCTTGTTCCCGACGTCCCAGGGGGCCATGATGCACGGCACAGCCAAGGTCACAGGCCGGAAGTGCCTCCCAGCTGACTTCGGGCTGCAGCAGCCCCGGCTCCCCAGACTCCTGCTCCACAGAGGCCCTGGAGAGGTGGCACCGGCCACCGGCCCAACTCCTGCGCGGAGCTGATGGTCTCTCACAGACTCTCCTGGCGCGGGACTGTCCTCGACCTCAGCAGTGCTAGGCCCTCTCCCCCCAGACCTGGCCACTCCTCTGCAGACCTCTGGTTCTGTTGGCGGGATGCCAGCGGAGGCCGCAGTGGGGAGGCTTCCCTTTCCCTTTCCCGTGGAATGATCTGGAAGCCAGGTAAGTGGCGTCTGGAGATGAGACACTGGACTCAGGCTCTTCTGATTCCAGACACCGTTACAGACGCTGCGAACACCTCTTTGTGCTTCTGCACTTTGGGGACTGGGTTCTAGAGGTGGGCCTGCTGGGCCAAGGGTGAGGGTCTGTGCTGCCACCAGGCCCTGCTGAGGCCTCGCCAGAGGCCGCGTGTCCACTGCCCCACCTCTGCCAGCAAGGACTCTGGTCCCCGGGCAGTCTCTCCAGTGCGTCTCTCGGATTCTTCCTCGTGAATGTGAAGGCTCCTCTTCAGCAGAGGAGCCGGTCACCAGCTCTGCCTGGGTGCTGCCGCCGTGCCTGGTGACCTGCCTGTGTGTGCAGGGGTGAATGCTCCTCCGACGCTCATCTTGCCACTGTGCCGGTTTGTCCGCCCGTCTCTTGAGGTTGGCGCCTCCACCCTGTTCCCTCGGCCTCCCCAGCTCTGGGGAGGGAACCACAGTGGTTCGAGTCTCAGCAGCGCTGAACAGGCCAGTGCTCCTTCCCTCCCTTCCGCCTCAGGAGCTCAGGTGGGCCCACAGCTGTGGGTGGCACACCCACCGGGCTCCCACCTTGGGCTTCCTCTCCACCACTGGGCACTGAGCAGCCGGGCAGCAAGCCGCTGGGCCATGTCCCCGATGGGGTTCTTCCTCCTCTCCCTCTGCGGAGTGCTGCTGACCTCGACATCCAGCAGGTCCCCAGGGCCTCCCCAGCGCTCCCCTCTAGAGGAGCAGGTGACAGTAGGGCAGCAGCCTTGCCCACTCACGGACAACACCAAACCCTCTGTTGCCAGGGTCTCCATCTTCAGGTACAGGCCCTGGTCTCCAAGGCTGTCCTTGTGGTGGCCTTCAGTTGACCGTACCTTAGGAAGCCAGCTCAGCAGAAGACAAGCCTGCCTGTAAGCTGGACAGTGGCCACACCCTCCTGCACGGTGCACCAGACTTCCCAGCCACGACCGCCACCAGCACACGCTGCTTCTGCCCTGCCAAGGGAGGAGAAGCCGGGCCGCGTTCTCCCAACACAGAGCACCAGCACAATCCACGAGCCCTGCTCCCCAGAGTCGCTCAGGGCTGGCTCTCAGCGCCCGGCCATTACAGGCCGGTGTGGATGCAAGGAAGCCCTCCAGAGGGCTGGCACGAGCAGCGCAGCAGAGGTGAGAGCCTGCAGCCAGAGTGGCCAGCTGGGAGCGCACAGCATTCCAGGCACCCTGGGACCAGCCGGGCCTGCCACCTGACACGAGAAAGAGGCAGCCCATCATGTCTGGGTGCAGGAAGAGCCGGGCCGGGCTCTGCTGCGCCCCGGAAGCGCGAGCGGCTAGACACTGCCGCTCAGAGGTGCTGCCAGGTCCTCTCGACTGAGTGTCTAAGCTGCATTTCAGAATTCAAGGTGTGTCAACAGCATGAGCACAAGCGTGACTGCACCTGCCTACCAAGCACCCAGGTCAAGGGAGACCCCCACACAAGCCTGCAGATGCTCATGGGGAGACATCGCTGGGCGTGGTTTTCATAGCTTATGTGCTCTCTGTATGTTCAAAGCATTTCTTAGTGTTTTTTCCAAAGGAGAACAGTGATTCCTGACATTTTATATGAAACCCTCATTTAAATATTACAAAGATTATAAATTCTTAACTGATCATCTCCCTTTGGAATATACAATTGAGAAAATACCTAGAGACTGAAAGTTACATTGTACAAATTTTTTTACGTGAATTTGAATTAATCAAATTGTGTCTACTCACCCTGAAAGAGAGTGAAAGAACTTTACAAGAGGCATTGAGTCCCCACCACAAACTCCAGAGAGAGATTCGAGATGACTCTCAGCAGTGGGTCCAGGGACAGGTGCACAGTGGAGAGGGTCAAGTGCAGTGAAAACAGGTGGAGAGGGAGGGCAGGTGTAGGGGGAGGGAGGGGGAAGGCAGGTGAAGGGGGAGGGCAGGTGAAGGGGGAGGGAAGGTGGAGGGGGAGGGAAGGTGGAGGAGGAAGGTGGAGGTGGAGGGTAGGTAGTGGGAGGCCAGGTGGAGGGGGAGGGTAGGTGGAAGGGGCAGGTGGTTGGGGGGTAGGTAGGGGGAGGGCAGGTGGTGGGGGAGGGCAGGTGGAAGGGGAGGGTAGGTGGAAGGGGCAGGTGGAGGGGGAGGGTAGGTAGGGGGAGGGCAGGTGGAAGGGGAGGGTAGGTGGAAGGGGCAGGTGGTTGGGGGGTAGGTAGGGGGAGGGCAGGTGGTGGGGGAGGGCAGGTGGAAGGGGAGGGTAGGTGGAAGAGGCAGGTGGTGGGGGAGGGTAGGTAGGGGGAGGGCAGGTGGAGGGGGAGGGCAGGTGGAAGGGGCAGGTGGAGGGGGAGGGCAGGTGGAGGGGGAGGGCAGGGGGAAGGGGCAGGTGGAGGGGGAGGGCAGGTAGAGGGGAGGGCAGGTGGAGGGGGAGGGCAGGTGGAGGGGGCAGGAGGAGAGTTTGCAGGTGGGGCACTGGTGCTGGGCGCCTTGGGAACGCTGTGGACCCGAGCCTTGGCTTCCTCACTGTCAGGGGCCTGGCCTGGCAGTCTGAGCTGCCCTTGGATTAGGTGTCCCACCAGAGGCTCTGGGTCTCTCCTGTGACCGTTAAGTGCTGTGACCTCAGAGGACCTGCCTGTTCCCCGCACTCTGTGCGTGCCCCGACACCTCCCTGGGCAGAGGAGGACGTGCCCCCGGAGCGGCAGGCACAGTACTGTTTGCTGCTCTGTTCGACTTCCAAGGCCCTGATGGCACAGAGACACCCCGGCCCCTCCCTGATAAATCTAAGTCCAACAGATGCTCAAAGGACCTTTTTTGTTTTAAATGAAAGCCCAAGAAATGAGGCAAAACAGGAAATTCATGGGTCAAAATTGGAAAACAGGTAGAACCAGAGTTTAAAAATGATTTCTGGAAATAAATGCATTCAAACAGTTACCCATGAGTCAAACTAGTCCAGAAAAATGGAGGAAAGCACAAATCTCAAAATAACACATGAAAGGAGGAAATAATCTTGGAATAAGAAAAGCTTAAAAGTCACAAGCAACTACTTTGTGTAACTGCACAATTAAGTTAGAAACCCTGGGCAAAATGATGATTTTCAGGGACGTGTAAGATCCAGAGTTGCCAAGGAGTCACCTCCTCCAGGGCACCAGGCCAGGCCTGCTGGCTTCCAAGGGGGACTCTGGCCAGGCTGTGCAGGGTGGACACCCGCACAGCTTCCAGAGCCCCTGGGCACACGAGGCAGCCTTACCCCTGCCATCTGCTGGAGACAGAGGAAGGCAGAGAGCGCCCTCCCCTCCACCAGCTCTCCTGGGCGCCAACCTGCCCAGCGCAGGCACCAGGGCAAGTCCCAGGCCTGCCCGGGCCTTCTCCAGGGGAGGCCAGCGGGTCTCAGATACACCCTCCCATGAGCACTGCTGGGTGACCCAACACCTGTCCACACCTCAGGAGGGTGGCGGGACTCAGCCCAGAGAAGCCGGTGGGCAGCAGTGCCCTCCTGGGACAGGTGTCCAGGGCCAGCCAGGGACCTGTGCTGCCCCGCTGCCAGCACTTTTCAGCCTGATTTCCTGTTGGGGGAACAGTGTTCTGATGGCTTGGAAGTCTCCTGATACAGAGGAAGGAGAAGGAGACCAGCGGCCCTGGGGTGAGCTGCCGCAGTCTTCAGAACGGCACTGCCCTGTGTTTGCAGAGCCGCTTGGTGGCCCATTTCACTTCTACAGCCCAAGGTGTGCGGGGGTGTCGGGTCCTGACAGTCAACACTCTGAGTGGACCCCAGCACGGTGATCTCACTTTGCCCAGGTGTTCATGACGGTAAGCAACAGCGGTGACAAACTCCTCGCGGGCCTTCGTGACCACTGTCTCTAATTCCCTTAAGTTCCTGAAGTGCAGTGTCTGGGGGAGCAGTGGCCCCCACGTTCCATTTCCACCCACACCCCAGCAGAGCACTGAGGTCAGGTCAGGTTTCTGTGGTGCGGAGCAGGCCGACCCCGTGTCCTGGTGGCCCGGGCCTTCCCGGCAGCCCTTCAACACTAGGTTGTCCTCTGCGAGCTTCACAGGGCAGCCCAACGGGGCTCCGCCTGCCGCTGCAGGTCCTCTGGCTCGTCCATGTCAGTCCTCCCCTGAGGGGTTCTGGCGCAGTCCAGTGCTCAGGAGGAGGGTCTCTTCCTTTCCCCTCATGCCTTCCTGACGTGGGACCTGGAGATGAGACACTGCACACACGTGGGGGCAGTGGCCAGGCTGTCCCGGCCCGCAGACAGCCGAGGGTCAGACCTTGCTGGCCTCAGCACGCTGGGAGCAGCGACTGGGCAGCCGGCTCCTTGGACCCAGGGGAAGGAGATGCTCGAGTTGCCCAAGGCCTGCGGAAGACCAGGGGGCCCCATGTGCTGGAGATGGGCAGCAGAGCTCTGTGGGGACCGTAGGCAAGGCGAGAGACCCCACAGGAGACAGACGGGCAGTCCCAGCCCAGCAGCAGGCAGGCAGAGGAGCAAGAGCGGTCCTGGCCTGGGAACAGTTCCCAGGGAAACCAGAAGCCTGTGCATACCGGGAGGAGCGAGGAGGACTGACCGGGTGGGGCTGGCGACGGGCACCTCGACGACTAGGTCCTCAGTGTCAAGCACACTCTCTGGAGGAGTCACAGGTGGTTTGAACCTCGAGGCCCTCACGGGTGTTGCAGAAGCAGCAGCAGTTGAGCAGGAACCCCACCACGTTCCCGAGCAACACTAACAAAATCACTCGGCCTGAGGCCCAGCTGGGGGTAGGGAGGGGTGAGCAGGGCTCCCGGGGCCAGCTGACGGGACAGCTCAGGGACTCCTGCCTTTGCCTCAGCTCACCGAAGACCTCTGCAGCAGCGCTGAAGCACCCTCTGGGAGCAATACTGGCCAGATCATCCCGTCCATGTGCAGGCAGGAGTGTGCACAGCAACCCACCACTCGGCACAACCACTTGCACCGTAAAAAGTGTGGGAAAATGAGGATAATGTCACTTCAAAACACAGAAACCTCACCCTCCCTATTCCAGGTAACATGTTTGTCATTCTAATTAAAAGGACCCAAACACGGCCTCTGCAGCTTCCCGGAGGGGAGACCGAGGAGCCCCTCTGCAGACGGCCCCTGTTCCCATAGCCTGTCCTGAAGGTTAGCTGTCAAGCCACTGGAGCAGCCTGTTGGGGGGGCTGCAGACGTGCCGAGCCAGCCGGGTTTCCAGTGGGCGCACAGCACAGCCCCAGAGACGAGCGTCTGCTGGTGGACTCAGAATGCCGAAGGTGGACACATGTGGGTGTCCTCCCCAGCCTCACCTGCCCAGTCCAACAGGATCACGAAGACGGCCTCGGGCAGTCAGGCAGCACACACACCGGGGGCAGACCCCGCTGACCCCAGGGGGCTTGGCGTCGAGCACAGAGAGCAGGGTCTGGAGCCCGTCCATGTGCCCGATCACCCAGCCACACAACAGCTGCCCCCAGAGCAGCCCAGGCCATCCGTGGTGAGGAGACCAGTTTCCACCCGCAGCGGGCAGAGGAGGGGGCGTCTGGGCTCACGCTAAGCCTGCACGAACCCTGACGCTGCCCGGAGTGAGCCAAGCCACACAGAGGGACGAGCACTGTGTTCCCAGGGGTTGACAGCCAGTAGGACGGGGGGTGCCAGGGCTGGGCAGGTGGTCAGTGCTTAGTCAGGACAGAGTTTCAGTTTGGAAAACAGAGAGTTCTGGAGGCAGACAGTGTGGCGGCTGCCCAAAAACACACGCTTTGCACACCTGAAAGGGAGCCACCGCAGCCTGATGTCACACAGATTCCCTGATAAACACATGGGCACCCACATCAAAGGCTTCAGTTCCAGGGCCCGCGTGTTTCACCAGCCCAGAGGACCTGTGCAATAAGCTGGCTGGACCCTGTGAGGGGCCCAGGGGACAGGGTGGGTGGCCCAGTTCCACTTGGAGCCCAGGCTCCCGATGGCCACCCTGTCCTACAGGAAACAGGAGCTGGGAACCAGCAGGCTTCCCTGTAGCGTGGAGCAGTGGTCTTGCCATCTGCCACTGTCCCAGGTAGGAGGAGAGTCACCCAAAGGGCTTTGCTGGACCCCAGGACCTGGCCTTGACCACTTGGAGCCAGGACCTGCTGGGCACAGACCTGACCGGCCGTGCCCAAGCTCCTCCACCCAGCAGCTATCTGTGCTGAGGGACCTGGGATGCTCCTCTCATGTGGGCAGCATGCGGGCACCGCCACGAGGCCACGGCTTGAACCCAGGCCCTCTGCTCTGCAGCCCTGTGGTCTTCCTCACCAAACAGGGTCTTGGTGGACTTTTCCTGAATCTGAGGGACTCAGTGAGATGGAGAACCCATCGGGAGCTGCCAGGTCAAGGACAGCAGTCTCAGCGGAGTCACCCTCTTGGCACACAAGTTCACCAGGCAGCCCAGGGCGAGCCCACCAGCGCCAACCAGCACCAACCAGCGCCAGCCAGCCTCGGGCCCAACAGGAGAGGTCAGGGCAGCTCTTTTGCAGCCAAGATGAGCACCGGGCAAGAGGACAAGGGTCCAGCATGAGCATTAACAATGACCAGGCCTCCAACCTGCTGAGCAGCCTGCCCCCACCCCCCGAACTCCCACTGTCAACATCCTGCGCTGTTACCCAGCCTCCCTCTCCCTCTGCTGTGTGACCAGTGACCAGCTCTCTCCAGGGGGAGGAGTGGGCCAGGGCAGAGGAAGCCTTGGCCCCTGGACGGCTCCTGGCCCCTGCAGCAAGAGGTCACCGAGAGGGTTAGACTTGAAAGACTCCTTTAGGACAGTCACTGGCAGGGACTGAAACCGGCCCCTAAAGCTGCACAGACGACCACAGGCTCCGGCAAATGCAGCCCTCCTTCAGCCAGGTCCACCCGACCCGCGTTTCCACGTGCCAGGCCTTCACAGAAGGCGTGGCCACAGCGGCTGGACCCAGGCTTCGTCTCACGAGTAGGTGCACGAGTGCCACTCTCCAAGCCTGGCACAGAGACATGCCCCGGGATGCCGTCCGAGGCAGAGCAGGACCTTCACAGGAAGCCTCCCAGCAATGCTGCTGCCCACTGCCCACAACCAGAGAAGCACTGCACAGGCCAGCTGGTGGAGCTGGGGACAGCTGGGTTTGGAGCACCAGGGCATGCGCGTAATCCTCTCAGGCCAGCCCCTGCCCTGGCCAGGGGGCACCCGCCAGTCTAGGCACGGGGTAGATGCCGAAGACCGGACAGAGCCTCGTGGTCCAGCTGGGCTCCCCTCCCTGTGGAGCACAAGCTGCTGTGGCCACGACAAGCCCGGCACTCGGGGTCAGTGGTGAGGGACTCCACGCAGGCAGAATCAGCGGCTCAGCCCCTGCTTCCTTGAGGCTGCGGCCTGGCCAGGGCAGCCAGACAGAGGGGCCAGCCGGAGCTCCTACCCCAGGAGTTCAGGCATCTCCCCTCCGGGCTCTGATCCTGTCCCTCAGGCAGGGTGCCACCTTGACCACCAGTAAAGGCTTCATCGCCACCTTCACAGGACAACAGGACAAATTCAAGCCTCAGCTCTTTGTTTTTGAAAAAGGAAGCAAAGACTCCCCCCGGTCTACTGGGCTTTATGAAGACTCACACACCTTTCTCATGCCCCACAGCCAGAGAAAATCTCATTTTACCACAGTTAGGTGGCCAACAGGAAGGCAAAAGACCTCATGTCCTTCAACAGTGGAGGGCCAGAAGTGGGCCTGGGCAGGAGCTGCGGCCACCCAGGCAGCACAGCCCACGGCCTGGACACCATCATACCAGCCATACCAGGCACAGGGCGGTTTAGAATGAGCCTCTGAGTCAGGTTGGCAGTGGGACCTTGGGGTCAGCACAGGTGAGACACGGGGCACCCACCTGGGGACGTGGCCATCTCCTCCGGCTGCTCCTGGACAAGTCCAATGGCATCAGACACAGCCACCTGGTCGTCGGTTTCTTCCCGGGGGGCCTCATTGGGCGGTCCTGGGGAGGGACAGCTGCTGCCTCCAGTGGTCCCGCACAGGAGGAATCTCCAGCAGTCGCACATCAGGCTGTGGGCGAACCGCAGGTCTCAACAGGGGAAAGAGGTGGTGCCGCCAACAGACCTAACAAGTGTCTCTGGACAACGCCAAAATGGCCAGAGGCAGCCTTGTGCACTTATTCTGAAGTGGATTTAGGATGTCTAAAAGCGAATTCATTTTTCTGTAACAAATTTCTACTGTATCAATGTTCAGTTAAAGAAGCAACCTTCACTTAAAATACTGACATAAAGGCTGCTCCGGCCAACGGCACTGTCAGGTTAAGCAAGATCAGCCAGACTCAGAGGCAGTGCTGCTTTCTCTGAATTGGAATATAAAACGAGGGAGGGCAGGAGAAGTGGAGGAGGAGCTACCGCCCCCTTGACATTTAGGCTCCTGCTCCAAGGACACGGAAGTTCCTGCTTCTCCAGGTGTCGGTGGCCAATTCGCTGACCTGGCAAACTTTCCAGACCTGCGCCACTGGCTCAGAGCACTTAAAATCACCCTCAAGTCCTCTGAGTAAAGGAAACCTCCCGCGTTCCAGAACAAACACCGTTGCTCCCCCAGTGGGGATCGGGCACTCCCAGGAGGGCAGCTTTCTGGGAAGCAATCTTGATTTTTTTTTTTTTGATAGGGGATTGAACCCAGGGGTGCTTCACCCCTAAGCTACATCCCCAGACCTTTTTATTATTATTATTATTATTATTTATTTTTAAGGAGAGAGAATCTTTTTATTTTTATTTTTTGAGATGGACACAACACAATGCCTTTATTTTCTTTATGTGGTGCTGAGAATCGAACCGGGTCCTGCCCGTGCTAAGCAAGCGCTCTACCGCTGAGCCACAATCCCAGCCCATTAAAATTTTAATTTTTTAAATTTTGAGACAGGGTCTCACTGAGTTGCTTTGGGTATTGCTACATCGCTGAGGCTGGCTCGAAGTAGAAATCCTCCTGCCTCAGCGTCCTGAGCTGCTGGGATCACAAGCTGCACCATACAATCTTGTATTTAAAGACTTAAAGGCGCCCCCGGGGCCACGCACTGCCACGCATCACCCTGTGGGTGAAGCACACCCACGGCTCCTGGAGCTAGCTGGGTCTTGGCCCCCAGGCTCCCCAGCCAGGCCTCCTTAGGGATGAAGACAGCCCAGCCCAGGAGCCACTGGTGTCTCCGCCCAGCTCCCCCCAGTCCCTGGCAAGTCCCCTCCACCTCCCCTAGGCACACACGCTGGTCATCCTTCCTCTCTGGCTTCCACCTGCGGGTGGCCCCGAGTCCAGGGAAACTCGCTGGTCAGCAGATGGGACTGAGATCCCGTCCTTCACACTCTTCTCAGCTGCCCAGATGACCCCAGGCCTCCTGCTCCAGCACTGTCCTCTTCAGCTACACCCCCACGCTGCCCTGGGCCGGCCAGCGCTCGTGGCTGTCCTGTCGGGGGTCTGCCTGTCGTCGGCCAGGGAGCTTTTATCTTATTTCTTGTTGCTGTAGGTGGACACCAGACCTTTATTTCATTTGTGTATTTTTATGTGGTGCTGGGGTCAAACCCAGTGCACAACCCGGGCCTGCCAGGGAGCTTTTTAAGAAGGCCAGTGCTGTGCACCCTGGCCCCCAGGAGGGCACTGGGCGGCTGCTGGCCCGAGAGCTGACTCCACCACAGGCCCCTGCAGGGGGCAGGAAGGAGCCCCCCGGCCTGGCCACACGGAGCCCGTGCTGGGTGCTCCACTGCACGTCAGCTCCCAGGCTGTGTGGTCCCCTCCTCCGCCCTCCCCAAGCCAGTCCCGAGGCCCACGGCCCGTCCCACACACCTGCGGGGGTCCACACTGCGTGGTCCCACAGTCCCCTCGCTAGCTCCCTCCCTCTGCTCCTTCCAGACTGTTCTGGGGTGTGGCGAGCCGGGCTGGGCTTCACCTGCAGCTGCCCGCCCACCTCCAGCTCTGCCTAGAGCTTCTCGGGCCCCAACCCTCCTGCGCTGTGGGATCTAACTTGACAGTGACAAGGGAAACATGTCCCCTGGTTGGAAAGACCAACCCTCTCTGTTTTGTACTTTTTTCTTCCCAAATCTTCTCAGAATTTCCACTCTGCAGGCTGGAGCCTCCTTCCATTAGCTCCTACTGGTCACTGCTGATTCTCCAGACCAAGGGGACCCTCACCCTCAGGCTCCTCCACCCTGTGGCTGCCCCCTCATCCACCTCCAGGGAGCACCAAGACCCCAGGGGCTTCCACCACAGGCCAGAGGAGAGCCCTGCTGCTGACTTGGCTGACCTGTGGGCAGAGCGCCAGCTGTCCCCTCCACAGGCAGGCCAGCAGGTAGGGGTCCCAGGACGGGGTTCTGTGTGGCTCCTGCCGGGAGGGTTCCTCTTCCAAGCTTTCTCCTCAGCCACTCTGAACAGCAGCTCCAAATGGTGAAGGACGTGAAGGAAGAGGACCAGGGACCTAACACTACCCTGAATGCTTCCAAGACCTGGCGGGCTGGGGTTGCATGGGAACCGTGAGTTTTCCTGAAGCCAGGAGAGCCAACTTTGATGGCTAGTGTAGCCCAGGGTAGACAGAGAAGGTGGACTGCCTTACATCCCCTCACTCTTAAAATCTCAGGTTGGCATGACCCTGGGCACCAGACGGCAGCTGTGGCCTGAGGGTTCCTGACCCGACTCTGCGTCCTAGGTCCAGGAGGGGCCTCCTACCCAGCAGAGCTAGACCTGTGAAGATGCAAACCAAAGCCGAGCCACAGATCCACTCATTAGCTCACCAACACTTTTTATGCACCTGCTGTTTGCCTCTATCAGGGCTGCTCCTGTCCTTGAGGTGCGCCAGCACTTAGACTGCGGCACCTAGGGACAGACAGGTGCCCTCATGGGGGCCACCTCCACCTGTTAAGGCAAAGAGCCATCCTAAGTCACAGAGCAAGAGGCCAGTGCCCCCGGGACCTCTGAGCCCCTTCCACATGGAGGGAAGAGGACGGTGTGCAAGTGGACGGCCAGCAGCAGCCCTCTCTCCCGTGCCTTTGCCCCGTGGGCCACTCAGATGGCTGCTGCCACAGCCACCACTGTGTCTGTCCACTCCTCATCCCTAGCGTCCATCTCCACACCTTCCCCTGCACCCACCCTGTCCATCCTCCCCCCATGTCCACCTCTGCCTCCCACTGCAGAGCCTCCCTGGTGCAGTGGACGGATCTGCTGTGCCTCTTCTCTGAAGACAGCGGGCAGAGGAAGTCACTCCCATGGGCACAGCCTTGCTTTCTCCGTGTATTAGTTTTGTTTTGTTCTTAGTTTTATTTTGGAAATTTCAATAGTGTTCTCTATTTTGGCAGTGGCCACTGGAGTCCCTGAGCCTCCCCAGCTCACGTGGGCTCTTCAGTGGCCAGCACCTTCATGTGGCACCTAGGGCTGCCCTCTGGGGCTGAGTGACCCCGCCCGGGCACTCAGGGAGGAGGGTGTTTCCTGAGTGTGCAGAGCTGCTGCAGCAAGCCTCACGCATGGCGGAGCCGCTCAGGCAGAGCACTCCAAAGTGACCGGACCCCTCAGGTGTCCAAAGGTCTCTTGGTGCCCATGAGTGTGCCAAGGTTCTACCAGGGAAGCAGGGAGCGACAGTACTCTGCAGCTGTCCCGGGGGAGGGCTCCAAACAGGCTGCAGTAGCCTGAAGCCAGGCTGTCACTGGCTGGTTCTCAGGGGACCCATCGTACTGGGCCTGCAAACACCCCAGACCCAGTGTCGAGCTGGGTGCTGTGTAACCTCGCCTGCCCAGGCTCCTCTCAGGGTGGGTGCTCAGCTCGGGGGCTCTGCACAGTGTCCCGGTGAACCTGAAAGGTCCTCCGTTCTCCTGGTTAGCTGCTCTCTTTGAGGGGACACCTGTCGTGATCCTCAGAACCTCTCCCCCTGAACGGACACGTTGAAGACAGAGGCTCCTGTCACCTCAGTGAGGCAGTGGGCAGGAAGCTGTACTTTAACAGCTGGCCACAGGGCCTGGCACAGGCACTGCTGGCCTCAGGCTACCAAGATCACAGTGTGATCAGAGCAGTTCCCCCGAGCACACAGGATGAGCAGGTGCTCTCCGGCACCCCTGGACGTCATTACTGCTGCATGGAGATGGCCCTTGCTATGCTGCAGCTGACATCCTGCATCCCAGGGGACTCCAGCCCAGTCGGCTCGCCCGGTGGCAGCCAGTGTACTTGCTCTGTTACTCTGGGGTCCCGCATTGGGGCTTCGAGATTTCTCCCCTCCGTTCACGAACGTTAACTGAGTAGATGAACAGGCAGGGACTTCTCCTCATGAGTTGACTGTGGATGTAACCTGGGCCACCAAGACAATGTGCAGAGGTGGTCAGCCTGCACCCAGGGAACCCTGACTGGAGGGCTGGGGTGCGCCACCCGGGGAGGGGGACAGGAATCCTGTATCTTTCCACTCTTCTCTCTCTGCCCAGGGCTCCATGAACCCTGAACAGTTGCCATGGAAACCAGAGGTGCCCCTGAGAGAGCTGGCACAGTTGCTGAGCCCCCCCCCCACCCCCGACCCTGCGGACCCTGCGGACCCTGCACATGCCTGCAGGGCTCTGGAGGCCCCAGAGGTTGGGGGGGGGGTAGGGTCTCTCCTGAGCCGCTTACAGAGGCTAAGGCAGAACTCCAGAAAACAGCCTTCGCCATGAGCTGGGGGCGGAGACCAGCTTTGGGACAGTCCCACGGCCCAGGCCCAGAGGCACCTCCCTGGACAGTGGTCTCCTGCCTGCCTGGGGGGCGCTGCCTGCCGGACGCTGGGTGCTCCACCAGCAGCACCTTGCCTTGTGGCCAGCAGTCACACTTCCTGGGCCTCCCATGGCCACCCCTGCACATCCTGCTGGCCCCTTAACCCTTCCCGCTCAGAGCGCCTGCTCTGCCCGCTGAGTTAGGGGCAGCACTGGCCTGGACTGGGGTGGCGGGGCAGTTCCAGGGTAAGTTGAGGCTGCAGATGGTGCTGCCCCCGCAGGGCTGGCATCATGGGGTGTGAGTTACCGGCAGGAGCAACAGCAGCTCAGGGAGGGGCCAGAGGGAGCTCAGCAACACTGATTAAAGAATGACTTCTAGCAGGACAGGACTTTGGAGCAGGGTGAGAGTGACATTCTTATTTTTAAACTGCAGCACCTCTTCCTGGCTGGAAAGCAATGCAGCTAAAAGCCTGTGGGCCACCAGGCTTCCCACTGTCCTGCTGCCAGGGTCCCGACTGGCCAAGCAGGGCAGTCCAGGAGCCAGCTGGAACCTGCATCCACACTGCCTTGAGGGAAGGGGGAACACTGTCCCTAACACCTATCCCAATCCCCCAGGTGCAACTTGTGTGTGTCAGGGAGCTGCAGTGTGGCTCCTGGAAGTGCCCAGGGGACACTGAGGAAGCCCCACCCCTGAAAGGGACACCTCTCCAGGTGTGTCAGGGTTCCTCCCTCCAGGTGACACTGAGGGTGTGGGAAGAACCCCCACCCTTAATCATGGGGAGAGGCCTTTGCCAGGGGCACACGAGGGAGCCGCAGGTTCACGGGGGTGGGTGGGGGGGGGCGGAACCGCCGGGAGTGCGGGGCAGTCCTAGGACCGCCCGCGACAAGAGCACAAACCCCCGGGGCGCGCGTCCCGAACCGGCAGGTCCCCTCCCCCGCCTGGACCCCTCCCGCCCTCGCCCGCACACCTGTCCGCGCCCAAGGTGCCGGTGCGCCTGGATGCCGCCTGCCGGACCCTGACACTGGGCGGGAGGGGCAGGGGAGGGAGCTGGGGACCACGAGGGACCGCGAGGGACCGGAGGTGAGGGGCGGGGCGGGGCCGGAGGGCGGGGTCGGGGAGGGGAGGGGGCGAGGCCGGGAGGAGGGGAGGGGAGGGGCCGGAGGGCGGGGGCGGGGAGGGGAGGGGGCGAGGCCGGGAGGAGGGGAGGGGAGGGGAGGGGCCGGAGGGCGGGGTCAGGGAGGGGAGGGGGCGAGGCCGGGAGGAGGGGAGGGGAGGGGCCGGAGGGCGGGGGCGGGGAGGGGAGGGGGCGAGGCCGGGGAGCAGGGCGGGTCCGGAGGGCGGGGAGGCGTCCGGTGCGCGCACGGGGCCGGGCTCCCTGGGCGGGCAGGTGGGCTAATGCTGAGGGGGCACAAGGCTCAGACCGAGCGGCACAGCTGGACGGCTGGACGTGGGGTCTGCCGGCTCCGTGCCCTGGCCGCCTGTGGAATGGGTTCCCATGCTCTCCAGGGCCTCCCCTCGGGGCTGGCCAGGAGGGCGTTGCGACTACTTGAAGACCCTCGCCAGCTCCCCACACCCCTTCCCTGCTGCTTCCAGAGAAGTCGCGAACCTTCCACCTCAATGCTCTCACGCCAGCGAGGGGTCCTAGAAGAGCTGGGCCCTCAGGGCTGCTCCCACCCAGGTCCGCGGTTTGCACCTGCAGAGAGATGCCAGCGCCGGCTGCCAGGAAGTGCGCAGAGCCTCACGGTATTCACGGGAAGAGCTCGGGTCCACCGGGGTCTCGAATGGCACGCTGCGCTTTGGTGCAGAGCATCTCACTGTGCAACTCAAGTTGTTTACAAGAAAACAAAAAAGAACCCCACCAGTGACCCCCGTGTCTGTCATGGCTCAGAGGAAGTAGTCCATGAACTGGAATCTAAGAGTGAAGTTTTGGAAGCTTGGACCCGGATAGAAAGTCCTGAGCTCCAGGCGGGAGACAGCACCTCTCCCCCGTGGGCAGAAGCAGGAAGCCGGGAGCTGTTTGAATAAACCAGAACAGCTCTGCCAAGAAGGAAGTAAACACCAACCCAGCAGGTGGTGGAGTGTTGTGGGGGCACGTCTCCAGGTGTGCCAGCTGTGCGTGAGGTGCAGGGCTAGACAGGACAGACACCCCCCTGGGATGGGGCACTTATAGAACACCACCTTATTTCTCAGTACCAAAGCCCCTCTGATAGCCCTTCTCTCAGGCATATTGAATTCCACTTAACGGAGCAATAAAAGCCCATGGGGGCAGCTTGCAGGGTCCTCCTCAGGCCCTTCAATCGGCTAGTGCTGCATGGCCAGTGGCCCCACCATGCAGGCTGTGCCCGGCTGAATGTGCAAGGAGCCCCTGTGTCCTGCACCCTGCTTTGCAGCTCCCACTTAGACCAGGGCTGCACAGTGACCCACTGGGGACAGAGGAGCCCAGAGCAGACCAGAGCCCTGAGCTCCCCAGGAGAGCTTTCTGCTTTGGGACCTGGTGACCCAAGCAGTGCAAGTGGGGAACCCCCAAATTTCTGCCTCTTCAGAAAATGTCTGGCTGAGTCTAAAGATGAGGTCGTTCAAGACCTCCTTTAATTCAGGCAAGAGCAAAGCCCAGCTCAGCCTGTCACCCCACTGCCCCGCAGCCCTGCTGGTGTCTGGATGTTAGTGGACTGGACAGCTGGAGGGACCTGCTCTGGTCTTGCAGCTGCTTGGGTTAGCCGACCTTGGAACCCACTCCAACCTGCATCTGCAGCTTTTTAAAACTTTAAATTACTTGCTTTGGCTACTTTGCCATGGAGCTGCCTCGCCCCTCCTTTTTTTTAAAGGTGAAGATAACATTAAAAAAGTTTATCATAGTAAAAGTTGATTTCAGGTCAAGTTCATCATACAAACACTGTTGATGGGCCAGACCTAAAGCAGAGCACACACTCCGACCTGCTGGGTTCCCATGAGTTTCTGAGATGAAACTGCTGAGGCTGGCCTCGAGCCTCCCGCTTCTACCTCCCCACTGGGGGGACGACTGGCGCGTGGTGACGCCCAGCCATCTACAAGTTCTGAGTTACAAAAGACCTTTGACAGACACAGGCAGGATGGGCCCAGGATGGAGGCCAGCCCTCCTGCTCCTTCTGTCCCTGGGTGGTGCTTACTGGGCGGGAGCCCATGTGTGGGCTGGAGGGTGTGCTCTGCAGGGCCACCTTTGGGCCAGCCTCTCCCAGGAAGCCAACCTTCCTTGGCTGGCCTGTTCCCTACTCTCCCCTAGTCCCAGGAAAGTACAGCTGTCCTTGCCAGAGGGGAGACTGCCTGTGAGGTGGAGGTTGCAGGACTGCACCTGCAAAGGCCCTGGAGCCTCCACACTGGCAGCCCCCGAGTGGCCAGGAGAAGGTCTACGACGGCAGGGCCAAGGAATGTTCCAGATGCGGTCACCATTGCAATGAGTGAAAAGGCAGCTGGACTCGTGGCCCTCCAGGGCCAGACAGCCCCAGGTCTAGAAGTCCACCCAGGGAGCCAGAGGCCTGACTGGGCCTCCAGGACGTCTGTTCGCAGTGGAGCCCTGGCAGGAGGTTCGGGGCAGGGGGCTCCACACCTGGTGGAGGTGAGGATGCTCTCGGGTGAACGGGGTGCCCAGACCTGGAGGGGTCTGCTCTGCACCTGAAGAGTTCTGCAGGCTGCAGAGTACTCAAGGGTTGGGGAGTCCAGGGTTTGGAGAAGAGTCGCAGGGTCGAGGGCCATGGCACAGGCGGGGGTTGGTGAGCGCATGGTGAGAATGACCCACTAGCTTGAGAAATCCCGACCCTGGGTTCTGGGTAAGCCCCTTGTGTCCTCCAGGCCTGGGAACAGAGCTGTCACACTAGCTTTACATGCTAGCCATGAAGGTGGCCCCGGAGGGGATCAGCATCAGAAGAGGTGCAGACACCCCACAATACACAGGCGCGTGCCGGGCAGCAGGGGCAGGGCTGACTCCAGTCTGCTTCTGCCTCACCCTGCGCAGATGCCACCCGAGAGTGCCTCCCCCAGCTTCCCTCACAGGACACCTAAGGACAACTCACGGGACTCTGTGTATTTGTAAGGAGATGGAAGCAGATTTTTTTGGTATTTATTGTGAGCAAATTCATGTCTTCTGCTTGGATAATCTACAGAAAAATCCAATATAATTAAGATCATCAAGTTGTACTTTTGCTACAGAAATAAAAGTTAAAAACAGTAGCATACAAAATAAACTTTACAGAAATGTCTGATTTGGTTTAAATCACAATTTAATTTTTCAAAGCAAGTTAACGAATTATCAGCTGAATGTTACTGTTTGGAGGATGATATATGTTAAATGTACCTACCACATTTGATAATTTAAAAAATAAATTCCAGTGTTTATGATGATGACAGCTATAGATACCGTTCACATTAAATACATTTTTGAAGATTCTCTCTTATTACATTACATAGTGAATGGGCATTTTAAATGGTAATGCAGACATGTTATTTTAAGTCAGAGACAATATAGGCATATTAAAATTCTGAGTATCCTGATAAAGTAAAAAATAAAGCTATATAAATTGATCTTAAGATTTTTCTGCAAAAGTAGAATCACTTTCATAATACTTCCAACATACCTTCATTAAAGCTTTGTTTACACAGCATTAGAATGAGTTTCATTCCCACTCACCTGCCTCTGGTTAAAAAAAAAAAAAAAGATTGCATTCGCCAACTGATATTTTTCCTGTTTTTAAAGTAACAAATGGGCAATCTCCAAAAGAAATGTAGAACGCGAGGACCTGTAGTTATACTGTGTTGTCAATAAATAACATCGAGGTGGAACAAGAGTGGTTGTCAGTTCAGTGCCGGCCGGTGCAGAGCACACGGACCTGGCGGTTCCAGGACCCAGGGGCGCGCTTCCTCTGGACCCGACGCTGGCTGGTGCTTGGCAACTGGAGCAGCTCCCTCACCCCCACCCCGGAGTTCTCCAGGCAAAGCTGCAAAATGCTCAGAGGCCCACTGAGAGCACCTGCCGTGGGTGCCCAGGGTCCACTCTTTCCAGTTCAGCATCCAGGCCTCCTGGCCGGCGTAGGTGTCCTGGGCATGGCCTTTGGTCTGCTTGTGCTCGGAATGGGTGGGCGGGACTTTGTGGAAGAAGGCGCTGGTGTGCTCAGAAGCACAGGGGCGTGTGTGCAGTTCCCGTGGACCTGGGCCCTGTTGCTCCACCGTGACTTGGGGCTGCACCTCCCTGGGAGGCGACTGCATCCTAGTCCAGGGGGGAGTCGTCCGCAGGCCCGTGTGCCTGCAGGGCAGCCCCGTTTTTGCAGAGTGAGCTGTGCGCACGGGAGAGCTCGTCTTCCCAGCCAGGCCACAGCCCCTCACGGGAGCCTCAGAAGGGGGCAGGGTGCCCAGGACGAGAGAGCAGTGTGGGTGTGCACACACACGTGTGAGCTCACACATAGGCATGGGACGGGAGAGAATGCGCGTCGCCAGACGGCTGGCAGGAGCTGACGTGCTGTGTGCAGACGGGGTGTGCATGACCGGTCATCCTCACAGGTGATGATTCCTTCCTTCACATGGCAGGAGATTTTCAAAGCTACGAAAAATGCTCACTGCTGGCGTTCCTGCTTTAAAGGTACTGTGGCGGGAAACGGAGCCGAGCGCAGGGCCCCTTCGTGGGTCTCCTCCTCCGTTTCAGCCTGTGCCTGTTTCCATCACTAGACACGTCCCGTTAGTAACCTCCCGGGAGTAAGACGACGCTGCGAGGGCCTCACACCCAGACCCGAGGCTCCACTCAGGCAGAACAGGGTCGAGCCGACCAAACCCTCAAGCAGGAATCTCCTATTTTTAAGGCTGAGGGATGGAAATTAACAACAAAACAAAACGGAAAGCAGACGACACTGCAGAGAACCGTGAGGACAAAGAAGAGCAAATCATCGTGACCTTCACATGCCCCCGAACTCACTGCTGCCCCAGAAACACCAGGAAACAGAGACATGGAGAACCAAATCTGATCCAGAGATTCACAGTCATCAGAAATTGGAACATACAGTGGAATTCTCACCAGAACAGAAACATAAAGTGGCCACGATTCCACGAACTTAGGCATTAAAGCTCTAAAAACATACTTTAAAAGTCAGATATGTTAACAAAGGATAAAAGAGATATAAAGAGCTATGAAAATAGTTCAGCGCAAAGGCAACTTCAAGATCTCTAAAAAAATACGATACAAACAATTTGTTGATAATCGTTCGGCGAGCCTGTGCCCTGCAGGTGTCACGTCCAGACCCTCCTGGGCTCTTCAGAAGGGCTGCGACGGGCACACACCACTGTCTGCAGGTTAGTGTGGGCCCTAGCCACGGTTGGCTGCCACAGGGGTGACACGGAAGTGACTGGGGCGAGAGCAGGCCAGCGGCAAGGGGCTGGGGGGCACGACGTCCTCTGTCCTCAGCCGGGGAGGCCACCCCTCTTTGGTACAGTGTCCTGCTCTGACCTACCCATGGTGGGGCCACTGCTGTGAGACTAAGGGTTGAGCAGGTGAGACCTCACACTGCCTGGGAACCGGCACTCCCCAGACCTCTGCTCTCGAGCAGCTGGGGAACAGCATGTCCCCGTTATGGGCCACTGCATGGAGGGCACTGGCCTTCCTCCCTCAGGCTGAGGCTCCAGCCTCCAAGTGTCTCCTCTAAGACAGGTCCACCAAGGCCATCAGGTAGAGTCTCCCAGAAACAGACCACAGCCCAGGTAGCAGGAGCTCCGTAACACAGAGCCCCCATCGCCTGTCCCCTCCAACACACACCTTGGCCAGGTTCCCAGGCAGGAGGGCTGCGAAGGACAGCAGGAGCCACCTGGGGAGGCGTGGAGGGGCTGCTAAGCAGCATGCCCGCTGGGACTGACTGGCTAGGACAGGCTTCGGAGGACCACACCTCGGTACAAACGGCAGGGGTGGGTGTCTGACCGCCAGCCAGACCTCTCCCTGCCCTGCCCCGGACCACCACCTTTCCCCAGCACCCCGGAACCCCCTTCCAGGAAGGCGAACTGGCAACTCCCACGTGGGTGTGTGGCAGCCAGGGGCGCACACCACGCAGGCTCACGCCATGACAATGTCCTCCTCCAAGGGCAGCTGGTGACAGGAGAGGGGACCTGGATCCCTGCCAAGCTCCCTCCTCAGGAGACTCAGATGTAGTCAGGAACAACTGCTTCTTAAGGTAGTGGGCAACCGGCCGGGCCAGGCCGCAGGGCCGGGAGGTGGACACGCCCTCGGGGTCAGGCGGGGCGTCCAGCCTGCAGCAGCAGGGGGGAAGCGCAGAGGGGCCTGGTGCCGAGGGTGGCGTGTGTGAGCTGGACGGCTGTGGATGGGGGCTGGGCATGGAGGTACAGACTAGAGGACGGCTCTTCAGGTGACAGGACACAGAGATGGTGACGGGGTTGACACAGGCCTGGGTGAAGCCAGCCTGCAGCTGCAGTGCAGAGGAGGGGCCGAGGCGAGGTCTGCGTTCACAGTCCAGCTGGAGCTGGAGGCCATGGGCAGGGGACGAAAGACTGTGGTGTGCTTGCCCCAGAGAGTGGCCTGCGGCCAGGGCTTCGCCTCCTTGGGCACCAGGAGAGGCGCACGAGGGCACAGGCACTGGCGAGCACAGCTTGCAGCGCTGGGCCTGGGCACTGTCCACCGTGGCACGGGCTCTGAGCGGGCCCCAGCACCCACGCCTCAGGCTGGATCCACAGCAGTTGCCGGAGAGGCCCCGTGGGGGGCACAGCGCCCCGCCCCCGGGCGCACCCCGCCTGCCTTCCTAGGCAGAAGTCGCCCAGGGCAGCCAAGGGCCTGGGGCTCTGTGCACCTGCGCTCTGCAGAGAGGAGAGAGGGACGAGTCTGGAACCACCGACTCCTGTGGCTGTGAGCTCTGGCAAGACACAAAACGGGCAGTCAGTTCAGGAAGCCTGGGAGCAGCCCGTGCTGACCCGAGGCCCTGTCCCCACAGAACTGCAGCCCAGAGGTGAGGGTCCACCCACAGCAGCTGCCACAGAGGCAACGTGTCTGTCCACGTCTAGAACTACGAACCTCTGTTAGCAGGCCTCTCACATCCCAGGGAGAACCACGTGGGGGGACGCAGGACACACGGTGGTGCCTCCCAGGCCCTCATGATACGCGGTGGGAGCACAAAGGCCCCAGAGACCCTCAAACCTGGAAGTGCTCCCCCCCCCCAGAGGAGGACAGGACTCCCCTGTCCAGGCCAGTATCTAGCCCGGGGGACCTGGGACGATGGCTGGCCTCCCCCACTCCCTGGCCCTCAGCCTGCTGTTACCTGATGGACGTGGCCGTGCTGCTGCGTGACCACCCACTGAGGCCCGCGGCACAGACTGCATCCACGCAGCTGGCGGGGAGGCCAACGGTACCGGTCAGTCCACACGAGGGACGATGCCCGCACAAAGCTACCTTTAGGTGGGGGCCACTGGCAAACATGGGGCTCACTGCAAACCCCGAGTCTGAAGTGCTGGACAACGTGGAATCTTTACAGCCCAAGACCAGCAGATATAGCTGCTGGACAATGGTGGTCAGCTGGGAGCCACCTGGGCTGTGTCCAGTGCGACTGAGCAATGCTCCACTTCTGATGTGGAACAGGATCTGTCCCAACTCGCGCCCGAACTGAGCTGCTTCCACCACTGACCAGGAGCCAGCTCCTGTCTGCAAACGCTGGACATGGACAGTCGACTGCTTGCATGCTGGGTGAGACTGGCCGTGAGTGTGTGTGTGTGTGTGTGTGTGTACACGCGCATGCACGCATGCGCCCTACCTGGTCAGCTTACTCTCAGGCATGTGCGCTCACCTGGGTGGAAATGCACAGGTGTGTAAAGGGTGTGTTCCTTTGTATTGTGAACCTCTGTTATCAACAATGGCACAGCACGGCAAAACTTTGGAGGAAGAACAGACAGTCTGAGAGTCACAGCACACGGGCCACGCCCAGCGGGCAGCGGCCACACCGTTACCTAGCGTGGAGCTAATGACGCCGCGGCTGCGGTAAGAGGTCCTTCAGCAGTGGCCTGTCGCTGCTGGGCACGGCATCCACGGGTGCTCTGTGCTGCATGCTCCTCTGCAAGGCGAGGAAAGACATGACGCCGCGGCCTCCGGGGGGAGGGCTACACCCTCTGGGGGAGGGCTGCGGGTGGCCCTGCGCATCCTGGGCCCTCTGCCAGGGAAAGGCACCGAGCGCACCGTGCAACTCCTTCGGAGCCAGAGGTGGCCCCAGGGCTGCCGCTGGCAGAGTGTGGTGGCAGAGCAGGACGGGAGACTGCACAGGCCACCACAGTCGGTCTCAAGGTCCTGCTCCTACAAGACAGCTCATGGGTGCTTCCAGAACCCACGCTGCACCTGCCTGCTCCCACAGCGTCCCTGCTGCTTCCTCAGCAGAGAGAGGCACTGCCAAGAACTGCCAGGGGGCCGAGGGCATGCCTCCACCTGTCCCATCGCCTCGGCATCTTGGCGCCTCCCACTCCAGGTCAAGAGCCTGCGTCTGGGACGATTTTGCACCCAGTCTCGCTAGCTCCTCGGAGATGAGGAAACGGGCGTTCGAGAGTCAAGAACCACAAGGTCTGAAGGCAGGAGTCCAGGCAGAAGAGTGAACAAAGGAAGGACTGCCGCCCCTCACAGGCGAGGGATGCAGAACGAACCCTGGGACGGTGCAGAGGCAGTGCCACACGGGCACGTGCGCAGTGCACGTCACTACGCAGAGTGTGCCAGCTGGGTGCTCCACACGGGGACATGGGAGAGGAACCACCTGTCTGCAGGGCCAGCAGAATGGATGTTGGTTCCTCCAAAGTCTTGCAGGATGGCGTGGTGTCATGGCAACAGAGTGCTCCTCTTTGTGGCCAGGAGTGCGTGCGGCAGGGGTTGTGCCAGGTGAGGGTGCCTGGCCGGAGTCTGGCCCTTGCTTGTGCTCTGAAGCAACTCGCTCCTAACCAGCTGCGTGGACAGCTGGGACAGCCGAGTCTGAGTTGGCCTGATCTAGCTAGTTTTGTAGTCCCCTCCTGTGACTCGCTGTAGTGTCCCTAATAATGTCATCTGAAATGCTGTCAAGTATGTAGAATGTGAGCTGCAATCATGTCATTTGTTTTAACCAAGTGTGACATGACCCAATTAGAAAAACTTCGTTTGCCATTATTTACTTGACCTTAAAAAATCTAACAGCTGAAAGTGTGTAAAAGATGAACTGTCACTAAGAGGAAAGAGACCTTTTCCTTGCCGTGGGATCTCCCACCTGAGCCAGGGCAGGGGTGGGGCCCCGGCCGTCCTGACTGTCTCTGGTTTGAGGCAAACACAGACGCTGCTCGGCTTGCTGACACCTGGGCTCTGGAGGCAAAGGCCTTGGCCAGTGCAGCTGACCGAGAAAGCCACGTAAACGGCCTGCTGAAAAGGCCAGTGCTCAGTAGAGCACACGAGAGGCTTTCTCTGGAACAATCAGGCCTTTAAAAAAATGAGGAATTTGATAAAGACGTCCAGCATCAGCACGGCTGTGCCCTGTGACCCTGAGCAAACCGCTCATCCTGCCTCCCTCAGTTTCCCCACAGCTGTGTGGGAGGAGGTCTTCTGTCCATCCCCCAGGGGCCAAGGAGGGCAGGGCCATGCTGAGACAGTCTGAGGAGCGTCTGGGTGGCTGGTGCTGAGTGGCTGTATCTGAGAACAAGCGTGGACCCTGCCACTGCTAAGGACCCCAGGCAGGCCAGCGGGTTGTGCTGGGGGGAGATACAGCTCACGGTCAGCAAGTCACCGTGCTTCCTAACGTGCTGGCTGGCCTTGACACCAGATTCACCCCGCGTCCTGTGGCCATGATCCCAAGCATGCAAAAGGCAGAGAAGGTCACCTGTTGGTCAGAAACTCAGACCGCTGGAGGTCTGGGAAAGCATAAAGACGGTGGGCTGCTCAACAGAAAGGCACTGGTTCCTAGCCTGCCCGTCCCGCGGTCCGGAGCCCACACACGGGAGAGGTTTGGACAGGGAGTGGTTATGGAGGCAAAGCAGGCAGAGAAGGGAGGGTGAGGGAAGGAGAGACAAGAGAGCGGTGAGTTGGTTACAGCACACGAGTCCCGTACGCTCGGCCCAGCAGCCGACCTGAGCTGCAGGGCCGGCCGACGCCCGCGCCTCCCGCCTCACGCCTCCTGTGCGGGTTCAGGTTGCTTTCAGTTGGGTGCTCCTCATGGGCCAAGAGGCCACTGCAGCCCTGCCACTGCTGGCTGAGGAGGTGGGAAGGTCCTCCAGCAGGCGGTGCCTGCCAACTCTGCCCCACTAGGTGTGTCCAGCCAAGCACCTCAATGTCCGCCAGCACCTGCGGGCCAGGCGGCATAGCTGGGGACCCAGAGGACACTGACTGGAGCCTGCTCTCTCGTGGTCAGCCTGCATCTGCTGTTTCCCCTATGCATGGACATGTGTGTCCACCACACGCTCTGTGCGGGGTGTCGTCACGAGCACACGTGCCCCTGCATGGGACCATCAGGGACATGTGTGTCTCAGAGCACCACTGCTCGAGACCCGAGCTCGGCTCCCATCCAAGGGCAGTGCCTCTGGGAGGACACATGGCCTCAGTGTGGACAGCCATTGTGCTTCTCCTCCCATGAGCCGCAGGGTCCAGGCCCTGTGTTCTGGTGTTGGAGGTGGCTTTGTCTCGGAGATACTGAGGTGATACCACAGCCTGTGCGTGTGAGCTGGACCCCAAACCCCTCCGGGTCCTGGAGTGGCCCTCCCTACATCCTCACTGATAGGCCACAGACCTACACGGCTCGCAGGACGCCCACCACTGCTGGGCAGAGGCCCCTGTCATGGCTGTTGGCACTGACGTCACCCAGGGCGGCAGGAGGCACAGAGGAGGGAGGCCTGGGCTGGTGGCATTGGTCTCAACGTGTTAAGATAGCAGAGTCCTGGGAAGGTTCACAATCAGGGCCCCTTCAACTGCTGGGCTCCGAGGTGGGCAGGGCTGGCCTATTTCCCATCCCAAGTAGGGCCGCTGGCACCCCTGGGGGTGGGCATCTGGGCCGTGGAGGGCTGTGGGGGACCGCGGGCCAGGCCGCTGTGCGTTCCTCTGCCGTGCACCTCTCTGTGCCATGAGCTCTGCTCCCCGCCAAGGAGCTGTCTTGCCCTACCACGGCACAAGAATCATTGGGGGCCCGGGGGAGCCTGTCCCAGGGCCCACCTCACAGAGGTGAGAAAGTTGCAGGGAGGTAACTTGAAAATCTGTATTTTTAATGACTCCCAAGGGACTGTGACCCAGCTGGCCCCTAACTGAGGGTTACCTTCTGCCCTCACTGATGGCTGGGGTCCTGGAGAGGCTGCACAGGTATGGGGCTTGGTGCCTCCCACCCTCCCGCAGTCCCAGGGAAGAGGCCAGTGCTGAGGTTACTCTGGAGGGGGACAGAGGCTGAGTCCTGAGCTCAGCTTCCTTTCTGAACCCACAATTCTGCGTGTCGGCCAGTTTGGGAGTGTGGAGAAAAGGTAGCCCATCACCCAGCAATCCTTCATACAACGTCAACATGTTGAGCCAAATCCACCTTAAAAATGTAATCTAACATCTAAAGTAATGATTAAATTCAAATTTCTGTGGATTTACAGAAGATAGTTTATCTTTTCTATTAATCTTTGTTCTCTTTCTTCTCTCAGCTGATTGTTTAGGTCAAATCATCAAATTATACATTGATCATCTTGAATTTTTCCTAATTTAAAGTTTGAAATCATGCATCATTATGAAGCTGATTGGCAAGATCTGGGCTGACCTCTGAACAATCCTGCTACTAACACGTCCCAATCGTAAAGCCAGGGTCGCGTACCGGCCTGGGTGGACTCCGTACCTGGGTCCTTTCCGTCGCTGTCGGCCACAGCTGCCTGCACAGGACTTTCTTGAGGACATCCGGGAGGAGGCTGACGGTGATGAGCAGGATGATGCCCAGCCAGGCGGGCCCACTGGACAGCATGTGCATGAACACGTAGTACATCCTCTGATAACTGAGGAACGGCCTGCAGGCAGGGGACACAGCCAGGGCCGTCAGCCCTCTGGGAGGGACACATGGGTCCCAGCGGTTTCCCACGCCTGATGAGGAGCTCGTTTGCTCTGGAGAGTCCGGCTCCTGCTGTGGACAGCACTGGGCAGGGCACCAGCTGCCTGCTCTGGAGCACTCACGCGAGAGCAAATAGGGCAGGACCTTCCACAGCACAGGGTCCTGGTGGGAGGGAGGGCCATCCCAGAGGGAGCCAGAAGCCCCTGAAGTTCAGCTTCAGGACAGCAGAAGAAACAAGAGCAGAGTGGTGACCCCTGGGCCTGGACACAGCCTGCCCCTCACCACAGAGGTGGGGCAGCCCTGACCAGCAAGAGCTCCTGCCACAAGACTCAGCACGGGACGACGCTGGATGTCGGGGTGACCCTGGGCGTCTGTAGGTGGAGTACAGGGACTGAGCACCCACTGGCCAGCCCGTCGTGACTAGGGCCCTGCTTTCAGGTGGTCTGTGTGTCCTGCTCCGTGGTGCAGGTGCCGCGAGCGGGAAAGGGAGAGGCAGAGCCCACCTCCAGCTAAAGCCGATGGGCACCTCAGGTGGCAGTGCTGCAGGTGACAGGGGACAGAGTGGAGTCCTAGGGCACAGAAGCTGCTGGAAAGGCCGGGGTGGGCAGGGCCTGTGCCAAAAGGCAGGAAGTGAGTGATGCGGGAGCAGAACCCAGTTTCAGGCGCACTCCAGCGGAGGCACCCTCTTCCTCCACCCGAGGCCCGCTGAACTCTGGCCCGGCTCTGGAGGGCTGCTGGAGACCCTCCCCAGCCCACTGCTCGCTCCGCCACTGGATCAGGAGCCTGTGCTGCCAGGAAGGAGGGGCTGGGACAGAGACTACAGCTCCTGGGCAGCAGATGTGGACCAAGGGGGCTCTTGGCCTCCCAGTGAGGCCAGCTGCCCAGGGGAGGGGGCTGTGCAGCGTGGCCATCTTTCCCTGCTGCTACGGCTGACCCCTCTACCCGCTCACTCCCCTGCGGCCGCCTCAGCTGCAGTGACACTCCCTCCCCCGGCAGCCAGGGATCTGGACCCCAACTGCCTGACTTCCCTGGGGCGACAGGAGCCGCCTGTCACTTGTGTGCACAGCGTGTGACGTGGTGGGACTTGCACACAGCCTCTTGTGTTGAGCAGTCCCTGAGCGAGGCCATGTGGCGGTGTGCACTCTTCTGGGCTCAGGGTACGTCACAACAGCATGGGGAAGTCACCTCTGCCCTCCAGGGCACAATAGGGCCCTGCCTGCTGCAGCGCTGGCCTGTCCCCACAGAGCCTGTCACAGCCCCATGACTCACTCGCCAGGTCTGCGTATCCTGCCACCAGAGTGTGCAGTGTGCTGTCCTTCTGCGTGCCAGGGCCCTGGGTTCAACGTGTCCCCAGGGCTCATGTGGCGTCTCAACGCCACTCCCGACAAGGGCTGTGGCAGAAGGGCCTGGGGAAGTGGTCAGGCCATGAGCAAGGCACTTCACGGTGGCATCAGTTGCTTTATGAGAGGACAGTCCAGTGGGCATGCTCGCCCTGTCTTGCCCTGTGAGGATTCCAGTGTCACAAGACCCTTGCCAGAGTCCAGCATAAGCTCAGGGACTTCCAGTCTCCAGGGCCACGAGTCCAGACAACCTCCACTGTTTGCAAATCACTCAGCCTGTGACAGCAGCAGAATGTGCACTGGACACCTGGATGCAGACAGGCCCACAGCCGTGCAGGAGGTGAAGGGGACTCACGCCCTGAGCCTGGGGAGACGCGGGTGGCCATAGTGCATCAATGTGTTCATCAGTTCTTACCAGATGATGCCTCCCCAGAGCAGGGAAAAGACAATGTAGAACAGCAGCGACCCCCAGATGACAAAGTGGTTGATCCAAGTCCAGTAGTGTGTGTCCAGAGCCAGCTGCGAGGGAAGAGGGAGGTCAACAGCATGAGGGAGGCAGAAGGCCGTGCAGGACGGAGCTGCACAGAACCCAACAGGGGCTGAGACCTCCTGAAGCTCCCTAGGAAGACCCGAACCACTCCTCACTTCAGCTGAGAAGGAAAGGCCACCCGCCAGCCTGCCACCAGCTCCCGGCTCCTTGTCCCAGCCCTGCCACCAGCACCCAGCTCACCCACCCCAGCCCTGCCACCAGCTCCTGGCTCACCCACCCCAGCCCTGCCACCAGCTCACCCACCCCAGCCCTGCCACCAGCTCCCAGCTCACCCACCCCAGCCCTGCCACCAGCTCCCGGCTCCTTGTCCCAGTCCTGCCACCAGCTCCCGGCTCACCCACCCCAGCCCTGCCACCAGCTCCCAGCTCACCTACCCCAGTCCTGCCACCAGCTCCCGGCTCACCCACCCCAGCCCTGCCACCAGCTCCCAGCTCACCTACCCCAGTCCTGCCACCAGCTCCTGGCTCACCCACCCCAGCCCTGCCACCAGCTCACCCACCCCAGCCCTGCCACCAGCTCCCAGCTCACCCACCCCAGCCCTGCCACCAGCTCCCAGCTCATTGTCCCAGCCCTGCCACCAGCTCATCCACCCCAGCCCTGTCACCAGCTCCCGGCTCACCCACCCCAGCCCTGCCACCAGCTCCTGGCTCACCCACCCCAGCCCTGCCACCAGCTCCCGGCTCACCCACCCCAGCCCTGCCACCAGCTCACCCACCCCAGCCCTGCCACCAGCTCCCAGCTCACCCACCCCAGCCCTGCCACCAGCTCCCGGCTCCTTGTCCCAGTCCTGCCACCAGCTCCCGGCTCACCCACCCCAGCCCTGCCACCAGTTCCCAGCTCACCTACCCCAGTCCTGCCACCAGCTCCCGGCTCACCCACCCCAGCCCTGCCACCAGCTCCCAGCTCACCTACCCCAGTCCTGCCACCAGCTCCTGGCTCACCCACCCCAGCCCTGCCACCAGCTCACCCACCCCAGCCCTGCCACCAGCTCCCGGCTCACCCACCCCAGCCCTGCCACCAGCTCCCAGCTCATTGTCCCAGCCCTGCCACCAGCTCATCCACCCCAGCCCTGCCACCAGCTCATCCACCCCAGCCCTGTCACCAGCTCCCGGCTCACCCACCCCAGCCCTGCCACCAGCTCCTGGCTCACCCACCCCAGCTCTGCCACCAGCTCCCGGCTCACCCACCCCAGCCCTGCCACCAGCTCCCAGCTCACCTACCCCAGCTCTGCCACCAGCTCCCGGCTCACCTACCCCAGCCCTGCCACCAGCTCCCAGCTCACCTACCCCAGCTCTGCCACCAGCTCCCGGCTCACCTACCCCAGCCCTACCACCAGCTCCCAGCTCATTGTCCCAGCCCTGCCACCAGCTCCCAGCTCACCTACCCCAGTCCTGCCACCAGCTCCCAGCTCATTGTCCCAGCCCTGCCACCAGCTCATCCACCCCAGCCCTGCCACCAGCTCCCAGCTCGCCCGCAGGGACAGCGCCAGGCTGGGGTACGGCACAGAGGTGCCTCTGCGACCCTTCCTACTGTCTGCAGGCTGGGCGGCAGGGGACTTCATAGGATGCTACTTGGCCTCAGAGAGCTGGCTCGGGCTGACCTGCGGGCTCTGGCGGGATGGTCCCTTTGAAAGCATTCTGATCTGAATCCGCCACTGGAGTAGAGACTTCCTCGCTTACTTCTGTTACTGCAGTTCAGGGACCAGGTCGCCCAGGATCGTGGGGACATGGTGCCTCATGAGTCTAGGCAGGGAAGGGGAGCTGGGGGTGGCCCTGGGCAGGTGGATCAGCCTCAGTGTGGGTTCATGGCTCAGAGCCGTGGGGTGTGAGACTACTCTGAGCAGCTGGCCACGAGGAGGGCTCTGAGAAGACCCACCTTCAGCGTGACGGTGAACACCATGACCGTGAACACCAGTGTCCCAAAGGTCCAGTTCCCGAACATCTGTGGAGAAGATCCGAGTGACTGCCTGCGCACGCAGCCCCTCGCTCCCAAGGCCACGGCAAACATGACACCTAGCCACACAGACTGGAGGCTGCGCGGGGCGGGGCTACGGCCTGCCTTGACCTGGCCCTGCCCAGCGCTGCCCAGTGAAGGTGAAGCCCCCACAGCTGGGTCAAACAGGCACCTCCTGGCCTCTGCTTTCTGCAGAGACAAGTGACCCAAGTGCCCAGATGCGCTTCTGCCCCGTCTGAGAACAAGCCCAGGACGTGAGAGGCTGCTGGACAGACACTGCTGCTGGGGACAACACTGAGAAACAGCCAGGAGTGCCGGACACACGGGCGACAGGGAGCACACTGTCCAGCACCTCAGGAAAGGGGACAAGCAGACACACGGGACAGAGCGGGACAAGGGCCGCCCTTCCAGTGGCCAGATGCCACAGACGCCAGCCACCGAGCGCAGGAGGAGGGAGCACCAAGTGGGTTCACAGCTGCCCTCCTCTAGCAGCGGCCTTGGAGGACGGCGGGAAGTGCAGACACGTCCAGCCACAGACAACACACCTCCAGCAGAGACAAGGCACGCAGAGTAAGAGATGCCCCTCCCAGGGAGAGGTCAGTCGCAGGGAAGCCTCGCCTCCAACAGTGGCCACCGTGAAGGTCCTGTCCTCCGCGAGTGGCCCACACCCAGCCTGTGGGGTGCTAGAGCTGTGCTTCTCAGAGAATGCCCCTGGCCCCACTCTAAGGCAAAATCAGAGCTCTGTGTTACAAAGGACTAGAAGACTGGATGCAGTGGCCTTCTAGGGCAGTTTTCAACCTAAGATGCCCAGCCAGGGCTACACCCGGCAGTGACTTCTGTGAGGTGCAGGCCACGAGTTCTGGTCCACGCAGTGAGCAGGGAAGGCACTGGGGACTCCGGGGCACACGGGCTGGGACTTTGGGAGAGTCAGCGCTCAGTGCTGGGGCCCTAGTGGCACAGGTGCTCACCACACCCTGGGCTCGTGTCCTGGTCAAGTCAGCCTCTCTCCTCGGATGGGACAACACAGGCAAGCACAAGCTCAGATCTGCACCCGCAGAGCTCCTTGGCCAGGGCACCACGCCCGCAGGGCATGCCTAGCTGTGCCTGGGATGTCTCTGGCACCTGCATCTACTGGGCAGAAGCCAGAGGCACTGCTACATGCCCGGGACGGTGACTTGGGAGGAACTGTGTGGCCCCGAGTGGGGACGGTGCACAGGGAGACCCTGCGTGGTCCAGAGGCTTCCTGCCTGGGTTCACGGCCTCTTTTGGGGCTGGCCTGCACCTGGGGCCTCGCGCAGGGGAGGTGTGTGTCCTCTCAGAGACGCCCAGCCCACCTCATCGTTAGGCAGGGAGGTCTCAGCCCGAGACCAGCTGCGGACTGGCACCACCTCCCAGGGCACCAGGCCGAGGGTCGGAGCAGTGGTGCTGAGCGACTGCTGGGGCCCTGGGGAGCCGTAGGGAGAGAGGGGCTCCCTGTCCTCGCAGATGTCTACAAAACCAGACGACAGCACATCATGCCACGTCCCCCAGAGCCTCGGCAGCGGCACACCAGGAGGACATGCTGGGCCGGGGACGGAGGCGGCCCTCCACCTCACTGCCATGCCTCCTCAAGGGGCTGGCTGATGGCAGTCCCAGGGAGACGCGTTAGGCCTCTGGCTGGGGTCCACTAAAACATGTGAGCCACCATCCATTTTCACAGGCGGACGGCAAGGCTCAGCTATCTTGAGACCTGAGCTGTGAATTTCAGCCAGGAACCCGGGAAGTGCTGAGCACCAACCCTCTGTGCCCACAGCCCTGGGCCAGGTCACTGGGTGGCGGGCACGGAGCTCCTCTGCTGTGGGCTCCTGATCTCATCTGGTAGCTACCAACGGTCCTGGTTAGGCTGAGAGTCTGGGGATCTTGGGTGGGAGGTGGATGGGCCCCCAGGACACTCCTCGTCAGAGGGACGATCCGACCCCCAGCGACACTCCTCTTCTGACTTCTCAGGACCCATCCTAACGTGAGGACCCACCCCTCAGCCATGGCCAGCACCTCTGCGGCACACCCCTGCATTCCTGCACCAGCAACCCAGGGGACGGAGCCTCTGGCAGTCACGGTCTCCCTGCCCCTCCCTAGCCAGGTTCCCATGTTCACGGGGCGTCCACTCAGTCCTCCTTGCCTCTCCGACACCTCTGAGGATGAGCATTCTCATAGGACGCTCTGCTTCACACCTTCCAGCACGCCAATGTGCCTGCGTGGGGGACGCTCCCCCAAAGTACGCCTCTGCTTGGAGCGGTGTGGCCGCACCTCCCCCGCCCCGAATGCTGGCATCTCAACCACCCTCCTGGTCTTCCTGAATTCTACCATGGCCTGCTCTGAACTCCAGTGTTCACGCAGGAACCTGCCACGCAGCAGACACGATGGCAGTGCCTTGGGATTTGCGCTGTGAAGTCCAGGTGAGGGCTTGACCACCAAGACAGACTTCTAGACTACTTGTAAGATGTACCTGGGCCATGGAGAATGCCATCAGAGAGCGTCTCATCACCCAGCTGCAACCCCAGAACCGAGAGGGTCGCTGCTGGGAGACGCGGAGTTCCTGATCTCTGCTGACCCTGCCTGACACTGCTCCTGTCTGGTGGTGAGTGGGCTCTGGACTGCCCAGGACACGCGCACACGCTGGATGCAGCCGACAGGGCTCCCTGAAGGCCACTGGGGCAGGCACATCACGCATGGGGTGGCCTGGGTCATCCTGACCCTGAACTCCTGGGCAGCCCTGAGTCACCTCTGTGGTTGTTGGTGACCGTGGTCTTGGATGGCCGTGCAGTGTCAGCTGTGGGGGCCTTAGGGGCCTGGAGCAAGCCTGCTGGGGAGTCCAGCACAGAACGTCCCAGAACCGGGTGGGCACCCATCGCCGCCAGGCACCTCCCAGTTCTTAGGTGAGGAGACTGCATCCTGCACCTGCTGTGACAGCCGGTGAATGCAGCTGGGGCCACCCATGTCCCCTGAGGCTGTGTGGCTGCACACGACGCCCTGGGCTGCCTCCACCTTGGACTCTTTCCGACCCCATTTCAAGTTCCAGTGATGTGACAAGGGGCAGGGAGTACAAGGTTGGGACATGTTGCTGAAACACCTCTCTCAGGAGACAAGGGATGCAGGACGTGGGGTCCCCCAGAGGTAACAGTGGCGCCCCGGCCAGTGGCAGCACAGCCTGGCTGGAGGGGACGAGGGGCCCTGAGGAGTGCCGGCCGGAAGGCCTGAGCAGCAGCTGGCCTGCCTTTCCAGGGAGAGCAGCTGTGTCCTCCCCTGACCAGAGGGACGCATGCAGGGCCTGCCCGCACCACCCCTGGTCCTCCACTAGTCTCCTCGACCTCTGTTCTAGGAACGTCCAAGAGAACAGGGTGCTGTCAGTACGAGGCAGAGGCCAGCCGGGAAGTGGAGCCAGTGATGACTGCCATGCCACCCACATGCCACTACCTCCCGAGATCGAGGTCCAGGACAGGAGCCTGTGTGTCCAGGACACAACAGGAGGCCTGAGCCAGGGAAAAGGCCCGGGACAGGGAAGAAGTAAAGAGCCCTGGAGCCACAGTGATGGTGGGGGCCGTGCCGGAACCACACAGCCTGGCAAACCAGGGCAAGGAGGAGCCGCAGGGACTGAGCCCGGAGCAACAGCGCAGCCCCAGCAGGCTCCAGGACTGAACTCACAGAAGACCACCTAGGCTACGGGAAGGGGCAGCACCTCTTGGCCATGAGAAAACCAAAGAGGGAACAAATCCTCAGGACTCACGGCAGGGCCTCTGTGTCCCCACCCACAGGCTGCGGGGCAGACATGGGCGGCCACCAGGGGAAGACGGTGCCGGGGACGGGAATGAAAAGCCCTCTGTTGGTAAGCTGCCCTCCAACGCACCTCGGAATGCCAGCCCCATGTTGGGACCCTGGGGGACCACGCTGGGCCCAGGGCTGTGACCCTCAGGGAGGACCACACTGGGCCTAGGGCTGGCACCCTCAGGGGCACTCTGGAGTCTGCCCAACACCCCTCAGCTCCCTGGCCAGCTGAAACATGCCCTCAGGCCTCTCAGCCCTGCTGACTCTGCCCTTCATCACCATGAAGAGGTTCAGATCCACAGAGCCTGACACAGACCTGGGGTGGGGGGACAGGGAGAGAGATGGCCGGAACACACAGGTCTCTGGCCAGTAGAGGGCAGGAGAACTGACAGCATTTCTACCCACAAAGCACACAGTAGAGGTCACATGTGAAAATATTTTCGAGAAATATTTTAATCGCAGTGCACTCCAGAAAACACAGAGGAAGGACAAACCCACGGTTCTTACCATGTGTGTGTTGGTGGTCACTATCTGAGGGTGAAGGAGGCGAGTAGCAGAGAGAAAAAAGCAAGATACAAATAAAACAGACCCCAGGAAGCAGGCCAGTGTCGAGCGCCCGGGACGCACCTTGCTCGCCGCGGGGCACGGCCTGCTCGGGCACGCTACGCCAATGTACCCCGCGCCCGGGAGTGCTGCCCGATGCCATAGTGGCACACTGGCCCTGAGCTGGCCATGGAAGGAAGGTCACACAGCATGCCCGGGAACCCCAGAGGCCCTGCCCTGCTGCCACGTGACCCTGGACGTGTCTGCTGGACGCACAGGCGTCTGCGACCCACCCGCAGGGCCTGGGAGCCCTGCTGAGCTACTATTCTCACAGCGTGATCACATGGGGTGAGGGGTCATCCTCAGCCACCAGAGTACAGTACTGACCTGTCCACCGCTGGTCACGACTGTGTTTTCAAACATGAAATAAGCACCAAAGAAAAACACCAGCGCATCAAATAGCCCCAGGAAGGTCCAGTAGGTGAACACCCTCCAGCGGAGCAGCGCGTTCTTGGCGATGTCCCTGTGGGAAAGGGAAGGGGACAGCGTTACACAAGGCGACCCGTGTGGCTGCACCGCTGCACCGCCGCACATGCCTGACCCCCAAACAGGGTGGACACAGGCCACCTGAGGAAGACGAGAGTGTGGTGAGAGCCTCCGTGCCCCGCGGTTCCCAATGTGCGGGCTTTGGGGAAACCGCATGAGAGCACGTGGAGTCTCCCTGGAGTCCGCTCCGCAACCACCTGTGAGTCTAAATTGGAGGAAAAATACATGTTTAATTTAAAAAGACAAACAGGAACATCAAGTCTGCCAAAGATCCTGAATGGCAGTTCTGAAATAACAGAAAAACATCTATTCTTTATTAATTACATTTTTTTTTAAGAAGAAAAGATCACACTGAAACCAGATCCACCAACATTTCTGAACAGAACACACTTGGTTCTAAAGGGTGATCCAGGCCATGAATTCATGGTCACAAGAAGCCCGACATCCTCATCCCTAGTTCTTCCACAGTCATCAAACAGACTGGCCTGACGTGCGTCCCCTCTCCGCCATCTCTGACCTGGGGGCGAAGGCCACACTCCTGCTGGTAGGGCTCCTGGCGGCAAGTGCACAGTCCATTAACATCCCCAGGTTTGGACATGTCTGTCGGTGCTGACCGGAAGGACTGAGGCAGTCCCTGGGTGCTTCTGGGCAGGGAAGGGCCACTGGGATGGTGGGGACCCACCTGTATAGCGAAGGGTCTCTCTTGAGCACGTCGATGCCCACGTGCTGCTCCATCAGGCTGTACAGCAGAATCGGGAGGGACGTGAAGCTGATGTTGTAGAGGGTCAGGTACGCGGTGTCGTACAGGGTCTGGAGGAAGAGGGCGTCCGCTGACCACCTCACTTCCTGCATAGACTGCTGGTGTCCTCTTTCACTTAACACAGAGAACCACAGCTGGGCACAGAATGTGCCCACAGTGTACCCAGAGCCACCCTTGCAGGCAGAGGGGACAGCATGACTACAAAGCCTCACAGGGCCAGGACAAAGCTGCAGCTGGCCCCTCCTGGCTCTGACCCACCCATTCTGTCACTGCAGATTGCCAAGTGGGGACAAAGGGAAGAAGAAGTGGAACAAGGATTTGCAGTTCTGACAGCCACCCTCCAGATTCACCTGCCTGGTCCTGGATGCTTCAGAAAAGCAACTGGCACACGCAGGCGTCACCTGGGAAGCAGGGCTCAGGAGCCCCCTCATCCTGTCCCTGTCCCCATCCTAGGCCACCACCCCTGCCCCTGGCACACTGCAGGGCCTCTGGCCCCAAGGATGACACAGACACCCATGAGTACCTCCAGTGTGGACCCTACACCCCAAGTTGGGGGCTGGGAGGTGGGTCCTGCCTCTCCAACACCTGAGGCCAGCAGACCCGCCCAGAGGCTCCTCAGCACTGTGGCCTGCACCTGATCCCATACCCGCCTGCTGATGGGCCCCGGGCAGTGGGAGGGACAGTGGGAGGAACAGTAGTGAGCTTGCTCACTGTCCCTGTGGCAAGGTGGCCTGGATGTCCCAAAGTCTCTTCTCCCCACTGCAGCCACCCTCCAGGGAAGGGGAGCAAGGCAAGGACAGGCCCCTGACTTAGAGGACGTGAGGACTGACCTGTTGTGAGAACCCACAGAAGAACTGGTACAGAAACTGGGGGAAAATGAAGCAGACGTTCTGAAAGGCAAGCCGCAGGCCGTTAGGTCAGTGACGGTCTCCAGAGGATCAGAGCCCACACCATCTACTCTGTGTGGGGACCAACCCAGACGTGCTCTGCGTCCTGCAGAGGAGCACAGAATGGGCTCTGGAAATTCTCTTCTCGTTTCAGTGGCCACTAAAACCCTGCTCTGGCTGCGGTGACACAGACAGTGTACAGGGACTCTGTTAGGAAGGGGTCAGCAAAGCCAGGAAATAAGCTACTGCCCAGGGAGCCGGGCTCTTGGAAGAGGTACAAATGGTGCCCCACAGGCACCCCACTGCCGGAGCCGTCAGCTCCACAGTGAGATCTGGGGGGGAGGAGGTGCTGGGGAGCCTCCCATGGTGAGAGACACACCCCTTCCTTCCTGCCCAGGGTCAGGCTGTCCTGGTGGCACACGCGGCCCGAGGGGGAGGTGCGGAGACTGCCTACCTTGTAGAAGAAGTACTGCACCAGCTCAGAGATCCTGATGTAGTAGAAATGCCCGTGGACCAGAAGCATCTTCTTCAAGTGCTTGAACTTGGGTATCGCGTAGTCGCTGTTCCGCGCCGCATGCCGGCCTTCCTTCCCAATGACCCCTGCGAGCATGGAGAGTGAGGAGCCAGCTGGGAGCCGGCCCAGCCAGGGCAGCCTCCTGTCGCCGCCTCCCCCTGGCTCACCTATGCCCACATGGGCCTCCAGGATCATGCTGACGTCATTGGCGCCATCACCGATGGCCAGGGTGATGGGGTGCTCTTTTGAAAATTTGATCAACTTAACAATCTAGAAAAGATAACAAAATTGACTCCTCTGCTTTGTCTGCCAGGGTTATTCCCTAACAGTACACATAGAGGCACACAAGGGTGGCACGCATAGGCAGAGCTGAGGGGTGAGGTGGGAGCGCTGCTGGCTTGGAGCTAATTCACCATAGCCTGCTTCCCTCTATACAGCAGAACGTCATCCCCATTTGAAAACCAGCAGAATAAAGTGAGACGTGGGAGATACGATGGCGACAGGCTGTGAAAGGGCCATCAAGTGAGCTGCATGGCTGGCCACGACTCAAATACCAGGGCAGGTGCCAACTCGGCCCCATGAGCAGGTCTGCAGAGCCGGGCTGGTGTCAGGCGGCGAGTCTAAAGAGCGAGCCGTGGTTCCCCGGCTATCTTACTCTTCAAAACTGTCCTGTGCGCAGAGCTAACCTGGCACCTGCGTGCACTGAATGACTTCTAGGGTTCCAAGCTTTCTCTGTGGTCTCCCCCACGTAGGTGCCAAGTGCACTGGTGTAGGGGTGAGACTGAAAGATGGGAAGCAGGTTTCAAGATGAGAGACTGGCATGCAAATTCAATGTAGAAAGCTTTTCAAAAGCCAATTGAGAAATTAGAACTGGTTCAGAAAACCTTAGCTGCATCTGGGAAGTAACTGAAACAGATTTAGTGGAACATATTAGAGGAGGGAAGGAACGAAGTAAGTTCATGGAAACAGGATGCACATGATTCCTGAGCCTGGGGCACCTCCTTGAGAACTGCCCAGGGAGGCCCTGGCTCTTAGTGAGAGGTGAGCGTCACACATGTCACGTGCTGACCACCAGTCCTTGCACTTATTTTACCTTAACCACTGGGCCAATCTGAGAAGTTGCAGATTTCTTTAATGAACAGTTTAGATGCTGGCCTATTGTATCTAAGATGTGCTGCGATCAAGTTGGGGCTTCAGGTCTACTGAGTTTGGAAAGACGTCATGTTTACATGTAGTTCCCATAATGCATTTAAAAGGTAGTTAGAAGTATTTTGGAAACACTTCAGGTGTGTCTCCCATAAGAACTCAAGGGGGTAGGACCAAAGTTTGGAGCTGGACTGGCAAGAGTCCAATTTGCATGCTCTGGACACGTAGGCCAGCTGGTAAGGTCAGGACCTACTCATCCCGCAGGGCTGAAGGCCAGAGCACTGATGACTGGGGATGGCACACAGCAGGGACTCAGTAAATGCCAGTCCCCTCCTTTCTTCATTTCTCAGGAGGGAGCCAGCACCCTCCTAGCCACTGTACCTGGAAGGGCCACCCTGGACTCCACACTCACTAGTCAGGGAGGGTGACTGAAACCTCTGCCATTCCTGCCTCTGTTTCTAAAGGTGCTACCACACTAGGTTTTTTAGGAGTCGGGGCTGAGGGACCTTGGGACAGGGCTGGTGTTTCAGCACGCATCCCTGGGTCACGAAGGGGCGCACCTGGGCTTTCTGCAAGGGCGCCATCCGGCAGCAGAGCACAGCACTGCAGTTCCGGCAGATCTCCAGGAAGAGCTCTCGGTAGTTGCTGGAACTTCCGTCCTCTCGGGGCTTCATGATTAATGACAGCGCCGCGCCATCAATAATTAAACCGTAGTCCTGCATATCCGCTGAGAGTCTGTTAGGCCACACAAATAAGAAAGATCACTCAATCGCTAGATCCACGTTTTAGAACCTATAGGTGCTGCCACCCCCCAGGACTAAGCCGCTGGGCCTCCACTTCATTAAGGCAACCTTCGGAGCACTGCATGTAGCAACTATGATGATATTTTAATGAAATGTTCTTGTTTTCCTCAGACAGAGCCACAGCTTCGTGGGAAGCTCTGGGAACAGGGCCTCTGTCTGTCAGCCTACCCTGGGTCCAGATTCCTGAACCCCCGTCTGTGTGTACAGCTCGCAACCACAGGCTCCCTGCCCAATAACCCAAGCTGATGAGAACAGGGTGACACACTCTCTTTGCCAGCCTTCAAAATGACAAATACTCCCAATCCCCAAAAGCATCTCAGGCACAGAGAACTATCCTCGTCTATTTATGAATAATTTAAAATTTGCATTTGATGAGAGCACTCACATGCTCTGCCCACACTAATGGGAATCTAAAACCAGCTAAACAAGCCCCATCTCAGAAGACGCGCCGCAGGCCAGCACGGCAGCCCTGTACACTGTGTCTGTCAGACTGCCGGACATCCCAGCACGCTGCCTGGCCCCAGACAGACCGCCTGCATTATTGATAACCCCAGCCTGCCTGGATACTCTCTCTGGCATCTGCCGCAGAGCCCCCGAGTCTTAGAAGCAGTCAAGAATTATCCCAATGAAAACACTTTAAAAAAAGAGGAAGACAAGAACACGTGCTCAGTCTGTCTTCCCGTACCTCCACCCTGCCCACAGTCTGCACCTGAACCCCACACAGAGGAGCAGGGAGACGTGTCTCAGTCCACGACTGGGAGGTCCAGGACTCCGTCCCAAGTTCAACCTGACCCAGGAGGACCTGTGCTCATGCCTCAGGAGACCCAGGCCCCTGTAAGGATGGGGAGACCCCAGGACTTGCCAGTGGAGGCTGCGCCTGACCCCTCCAGGGGCAGGAGGCACCCACCCTGAGAAGTTGTCCCTGGTCAGGCTGCCGCTGCAGCGCAGGACGGTCTTGCTCAGCTCGAACAGGACGTCATGCAGACTCTGCTCCTCGATCCGCTTGGTGGTGAGCTCGAGCAGCTGCGTGTTCCTCCGGAAGAGCTTGCAGGCGTAGCAGGTGGCCGCAGCCGTCTCCATCTTGTCCCCGGTGAGCACCCAGACCTTGATGCCCGCCTTCTGCAGCGCCTCGATGGTGTCGGCTGCTTTCTCCTGGAGCCTTCGGGGAGAAACCAGCAGGTGGGCGCCAGAGCACAAAGGCCAGGGAGAGGGTTTCAGGAGCCTGAGGCTGCAGAGGGACGCGCTGCAGAATCCCAGCACGCGGCTGCTGCTGGCCATCTCACCGCGGCGCTCATGGCGCTTCGCGACACCAGCAGACAGGCCAGACAGGGCGTCCACACACTGTCGCCACTGGCCACCTCCAGTTCTGTCCAGCTGAGACCCACCACGTGGACAGGGCAGCAGGCACTGTGAGGAATCCTCATGGCCCATGGGGAATGGTCTCTCGCAGGTCAACGGGGCGTGGGGTGGTCGCAGGAGTCACTTCACTTCTTTTGCTACAACCTGCTCTGTCTGACTGCCTTTTACCAAACTGGAATCCCAAACCCAAGTTATACCACGTCCTGAGGGTGCTGCCCGGGTCCATAGGCCAGATGCCCTCGACGCACGTGGGGGATTCCCTTCCTGTCTACCATGGACCATGGGGTCGGGCTGCACCACCTCCCTCCTGCCAGCTGGCCGAGGCTCACTGCGAGGACACTCTGCTGACACTGTCAGCCTGCGCCAGTCTGTGGGTGCTGGTGGGGTCACAGCCACGAGCGTCCCACCCAGTGCCTGCCGTCCCCTCCAGGTCTGAGAGCCCTGACTGTTGGAGGTGGGTCAACACACGCTGCTCCCACACAGTGCGGGTGGGGGACTGGGCTCAGGTGAAGTGCAGCGACGTGCCTGGACTTGGGAGGAACTCCCTGCACAGGACTGTCCAGGTCACACAATCACAAATCACAGAAAGCAAAAAACAAACAAACAAAAAAAACCCCTCTAATAATAATTATTTGTAATTAGAGTTTTAATAATTGATGAGATTTAAATTGGGGGGGAGGAATGAGTCCCAGAGAGGTTTGCAAGTGTTGGCTGGTGTTTCAAAGAGATCACTTGTAATCAACTGCCATCTCTTCACAGCCACTCATCCCCTGTGCCCCAGGGGTCACCTCTCCATCTCCATGTCCCAAGGTCAGCCACACTGACCCTCCACCCCCAGGCTCCGTGCACCTGCTCTATGGCTGCCTTGTGGCCACCTGTCTAGCTGAGCATCCCTCCCCTTCCCGGGCACAGGGCCACGGCCGCCCCACAGTCCTGGCTTGCTAAAGCCTGTCTGCCGCAGTGCGGGTCTCCCGCGGAGGCCTGGGTCCCCACTGCACAGTGCACAGGCACACAGCCAGCCACAGCTCTGTGCTGCACCACACTCCCGTCAGAAGGAGCACGTGAAGTGTTCACAGAAGGCTCCGGAACATGGAGGTCAGCCCCGAGGGCTTTCTCCTCACCATGAGCAGCAGCCGTGAGCAGCAGTGTGGTCCTGGCTTTGCTCCCCCAGCAGAACCCCTGGCGTCCTGCTGTGCTTGCAGCCCCAGGAAGGCCTACTCCTCACTGACCGCTGTGGAGGCGGGAAGCCACCTGGAGGCTGGGACACCTGTGATTGGCGCTTTCCACCAGTCACGATCACTAGGCCCTGCAGCAGTCCCGGGCTATCCTAAGCTTCTTCAAAGGGCAATGAGAAATATGTTGAGGGGGAGGGAGGGGAGGGGGGGAGGGAACACATTAGCAAGCTCAGCCGAGGCCCCTCGCTGACCCTGGAGGACCACGGAAACCTGGACCTTGATGATCCCTAATGGGCTTTCTGAGAAGTGTGCTTCAGCCCCCTTGTTTCTGGACAGCAAAGTGGCCTCTGGCCACAGCCCCCCAGGACGTTCACCCACCCTGGCCGCCCACTGCGTCGCGGGCCTGGGGTGGGCAGGTGTGTGCCTTTACCTGTCCTCCACGGCCGTGGCACCAAGCAGGATGAGGTCCCTCTCGATCTGCTCGTAGGCCTCTGCGAGCTTCTTCTCCCGGTCCTGGAGGGCCACCTTGGCGGCCTGCAGCAGTCTGCAGGCGCCCTCGTACTCCTCGGGGGCCATGCTCTTGTAGGCCACACACAGCGTGCGGAGCCCCTCCTGCGGACCACACGGCGGCGTCAGGAGGGCTGGGGCTGCGCTGAGCACGCAGGGGCCCTCCTGACGCCCACGTTCTAGTTAGGAGGACAGGCCAACCAGTGAGGGTCAGTCCTACACTATTCCTGACCACGCAGAGTCCGGGGAATCATCTCGAATCACAAATTCCCATCTAGGAAGCCTGGAACACCAGCTGCTGGAAGCTGTGTGTGAACTACGGGTTTGTCTGAGCCGCCGTAAGGTGGGGAGGCTGCTTTCCTGGGAACTCCTGGGTGAAATTCCCTGGTCTGAGAAAGTCCAGGTCAGCCATGCCCTGCCTTAGCTCACATCCCTGGTTCCAACGCAGCCGCCAGGACATGGGCGTGACTGCCAAGCTCCAAACAACTGTCTTCCCCACTCATCCTGTTTCCTGAAGAAGCTCCTCACTGGCTCCTTCTGGTGGGTTCCACTCTGAACAAAGCAATTGCGGGTCTCTTCCTCGTCAGGATCAGACCAAGGACTCATCCACCCGTCAGTGCCCAAAGGGCTCGTCCACCCGTCAGTGAATATAGACACATTTCTCATCTTTTGTGTGTATTTCTTTTCCTTACTATCTTTTTAGTTGTTGATAGACGTTTATTTTTTTATATGTGGTGCTGAGAATTGAACCCAGTGCCTCACACATGCCAGACAAGCGCGCCACTGCTAGCCCTCGCCCCGCCCCGCCCCGCCCCTGTGTTTATTTCTTATCCCAGCCTTTATTTCCAGCTGGCCCACACCTACTCCCGCCCCACGCAGGTCGTGAGCAGGAATCGTCAGGGTTATCACCCCAAAAGAGACTTCCCTCCTATTCTCTGATGAATGCATTGCTTAAGTTAAACCTTTCTAAGATAATAACTTGCAATTCTGTGGTAAACACCAAGTGGTATTTCTGAAGTAGACTTGTCTCACTTGGGAGCTCGTCAAGGGGAAGGCGAAGGCCCTGGAGGCTGCCCACCAGCCTCGACTCCTGCATAAGCATTTCGCCTTCCAGGAGACACCTGGTCTTTGTGGTCTAGAACGGACTTCCCAGTATGTGTGGAAGCTTCCAGCAACTCTGGGGCACTCAGTCTCCTCATGCCTCTGACCTCCGGGTCTAGCTCAAGGGCACCTCACTGGACTGACAGCGCTCATCTCCCTGAGCACTTGAGAGCGAGGGGCGCAAGAGGCCTCCCATAGACCTGAGAGCAAAAGGACCTGGGTGTGTGAAGCTGTGTTCTCCAGGAACCTTCCAGAACTCTGTTCCTGTGCACCCTCCAAACATGGTCTCCTGCTCCAAGGGGTCGAGCAAGAAGCCAGAGCTGTCCTAACCCCGGCTTCCACACCCACACATGCTGCCTGGTGTCCCAGCCATGTGCGCCTGTCCCCCTCCCCTGGCTGTGGCTGCTGGGCCATGTCCTACTTCACCAAGAACTCGGTGGGTCTGCGAGTGGAGGAGTGGAGGGCCCGAGGAGCACACGGATGAAGGCTTCGTTCACAAGTGGACAACCCCAGGACAAGAGAACAGCTTTCAGGGAGAACCATCCCGAGTGGCCCACCGCGCAGAGCTGGCGTGAGGGCACACAGACACCTTCATAACACAGAGGTCCTTGCTTCTCAAAGCAGACGGGACTTCCTCACATGGCTTCAGGGAGCAGAAGTGAAGCCTCTCTGTTCTTCCTGCCCAGGGCCAGTGAAACCCGCATAGTGCACACACAGGCACACGGACGGGGTAACACGGGCCAGGCCAACACCACCAGAAAACGACAGGACCAGATCCCCTGGCAACATGGACACCAACGTCCTCACCAGCAAGCCAGATGGGACAGGCAGGGCCAGGGGCTCCCCCAGGAGATTGAGGAGCTCAGCACTGGAAATGCACTCCCCGCAGTACAAGGCCTGGCAGAAGCAGTAGAGGCAGGCCAGCATTCGAGGGACGCAGACATGCAGCTGACCAGAGCCCTGTGCCCGTCCCAGCAGGATCGGCAGGTGCCTACTCAGCACGGCAGAAGCCATGGAGAAAGCCCACAGCAGATGTCACATGAGGCCAAGACAGCACTTCCCCAAGTCAGGAACAGAGGGGGCCTGCCTGGCCACTTACTTCTCCTCGTGGCCTAAGAAGTTCCCATCAGAGCAACCAGGCATTAACAGGGGGACGCCCATGAGGAAGGGTGCCTAAGGACCCTCTGTCTGCAGATGACGTGGCCCCACAAAGACAGACCCAAGCCGGCAGAGACACCACTCCCCAGACAACCCAAGGGGAGACCAAGGCAACCCCCGCAGTGACATCAGGAAGCAGAACCCTCGGCTCTGCGCTCAGCCAGAGGTGGAGGGCTGAACGGAATCACTCAAGACCCGACTCAACGGGACACCTGTGTTCACAGACCACGTCCCAGCACTGCCGGTGACAGTGCTGCCCAGGGCCACCTCCAGGCCAGTGTGACCCCACAAGGAGCCCTAGGGTGGAAAAGCCCAGCTGAGATTCGTGCGCATCTCAACTGGCCCCTGAAGGACCTTGCAAAGGCCAAGCAGCTCTCCTGCTCTGGTCAGCCAGCACGACACCAGGACGCAGGGCCATGACCAGACCTGGAGGCCAGCACACCCGGCTGGCAATTCTGACAAGGCACCAGGACCGTGGTGGGGAAAGAACCAGCCGCCATCAAGGGGCTGGGAGACCGACCGACGCCTGCGAGAGAGCAAGGCTGGCCGGTCGCCGTCCCCCGAAGCCAACCAAAGGGCAGCGAAGCCCCGAGCGCAGGAGCTGCTGCGGAACCCGGAGGAAGAGCAGGCGGCCTCCCGACTCCAGGCTCCACGACGTCAGGACGTGACGCCAAGCAGAGACCACAGAGGAGAGCTGGATGACGGGACTCAGAGGACACAAGGCCCTGCACTTGCTTGATCATTCTCATTTCCTGTCAATCTGCCATTATTTAAAAATAACATTAGCAACCAGGGGGCTGCAAGGCCCTCAGGTGCCCAGCAGAGGAGGTGCCCGAGGCCAGGAAGGAGCTGTCAGGAAGGGTGGCACAGCTCGACCCCAGGAGCTCACAGCGGTCACTGGCCCGAGTGCCACACTGGACCCACCGTCACATCACGAGATGGCACCAACTGAAGGAAGCAGCACTCTCCTGGGAACCGGCTCCACAAGACTCGAGGTCTGCAGGAACAGCAGCCTCCAGGCCAACCAGGCACACCGCTGGCTGAGGAAGGCACAGGCCATGGCCACGCCCGGGCACACCGCTAGACCTGGGCAGTTGCCGTCTGCAGGAAGGGTGCCCTGGGGACACGGTGCGGCAGACCAGACAGGGCAGAAACTGGGGTGAAACGGACGGAGGATTTTAAGGAAAAGCCTCAGAAAGCTGCAGAGAGACAGGGGGCAGCTGACCGCACAGGAACTGCTCAGTGGGAGCAGGAATACCAGAAGAGTGACCTTGGACAGTCTCTTGAGCTCCCAGAGCTGAGGAAGCCCCAGAGCCCAGGCAGCAGGCCAGCCATGTGCCGACGAGGGCCACCATGCCATCTGGCCTCTCCAGCTGCCCAGACCCCGCAGTCCACTGCAGCTGACTTCAACAACCCCGGAGTGGAGACTGTCTGAAGCATGGTCCACCCACCCATGCTGCCAGCTCCACGGAAACCACGGCAGACCAGCAAACGCACACCCACGTGGACAACCCTCCAAACAGCTAGTGCCACAGAATCCAGAGGGACCCTGGCAGGAGAAGGCAGAGGTGCACGCACGCACACAGACACACAGACACACACACACATGCGCACACGAAGACACATGTGCACCCATGTGGACAACCCTCCAAACAGCTAGTGCCGTAGAATCCAGAGGGACCCTGGCAGGAGACGGCAGAGGTGCACACACACAGACACAAAGACACATGCGCACACGAAGACACACATGCACACACGAAGACACACGTGTACCCATGTGGACAACCTTTAAAATAGCTAGTGCCGTAGAAGCCAGGGGGAACCTTGGTAGAAGGCAGAGGTGCACGCACGCACATAGACAGAAAGACACACAGACACACAGAGACACATGCGCACCCATGTGGACAACCCTCCAAACAGCTAGTGCCGTAGAAGCCAGGGGGGACCTTGGTAGAAGGCAGAGGTGCACGCACGCACATAGACAGAAAGACACACAGACACACATGGAGACACATGTGCACCCATGTGGACAACCCTCCAAACAACTAGTGCCGTAGAAGCCAGGGGGGACCTTGGTAGAAGGCAGAGGTGCACGCACGCACATAGACAGAAAGACACACAGAGACACATGCGCACACATGCGCACACATGCAGACACACAGACACACATGAAGACACATGTGCACCCACGTGGACAACCCTCAAAACAACTAGTGCCGTAGAAGCCAGGGGGGACCTTGGTAGAAGGCAGAGGTGCACGCACGCACATAGACAGACACACAGACACAGAGACACATGCGCACACATGCAGACACACAGACACACATGGAGACACATGTGCACCCATGTGGACAACCCTCCAAACAACTAGTGCCGTAGAAGCCAGGGGGGACCTTGGTAGAAGGCAGAGGTGCACGCACGCACATAGACAGAAAGACACACAGAGACACATGCGCACACATGCAGACACACAGACACACATGAAGACACATGTGCACCCATGTGGACAACCCTCAAAACAACTAGTGCCGTAGAAGCCAGGGGGGACCTTGGTAGAAGGCAGAGGTGCACGCACGCACATAGACAGAAAGACACACAGACACACAGAGACACATGCGCACACATGCAGACACACAGACACACATGAAGACACATGTGCACCCACGTGGACAACCCTCAAAACAACTAGTGCCATAGAAGCCAGAGTGGACCCTGGCAGGAGAAGGCAGAGGTGCATGCATGCACACAGACACACAGACACACACACACAGAGACACACGAAGACACACAAAGACACACATGCACACGCACAGACACACACACAGACATACACAGACACACAGACACAGAGACACATGCGCGCATGCACACAGACACAGACACACACATGCGCACGCGTGCGCACACACACACGAAGAGACATGCGCACACAGACACACATGCACACACGTGCACACAAGCACACACATAAGCAGACAAGTACACACACAGACACATGTGCACACACAGGCAGATGCGCACACACACTCACAATCGCAGGCACATGCAGAAACACAGACACACGCACTACACATGCAGGCACACGCAGACTCGTGCGCACACATACACACACGCAGACACACAGACTTTAGTCAGCAGCAGGGTTTTAAGGTTTTGCCCTAATAAGTGCAATGAAGCCCGGCGGGTGCCGGAAGACACCCTTTAGCTACCCCCTGGCAGAATGTGGATGCAGCTGTATGGAGACGTGTCTGTGTGTGTCTGGCGCTTTATAAACTAGGAGCAGAAAGAGATTTCTGGACCAGGAGTAGAGATTTCCAGGCCACGGCTGTCCCACCTGCTCCTTCCTCCCAGGGAGATGGGCTATAAGAATGTGGCCTGCCACCTCGAGGAACTGCCACCAGATTCCCAGATCCCAGGCACCAACGGAAAGAAAGGAGCCCTCCCTGGGCAGAGGGCCACCTCGGGCCGCCCGTCCTCACGGGTCTCACCACTGCATTGCGCTCCACCCTGGCTCGGATCTGGTCCACTCTGCCTTCTGTCACCCTGGGAAATATGGAAGAATCCGCTCCTTTGCAAAACAGATAGATTTCTCCTGTAAAATAAGAAAAAAGAAGAGAAAACCACCAAGGTTGAATTTCATCCTGACACGGGGGCCCTGCACCGCTTTCCACCGCTGGAATGCCTCAGCAGGACACCAGGCCTGAGACCACTTTAAAGACTTTAATGGCCAATTGACAAGCCGAGGTTGGGAAATCAGATCTCTGGATTCCTCCCAAACCTCCTTTTACTCTCACTCTCGGAGGTCCCAGAGCAAAGTCAGGACCAGGAACAGAAGGTGGCTCTTGGGCCTCGGCTGCACCTTCTCTGGTAAAGGCAGAAAGAAAGACCCAAGGCCCTGGGCAGAGTGGGGGCATGATGAATGCAGGGGTTGCCCGGCCAGGGCAGGGAGAGCAGCCTGTGGACACTGGCCGCTGCAGCGTCATGGAACAGGCCGGCCTCCGCGTCACCGAGCAGGAGAAAGGGCACCAGGGCCGCACACCTCCCACACTGCTGAGAAGGGCTCCTTCGACCTCAGGTGAGCCGGGGCAACGGCAGCAGTGGCCAAACTGCTGGTACAAGGTGCCAGCCCTGATGTCACCCACTCACAGCCGGGGCCCTTCTCTGGGGAGAGTCTCAGCCTGCCGGGTGGGGCAGCAGGTCAAGGCCACCATGCTCCACCATCAGGGCTGCAGGGCTACGGGGGTGGGGGATGGGAGACACTCCTTGGCCAGACTGACATTCCAGGAGACTGAACCCGGTCCTCTGTGGGGACAGATCCTTGAGCCCCCTAACACCGAGGGTCCTTCCAAGTATCCAGGACCAAGTCTGGAGGGCACTGGAGGTCAGTCGGGGACTGTCCAGCTCAGCGATTCCCAGGGTGGGGTGGGCAGAGGCCCTCCTGGGCTGACAACTGGGATCCAGACCCAGGGTTCAGGGGTGTGTTGGGCGCCAACCTTCCTCGTTCCTGCTCCCAGGACAGACCCCGGAGAGGCACAGAGAGAATGTCTAAGTCACAGATATGACCCACTGGCGGAGGGCTCAGTCCAGATGCTGGCCACAGCCACAAGGCACTGCCACGGAGACGTGGGTTGTGGCCACCTGGGTGGGCCACGCCTGAGCAGACACTGGGCAGAAGCAGGTGGGAAAAGGAGCCCCGGGAGCAGCTACCAGGGACACAGGGCACTGGCTCTAGCTGGTGCCTGCAGAACCACACTGGTGGGGCTTCTGGGGCCATGACCCATCCAGGATGGTTCCAGAGCCCGCCATGGTCACCAGATGGTGGGACTGCTCATGCTTCAGGGCTCCTGGCTCAGCTCCCCGCAGTGCCGATGTGCCCACACATACAAGGCCGGGCATGTCGGCCCTGGGACGAGGGTGTGCCTGGCCTAGGAGCAGCCCCAGGGCGTAGCAAGTGTACCCTGGGCGGGTGGGCGCAGACCTGCTGTTGCAGTCCTGTGGACACGTGGCCGGCAGGACTGAGCCTATGGGATCAGGTCTTCTGGTCCTGTCGACTGTGTGGCTGCCCTGCCACCCTCCACTCCAGGGCCAACAAGAGTTGGTGGGGAGGATGGTGGCCAAAGCTCCTGGTGGACACGGCTGGGCACTGTGTCCCACCCATGCTAGGCGACACTGTGGTAAGCCTGGCGGTGGCTCTCAGGGGACAGGGCATGTCGACAGGCAGCTCTGGGGTCGTGTGACACAGTGCCTGCCTTTGCCTCACTGCAGGGGCTGTGGTGTGGATACCATCAGAAGAGCCCCAGGTCATGCTCACGAGTCTCTGGAACAGGAGCGCCCAGCGTGGCCGAGTGCCCAAACCTCCGGTGTCCCTCCTCAATTCGGCCTCATCGGGTCTGCAGGGTGCACAGCACGGGCACAGGTATTTGAGGGGTCTCCCTGACGTTGTGGGCACCACTTCCACCGGGGGAGAAGGACTCCGCCCACCCACAGGTGGCCAGACCCACACGGTGGTGCCCCCTCGGGGGAGTGGGTCTAGGACAGCCTCTGTGGACATGGCGCTCCTCCTGCCGGTCCCTGAGGCTCTTCGGGACGGCATCGCGGCCCAGAGTATGTTCTGCAGAGGCCCCAGGAAGGGTGCAGCCTCCTGAGCCCAGGGCTGTCCCAAGCCAACACCTCAGGCCTCAAGCTGGGTCACTGCCGCATCCACAAGAGCCCCTGTGCAGCCCGGACGGCACAGTGACGTTGGTGGCTCAAAGCGGCTATGAGAGGCTTAAAGGTGGCTCCTCCGTCGGCAAAGCACCTCTACCACACGTGGTGGCCCCAGGGCAGGAGCAGTGTCATGGGGCACAGCTGGGGAGGCTCCCCTGGCGAGATCCAGCTGGGAATGGCCACGCGCTGTCCTCCTCCTGGTGGTTCACAGTGGCTGCAGGTCGCGGGATGGTGTTCCGTGGGAGCAGGTGGGGGGGCCTCCCACCCTCAGCAGGTGTCAGCGTCTCCGCATCGGCTCCCAGAGACGGTCCTGCGACCCACTGCCAGGTGGTAAAGCCCGCTTCTCTGTGTCTCACGGCCATGTCCACAGAGGCTGCCGCGTGTCCCATGACTTTGGTGCAAATCCTGTAGGTGGCGCCTGCTCTTCTCCCTCATGTCGTGATCCATCTCGGGGTAGGTGCTGTGGGACTCAGCGGGTTGAGATACACAGCCAGGTCCCCAGCAGCCACAGTATCCTCCCGAGGCTGCCCACCCAACACAGGAGCTCCGTTCTTGGACAGCAACGCGGGACGCTGCTAAATGTGCTCTAAGCCACCCCCACTGTCCTCAGTGGTCTCCGGAGGGGACGCTGCTAAATGTGCTCTCCGTACCCTCTGCTGTCCTTGGCAGTCTCCAAGGGAGAATAAGGATGGCTGCTCTCAGCCAGGACCCCAGGACAGCTCTGCCCAGGAGATCCCCTGCTTGCTTCACACAGACAGGAGGTCTCTCAGCACGAGCAGAGGAACCTGGCCAACAAGGAATTCCCCGAGGCTGGACTGGGCAGATCCAGGGCAGCAGCACTGTTTGGTGACTGACCTGGCATCTGCCCAAAGAGGGACCAGCCTGGTGTTGCCTAGTTTAGGAAACAGCACAGGTCCCCAGCTCTCGAGGTGCTGCTCTGAGCTGCGCTGGTGAGTGGACTGGCCCCATCTCCCCAGGGCTCTGCAGGGGGCAGGGGCAGAGAGCGCCCTGCTGAGTGGGGCACACGCTGCCTCTTTCAGGACTGGGCCAGAGGCAGAGGCTCCAGTGCAGGGCCACGTCCAGCGTGTCACCATGGGACCACACAGGGAGGAGTGCGACCGAGGAGGCCGGTGTCGCTAGCCAGGCAGTACTGAGCCGTTCTGGATGTGCGCGCAGGAGGGCAAGCCCACGCTGGGCAGCGCCTGGGCCTGTGGGGACGGCGGGTGGACACTGAGGCTGGGCTGCTGACGACGGCTAGGAGGGTGGTGCAGGGCCTGGACGGGGTGTGGATGACTCTCCAGTTCCCTGCAGCGGGGGCACAGGGTGTGCTGCACTCGGGGCAGGGGCTGGAGCTGGCAGGGCCCAGGTGCCAGGCTGCAGGCTGCTAACAGTGGGACTCCAAGGGAGCCTCCTTGGGGACAGTGAGGAGGGCCTCATGGGCTCTGCCAGATGGTGGAGGGGCCAGCCAAGGCTCAGGAACCTTCCAGAAGCAGGAGGAGCTGAGGTGCCACGAACAGCCCTGGGCTGAGCAGGGACAATGAGCCAAACACCACAAATGCTGGGCGCGTGCAGAGGTCACCAAGGTCACGCAGTCAGAGGGTCTGACCCCACCTCATCCTCCATCCGGGACCCCGAGGCAGAGCCTGAGCCTGGGGCCCGTGAGACCCTCTGCCCAGCAGAGCCCACAGCTCAGTGACGTGTGTGTCACCACCGGAACGTCCTCCTTCCTCAACAGCGGGTGTTCGAGAGCTGAAACACGCACGGGCACCCACGAGCGAGTGAGCGCCCAGGGGCATGTTCTCCCTGGTCTGCGACACCAGGAGATGCTCGGAGGATTGCATGGGTGTGGCTGCACTTGGGCCTCCGCTCAGGGAAGCCGGCTTCCCTGGGCAGGGTGGGAATTCACCCACACCCAGCAGGGCAATGGCCTGGCTCTGGTCCTCAGAGCTGCCAGAGTCCAGCTACTGGAAAAAACAACACCGCCCCGCACCATCTGAGAAACCAAGAGAAGCCTCTACCTGTGGCAGCTCTGACGATGACACTCATTCTCCTTCTCACAGAGTCAAAACTCAGAATCTCCAGCAACTCAAACCTGAAAAAAAAGGAACTCTCACTCTTTTTTGGGTCTGGACATGAGCTGCCGAGCACGGAGGGCCGCCCAAGTCCACCCCAGGACGGCAGCATCCTCTACTCTCCGCGCCCCCCAAGCCTCACAGGTGCCACCTGAGCTGCGGACGCCACCAGACGCCCAGCTCTGCCCTGCACTGTCCTGGTGCTTGGGGGGATGATGACCGAGTCCAGCTCTGAGGCCCCTGCCTCAGAGAGGACTGACCGCCCGTGGGCACTTGGGCTACTGAAAACTGTCTGCCACCCCTTGGGCTCGGGCCAGCAGGAGGCTGGGGAGAGGCTGCACCCTGTGGCTGTGCAGATGCCCCGGGTGCTCAGCGTACTGCAGGGTGGGTCCTGGTCTCTGCAGTGACCTCACTGCCTGCCCAGGTGGAAGCCAAGACCAGTTAGCAAGCAGGTGGGAAGCTTCCTCCCTCAACAATGGCCGTTCAAGAGCTGAGACACACTTGGGCACCCGCAGCTGGGCGAGCGCTGAGGGTTCTGGCTTTCCCCTGCCCACGGGGAGCCCTGGGCCCAGAGGTCTGGGTCTGTAGGGGGGAGCCCACCCAGGCCGAGAGGCTCCCCATTCCCAGTTGTCCATGAACTCATTTTTTATTTAAAACTCAGACTGTCGGAGGCCATCACCACCAAATCCCATGTTCTTTCCAACCTGTCTTAGCCTGTGTCCATTTATGCCATTCCTAAGAAGGAACACCACCGGCCTCCGAGTCAGAACTCAAGATGTGACTTCTGCCTCAGGAGTGAGCTCTTTGATGCCGAGACTGCCCCTGGGCATCAGCTGGCCTTTCTACAGCATAGCTGCGTACTTGGGAGGACTCTGTGCTCCAAGACCAGGGGCTGCTGCCTCAGCAGGGAGGCCGGGGGAGGTTGGAAGGTTCTAGAAGCCCTGAGGATTTCTGTAGCTGGCCCCCAGCTGGTGGTCTACCAGGGGTGATGCAAACCTTCAGGGTCTAGCTGGAAGAGGAGGTCATTGGGGGGTGCACCCTTGAAGGGGATGTCTTGTCCCTGCCCCCTCCTCTCGCTCCCTGCTTCCTGGCCACCATGAGGCGGCAGCTCTGCGCCACCGTGTGGTGCCGCCATGATGCACTGCCTTACACATCCCAGAAACAACAGGGCCAGGCGACCGTGGACTGAAACCTCTCGGAGCAGGGGCACAGGCGCTCTTTCCCCCTTTCGCTGACTTCCTCGGGTGTTCTGTCACAGTGCTGGGGAGGGACTGACACAGAGAAGAAGCCTTCCCTGACAAACCCTAGTCCACCCCTCCAGGAAGCCATTGGAGAGACGCCCTGTGCCGACAAGGCCCTCTTTCCTCCCACTGTCCTGTCTCACAGGGCTCCGGAGGTTCTTGGATTCTTCCGGGAAGCAGGGCACCCATGGGAGGACATTTTTCTGAATGACAAACCCCGCAGGCCCCTCCTCATGGCCGTGCAGCACCTCACCTCTCGATGTCATCGTTCCTGTTGAGAATCTCCATGTAGTTGTCCTTCAGCCGCAGGTATGTGAAGCCGAGCCTGCGGGCGAGAGGCAGACCGGTGAGCAGGGCGCGGTCCCTCCCCACCGAGCACGGCTTTCCTGGGGAAGGAGAGATGCTGTGGGGAGCAGGCTGTGAACTGCACTTCAAAGCCAGCTGGGAGAAGGAGTCGGTCGCCACCTCAGCCAGCGCTCCCAGGACGCACAGCCCCCCCCCCCCCCTCCCGGTGACCCAGGCTCCTGTGGGTGCCGAGGCTCCCCACCCTGTCTCTGCACACGTCTACTGGACGCTCACAGGCTTGCTCATTGTTGCTCACAGGGAGTACGACGTTGGGACCCAGAGGACCTCGGAAACTGTCCCCAAGGTTCCTGGGTGGGAGACCCCTCCCCATGCTGCAGTGAGGAGGGGGGACGAGGCCAGCAGGCTCCAAGCTCACAGTGACTGGCCTGCGTCAAGCCTGTGACGTGCACCTGTCCCTCTCCCACTCGCCCCCTGTGCTTCACCCTCTGGATGCAGGAGAAAGCCCACCCCCAGAGGCCGGTGCTCAGCCCTGGACTTGAGGCAGATCTGCAAGAGCAGGCGTCTGCCCTTGTCACACGGGGTGCTCTGCACAGCAGTACCACAGCAGGCAGTCGTCCCCAGACAGCCCTCACATTTGATTGACAGGACACCAGGCCAGGGTGCTGCTCACGCCGTGTGATCCCAGCAATACCCTCTCCCACGGCTGAGAGCGCAGCACCATTCCAGGCACCTGCCGGAGAGGGAGGAAGAAGGCCTGGCCTTGGGGCTGATAGATGGACACACAGTGCCAGCCGTCATGGTGGGCAGGGGCCAGGAGTAGGGCAGTGGGTCCGCCTACCCCATGGGAGCCTGTGCTGAAGGACAGGACTCCCAGCAGGGGTGCTCTGACCTCAACTGTCTGCCTGGAGTGCGGCTCAGTCCTGAGCGCCTGTTCTCCCAGAAGAGCTAGATCAGCTCTGAGTGGTCCCACCAGTGGGAGTGGGCTTGGGGGCTTCGGAAGCCCACGGTGACGGCATCGCACAGGAGAAAGATGCCGACTTAGAGGCAGCAGGACGCTGCTCAACAAAAAGCGCTGACCCTTCTCCTTGTTGCTCCTTCAGTCTTGGGGTTAACCCATGTCATAGGCAGTACAGAGGGGACCTGAGAGTCACCTGACTCCCAAGCCAGGAGAATCCAGAACGACTTGCCCAGTTTGAAAAAGTGTGGCGCGAAGGGAACGTTTCCAGCATTGCCACTCCAGTCCCTCTGGTGGGGTACGAGATGCACAGGCAGCCAGCAGGCAGGGCCCCAGCATCCATGTCACCCACCAAGCCCTGTGGTTTAGGGGAAACTGCCGCTAGGTCTCGGTTCCTGAGTCCAGGAGGAGACCAGTGCTGGAGGGGATGGGGTGGCTCTGCCCTCAGGAGCCTGACCAGGACTGTCCCTCTGACATACTGCAGATGGGGGAGCCCCGTGAATGACGCCATGAGGACTCACATGCAGCTTCTCCATGAGGCCCCCGAGGTACGGGGCCCAGAGGGGCCTGAGGCCATAGGCAGCTGCTGCTCAGCCAGGAGCTCAGGACTCATGGGGACGGGTGGTGACCAGGACAGGGGGCGAGGGACCGGGGACTGCCCACAGTGGATCTTGCCGATCAGCTGAGCCCCACCCCACGGCAGCCCAGACCCACCTCTGGATGCCTTCCACCAGCGCCACCTCGTCAGGCGAGGATGATATGTACACGCAGGACTTCCCTGAGTCCGGTGACTTCCTGGGGCCGTCCACCTGGTCGTCATCTTTCACCTGCACAGTGTGGCAGAGACAGAGGGCCCGGAAAAAAAGCTCCTCCCGCTCCTGTGAAAACATGGCCAGGGGAAGTCCATGGCTCACAGCTGCCCAGAACAGGAGGCGCCCGGCAGGACACACCACAACTCCCATGCTGCCACTCGGAGGGCGGGTGTGAGCGTGTACACGTGTGCATCTTCAGGAGTGTGCCTGTCTGTGCACTCCGTGTGCTCACTGCTCTCTGCATACCGCCTGCCCTGCCTGTTTAGGGATTCCAAGGTCCTAGCATGGAATCACTACTTGTCGTCCCCTAGGGGACACCGGCAGCACAGCAGCATCTGACCAGAACCTCACTGAAGTCCCACGGGGTCCTGCCTCTCCCAGATGCCCCAGGGAGAGGCACACTTTCTAGAAGGGGAGACCACCTCGCACACATGTGCCTAGCATGGTGACACGTTCCTCCCTACAGTGGGCCAGAACCTACCCTCCCACTGACGCCCGGGGAAGAGTCAATCATGTCGATGCCAGAGGAGTCAGGCAGGACCTGCCCGTTGCAGATGACGTGGGGCACGTAGACCTGACCTTCGATGCAGCACTCCTTGAATGCCATGTTGTTCTCTGTGAGTGTGCCCGTCTTGTCCGTGAAGATGTACTCCACCTGCGGGTGAGGCACACACCCTCAGACGCCACCCAGACGCCCCCTGTGGCCGTGTCACCCTGGCCCAGGTGACAGTCCGGCAAGATACAAACATCACATAGCTTGCCCCAGACAGATGTAGAGCCGTGGGCGTGTCCGTTGCACCCCCTGGCCATTGGGACAGATGTGATGTGGTGGGGAGCACGGTGACAATGGATGGGGAATGGTGACCTTGCAGGACATTGCCTCGTGGAGCCAGTGCATCTGAAAGACCAGGGTGAGGATGGCCCATGTCTCCTTCAAACAACAAAGGGCACAAAGGAAACCTTCCTCTCTAAAGCCTTGGGGTCAAGACTCACGAGGCCACGCAGGATCAGAGACATAAGCCAAACGAGTGAGAGGGCAGACTTCAGAAGGACAGCCCGACAGGCCACAAAGACGCTGCTAGTTACACCTGATTCAGGTAAAGCAGAGGAGCGTGTTCACGGTGAGCAGCTGGGCAGATGCCGTGCGCACAGCTCCCGGGGGGAGGGTGAGCTGGGCTTGCGGCAGGAAGGAAGCTCAGAGAGGTGGAAAGGACTCAGCCGTGGGCTCCACGGCTGAGTGGAGGACCTTTTCCACCCAGGTCTTTCAGGAAGATGCTCTGACAAACCGACAGCAGAAAGTGCCTTTCCGTCGTGAGCTTGTCCTTAACCAGCACTACGTCCTGACCTGCTGAATCAGCCCTGCCACTGGGACACCAGCCAAAGCCCGGCGGAGCCTCCCCAGGGACACACAGCTGGGGCCAGAGAGCACTGGCTATCCCCAAGACCCCACAGAGGCTGCTGGCCTGCGACCCCTCACAGGCAGTTGTTGGGAGGTCAGCAACCTCAGGAGGGTCAGACCTCTGAAGGAGCGCCTAGTAGAGGGCTCCATGGACAGCACCCCTGACTTACCCAAGCTCCCTAAGGTGGGCAGATCTCCGACATGCTTTCCCACGTGTGATTTCATGGAATTCAGACTAAAGTACTGCTAAACCCCAAGGCTGCCTTGGCAAGGGTGAAAGGGGCAAGAAAATGATAAGACCTGCCGTCCCCACACCATGGGTCCACCCTCTACCTGGCCTCCTGCAGAAGGGAGCTTGCACTGCAGGTGGCGTCTGACTCCACAGCCTGCAGCATGACCCGAGGGGCCTGTGTTCAGGGGCAGCACCAAGGTGCTGGGTCAGGCTTTGGAGCCTCAGTCTGGCAGTGGTGAAATGCAGGCGGCAGCGCTGACCTCTACCTCTAGGGAAACACACACGGGCACTGGGAGGGTGGGAGCCGGTTCTGCCTCATTGCTAAACACCCGTCTCAGTCTGCTGTGAAAGTGGCACTGTAGCCTGGCCGTCGGGGAAGACCCTCACTCTCAACCTGCCCCTCGGTTCTGACCTGGGGGCCCACACTCTGTGCCTCCTGCTGCAGGTTTTGCTCAGAACCAGACAGGACCGCGATCCCATCCCAACGGACTCCAGGAGGGAGGAGAGACCTGCAGCCCCGGGCCCGGCTCGACATTCCTCTTCCCACAGAAAAACCCCTGCCTCGGAATTTCTCAGGAACACATGAAATAGGATTCGGGACTCCAGAGGCGAAGACCTCACCCCTGAGCTAAGACCTGGGCAGCACTGAAGCAACAGTGACCGGCCCGGCCCGGGAGCAGCCAGAGGAACGTCCAGCGAGACAGCAACCTGCCTGTCACGGGAGGAGCCATTGGAACGTCCAATAAGTCAGCAACCTGCTCCCTCATGGGAGGAGCCACAGGAATGTCCAATCAGAAAGCGACCCGCCCCTCATGGGAGGAGCCACAGGAATGTCCAATCAGAAAGCGACCCGCCCCTCATGGGAGGAGCCACAGGAATGTCCAATCAGAAAGCGACCCGCCCCTCATGGGAGGAGCCACAGGAATGTCCAATCAGAGAGCGGCCCGCCCCTCACAGGAGGAGCCATAGGAACGTCCAGTTAGACATCAGAGCACAGTCCCACCTCTGAGGGCAGTGCCCCCTCACAGGAGGCAGGTCTAGGGTCCCAGGCAGAGGCTAACCACCCATCAATAGCCTCTGCTGGGGTCCTGGGGGTGGGAGGGGTCAGGACGCAGTTGCCAGTCTAAAGTGTTGCTTTAAGGCTACTGAATTACACAAGGCGGTGAATTACCTTGGGCCACCTCCAAATGGTGACAGAGCAGAAAAGGCTAGACTGGGGCTGTGGGAAGGCCACTGTGAGGCCGGTGAGGACGAAGGAACCCCCTTCCTGTGGTTCTCCCATGCAGGGCAGTGCTGCGGATCTGCAGGCCTGGCGTACACAGCTGTGCCCTCACACTGTGGGGACTTTGGCACCTCGGGTGGGGGTAAGGGGGCAGCGACAGTGACCCCATCCGTGGCCATTCCCAGACCCCACAGAGGACACCTCGCGTCCACTTTTTTGTGTGATCTGCACCACAAGCTGGCAGGGCCGTCCCCACGGCACAGAGTACAGACCCGATGCTAGGGGTGAGGCATGGGGCCATGAGGATGCCCACGTCCACCTGCCATCTCTAGAGAGGCACCTGGTTCTTCAGCTCACACCATGAAGGCCCAGAATGAGCAAGGTCACGGATGGGCTAACCAGGGCCGCTGACACAACTGACCTTGCACACGCTATGAACATGAAAGCCCTACCAAAGGCCACGCAGAGTCCGTGCCAGCTCGCGCGTCTCTCACGGGTCACAGGAGAGCCGACGTGCATGAATCCCAATAGAGACAGCTCACCTACCACCAGCGGGACCACAGCACAGGCATCTTGCACCTGCACATCTGGACACAGGGGAACAGCACTAACCCTTCAGGAAGAATCGGGCAACACTGACCTGACCCAGCTCCTCGTTCAAGTCGGACGTGTTGACCAGAGGCCCCTCTCCTGTCTCCTCGTCGAACATGTCCTCATCCCAGCTGATGAAGTAGGATCCAAGGAACTTCTGCATCTCCACGGTGACGTACATGGACACGGGGATGATGTAGTTGAAGAGCACCATGAAGGCTAGGAAGTCCGTGAAGGCCCTGAGGAACTGAGCACACAGCTCCTCAGTACCCACGTCCCCCAGGGCCAAGCCTCATGCAGGGTGCAGGCGAGCCAGACTGCCTGCCCAAGTCCACAGTGAGGGCTGCTGGGCAGCAGGCCACGCCTGGTCACATCCTCACCCAGGCCAGGGGCAGACTTTGCCTGTCAACACAAGCGTGCCACCAGGGACACGGCGCCACACAGGCTGACCGGACGGAGATACCAGATTGGAACATCCATGACAAACAGCAGAACTCACCAAGAGAAAACCTAGGAGATGCCAGAGACGTGAGCCTGGTAAAAGGACCGACCTGTGCGGCTTTATTCCATGTGTGCAGCCAGGTTAGTTTTGGGGAGGGCAGGCTGTTGCACACAGCAAAGACACGGCACGAGGTTTGCACACGGCCCTGCTCTGCCCTCTCTGCCCACAGGCCTGGGCGAGCACACGGGGCAAGGTCTACACACGACCTTGCTCTGGAGTCTGAGCCCCTCTCTCCCTGTGCTTGTCTCAGCAGGTGCCATCTATCCCCAAATCGCTGGCAAGCATTTCCTGAGCACCTGCGAGCACAGGGCACTGGGCAGGTCTGCAGCCCAGGAAGGCCTCTCAGGCATGGTCCTGAACATCTCCCAGGGGGACCAGCGCCCTGGGTGTGTGCTCCTGCCACCCGAGGACGGCTCAGGGTCGATGCCCCACTATGGCAAGGCCCCCCACCATGTGCTGGCAGCAAGCCTGACGGCCACCCCTGCCCTGAGGAGGGCGTCCTCCATACCAGGTTCCGCTGCCTCTCCGACTCGGTCTTCTGGTTGTACCAGGGCTCATCCCGGAAGGGCTCGCTCTGCCACACGTACTTGAGCACAGTGTTGACCAGCGCCTTGCTCACCAGAATGCAGAGGTAGACGATGAGGAACACATTCATTGACCTGCAACGCCACGCCAGAGTCATGCGGGCTCCCTGCCGACGGGGGGCTCCACCGGCCTCTCTCACACAAGGTGGGACAAGCGGGACGTGCGGGCCGTGTTTCCAAGGAGGTACCCGGCTAGTGCCCAGCTGTGTACACTGTATCATCACTAGCTTGGAATCCAGAGACCACAAGGCCAAGAGTCTAGGACAGGAAGACGGTCAGCAGGAGGGATGCTGCACCCAACCCCACTTCTGAGGACGCCACCTGAGCACTATTGGGGCACTGAGCACTGCGGAGGCACTGAGCACTACGGGACACTGAACACTGTTGGGGCACTGAGCACTGCAGGGAACTAAGCACTGTGGGGGACACTGAGCACTGCAGGGCACTGAGCACTCTATAGGCACTGAGCACTGTGGGGCACTGAGCTCTGTGTGGGCACTGAGTACTGCGGGGGCACTGAGCACTGCGGGGCATTGAGCACTCTATAGGCACTGAGCACTGTGGGGCACTGAGCACTGCGTGGGCACTGAGCACTGCATAGGCACTGAGCACTGTGGGGCACTGAGCACTGCGGGGCACTGAGCACTGTGTGGGCACTGAGCACTGTGTGGGCGCTGAGCACTGCGGGGCGCTGAGCACTGTGTGGGCACTGAGCACTGCGGAGGCTCTGAGCACTGCGTAGGCACTGAGCACTGCGTGGGCACTGAGTACTGTGGGGGCACTGAGCACTGTGAGGCTCTGAGCACTGCGTAGGCACTGAGCACTGTGGAGGCACTGAGCATAGTCGGGGCACTGAGCACTGCGGGGGCACTGAGCACTGTTAATGCACTGAGCTCTGTGGAGGCACTGAGCACTATTGGGGCACTGAGAATAGTGGGGGCACTGAGCACCATGGGGGCACTGGGCACTGCGTAGGCACTAAGCACTGTGGGGGCTCTGAGCACTATTGGGGCACTGAGAACCGCGTAGGCAGTAAGCACTGTGGGGGCTCTGAGCACTGCAGGGCACTGAGTACTGTGGATGCACCGAGCATAGTGGGGACACTGAGCACCGTGGGGGCACTGAGCATAGTGGGGGCACTGAGCACCACTGGGACACTGAGCACTGTGGGGCACTGACTGAGGGGCACTGAGCACTGCAGGCCCATAGAGGCCTAGCTTTGGCGAAGGGCTCGGCAAATCTAAGAAGGGCTCCTTCCCAGTTCCCACCATGCACTTCTGAAAGCCCCTGAGACATGCAGACATCTGGGGACAAAGGCCTCCTGCCCTTGACGAGTCCGTCTCCCTCTGCTCCGTGCAGCCATGGAAGACAGAGACCCAGTGCCTTCAGAAGCCACACAGGTGTCCACTCCAGGAGGGACACACTTTTACCAGGGGCAGAGAAAACAGAACTCCAGGCCACACCTTCTGGCGAATCCACTACTACCTCGACCCAGCTGGAGGGCCTCACTGTCTAAGGAGGACAGCTGCCTCTGCTAAGGGCTCCTTAGTAAAACCATGTCCAGACCTCCGTCTGGAGGTCTCTCCCCTGGCGGAAGGAGCTGCGGGGCACCACGGCCCACTGGGAGTCTCCAGGAGCAGGTGCACCTGCTGGGCCTCGGGCGCTGAGGCTAGGCCAAGCAGGGGAGCCCTCTACCTCACAGAAAGATCAGCAAGTCCCCCCGAGTGGTCAGCCGTGCGGCTACTCCACACCGCCTCCAGCACCTCGGAGGAGCGAGGCCAAGGGGACAGTCTGGCCTCCAGTGGCTGACCACGGCATGGCCACGGCACAGCCGTCACCCTTGCCCCGACCCTTACTTTTCCACGGCAGATCTCTTCTGGGATTTCGACTGATAGTTCAAGGCCATCTTGGTCTCCATGCCTGTGTAGATGGCCACACCTGAAAGCAGAAGGGTAACGCGATGGCCACGCGCAGAGGCATTGGCCTGCGCACGGGCCACATGGCCTGGTGGGATGGACTCTCAGGCCAGACAGTGGCACTTCTCATTGTGCCAGACAAGGGGCTGCCCCTGAGTCACCGTGGGAGTTTTCGAAGACTTTCCTGCACAGAGGACAACTGCAGTTTGAGAGTGCACCATAACATCAGGTGAAGAGTGACGTCTGCAGGGTCTCTGCAGCAGCGCACACTTGTGTATTTAAACAGTCGTCTCGTGTGACTGAAACGGGACAGCCTGCCAGAACCGGGCGGTTGGCAAAGTCCCGTGTGTGCAAGGGCTTCCCGCAGGACCCTTGGGGTCCTCCCCAGATACGACGTTGTTTCTGAGTCACAAACCACATGTGCCTCGTGAGCAGGCCTATTTTTTGCGTGTGGCGTTGTGGGTCGCTGTCACCCGTCAGCACAATGTCCTCAGTGAGGCACAGCTGCCACCGTAAAGGACACAGCACCCCAGCCCTGTGTACGGCAGCCTTGTTTTCAGAAGCGGGACCAGCAACTACTAATTAAAACATTTACCAAAGATCTTCTCAGTGTTCTTGAGCGTGGCTCCTCGGAGAAGCAGGTTTTCTGATCCCAGTGGCCTGTGAAGACAAGGACAGGCACAGAACGTGAAGCAACAGAGGCCAGAGGCAGAGGACAGTGGAGGCTCCAGTGTCATGGCAGGTCACCGAAGCCAGCCAGGTCCCCAAGGAAGTATGGCTGCCGGGCCCTCCACTGCCCTTGGAAGTGGGACCCCAGGCCCTGACCCGGGCCCAGAGTCTGAAAGCTCCCACAGAGTCCTGCTAGGAGCCATAAGGTGGCCCCTGGGTATCCCAACAGTGTCACCAGCAGCTCCGGAGACACGTCAGAAAATCCAGATCTACTGCATCTGAGGCCCTGGGGCAGTCCAGCACCCGTTCCCCACGAGCCCACGTCTGAGGATGGCTGCTCTAGGGACCCCAGAATGTTCTGGAAAGGCCAAGGGTGTGCGTTTTGTTCAAACTTGAGCTGTTTCCATCACAACCTCGTGAGACTTGGGAGTCTCTTCAGTGCCACCAGGTCTGAAGGTGACAGCTGGGAGGCTGTGGCCTTTGTGATCCCTGGGAGTCAGGCTGCAGAAGGGGCCTGGAGGAAGGGACCTGAGGGGAGTTTCTGGGGGAAACAAGCAGCAATGGAGGTCAGGGTCACTCCCTGAAGCCCGAGCACTGCTGCAGGCACGGGCCCCGTGGCAGCAGACGCTGTTCCTGGGGCTTTGCCCTCCAGTGGCTCCTGGATGACGCCACGCTCGTCTCCTGAGCAGTGGCCGCGATAGGCAGAAGGCGCGTGTGCACATTTTGCTACTGACAACACCCTACCGATCCCTTGGAGGGCAGGAAGAGCTGCTAGGACCTGCTGGGGCTGTCTGCTGGTGGGCTGATGTCCCTACGCTATGGAGGGGGAGAACCGCCAATGTCACATACGTGACTACGTTCAGTGACTTGGCCTACGCAGCTCTGCTTCACCGGCTGGATGACCGGGAGGCCTCGGGCCAAGGGGCACCGCGCGGAGGAGCACCCCAGGCGCGCAGCTGGCATCCTGCTGCCCCGGCCAGACAGCCACTAAAGACATGGCTCCTGGGGCTGTGCAGAGCTGTCAGCTTCTGTTAGCAGCACACTTGGATAATCGATGTCACAAGCACTTATGAAAACAAACGGCCCGTTTAGAGTGGGTCTCTGGGAAGTCTAAAAATAATTTACTTGAGAAAGTGCTTTGCTTCTTGTTTGAAGAGAACGAAGAAGAACTATCCCTCTGTGTGACTGAGGATTGGACAGATGGCTAACAGCCTCCATGTTTTCGACAGCTACAAATATCTTTAAAACCCCAGGTATTAAAAGGTGTACTGAACAGTACAAATATTAAAAGGCCAAACTAGAATTGGTGTCAGTATAACCCGGCAGCCGTCACCCTCTGAGGCACCTGGCATCACAGCGACAGCAGGAGGTCTGGGAAGCCACCTCAGATCCACCCACAGGTGACGAGGCCCCATCTACCTCCTCATTCATGTACCAACCAACCCTCACCACTGAGAAGGAGGCTCTCTTTTAGAGCAACCAGGGACTTACCTTGGTTCAATATGTACCCAGGAAAGCCGAAGCCACACCCCACAGACCTGGACAGCACTGGTCAGCCCACGGATGGGCGACAATGAGACCTGCTAAGCCCCACGGCTGTCTGACCCAGGCCTTCCAGGGGATCCCAGGGGCTGGTACCTCAGTAACTGCTTTGTCTGATCCCCCCCGAGTCTGTCCCTGACAATCTGGAGACCGCCTGAATTGGAAGACAGACCCCTTCTCGGGCCAAGGGACTTCCCAGAAAGGGGCAGCTCTCAAACACACTCAAGTCGTGTTCCTAGAACGTGCCACTGCAGACAACTGCCAGTCCGCAAATCAGACACAGCCCCCAAGACCACAGACAGCGCTCGGCAGGGACAACCGACGGCGGCAGCCAGGGCCTGGGTGGCTCATGGTGCTGCTGCCCCATGTGGGTGTGCCACATGTGACCACAGCGGCCAGGACCACGGCGACAGAGCCGGTGCATGCACCCAGCCCCCAGATGCTCCTGGTGTCTGGCCCTGAGCCCAAAGGTCACCCCGGGGTGACCTCAAGCAGGTGTACACACTGGTAAATATCCTCCAAACCAGCAGCCTGCAACCTCAGGGCTGAGGCCTACCAGTGTGCTTGCTGTGAGAGGTGCTGGCCGCCCTTCCTCTGGGCATGTCCCTCAGGCTCCCTTCCCGACCCGGCCCAGCCCAGGCAGTGACCCTCCAGGCGGCCACCCTCAGGGCAGACCTGCTCAGAGCGCTCCGGGGCCACCTCAGTTGACCTGCACAGACGCACACCTGGGAAGCAGCCAGGAGCAGAACCGGGCATTCCTCAGGGGACCCCACCATGAAGGCTGCGGGTGGCCAGCCCTCCCCCATGAGGAAGGAGCCCTCCCCCATGAGGAAGGAGCGCTCCCAGAGCAGCAGGGGGGCCATGGCCACGGCCACTCACCTCACCACAGGGTCGTTCAGATCGCTGTACACATTGATGCGGCCCACGAACCTGGAACAGAGAAGCCAGTCACGGTGCTGCCCTCGGCCCTCCTGGGGTGCACTGGCCACTGGCCGCTGGCCCGCCCTGGCCCTGGCCTCTCAGTCTGTTCTCCCCGCCAGGATCGGGTGGCCTTCCTTAACTCCACTTACAAGTTACCTCCTCAAAATAAACAGACTTCGCTTTTCCTCAACACTTAACCCACGGGCCTCTTCCAGCGTTTGCATAAAAAGTAACAGAAGTGGCCTCGCGCGCCTGTGGACAGTCCAGCCCCGCCTGCCAGTCAGTGCTCCCCGAGGCGCGCCCGCCGTGCGCCTCCAGGGCCTTACTTATACAGGTCGGGCTGCGGCTGCTCACACTCGATGGTGGCATGCAGGCGATCGACGTCCTCCTCCGTGTGGAAGCCCTTGGTGTCCTGGACCGCGTAGTGTGTCTGCAAAGTGACAGGGGCACTAGCTCACCACCCAGCCTGGCGCCACGCTGGCCGCCCACCCGGGAGCAGCCCCCGCTGGTGTTTTCAGTGCACACACACAAGCCCAACGCAGGGCCAGCGTGACACCGGGAGACGTGGGAGGGGAAGCCTGTGTCTGCTCACAGCCTGGAAAGACCCGGCAGCACCGTCTGCCCCCCGGCTCGAGGCCAGGAAACGCCAACTCTCCAACTCTCACCTAAACACTAGCACGGCAAAGAAGCCGGCTGGGATTCTCCAAAATTGGACTGTTGGACTCATCTGTCCCAGTAGTAGCCACTAACCAGGCCAGTGGCCTGTGCTTCCCAGGGCCGGCCTCTGGCTGCACTTGGTTTACCTCCCCACTCTGCCACCGCTGCCCTCGCCTGTCATCACTGGGCCAGCACGGCTTCTGAGTGACCGTGGGTTGCCTGGACCAGAGGGCCACTCAAGCCCACGCACACATCGGAGCCACAGGAAGCTGCCAGGCCACTGCTACAGGCTGGCCCCTGGCTTCCCACAGAGCAGCCCCAGGGCTGTGTTCCTGAGGGGAGCCTGGTGATGGCCATGCTGCCGTCAGAGCCAGGAGCTGGCACCTGCTGCCCTAGCACCTGTGGCAGGGACAGGAGGGCCAGGGGCTGCAGCTCGCCCCTGGAATGAAGGAAGGACTATGTCCAGGAGTCCGGAGGGGAGGCAGTGCCCAGTGTCTCCTCTTCCTCGCCTTTCTAAGGATCAGGCACTGGGCAGACACACAGTGAGCTGTCCCCACCTCCCGGGGCACTTGCTTCCCTAGTCATGTCCCCACAGACCCTGAGAGGAGGTCTGTTCCCGGCTCACACACGGGAAAAGCCCCTGCAAGGCCCACGTAGCACAGCTCCCCGGACATCAGCTGGGCCTCCCACCCCACGCTCTGCCCTCAAAGACAGGGTTCCCATAACTCCTGCCCCGGAGCCAAACCAAATGCAGGGGCGTGACTTCAGGGAACAATTAACATGCAGAGTGCAAAGGCAGAGTCCGCCAGCAGCGACTCTGACCTTCAGTCCTGGGGAGGGACAGGCCACTGTGCTTTCCCCCAGGAGAGCCAGATGCCTGGGCCCAGGGGCAGGTCCAGATAGCAGGCCTCTGCCAGGGGGTGGGAGGGCTCACGGGTCCCAGGGTTTCTGACCTGGTCCTCCCAGGCTCACACCCGAGCCCAGCACTGTCCAGAGAAGCCACTGCCCCATGGACTGTCACTATGGAGAAGGCTAATCCTCCTAGGATGCACCACAGAGAAAACATGAACACAAAACTGAAAAGAGTCCACGGGCTTCACACTAAGACACGGCAGATGACCACGGAAGGCTGGCGTGTGCATCCGTGATCCCGTAAAGACAAGGCTTCCACGCAAAGTTTCTAACTGCTCTCACCCAGGAGTGGTCCAGCACCAGGCTGGAGCCAGCACTCACAAGCCAGGGGGCAAGCTCCTGTTCACGGCTCTTTGGAAACTTCTGGGAAGGGTGCCCTATTTTCTCTGACGGTGAACTTCCTGTAGCACAGCCCCAGCACAGCAGCCATGCTGAGCCCACAGGCTAGTTAGGGTTTCAGAGGATTCTTCCCGTGTTAGCGAGGCTCACTCACGTAGCACTCGGGCAAGACCTCAAGCTGCGGAGCCTCCACTCAGCTCTTGGCGAGGAAGGACACCAACTCTGACCAGCGGAGTGGAACCTTAACATGGACAGACCTCCTGGAGCCCTGGACTCAGCCCACCGGCTGGACCGCCCAGGCCAGCATGCGAGTTACCTGTCACCTGAGATAGCTCGGGGCACAGACATGGGGGGCCGGCCCCGGTGCCCCAGAAGGAAGGGGCCCTGGTGGCCCCATGCCCCAAGGACACCAACTGCCATGGCAGGTCAGCATCTGTAGCCATAGCTGAGTCTGGACACCAGGCCCAGAGTGCATCTTGACATGGGGACGTTACTTTATGGCTTGACTCCCCATCCAAGCTGGCAGTGGTGACGTGGCAGGTCCCATCTCCACGGTTGCTGGAGAGGAAGATCAAGTCACAGGGAAAGGTCTCATCCTCCTTGACCATGACGATGTCCCCAACCTGCAGGGCAGAGAGAGGGGCGGTTGGCCAGCGCTCAGCCTCTGCGATGGCCTGGATCCTTCTCCTGCAGCCAGGTATCACAGACACGGTCACAGATCAGAGTGGTCCTTCAGAGTCAGGAGCACCTGCAGAGGAGCATGCACGCCCCGAGGCAGGCGCCATGTTCTCATGGGCTTCCTAAATGCCTGACAGCAAGCCTTCTGGAGCCTGCATCCGCCTCAAGGTGGGGAGAGGGGCTGTGGTCATGTCCTGAGGTACACACCGACCCAGGGCCTGTCACACTCCCTGTGCCTTGTGCTGCCCCAGGGCAGGACAGATGGCAGAGCCTCAGGAGAGGATGGGAGGGTGCAGCAGGCCAGGGCAGGGCCAGGGGTTCATGGAGGGTGGGGACGCTAGGGCTGGAGTCTAAGCTCACGGTCAGGATAGGCCAATGCTGGGGGCCAGCCACAAGGCTAGGAACAGGTGCTTCAGAACATAAGGCTCTAAAGGGATCTGCTTAAATAATTCAAAACACCTCTAAACACGGCAGGATGTCTGTCTCTGCCAGTCCACTGAGAAGTTATTCAAAACGCTCTTGTAGACTGCTATCCTATTGATTTACAGCAGGCACATGTGATTTAGACTAGGCCCACGTGATGCGAACCAGGCACACACACACACGTGATCTAGACCAGGCACAGGTGGTCTAGGCCATGCACATATTTCAGCGGTCACTCTGAAAACAAGGCACATGTGATTAGAAACAGGCATATGATTTAGACCAGGTACACATGATCTGGACCAGGCAGGCATGGTCTAGACAGGGGCACGTGTCGGCTGTCACTTACTCTCAGCTTCCGGCTCTGCTTGCGGACGAGCTTGCCGTGCTGGATGAAGTGCACGGGACACTGGTTCATAGCATTGTCGGCCTTGTGACGGAGCCAGTCCTCGTAGCCCTGGAAGCCAGGCAGAGGAGAGCAGGTGTCAGTCACGCCTCCCCTAAGCCCGGGGGTGGGGTCTCCAAGGTCCAGCGACTGTAATGAATGTCTTACAGCTACCCACTGCCCACACCCACGACACACCCTGGGGACCAGCTCCTAACAGATGAGCAAGTGATCAGCCTGTGTGTGACACACCAAACCCTGCAAAGGCTCGCTGGGGCGGCAGGTGCTGGCCAGCACTCCCGACCCTGCTGCCTGCTCTCCCGGAGGGTCTGCTCTCTAAATGAACTTCCAGACTGCCGTGGGGGAGAAATATAACTCAAAGTAACACCAGGGAACTCTCAAGGGCTCCTCACAGTTTATATTAAAAAGCAAATCCAGACATCCTCACATCGAGGCCTGGACACCAAGGAGGAGAACGTGCAGCCCTCACCTGTCCTGAGTGCAGCTCCACCCCACACTGCTCCAATCTAGAGTGAATCCGTACATGGCGCCTCCAGGGCCCTTTCCTCTAATGGCTGGGCTCACTGCATGTCCCTGGTAACATGCTTTAGGCTTTAAAAAAAGACTCACACTGAAAAAGCACAGCTTTGTCAGCACAAATTTGAGCATCAAGAATTTAATTAGAAATTGCCATTTGTAAATTATCCAGATGTCTCACATGAAAAACTGACCCCAAAAACACTGAATCAAATCCACAGGGTTCATCCGTTTGCAGCAGATAAAGAACTTGTGTCTGCAGTGAATGGAGAATTCTTACAGCTCACCCATACAAAAGGAAGCCCATGTAAAAGTCAGCAAAGGGTGTGCAGGTATTTCTCTAAAAATGATGCAGAAATGGCCAATGAGCATGTGAGAAGCATCACTGGCTGCTAGGGACACACCAGTCAAGCTGCCACGTCACAAATGTGAGGACGGCTGTGGTCAGGAGCTGGCACCCAGCACTGGCAGATCATGGAGCTAGCAAAACCTGCCTGCCGGTGTGTGACGCATGGCGTGGGAGCACTCAGGGACTCCTCGCCACCACTCAGACCACAGAGCAATTCCGAGGCGTATGCCCCAAGGAGCGAAGCCTTGTGCACCCATCAATGTGTAAGATATACAATTATTAAGTGTCAGTTAAAACAAACAAATGGGAAAAGAGACCTATATCCACCCAAGATGCACACACGTGTTCTAAGCAGCATTCGCCACAGCCCAAGGCGGAAGCCCCACCCACCTGGCCTCAGATGGTGGGTGAACTAGCTGGTGCACTGTTCATATTAAAAAGCATTGTTTTTTTGAACTAGCATCGCTTGTGATGAAGCACCAGCACCCCAGGTGGATAGGGACCACACGCTGTGCGATTCTGCAGGGCGTAGTGAGTTGGTCTTTGCCAGGGGCTGGGAGAAGAGGAACCGCAGGATGATAGCTGATGGGAACAGGCTTCTTTTTGGGGTGACAAAAGTTTTCTTGGAGTAAAGAGTGCTGAGGATGTACCACTAAGCTGGGGAAAATGCTCAGTGAAACCTACGTTCCCAGTGTCAGTCCTGGGCTTCACCCATCAGGACGGAAGGACACGCCGCACCTCAGGGGTCAGCACTCCGTGATCCACACCCACCACCTGCACAGGACATGCAGCAGCTATGTCACACAGCTGAGCCAGGGACCTCTCTGGTTGGCTCAGAGCACGGAGACCAATCATCTCAGATGGGGGCACCAAAAACGCAACCAAAGCTCTCATTCTGCCTCAAGCGTCAACCTGAAAAGCTACGGAAGTGAACTCTTCCACACGCCAGCTGCAACAAGCGAGGCTGCCTTGCTTCGAGTTTAAGGTGGCATTCACGACAAAGCCAGAGGCAGCCTCCCTTCCCGTCTGTGGCACTCTCACCTGTTTGATGGCGGTGACAGTGATGACAAAGAACAGCGGGAGTCCACTTGTCACGGGACTGGTGGGTGTATCGATGATCAGCTGCAATGAAAACAGCCAGGGAATCATTCTCAAACAGCTGCAGCAATCACAGACAGCTGATGACCCCGCTCCACACCAACCCCACCACCACCTCCACCTCCACCTCCACCTCCACCACCTCCTCCACCTCCACGCCACCTCCACACCACCCCTACAAGTATCTCCACTACTGCTTCCACCACCGGAACTACTATCTCTACCATCCCCACCACCACCTCCACCTCCACCACCACCTCCACCTCCACTTCCACCTCCACCTCCACCTCCACCTCCACCACCACCTCTACCTCCACCTCCACCACCACCTCCACCTCCTCCACCACCACCTCCACCTCCTCCACCACCACCTCCACCACCACCTCCACCTCCACTTCCACCTCCACCTCCACCTCCTCCACCACCACCTCCTCCACCTCCACGCCACCTCCACACCACCCCTACAAGTATCTCCACTACTGCTTCCACCACCGGAACTACTATCTCTACCATCCCCACCACCACCTCCACCTCCACCACCACCTCCACCTCCACTTCCACCTCCACCTCCACCTCCACCTCCACCACCACCTCTACCTCCACCTCCACCACCACCTCTACCTCCTCCACCACCACCTCCACCTCCACCTCTACCTCCACCTCCACCACCACCTCCACCTCCACTTCCACCTCCACCTCCACCTCCTCCACCACCACCTCCACCACCACCTCTACCTCCACCTCCACCACCACCTCTACCTCCACCTCCACCACCACCTCCACCTCCTCCACCACCACCTCCACTACCACCTCCACCTCCACCTCCACCATCAAAACCACCTCCACCATCACCATCAAAACCACCTTCACCTCCACCTCCACCACCACCTCCACCTCCACCTCCACCACCACCTCTACCTCCACCTCCACCACCACCTCTACCTCCTCCACCACCACCTCCACCTCCACCATCAAAACCACCTCCACCATCACCATCAAAACCACCTTCACCTCCACCACCACCTCTACCTCCACCACCACCATGAGAACCATCTCCACTACTACCTCCACCATCAGAGCCACCTCCATCACCACCTCCACCTCCACCACCACTATCTCCACCTCCATCACCACCTCTACTTCTACCACCACTTCCACCTCCACCAACACCTCCACCACCACCTCCATCAACCTCTACCTCCACCACCACCTCCACTTCCATCTCTACCACCACCACCACTCACCTCCATCACCACCTCCACATCTACCTCCACCACCACCTCCACATCTACCCCACCATCAGAACCACCTCCACCACCACCTCCTCCACCATCAGAACCACCTCCACCTCCACCTCTACCCCCACCTCTACACCATCACCACCAGCATCTCCATTACCACCTCCACCACTAGAATCACTATCTCTTCCACCACCACCACCATCTCCACCCCCTCACTACCGCCACTAGCATCTCTACTACCACCTCCACCATTAGAACCACTATCTCCTCCACCCCACCCCCACCTCCACACCACCCCCACCAGCATCTCTACTACCACCTCCACCACTAAAACCACCATCTCCTCCACCTCCACCACCACCACCACCACCAGCATCTCTGCTACCACCTCCACCATTAGAACCACTATCTCCTCCACCTCCTCCACCAATACCACCACCACCACCACTAGAACCACCATCTCCACCTCCACCACCACCACCATCTCCACCTCTACACCACCCTCACCAGCACCTCCACTACCACCTCTACCACTAGAACCACTATCTTCTCCACCACCACCACCACCACCTCCACACCACCCCCACCAGCATCTCTACTACCACCTCCACCACTAGAACCACCATCTCCTCCTCCACCACCACCACCTCCACACCGCCCCCACCAGAATCTCCATTACCACCTCCACCACTAGAGCCACCATCTCCTTCACCACCACCACCACCACCTCCACCTCCACACCACCCTCACCAGAATCTCCACTACTACTTCTACCACTAGAGCCACCATCTTCACCACTAACCCCTCCATCAGAACCACCATTTCCACCTCCACCATCAGAACCAACATCCCCACCACTACCACCTCCACCTCCACCACCATCTCCACACCACCCCCACCAGCATCTCCACTAGTCTCCCTGAACCATCTCTACCACCACCACCCCCGAACACCTAGACCATTTCTACCTCTATATCTCCCCCATCAGCATCAGCATCACCACCACCATCTCCCAACTACCCCCATCATCTCCACCTCCATCACCAGAACCACCATCCCTACCACTCCACATCCAGCTCCACCACCTATACCCACACCCGCACCGTCACCTTTACTTGCCAACCCCCTCATTGGCTTCTACCTACTTAAAGCACTTTGTGGAGCTCACTTTACCCTCTGACAGAGGAGCATTGGGCAAGAGGCACGTGGCCTGTTCTGCTGGCTTTCACAGATTACAGTCATTTTGTGAAGGGGTGTGCTGAAGGAAGCCATGTGTGGTAAGTGGCAGAGACCCAAATCTGGTGCATGCTCATCTGAAACACTGCCTCTGGGGTCACGCTTCCATTGCATTACTTGGGTAATTCAATGTGAGGGAAATTGAAAACCACTGGCTGGTATTCTGTATGACAGAAAAGCTGGACGGTGTTCTTGACAGACGTCTGCTCCCCAGTTCATGCCCCAGCCATGCTGTCTCTCTGTCTCGTCTCTTAGTCTCTTCCTGTTTCTTTTATTTTGGTTCTGGGGATTAAACCCAGGGGTGTGAGCTACATCCCCAGCTCTTTTTATTTTTTATTTGAGACAGAGTCTTGCTAAGTTGCTGAGGCTGGCCTCAAACTTGCCATCCTCCTACATCAGTCTCCAGAGTTGCTGATGTCAGGTGTGTGACTTCTTTGGATTTTCTCTGAAGTACCACACACGCAGAAAGAGAATGAGCGGGGCAACGTGGCTGGGCTGGGTCCCCCCTGGGTTCCAGGAGAAAGGTGTAGGACAGTCAGCTTGGACACATAGTGATCCCAAGTGTTTTAGCTGAGAAGGGTCTCAGAGAACCAAGTGAGCGAGCCATGGTCACGGGGCACCCTGTCCTTGCTCTTTATTAGAAGCCACACGTCGATTACTCATGAATAAAACATCATCTATCTAATTTACATTTGATGAGACAGAAAACAAGATGGGCCTTACCTGTACCAGAAATATGATGAGAAAGTAAAAGTTGGCTATTCTTCTGAATTGTTCAAATAAGTTCTTGGGTATGAAGTTCCAAAACGTGTACTGCGTAAAAGAAAAGCAACACTAAGCGTCGGGATGGTTGTGCCTTGTGCAGTGTCATTCCCACCACACGATAAGGAGCCCAGATTTCAAAGTGCAAAACATTCAGTTTGGACACAAAACTCATAATTCAAAATCTGATAGAGTTGTTCACCATTTATTAACTTGTTGACCCAAGAAGCTGCTAAAACAGGATGTGCTCTCCAAACCTGCCCCGCGTTGCTGCCTGATTCCAGGGAACGCGGAATCAGGCAGCAACGTGGGGCAGGTTTGGAGAGCACATCCTGCAGACTGAACTGCAGACCCGATGGAGAGCGGTTCTACATGAAGACTCTCTCGGATGCTGCGTAGGCCACTCTCCCACAGCCTCCCTTCCCTTGCTGCCTCCTGCACGCTGACCCAGCTGTGTGACCCAGGCTGGTGGTGGCAGGTGCACATGGCAGGGGGCCACGTCCATGAGGGCAGGTGAGGGCCCGTCCCTTCTTGGCAGGCGTAGGGGACCAGCAGATGGTTCCTGCCTCTGGTTTGCTCTGACCGTTCACTCAGCTCTTGTGCTGAGAGCAATACCTCAGATGCAGCTGACCTACAGCAAGCACTGGGCTTGGGAACTTGCAAACTCGCATCTCCCCCGACTGCAAGCGGAGTCAGACCAGGCAACTGAAAGGCCTGCACATCCTCGCTCACAGGGTCTTCAGGCGCTCTGCTCCCACCCTCAGCTGAGAGCGCAGCGTGGCCTCTGGAGCGGGAACTCGGCCTGCCTCCGGCTGCACCTGGCAAGCCGGCTCTGGCCGTGGGACTGGACGGCAGTGCGGCTGACAGTGCGCCACCTGCTTCTCCTGCAGTCACGCGGCAAGGAGACCAACTAAGGAACTCTGCCCCGCACCAGCCAGGATGGACGCGAAACACCCAGAACTGGCCTGAAGTCTCAGCTGCTCTTGACCTGAAATGGAGCCAGCCCCAGTGCCCACATGGCTGTCCCCAGAAGGCTCTGAGGCCTGAACCCTGGTCCACCAGGAGGGTGACCGACTCACGCGGAATGGAGGCGTCTTTCATCTGTGATTGGGAATAGGGACGTAAAGGGCAGAAAGCCCCCGTGGCTGCAGCGTGGCTGTGGGAGCTGCAGGATCACCGTGAAGCACTGGAGGGCAGGCGCAGCAGAGGGCCTCGGGCTCTGCTGCCAAGCCTGAGTGTCTTCATGAGTACTTTGGGAGTAAGAAGTAACATGGCCTATTCTATTCTGCAGGCACCAGCAGAATTAAGTCAACACACTTGTTGAGAGTGGTCCACGGCCTGGGAATAGTCATTTTAGAGCTTAAACGATAGGACAGACGTGGAAGTCACTTATGCAAATACAAGTCACTGAAACATCCCTGTGTCTACCAACGGGCAGAGGTACCAATGGGCAGAGGTGCCCCTGCTTTCCAATAATGCAAAGTGGCTCAGCGTTCCTCAAGGCCAGGGGTGGCAGTGCAGACGCAGCACTTTAACTCTGCAGCCTCCTGAGGGCCAAGCAGGGAATGCCGGGGTCTTGTGGCCTGAGGTGGACTGGGGCTTGAGGCGGCCATCACCCTCCCGAGTGCCGGTCTCCCCGGGGGTGCTGAGGCAGGACAGGCGGGGCCATGACGGCAGCTGTTTGTTCTTTCCTCTTCTGCCAATGCGTTCCCCAAAGGAACAGAACCCGGACGCACCACGGGGCAGTGCTTCCCCAGCCCCATCTACCAACAGTGAACCTGCCAAGTGCTGTGTGGGGCACTTGAAAAGTCCTAGCCAGAAGTTTGCTTTTATGTCGAAACAAAATGTTCTCCCAAGAAGATACAGAGACGTCGCCACCCACACTCTCCAAATCCAGACACTTGTGTGCCACAAAGTGAACAGCACCTTCCACACCCCGAGCTGTTACCCAAGAGGAGGCAATGATGACTGCTCAAGTGCTGCTCAAGAGTCCCCCTAGGTTCCAGGGAACCGATGCCGCCCAGCACCCCAGGGCACGCCCTCTGCTCCTTCCCTTCCCTCCTGGACCTGGTCACACAGGTGGCTGTGTGCATGCAGATTTCCCTTGAAACTTCCCGTCACCACCTTCGTGGCCCTGAGATCAGGGTGCCCACCGCCTCTTGTGAAGGTGAGGATGACTTGGTGGGCAGCCGCTGGCGAGCGCACCCAGCTGAGACGGAAGCTTCTCAGGCTCTTCCCGATGGGCCGTGGACCACTCTTGACAAGTGTGTTGACTTAATTCTGCTGGTTCCTGCCTGAGAGCTTTTGGGCATGAAGGGCCCTGGTCCCGAATCCCCGCCCAGCCTGGGTGTGGTTTCCTTAATCTAAACCCAGGCCTGGCCGCTCTGGCGAGGCAGGGAGGGGGCAGGGCGTAGGGCCTCTGGGCCAGAGGGCGGTGGGCACAGGAACATTTAAGAAGGAAAACACAGCAGAGTAGGCTAGCCCTGGGACACCTAGAGCGCCAAGGGGCAGGGGTGGGGGCCACTGCTAGGCAGGTGGACAGCACAGCTCAGCTCTCCCAAATCCCAGGGTGCGGGTCAGCGAGGAGCCGGTGCTGGCAGCGCCCCAGCGGCCTGCACAGAGCTTTTTGCCCTGAATGGGACATGCTGGTGGCCGAGCTCTGTGCCTGGGGGAGAAGCCAGGCCAGGGGAGCTGGGTGGCCAGGGCCTACGACACATTCCACACAGGACGTGGCACTGATGGTGTGCGGCTCACAGGTCTGCACAGGGTCCCCACAAGTGCCACCAAGCTCTGCTTGGCACGCGTACTGCGGAGACACTGGTCTTAGGAAACATGCTCATGAGGGGTTCAAATTTCGGGCCTCCTGGGGGCCGGGGAAGCACATGTCAGCGTAGAAACCGTGCTCAGTGAGTGCTGGCGAGCGTGAGTCCTGAACGAGGCCCGGTGCGCCTCAGCGGAGCCCCCTCAGCTCACTCCTGCATCTGGTATCGAGTCTGTGACCACAGAGGATGTCATTTGGTTGGGATTTTGCTTTTGAGCATTGTATGCACCCCCGTCGTGTTTTTGGAGATTACAGCTACTATGATTCCTTGACGCTGCTGTTGCAGGTGGAATAAACCCACGGGAAGGGCTCCGAGGAGCTGGCCTTCCCTATCGTAAAGCATCGTTGACAAATGTGGGTGCCCACCCTGGATGCCACGTGGGCACCGAGCAGTCTGCGCAGGCTGACGCATCAAGGAGTGGACGAAGCAGGTCTGGCTCTGGGCCCCAGGGCCTACACCTCGGCACACCACATGCACGCTGGCAGCCGTGAGCTCAGAAAGCACCAAGCCTGCAGCCACGTCCCTGGTCAACTGTGGTCACGCGGGCCAGGGCCAGGGCTACCTTGGAGGAGACGATCCTGTTGTCAGGGTATCTCTGTGGAATGTAGGCCTCTGCTCCCGGAGGCGGCTCCTTGTGTCCCACGTAGATGGTCCTGCTGTCCACCCAGTTCTCCTCTCCTGCACACTGTGGGCAGAAGAGAGGGTCCGTGAGCACCTGGGGATTGCCACGCAAGTTCCTCCTGGGCCCATTTGTCTGAACCAAGAGGGTCCCACTGACCCAGAGGGCTGCAGGGAGGACCTGGCCCCACTCCAGCCTCAGCACTGCTCCCTGCCCCAGAATGAGGGCATCTGCTCCCCGGACAGTCCCCCAGGTGGCACCCGGGGTGCTCCCCGTGGGGTGCTCCCCGCATGGCTGTGAGTGGAGAAGGCATGGGCTGAGTTTATGCGGGAACCTGACAGCAACATCTTAAGGTTTCAGGAAAGAAACACACTTTCCAACAAAATCAGAACACAAACCCTGACTCAGCCATCAGCGTCACTCGACGAGGCTTTCCTAGGAAGAGAGGACACGGGCCTGACGGAGGCCAGATGCTGAGCATGACCCTCAGGGGCAGCAAGGAGCTCTGAACACATCCTTCACGCCCTGTCCAGCCCGACCACAGCCAGAAAGCAGTGGGGACCTCGGCCACCAGGGGGGTCTGCAGCCCTCACCGCTGGGCCCTCCTCCTCTCCTGCAGGGACTTCCAGACAGCAACCTACACTGGGCCCAGCCAGTCCCATCCCCGAGGGCACAGGCACTGCACCAGAGATGGGCAGAGGCAGGAGCAAAACACAGGCCACACACCCCGCCCGGGGACACCTCCATCCCAGGCCCGCACCCTCCCTCACCTGGCCTTCATCCCTGCACCTGGCCTTCCCACACCTGGCCTCAGACCCCAGGCCCTCCCACACCTGGCCGTCCTCCCTGCACCTGGCCCTCCCACACCTGGCCACAGACCCCAGGCCCTCCCACCCCTGGCCTTCGTCCCCAAGCCCTCTGTACCTGGCCTTGGACCCCAGGCCCTCCCACCCCTGGCCGTCCTCCCTGCACCTGGCCCTCCCTCGCCTGGCTGTCCTCCCTGCACCTGGCCCTCCCACCCCTGGCCGTCATCCCTGCACCTGGCCCTCCCTCGCCTGGCTGTCCTCCCTGTACCTGGCCCTGCCACCCCTGGCCGTCGTCCCTGCACCTGGCCCTCCCTCACCTGGCCGACGTGTCTATGCTGGCCTTCAGTCTTTCTTTCTCTAGGACCTGGCTTTGGGAATGTCCATGCTCCAACCCACGAGAGGGATGGAGACAGGAAACCTTCGTATGTAACTAAAGCCCAACGCTTAGAGCCAACTGATGCCCAACCTCTGCCCTGCTTGGAACATGGCAGGTTGAAGCCTCGTCCCGTAGACTCAGGAGTGGACAGAAAAAGGAGACACCTCCAAGAAGAGAAGGAGCAGCACAAACGCTGCACCCTGGGGACCTTTCCTCTGTCCTCGCTGGTGGTGGCTTGGCTCCAGGAGTGGCCGTGAACCTCGCACCATGACTCTGGGGCTCAAGGGTGCACACTGGGAGCAGCCACCTCCTGCGGCCTCCAGCCAGAGACAGCCCACCGCCCCAGCAGGAGGCAAGTTGTCCGTGTTCATAAGCTGTGCAGTGGGTGCTTGCTGCTGAGTGAGTGTGTTAGAAGCCACTCAGCTGTGACTCCACTAGCGTGCCACCCAACTAGTGGGACACCAGCGACTGCAGCAGGGCTCACCAAACCCCCAGTGTCCGTCCACCGTCAGCCACACCCACATCAGACAGAAGTCAGCCCTGCGAAGGAAGCAACCGTGGACGGCCTCTGAGATGGAAACAGACGCAGTGCCCAGCAGTCCCCTCCCGGCTCCTCGTCCCCAGAGGAAGGACCCAAACGCTGGACGTTAGAGAAGTCACTTCACCAGTCTTCTCAGCTCAGCAGCGTGGCTGCAGCACAGAACTCAGAGATGAAGACAGAGAACGCCTGGTGAGGCCAGGAGCCCCCTAGAGGGTCCCACCCAGGGCCCTGGAGGGCAGACCACCCAAGTCACTGCTCTTCGCACGGCGCTCAGACTCCAGGACTGCCGAGCAGGACGCTGGAAAGGAGGGAACGGGAGGGGCTCCTGGGGGCTCAGCACCTCGGGGGGCTGGGCTGTCCTCTGCTGTGCCCGCAGGAGCTCCACTGGACTAGTGGGGGAGTGACCATGTGGGGCTCCTCATAGGGACAGCAGTGACAATGATCTTGTGAGCTCAGGGGTGACTTCCTCAACATAGCCAATCTGGGGCCTAGAGGTGCCAGCTGACCTGGCCACAGTAGGCCAGGGACGCAGCCTAAGTCGTGCTGCACAGAGGAGCTTTTGCATTCCAGGGGGAAGATGTGGGCAGCCAAGCATGGGGCTACCAGCCTTGGTGTCTGGCTGTGTCCCGATGGGCTCAGTGACACTGCTCGGCAAGGTGGCTTGCACCAATAGTTTCATTGCAACAGGGGCTCAAGCTGGGCACCAGATGGTCTGTGTCAATACCAAGGGTCCTGAAGACGAGGGTCAGCCCGGCTGTGCACACCACTGTAAGGCAGCCACGCAGCACGTGCCCGAGGGCGGCCAGCTCCTCACCAGCCCCACTGTGGGCGGTTCTGAGACAAGACCAGTCCACCAACTGAAACACCTGAGCTGCTCCCAGCGGGGCCAGGGCAACACCACATTCATGGCAGCCACAGCAAGTGCCCCCATGAGCTCCACCAACCAGGCCCGAGGAAAGGGGGCACATTCTCCCGTGGCACCCACCGCCTTGGCAAGAGGCAAGCCTGAGCCAGGAGTGCAGAACGACATGTGGACTCCACATGGCAGGACGGGCAGAGTGGCTGTGCTAATGGGTCCCCTCTGGGGCGATGGCGTGGCTCTCTCAGCCCCCGCTGGCCCTCCGTCCAGCAGATCCGCGGTGCACTCCAGGACGCATTCAATATTAACTCCCACTGTTCCGAGCTGCGGAGGCTGGAAGCTATTGCTCCCCTACAGACTGGGTGAACAGCTCGCTCGCTTTAAACAGAACCTGGTGTCACTTCCCTTTGACAGAGAGTAATGCCAAACCAAGAAGTACCTCCCAGAAGGCCTGGGTCACACACAAAAACATCCCCAACAACTGACCAGCAAAACTGCCCAGCTCAGCACAAACATGCTTTTCTAATTAGTGAGAGTACCTGGCCAGGCTGGCCATGCAAGCTTGCTCACAATCACTAATTAATAAAGAACTGAAAGAAACAGATCAATAATTCCCAGAGGACGACGCAGTGATGGGTCAGAGGACTTTGCCCTGATGGAGAACGTGAAGGATGGGGACTCGCTGGCAGTAGAGTGGAGCAGGGACTGGCTCAATGGCAGGCGGGTCCTGGGACCCACAGACCTGGCACCAGTCACCTGTAAGCAAGCAAAGACACCTAGCAAGATGACACGGCCACTGACGCAGAGCTTGCAGGGCCAGCCAGCATTCTGGAAACCTGCGGGACAGCGGGAGGACAGGGCGCCAGCATCCCTGAGGCTCTGGAAACCTGCAGGACAGCGGGAGGAGTGCCCCAGGCCTTTCAGCAGCCGGCAAGGAGTTCCTCCCGACTAGGGTGCGCTGAGGCCAGCAGCCCTGGCTTCCTGGACTCCGCCAAGGCCTGTGATCTTCCCTCTCCACTGAGTTGAGAGACAGCGCCTCTCAGGAGCTGTGGGGCATGCCTGGTTCTCACGGGTCGGCAGGGCTGGTGTGGGACAGTGGGGTCTACAGCAGGCTCGGTGCTCAGGGCGCCCTTTCCTCTTGTGTGTCCAGGGACGCCCCATCTTAAGTCATGTGGGTAGCTTGCTATTCCTTTCCTACTGTCCACTGCCTAAATTTTTAAAAGAGAAGGAAGTGAAAACTTTCAAATGATTTTAAAACCTGTACTTTAAATTTATGTCTATATAAAATTCATCTGGTCCAAATATGGCAGAGGTCTTCCCATTGGTGAAATCCGGTGGCTTGTTTCTGTTTTGTGGGAGGGAATCATTTTACAGGAGTGGGCATGTTTGGAGAAGTGGGTACAGCCCTGGTGATCAGGGCCCATGACCTCAACCCACAGGACGATGGACTAGGCATCTCTGGTCAGCTGATGCGATGACTGCCTGCCTGTTTGGGCCCCAGCTTCCTGCTGGGACCAGCCAGGGGGCGTAGACACACCCCAGACCATCACTTGCTTTTGCTCTTGCTTCTGTATCATCACTAACATAGACTCCACCGCTCACAGAGGCTGTCTTTACCGCCTGTCAGTCCGACCCGCCAAATCCAGCAACTGCGTGCCCATGAAGCACTCTGATGTCATAGATGGTGACACGTCCTCGGTACAGAGCAAGCCACAGGTGATTAAGGCAGTTATGGTTCACAAACCCTGAAGGCCAAGGGCAGGTGACGCCAGGTGGATGTCGGACTCTTGCTGCCGAGGCCCACCCAGGCAGCAGCTGAGAGGCTGTGGCCTGCAGCCCTACCTGGGAAAGGAGGCAGGGAACCCCACCTCACCAGAAGGAGGGCAGGAGAAGCTCCTCGTGCCACCTCCCAGGGCAGGGAGGAGTGGTCCTGCAGGGTCTCAGGACTGTCCACTGAAACTCAGGGGCCACTGGTCCAGTCTGCCAGGGTCCCCCAGGAGTCCAAGCAAGGTCCTTGGGGCTTCGTGGTGGAGCCGTCCCTTACAGAAGCACTGCAGCCACATGTCTGGCCAGAGCTGGTGCCTGCTGACACAGAAGCCACTCTCAGTGTCGAAAGACAACGGGAGAGACTGGTGGATGTGTCCCCAGCAGTCTGCGGATGGCCTTCGAGCTCAGGCAGAGGGTGCGAGGGGAAGGCTCCCAGCGTTGGCTCCGCAGGCAGGAAACTGGCAGAGCAGGGCTGCCGGCCGGGAAGGGACAGGTGCGTCAGGGAGGCGACAGGCAGGGTGTTCCTTCTGGGGCGAGGGGATGGTTTAAAGTCTATGTAACTGGCCGAGGCACTGGACTGTACTCCTGAAATGGTGGCTCTTCAGACAGGTAGCCCACCTCGGCAGGTCAGGAGGGCTCTGCTCTGCACGATGCCCCGCCAACCTGGAGGCTTCGGCTCCAGGGCCTTGCTTTGCCAAGGCCACCTCCCCTTCCCACCTCCTCAGCAAAGAGACTTTCGCCATCAGGCAGGGCTGTCTCCTCGCAGGGAAGGCTTTGTACAGGGGAGTTTTGTCTGCGTTGCTGGGGACGAGCACAGGGGCCCCTAGGCCAGTGCTCTGACCAGCATTTCACAGTGGGTGAATTCAGTGTGTCCCTGGAGAGGCCTGAGGACACTCCCAAGGAAGGGAAGCAGGTGGTTCTGGGCCCGTCCTTCCTGATCCTGGAGGCCCACCAGTGCCCCTGAGCTCACCCGGGCAGTGGGAAGGACAAGAGGGCTCTAATCAAAACTGCCTCAGGGGTGGCTGCGTTGCCAAGTCACCAGGCTTCCACAGTGGGTCCCGCCTCTGCCAGCCTCACCCTCAGCCGACTAGGATGGGGCCCTGCAGGCGACGTCAAGCACAGCAAGGCTGGAAGCTCAGAGGACCAAGTCTCCAGTAACAAGCTGAAAATCAATCTGAGCCAGGGTCAGTTGCCAAATGCAAGTTTTGAATTTCAGCTGAAACAAACAAGTGCACTAACTGAATTACACGCAGGGAGAGAACACAGCACCAGCAGCCCTGTCTGCAGGTCAGGGTTTGAGGTGGCAGTTTCGAAATTCATGGGCACCTGGTGGCAGAGCAGTCCCTGGCTCAGGCATCACAGCATTAAGCGGCAGAGCTCTGGAAGGTCGGAGACAGCACTCACTCGGGTCCTAGAAGCAGCTGTCCCAGGCTCCTATTCCCACCCAGGTCACAGGCACTGGGCACTCTGTCTTCCTGAGGCAGTACCCAGGATACCTCCGCCTCCTGTCTGCATGGGGTAGCCTTCACTCTTGAGTTGAAGGACCCATTGGCCACAAGTGACCCATGCCCAACTGGAAACGTCCATGTTCCACTCCTATGAGGCCCCAAGCATCCTTCCTGTGGCTCTGCTCACCTCGCCAGTGCCTAAGGCACATCTGGACTCAGGCAGGCCCAGGCCAGCCGTGCACAGGTGAAGCAGGAACCTGACCACACCTGCCCCAGTTCCTGGCTGGTCTGCCCTCGACCGCCACAGGGCTTCCCTTCCCACAAACCTTGGATATCTGCAAGGATCTTGTTGTCATTTTTCGGCCGTGAACATATTTTTAATCTCAAAATCACTCAGATCAGGAGAGCACATTGCTATGTGGAAACCGACACTCACTGCCCTAGGTCATGATCTACCAGATCCAGAGCCGTATAAATATTCACGACGACTCTGCTTGCCTTGTTGTGACGGTGCACAGTGACAGGAGTGGGTGTGTGTCCCCAGGGTCCAGGCAGCGGACACAGCCGGACAGCAGGAAGGGCCGGCGATGGAGGGCCAGCAAGAGCACCCACTGCCGAGCGGCAAGCACGCTTTGGGCCCAGAGCAAGCATTGCAGGCGGATCCCTGTCGGATGTGCAGTCGGAGCACAGGAACTGCCGGTGTCATGGGATTCTCTGACGTGTCTGTAGGAGCCGAAGCCGCCAGGGCTCCACAGCTCTAGTCCACCACCACATGGGAAGGGACAGCAGGGGGCACACCCTGGCCCGGTTTCCACCGGGTGGCTTTGAGTGACTTCAGAGAGAGCACCATGTGCCTGGTCACCGCTCCTGCAGAGGCGGGGATGGCACAGCCCAAGGCAAACGGGCAGGTGAGGTACCCAGGACTGTGGCTTCCCGTCCAACAGAAGGCCAACACCCTGTGGTCACACGTCCACGTGCTCAGCTTGTAACACGTCCGTGACAGCACTTGCACACGCCACGGAGGCACCTCTCTCCCCGGGTCCAGGGGTCTGAGCTTCACTCTGCCGAGCCTGGCGCTGGCTGGCCGGGTGCCGTGAACATGGGCATCTGAGGCCAGGCTCCTCGCTCCAGCACCAGGAGAGAATCCTGTTCTGACGCTGGCACGGCCAATGCCTTTGGAGGGAGGCCATCTCTGGTGGCCACTGCCACTGCCACTCCTTCGGGTGGCTCCTACATGCATCCCAGGGGTAGCTGCTGGCAAACCTGACTGTCTCTTGAGCCCCGTGGCCCAGCACAGCAGCCTTTGTGTCCCTTGGCTTGATAATGGGGACAGGAGGTCGATGCTGGGGGTGACCCATACCTCGTGGCCAGCAGCATGTGGTCAGTACATGCCTGGCAGGCATGGGTGGTGGTGCTGCTTGGAAGGGAAAGACCAGGGTGGAGGACCATGTCAGAGAAGGGTGAGGAGCTGCCGACGCCCCTACCGGCCCACCTGCAGGGCCCACGGCAGGAACATGCCCCCTCACGGCAGAGACAGCCCAGTGCACACGGCACAGCTTACAGCACTTCCCGACCAACCGCCAAATGCACCTAAGGACGGCAGAGCAGGTCCAGAGAGGACAAGCCAGACACAGGCTGGCAGACACTGCTGGAGGCGGGGAGTTCAGTCCCATCACAGGTGGGTGCCCACACCCCAAGCGCCAGCCCCAAGTTCCTCCTGAGCCAACACAGAGAGCCGTCACAGGAGCAGGGCACGAAAACCCAGTGACTGCCTCCTTCCTAAAGGCGAGTCACCCAGAGGAGCGGGCGACGTCTCAGACAGCGTGTCCCACACGCGTGGGCTTGAAAAGGCTTGACTCCAACCCTTCCAAGCACACAGTGTGCCAGCACCGAGCACGTGCCAGTGATGACGAGCCCGGGCCCCGAGTCAGCACCGACACACCGGACACCAACACGGTGACAGTCACTGTCAGCTGGCAGCGCCACTCCTGGGACACGCCTGCCACCTGTGGGAATCCCAACCTGGGAGGACTTGGCCAGAGCCAGCACAGGGCCTCAGCCCCTGTCACAGCTGAGCCCGTGCAGAGGGCACCACAGCAGGCAGAGGCCGCCTTCCCCTTCACGCAGCGCCCTCCCAGGTGGGCTGGGATAACAGGGCCAAAGGCCACCCTGGGGGCAGGAATAAGAGGAAGCAGAGTGAGGAGGCCACAAGGCGAGGGTGGACAGGAAGTGCCCAAAGCAAACTTGAGAAATGGCCTGCAGAAGAAGGGAAAGAACCCACAGAGCCGGCCCAGCAGGAAGCGGCCACCCTGAAGACAGCACCACCGGGGGGCAGAGGACACCCAGAGGGTGGGCCAGGCCTCCAGGTGGACAGAGGAGGAGCCGCGAGGCCCTCTTAGCTGTATGCGCCCTGGACCTCCACGGCTTGATGACAGAGCACCCTGGTCCCCCACCCTGCTGTCAGCTGCTCTGGCCCAGGCCGCTGTGTGCCCACATGTGGGTGCTGCACTTTGCATTGGTGACTTATAGTCCAAGCTCAACCAGTGTTCCTAAAGGATGCGGCAGAGCCTGAATCGACCCTCCACCCAGACAGGAGCAGTGTCACTCTGCAGGCTTGGGCTGCGCCCCCACCTGCCCTCCATTCTACAAGATGAGGCATTCAGCCACATGCCCATCTGCCAGGCCCAGCGGGGACACAGCAGGGGGGGGGATGCCCACTGGGTACCCCCAGAGGAGGGCCAGGCTCACAGATTGCCCCCCCAGGATCCTGCCGCAGCACCAGAGGTGCAGCCTGTGCTCCATCCTGACCCTGACGTGGGAGAGCACCCGTGATGAGCGCTGGCAGACCATACGGTCTCTGCTCAGCTCCTGCCGGAGCCACCGGACAGGGCCCAGGACCCACGGCCACGGGCTCAACGGTGGCTGACACAAGCACATCCCATGGACACACACAGCCCCACACCTGCATCAGGGCTGATGGCCACTTGCTGGCGCGGGCTCCCTGGGGTGTGGACTCTGGGTTCTGAAGGACGCAGGACCTGCAGTGTGGCTGCAGGGGGAACAAAGGTCCCTGCACCTTAGAAGAGGAGGGAGCTAGTGGCCTCTCCTCAGAGCTGGTGCTGTGAGAGGACAGTGCAGGGGCAGGGAGCCTCGCAGGCCAGCAGAGAGGGGAACTCAGCAGCAGGCCAGCCCTTGCCCCTCCCTCTCCCCGCTGCTGTCCCTGGAGGTCAGGGCTCAGCGGACCCTAGTCACATGCCACCTGTTCCCTCACCTGCTCACAGCAGCACACCCCTCTGCCCACAAGCGCCAGGGAGAGGACCCGGCTTCCCGGTCACCACCAGACCCCACTGCACGATGCTGGGCACGCAGGAAGCATCAGCAAGGCTCCCTGGGCCCTGGCCTCTGTGGGGCACAGCGGGCTGCGGGAAGTGCCAGGCAGGGGTGTGCGCCGTTCTCCCCAGAAACCTCAGGACAACAACTCCGGGTTCAGGGAGCTGAGGGAGCTGCAGCCGGTGAGGGACAGCACCTCCCTCGCTGGGTGGGCGGGGCTTCGGCCAGACCCTGCTTGGGGCCGAGGTGCCCCAGCTGAGACTCACCTGCATTTGGAATTCTCGGCAGGACAGGAGAATGTGAAGGACACTGCCGTAACTCTTCATGCTGCCACTACACTGAATAATCTTTTGGCTACACTGAGGTTGACCTCCTGTCTCCAGAGTGGCTGCCAGGGCTTCTGGAGCCTGTGTGCCCACGGAGCCTGAGGGGGCTCTGCCACACAGGAAAGGCCCACGGCCCGCATGTCATGCCAGGGCTGCCGTGGAGGCCGTCAGACTCTCAGGGCTCATAGCTGGGCTCCTCTGGACTCTCTTGGAGGGACCAGCTCACCGTAGTCACGTGCCCCTCCCCACTGGGTGGTCAACCTTGAAACACATGGGGGCCCTGGAGAAGGCCTCCTTGCCTCAGCTGGGTCTCTGTGGGGACATGTCATAGCCCATGTCCCCTCACTTCCTGAGGGATGCTCCCAAGCTCCCACAACCTCCCTGAACACGCACCTGCACTGTCTGTCCCTACAGATCTGGGACTCCAGCCTTCAGTACAGATGAGGGCAGGGAGAGGCAATGTCCCCGAGATGGTCTGTCCATGCACAGGGAGGAGGGACGCACCTCCAGACAGAGTTCTGTCCCCAAATGTTCTGCCTGGGACACCACCAGAGCCTCTGCTGACCCCAGCCAGTACTGTGGCTATTCTGATCAGCACCTCTGCTGGATGCTGCCCTGCAGCCTGGACACTGCCCTGCCAGAGGGAGATCTGAATAAGAGGGTCTCATACGTGCCACTGAGATGGCCTCGAGATGAGAGTTCCTCCTCCCTCTACAGAGATGGAAGACACAGCCATCTCCACTCACTTCCCCTCCTGGGCAGTGGACATGGCAGAACTGTAGCAGAGTGCCCCTGAACCCACATTCACAAACAATACTGCCCGCAGCACTCCTCTTGGGGACCAACACCAGAGGCCAGCCCACCAGAGGCCAGCCCACCAGGATGGGGGTCCTCTGCACAGCAGCTCAGCTCTGTGGCAGAGGGCTGCTGACCTCCACTTATCAACATCTGTGCAGTGTCTGAGCTCAGAGCCTCAGTCTGGCCGCCCCAGGACCTCGGTTCCCACAGCAGGCTGGCATCTGGCGGCTCCAGGAGGACTGGGGTCCTTCTGGAACGACCCTGGTTTGGGGATGAGCGGGCCTGGGCTTCCCGAAGCCAGTGACACCCGGAAAACACATGTCTCTTCCTGTGCCTAAAGCTCTTGAGAACTCGGATGGTCCTCGTCCCTAGGGGCCCCTAGGAGTCCATAAAGTCCCCGCCACTGGAGGAGCAGCAACGGGTGTGCCCAGGTCTGTTTCAGTCAGGGGTGCCAGCACAGGGAGTCAGAAACCACCCTCATGAAGGGGGGCTCTTACGCTCCCTGCTCCCCAGGAGCAAGGACACGGCCACCAGGCAGGCACAGAGGGGCACCTGGTGAGCAGAGCAGGGACGCGCCAGGTGAAAGCCTTCACCACAGCCTCCAGGAAGGAATGGTGGGCAGGCGGGCAGGCGGGCAGGCGGGCAGGTGGGCAGGCAGGTGCTGGCCTGGCTGCTCTGGGTCATTTCAGCAGAAGCACAGGCTGTTCCCAGGCATCTGGTACTGGCCCTAGTGGTTAGGGTAGGGTCACAGGACCCCACGGTGAGGGCACAGGAAAGACACTCAGGCCAGCTGGTCACTATCTAGGAATCTGCTAACCCTGGGAGGACAGCCCTGAGCAACATCCACCATGACCAAACATCAGAGATGGGGAGAAAGTGTGGACGTCTAGCTGTGTCCCTCGGAAGACAGCGCCTGCAAACACCAGCTAAGCAGGACACCCCCAGCAGAGCCAGCCTTGGCCCAGGAGCGGGCAGAGAGCAGGTCTCGGGGAAGCCACTATCTCAGCCATGGCCTGGGCCACCTGCCCCTCGGCCGCCAGCCCTGCCAGCTCCATCACGCTGCGGGCACTGTAAACAGGCACGCTCGGCTTTGATGCCTCAGGTCCTACCACCTTGAGTTGAATTATTCCACGGAATCTGTCCTTGCGTAGAGCTGGGCCTAAAGGCCAGTACCTTACAGTGATGGAATTTTACTGGCAAGGACACAGGAACTGAGGTAAGAATGACCGACCACTCCAGCCATCTGGGCTTGTGCAACACCCTAAAGGTCTCACGGGAAGCCGCCCTGATCCTCAGAAAAGAAACTCCTGGGCAGCGCCTGGGGTTAGCCGCAGCTGGCCCTGGACCCCTGGACAGACCGAGAACTGAAGAGCCAGCTCTTGAGCCCCTGCGGGCAGCTCCCTGGGCATGCCTCCCCTCATGGAGGCTGAGCTGCTCACCACTCTTTTCCAGAGGGGGCCTCCCACACCAAGGCCAGTCTCAGAAGCTGCCCTTTGACTCCAATGACCACTTCCTGATTTCAGCCCATGCATGAGGACCATGCACAGAGGTCAGCATCCCACAGGCACTTCTGGACCTCACTATGCAAAGAGCTCCAGCTGGGCATGACCAGCTGCCAACACCAGGAGGTTCTGCCCCTGCTGCCCCTGAAGTGTGCACTTTAGAAATCCAGAGACAAGAGGGGGAGGAGGAAGGGAAGGAGGTGGGGGGGAAGGAGGAGGATGGGGAGGGGGAGGAGGGGAGGGGGAGGAGGGAGGGGGAGGAGGGAGGGGGAAGAGGGAGGGGGAAGAGGGAGGGGGGAGGAGGGGAGGGGGAGGAGGGAGGGAGGAGGAGGGAGGGAGGAGGGGAGGGGGAGGAGGGAGGGGGAGGGGGAGGGAGGGGGAGCAGGGGGAGGGGAGGGGAAAGAGAAGAAGTAGGGGGAGGGGAGGGGAAGGGGAGGGGGAAAGGGGAGGGGTGGGGAGCACATGTGGAAATATTTTCACAGCCGGAGGAAAACTCCAGAGAGCAGGGTGCATCACCACTGCTAACCAATTATGTAAATTTAAAAACAGGAAAAGGACAAGGCTTCAGGGCCTCTCACGTGGTCATATTCCAGGTTGATATCCTTTTTTAATGGAGAAAACCTCCTAGCAGGCCGTGATAGCTGCCCTGCCTTCCCATCCACGTTGACAAAAGTTGGCTCTGAAGAGCCACACAGGCTGCAGCCCCAACATCCCAGTCCCCTGCCGGCTTGCAGCCCGCCTGGAGGACCTGAGAGCTGCTGCCCTGTGCATTGGGTCTGCGCAACCTGAACTGTGAGCACCCCACACTGCACCCTGGTCCCTGAGCTGTGAGCACCCGCAGTGCACCCTCAGCCCTGAGCTGTGAGCACCCCACGCTACACCCTGGTCCCTGAGCTGTGAGCACCCCACGCTGCACCCTGGTCCCTGAACTGTGAGCACCCCGCGCTGCACCCTGGTCCCTGAGCTGTGAGCACCCCACGCTGCACCCTGGTCCCTGAGCTGTGAGCACCCCACGCTGCACCCTGGTCCCTGATCTGTGAGCACCTACGCTGCACCCTGGTCCCTGAGCTGTGAGCACCCGCACTGCACCCTCAGCCCTGAGCTGTGAGCACCCCACGCTGCACCCTGGTCCCTGAGCTGTGAGCACCCCGCGCTGCACCCTGGTCCCTGAGCTGTGAGCACCCCACGCTGCACCCTGGTCCCTGATCTGTGAGCACCTACGCTGCACCCTGGTCCCTGAGCTGTGAGCACCCCACGCTGCACCCTGGTCCCTTATCTGTGAACACCCATGATGCACCCTGGTCCCTGAGCTGTGAGCACCCACGATGCACCCTGGTCCCTGAGCTGTGAGCACCCCGTGCTGCACCCTGGTCCCTGAGCTGTGAGCACCTGTGCTGCACCCTGGTCCCAGAGCTGTGAGCATCTGCGCTGCATCCTGCTCCCTACACTCTCATGAGCGTCCTGCAGTGCACAGACCTCCCATAGCAGGGCCACCAGCAGCACACATGCAGCAAAGGCCACAAGGAGGTAACAACACAGGTCATCGTCTTGATCCCTGCTGGGCCCTCCAAGGGGTGATCACACCATTCCTTACACAGTCCCTGAGATGCTGGCTCCTGGTTTTCTGCATTTACAGATGGTGCTGAGGAAGACCCTCTTCCCTGACTCATGTCTCCAGGCTGCACCTGCATCGGACCCTGTGGTCCTAACTGCAGCGTGGCGAGTGACAGGCCACCCATGTCCAAAGAAGAGGCCCTCGCTGTGGTTCTCCTCAGCCCTTTGCCTTCATGGCCAACAGCACCCGTACGGTTCACCCTCATGGCGACCAGGTGCCCTCGTGGCCCTTTCTACAGGGTTCCTTTCTCTCACAGCTTTATAGGTGATGGGCACCAGGAATTCACACCAGGTCTGGCACAGGTGCCAGGCATTGGAGCTAGCCGCTCTCAGCCCCGTGTGACACGGCAGTGGGCCACCAGCCTTTCTGAACACAATTCTAAAGGGAACGTTACCCAGCAGGGCCTCCGACTTCTGGTTCCCAGGGCATAGGGATTCGATGGCTGACTGTCCGGTGAGGTGACCACCCCAAGCCCCCTAACTTGGTAAGTACAGAAAGCCAGCACTAGCAAGCTGAAGAGGCTGGTCAAAAGTGGGGTCCAGGAAGCCTGGGGTTCAGGTCCTGTCCAGCCCCAGTCAGAACCGCAGAGTGGTCGGATGCTGCTCCAAGGAGAGCTGGAATCAAGCTCCCAGGAGTCTGTGGATGAGTCGGGAACTCCTGGAAGTGGGTCTTCATGGCCTAACCAGGTGGAAACGCCTGAGAGCAGGGTCCTCCTGCTCCACCTCCCACCCTGTGGCCCCTGTGGCGGGGGCAGGTGTGGGGCCAGCCTGCAGCCCTGCCCTGGGGATGCCCTCGGCTGTCTGTCTGATGAGTGGCAGGCAGGCAGAGTGCGTGGGGGGCTCGCCCTAGGCCAGCACAAGAATGACCAAAAGACCAAACAAATCAAAACTTACTTGTTCAAAATTACCTCTCTTCCTCTCCAGGCCACAAAGTTCTAATCTCAGCTGGATTTTATCAGGTTTCAGCTAAAGCCATGAATACTGATTGGCAGCAGAGGGAGCAGCCCCACCCACAACCGCAGTCCAGCAGGCTGAGTGGGTGCAGGGAGGCCCGGGCTCTGAGCAGGGGAGGACGGTGCCACTCGTGTGCATGTCCGCGGCCTGTGAACTGGCTGAAAGGAAAGCTGGGCAGGTGTGTTTAAGTCGAGATACAATCTTTTTCAAAGGAACATATCAAGGACAATGGTCCTTAATGACCTAAACTTAAGGATCCGACTGTGAAATTACAGGGGTCCCATTTGCTCAGGTTTCTATCTGGGATGCGAAAAATCTTTCTCACTTAAGTCACCCGAAACTCCTCCTCCCTGGCCCTGGCCCTGATGTCCTTCCCACCTCACTGCTCCTGGGATTCCTCGTGGCCACGCAGAAGGCCCACGGCAAGGAGGACAGCCAGGCAAGCCCCCGGGCCTCGGCCTTGGCCGGGCCGTGCCCCAGGAGCTCTAGGTGGCTGGGCGGACAGAGCAGAGCCGCCCCAGCTCCCAGGGCAGAGCCTCCAGCTCTGACTAGCATGGCGGGAGACACCGGCTCCTCTCCAGAGCCCAGCAAGGGAGGGTGGTGGGAACCCACACAGCACATGGACCTGACGTGGATTCGCCTTCTGATGTGCACTTTAGATTTAAGAGAAAAGCGACTCTCCGACAAAGGCGCAGCTCGTCACCCCAGTCCTTGAGCAGTGACTTAGGCAAGCGTCTTTTAAACTGACCGGCTACTTCACAGAAATCCGCCATCCAGAATCAACTCCCTTCTGTTTGGAAAAAGAAATGACGGCATTCCACTAAGAAGGGTTAGAAGTCTGCCCAACACCCACTGCAGACCTCCCAGACGATCCCAGGAACACCTTCAACAGCAAAAAAAATAAAATAAAGCAAGTCTCTCTCCGGTTTTTGCCTCAATAAGTGAAAGGAAACTTGCTGAGCTATTTAGGATGATGGGGAATTTTACTGGTGTGAGTTCAGTGAACTCTTAATATAAACTGAAAGGCAGAGTCATGGCTGGAGGGATCTCTACGTCACAGACCAGGCCACAAGCAGGTACATCTGCGTGGGGTAAAGGACCAACCTCTGGGACACTGTCACCCCTATGGTGACAATCGAGAGTCTAATCATGGGGCAGGGGAAGCAGGCAGGACTACTCCCAGGTGAGAACCTCTGCTTCAGACCAAGGCCCTGAGTTCAAATCCCGGCACCTGGACAGGAAGATGGCTCCCTGGGCTGCAGCTGGGGTCTCCTCGCCAGGAGCCACTGCCTGCTCGCCCTTGCCCTCTGTTCCCGGCACTGGCCCTGCAGGTTGGCCTAGACAGCATCCCAGCCCCTGAAGCACGGGGTTCTCTTCGGATCATCACCTGGTTCTTTCACAAACCCCAAGGCCAGAAGCACGTAGGGTCACAGGGCAGAAGGTGCTGAGAGCGCCAGAGGGCGGCTGCACTCAGTGAAATACTCCAGTCCTAGCAGCCTGGGAGGCTGAGGCAGGGGGATCTCAAGGGTGGAGCCAGCCTGGGTAACTAAGTGAGACCCTATCCAAAACCACATTTTTACAGGGCTGTGAATATAGTCCAGAGGCGGAATGCTTGCCCGGCCTCTGTGAGGACAGGCACCACAGGTGGCAGAGCTGTGCGGCAGCTGGGCCAGCTGACGGCCACTGCTGGGCCCTGGGCCCCAGGGAGCTCGAGTGCCTGGGCCGCCCAGCCCCAGCCCATCAGCAGGAGTCGGGTCAGCTCCTGCGAGCAACCCCAACACCTCCACGGCAACTGTCCCGAGCCCCTGGTCAGTCCTGGGGGCAGCCTGTCAGCAAAGCACCACCCCACACCTCTGCCAGTGAGGAAACCGAGGCAGCAGGGGGGGCCTGCCAGGTCCTGGTCCAGACTCAGCTCTGTCCCAACTGAGAAATGGGGACGTGGCAGGGCCCTGGTGTGTGCCCCACGGACAGGTGACACCGTCCCTGATGTACAGGTGATGCCATCCTGATGCAGACATGACAGTCCCCCATGACACAGATGGGGACAGTGTTTGTGCCCCATTTACAGGTGTCACCATCCCGGGGAGACAGATGGGGACACTGCAGGCCATGATGTGTCACCCAGGTAGATCAGTACTGGGAGGACGTGCAGTCGCCGGGGGCTGCCTTGCTTGTTAGGGGACGTGAAGGGTGCAACCACTTTGGAAATGGCTAGCAGTTCCTTCCACAGCCACATGGAATCCAGAGGAGCCACCGTACAACCCAGCAAGGCCACTGCCTGTGTGTGACAGGAAGGGAAGTGCACCCACAGAAACACGCAGACATCTTGCAGCACCATCCTCACAGCTGAGGGCGAAGACCTGGAACGCTCAACAGAGGGCGGAAGCCACAAACCTGGGCACATCCGCCCACAGGGTGCTGCCTGGCAGTGAAGAGAAGGAGCCCTGATAGCGCCTCAGGGCGGGCCTCGAGGTGACATGCGCGCACAGAAGGCCAGTGAAGCGCGTCAGGCTGCAGGGCCCGCTTACGTGCCCAGAGCAGGTGGCCCACAGAGACAGAGAGCAGCCGGGCTGCAGGGGCCAGGGAAGGCGGCTGCTCGTGCTCAGAGGTGCCCCTGGGGAGACAGAAATGGCCTGAACTCAGGTGGCGGTGTTTGCTGCCCAACTCTGCAAGCATCCTGGAGCACAGACTCGGACGGTGCAGAGATGAGGACGTGGATGCACGCTGCACCTGCACGTGGGGAGCAGGCCCTTCAGACCCTGGAAATGGAAGCCCCACTGTGCTTTACACGGTCCATCCAGATTCACCACACTGGCCAGCCTCTCACGCAGTCTCCAGCTGTGCAGAGCTGCCCAGCACTGGGCACAGAGGGCGCTGGCACAGCCCTGTCACACCACGCCTCCCACGTGGAAGCGGGGCCTTCCAGTCCCCAGCGCCTCGTGCCCGGTCTGTGCTCATCTCTCCTGGGCAGGGCGTCCCTTCTCTGTAACGCCCCCTGTGCTGTTGTCCCGGCCTCAGCTTTGCCATAGAATGCTGGGGCCTTGAGGCACATGGTCTGCCTTTCTGAAGCCACCCTGGCCTGTCTCAGGGCCTTGCTCGGGACGTGAAGGGAGAGAAACTGGCAGAAGGGTAGTTTCACACTCCACACATTGCCACGTTCTACAAGGGAAGCCCTGGAAGCCACGGAGCCTCAAGGCTGCTCAAAATAACCGAGCCACCACATAGTTTTGTAGGTTCAAACAGCAACTCTTTATTCCCGAACTCTCACCGGCACTCCACACACACTTCAGGAGAACACACTCCCTCCACAGGCCAATTCTCCCAGAATCCTGGGAGAACTCAATGGGAACTCCAAAGTAGGATCCGCCCTAATCCCAGAGCAGGGTCACCTTTCAACCATTCCCAGGCGTCATTCCGACTAAACTGTGGCTCTCTCTCCACAGGGACTGTACAGGAGAAGGCTGCGGAGGTGAGGGCTGGACCTTGCCTTCCAGAGAGCACCCAAGCGAGTTAGGAACTGGTCACCTTCTTTGTTCTTTGAAAATGAAAATGTCCTGTGTTTGTTCCCCGTTGCGGGGGACACGAGGACAGAAACACCCGACTCTGTGTGATCGTGGTTCCTCCAGGGCCAGACGTCCCCTCCCGCTGCGGCTGTGCGGGTGATGCTCAGGGACCCCAACTCCCTGACCCCACAAGTGTGCACCATTTCAAACAACTTGAGGAGAACTCTGTATCTTTTCTTGAATAAACAGTAGGCATTTAGGGTGTCACGTGGTACACAGCAGGCGCTCACGCGGTGTGGAATAACTCCACATGAAGCTGATTTCTGAACGTGATCATTTCCTAAGCAGCGCAACCAGCAGGTGACGCTGTGTTGAACTGCTAGCTGCCAAGGCACTGGAACTGCAGCTTCATGTTTAATATCCATTTTCCCATTAAAGACACCTCGTTCTCATTTTTGCCCTATGTCTTGAAAATTATGTCCTGGAGCTTGAGAAGACGGGGCCACCGTCGATAAGTGTCCTCACCTGCCACCTGGTCCACGTGGAGGCTATTCAGGGAGAAGCTGGTCTCGAACGGCACTGACCGGGGGATGTCCTCCTGCCCCTAGGAGCTCCTCCTCCTCTTCCCTGCAGTCCTGTCCTCAACCGGGAAAGCCAAGTCCCCTCTCGCCCTCACCACTGGACATCCTGGAATATGGCCATCATGCTGCTGTGCTGCAGGCCACCCAGCAATGCTGAGCTGAACCAGGAAGTGCATTTGCCTCTGTGACGTGCACCCCGGGGTCGTGGTGCACGCAGGAGCCAAGTGCTCTAGCAGGTGAGGCTGAGGCTCAGGAGAGGGCTCCACCTGCACCCAGAGGGCAGGTGCCCGGGAACATGCTTCTCACTCTGGGCCACCACTGGCTCACCTGAGGCTGCCCACTTCCTCAGCCAGAAGTGGGGCAAATGACCAGTAGCACCTGCTCAGGAGGCCACTCGACAGAGTAGGCAGGGTGTTCTCCCTAGAGCAAGGATGGCCAGGGAGCAGACAAGCAGGCCACAGGGGCAGCCTCTGAGGAAGGAGAGTGACCCTGAGCCCGCGTGGCCACACGCCCTCCATGTCACCTCAGAGAAAAGTCACTCTCAGAGTGGATCTCCCAGGACCCAGCAGAGCAGCACGTTCCCAGGCGGGTACACCACAGAGCTCCAGAACCCACAGCAAGGTCTTCAGGCCTGGCCGGATGAGAGTGGCCACTCAGGACACCTGCCCAGGCAGGGTCACCCTATGGGCAAGGCCACGCAAGTGTGCAGACTCACACCGGGGCCTGGTGGGCGGAGGATCCCGAGCCCACGCACTACTTCCCTGTCAGGTGCTGCTCAGCTCTGGCCTGGGTTTTGCAAAGGCATTCCTAACATTAGCGTGTCGGAGACTCCATGTTCTCGCTCACGGTTACTAATGCTCCACACGTCAGACATGGAAACACCCAATGCACACAGCGCTCCGCTAGCAAGAGAAAGACCCAGACCTATGCACAAAGCCATTGGAGAAAGGTGCACATGGACCTGCACACGGAAGAGGCCCTGCTGCCTTCACTGAAGGGTGGGGCGGAGGGCCTGGGCAAGAGAGGGACAGAGGGCAAGGGAGACCCCTAGACTCCCTCACCACCACCCAGGAGCCAGCTGCGAGGCCTAGGGCTGCAGGCCCACAAGGGTCTTCCGACCTGCTGGCTCAGCTCCAATGCTGTCCTGCATGTGCCACTGCTGGCCCCATGGTGACCTGAGGGGCTGCAGCCGGCACCTGTCTCACCACCTACTATTGCCTGGTGCCCCCATGGCACTGGGCCAGGCAGGGGGCCTCTGTTCACCCACGGGCAGGACCTACATGGCTGGGCAGAGCAGCCGCTCCGTCCACATCATGAGTGAAGAAGCCAGGAGACAGACGAGGACCCGGGAACCCTGTGAGCCTCGGGCACTGCCCTCATCAACGACAACGCACTTCACAGTGTGACATGATCATACAAAACGCTTTTCTGGATTTTTTTCCTGTCATGCCCTGTTGAACCTGAAGACCAGTAAACAGGCAATGGCAATTTCAGGAGTGTCACAGAACTGGCCGACCCACAGGCCAACCTGATGCCCTGGGAACTGCACACCCCGGGTGTGGCCTTCCACTGCCAGCCACAGGGCACGCTGCGCGTGGGAGGTCTCACAACAGAGACAGGGGACCCCACACACCCAGCCAGACCGGACTCCCCAGCAAGGAGGGCAGCTGCACTGGCAGGGCCCAGAGAGGGACCTGCCGACATCCCTTCCAAGGAGACAACATGTGCGTGAGGGACAGGGGTGTGCCTTGAATCCCCCAGAAAGGAAGGACAGCCACTCGGTTCCCTGAGGTCACAGTTGCCACGGGGAAGCAGGCAGTGGGCAGGCGGTGTGCACCTGTGTCCACCAGAGGTCATACGGGGATAAGGACTCTGGCCACATAAGCACTTCCTGGCTCCTGCACACCTGTGTGCGTACTCCAGCTTCAAAAGACATGGGCGACTGGGGAAATATTTGCAGTGTGCTTATTGTTTAAAGAAATAATTCATCATAAAGAGACCTCTCACAATTCAGGAGAAAAAATGAACAGCACGTGGGTAAGTGCGAAGGCACATTCACAGGCTGCTCACAGAAGAAACACCGACCTGACAGTAAGACCCCACAAGCCTCGTGATCAAAGGAACGCTCAGTCACAACAGCCAGGCACCATCCGCCCCAGGGAACCAGAGAACAGGGTCTGACCACAGGGGGCTGGGTGAGGGGCTGGGTGAGGAAGGAGGGCGCCCCTGCTGGTGGGCACGGCTCTGCAGAGAGCAGGGCGGCCTGGGCACGCCCCCCCACAGAGCAGGCCACATCCAGGAGGGGTTGGGGGCACAGCCTGGTTCTCCTTCATCTGGGCAGGGAGGGGCACGTTTAGAGAAGGCAACAAGGGGTCCTGCCTGAGACAGTGGGCTTCGCCACACGGCCCAGCTCCACCCTCCCGCCAGCCTCACCTGCCCGTCTCAGCTGAAAGAGGGTCCTGCATCCTACCCAAAGGAAACCTGCTGCTCCAACCCCAGTCGTCACAGTGGCCGGAAACAGAAAACGCCACCAGGGTGCAACCCGTGCCCTGCAGGCCCTGCCAGCCCCGACTCCTGCCTCCCCGCCCACCAGTGCCCACCACGTGCACCCAGGGCTCTCAGCACTCCGCCGCTGCGGCTTTTCAAGAACGCTTTTCAGCCTGGGACCAATGCTGGGTATTTACAGGAGCACTGACTCAGGACAAAGTCGCGCGAGAGTGAGACAGTCAGCACTAACGTCAGAGGCAAAATGAGTTTCCCAAGGCAGCAGGGGGCAGGCAGAAGTCGAAGGTGGGGACCAGAAGGAAAACCCCACCTCCCCCACCTGGGGGAGCCCCACAGGTGGGACAGGCCTTCGTGCCGTGCCGGAGGACAGCGTCTGGTGGCATCAGCACTCAGGGAGGCAGGCCAGCTGGGCCTGTGCCACCAGCATTGGCTAACCTGCCACCCACTCACCTGCCACGTCCACGAGGTCACCCTCCACCCCCAGGAGGGCAGGAGGGCTGTCTGCAGGAGGTCCTGGTGTCATGTGATCTAAAGGCTCCTCCAGGCTGCCCACTCTCTGACCTAAGGATGGACCCACCAGCAGCACGCCCCGTCTGATAACAGGGTGCGAGACGCTTTTTATGCTACGTCCGAAGCTGGCAGCGCATGGCACAGTTGCTATCTGGATTAGCAAAAGCAGCACAGACACACCTGTATTTTTAACATTTTAAAATCACGTTTGTATTTACGATCACCTGGCCAAACACACAGGTTCACTTCATGATCATCAAAATCAAGGGCCATGAAGAGCCATCTTGGCTCAGGAGTCCCATAATGTCTTTGAGCCTCTGCCATAAATACTGTAGACATCTACCTCATCTCTTTGATTCTTTCCTTTCTTCAAGCACATGCTTTTTTTAATTTATAAAAAGCTACAAAGAAGCTATCAAATATGCACATAATGCACTAAGAAAAAGCATCATTTATTTGAAAAAGTGCCCCCAAATCTCCTTTGCCTTTGCCTTTGCAGTTTCTGTGCATTTCTGGCCTGAGCCCCAGTGCCCACTGCTGGGTAGAAGCAGATTGATGCTCTTGCCTCAGGGGCCATGAGGGCAGCTGCTGGGCCACAGGCTCCGAGGGCCCATGGCTACCAGTCTCACCACCCTCAGGGCCGGCTTTTCTCCTAGCCCTATCTGGGCACTGCAGGACGTGCAGAAGTCCCTCCCCTGGCTCCCTCAGCAGGCTCCCTGAGGGTCTGTTCACACTTCATCAGCAAGTACGTCACCTCGAGTCCATCCCTGCTCCAGCTGACCCTGACCACCTCCTCCCAACTCCACCTGTCTGCATCTCTCCAACCACCTGAGCGGCAGCCTCATCTCCTTCCACAGCCGGGTTCTCCCGCCCCTCTCCAGCCTCCAAGCACCCGGGAATCTCGGGCACCGAAGCATCACCCATGTGCTGCCTGTGAACTGCTTCTGGGTCAGCGTTAACTCTGCTGCACAGCAACAAGAAATTGTTTTAAAAAACAGGCAAAGGCTTGAACAGACGCTTCTACAAAGGCACGAACATGCTCCACGAGACATGAAGAGCTGCTCCTATTGCTAATGACAGAGGACCACAAAGACCTCACCTTAGGAAGGCTGCAATCAGAAAACCAGAGAACCCCAGACAGCAAGGAGGTGGAGCAGGGAAGCCAGCAGGGTGGGCCCTGGAAGTGGGGCATCCAGAGGCAGGTGCCCCCACAACACTGAGACACGGCTGGAGGGCCACGCCCAGGCAGGCCACAGCCCTGGTGCCCACCACGAGAGGGCGGGCAGCACACCAGGCCACACAGGCCAGCACAGGCCACGTCGCTCAACACAGAAAGTCATGCACCAAGAGGGTGCACGCAGGCCAGGCCACCAGAGCAGTCGGGGCTGCAGGAGAAGGGGCCACAGGATGGAGGACAGAGGGCTGGCGCTCCTGCTCAATTCTGCAAGGAAGATGCTGTGGAATCGCGCACAGCGATGGGAAATACTTACTCTACCGACTGCACCTGGAAGTGGTTAGGATGGTAACTCTGTCATGTATGCTCTTTTATTCAATATTTTGAAAAATTGTTTAAAATGAAGCAATAGCACAGCCTGGGCCCTGCAAGTTAGATCTTCTGGCCTGGTGGAGGGGGCGTACATAGGCACTGATTTTTTAAGCGCTCATGTGATTCTAATGTAGAGCTCTGCCTAGAAATGGCTACAGACTGTAAACCTTCAAACATCTCCTAAGGTAGGGGATACAAACCTCTTGTGCATCACTCTGTCCTCGGCACCCAGGGTATGCAGTTAGTGCTCAGTAATTATTAAACATTCCTATTACTGTCAACTGAATGAAAGCATGAATGATTATTCTGGGAGTAATGACACTCTATAAATATATTTTAAAATGCTGGGCCAAAATCACAGTTGAATTCTATTTTTACTTCAACTGCTCATTTGTCCCAAAGCTAGTAAGTCTTTCAGCTGCCCAACTTCTGGCTGGTAAGGCAGCCACAGTAACTGTGCCACCAACTGGTCCCCGTGCGCCAGGCCCTGCTGTCAGGCTCACAGGGTCATTCCACTTCCGCTACGTGACAGGGCTGCTCCCACTACCTCCCCCTCATGGGGGAAGCTGGGAAAGCTGGGGGGCGCTCAAAGTGCAGTGGGTGGGGTGGAGGGGTAGGCGGGGCAGACGGGTGGGTGGGGCCTGGTGGGGTGGGCGGGGCCAACAGGGGTGGAGCTGGGAGGGATGCGTATTTGCGAGCAGCCAGCACTGCACCAAGTGGTTTTGCTCTTTCCCTTTCCTCTGGGTCACGAACCTGCGGAGCACAATACAGCTGCTCCGCCATCATGGTGAGCGTGGTCCTGGCGGAGCACAGGCATGGCTGCCGGTTATGGGAAGGGAGGCTGCTGAGCTCCACGGGTAACTGGCTTGATCAGCAGACTCACAGGAATCACCCAGTAAGACTCAAGTCAAGCCATTCCTTGTTCCCCCTTTTCTCCTTTTGGTCCTCTTGAGTCAGGAGGACTCCACACCCCACAGACTACTAAATCAGACTCACCTGCCACCAACCTGCACCGGCGGCGCTGGCACTTAGGCAGCAGGTCATTGCCTCAAGAGAGGACTGGCCATGCCAGGCCTCCCAGGGGAGCCCTTCAGAGACCCCTGCACCCTCTGGCCCTACTGTGCCTGTCACACAGGGGTGGCTGAGGCTTCAGACACACCCTGTGCCACCTTCTGCCTGTGGTGTCAGACTCCAGCACTAGCCAACTGGACAAGCGCTGTCACACTGTCCCTGCGCATGTGTTTCCACAGCGCTGGGATGCGGCCAGGGCCATGCATGTGCTAGAGGTGCTCACCGGGGAGGTCCACCACCCTGAACTTAAACCCTCTCTCCAGCCTGACACCACGGTTCGTGGGGCTTCCAGGGTCCAGCTGCTCACCCCACACCACCCCTTCCCAGCACTCTGCAGGGAGGGAATGTAACAGGGGTTCACTTGATGCTTGGACTAATCCCTGTGGCTTTGAAGCTTACATGGTTTTTTTTCTTTTTTGCTAAACTTCTCCTCCCTGATCTTTTCCCTAACCACCTCCTTCCTGATCTCCCTGATCTTCTTTTCCCTGATCTTCTCTGATATTCTCCTCCCTGATCTTCTGCTTCCTGATCTCTCCTCCCTAATCTCATTTTCTCTAAATCACTTCTACAAAAGCCCCCCGTTCCTGCAGATGGGCAGGATCACAGACTTTGGGACAGGAGTCCCCTGTGTTTCTCCTTTGGTAGCAAAAGCAATAAACCTTCTTTTTCCTTTTTCCCAAGATCTTATCTTTGTTATTGCATTGGTGTCCAAGACAAGGACCCAGCTTTCGGTTACAGGAATGACTGAACAGAAAAGCCTGGGATGCACAAATACACCTGCTGAACACACCAAAGGCAGACACTGCCCTGCAGGTCCACGGCGGTCCTCAGACCTGGGCCCCCACTCAAGAGAATGCAGCCCCTGAGCACAGGGTCATTCAGGAAGACATCAGGCAGCGCCCACAGCCAGGACCCTGGCTAGGGAAGCAGTTCACCCTTCTTAAATGAGCAGAGCCACCTGGGCTCCAGAGCTGCTCCCGAGCACCAACAGTGGCATCTGTGCATGCCATGCAACCACAGGAGGCACCAAGGGACAGGAGCTGGCAGCCCCAGTGCAAGACAGTGAGCTCCCGGGAAGCATGCCTTGCCTACTGGGTGCACCACCCTTCTCCCTGGCAGTCTGCTGTGGAGCCTGGGGCACCCGTCGACCTTTTGAAAATGTGTGCTGTGATGGACATAGAACCCTGGGCCTAGAGCACACCAGGGAAGGGCCCTGCGAGTGGGCTACACCTTCCCCTCCTTATCATCTTAAAGCGCCTTCCAAGAGGGATTAAATGCCACATCATGTGACAGATAAGATGCTTTTATCCTGGCCTAGTAGCCATTTCTATAGAGGGCAAGAAACAACTCAGGAAAAGTTTGCATTTAGTTAGCTTTTACGTCACTGAAGCTGAAACTTAACCCACAAACCTGCATTTCCATGGGAAAGAGGAAACGCAACAGTCTGCCTTTTTGATAATGGAGACTAGGGCAGCACCTTCGGCTGATGGCTAAGGGCACAGTTCTCAGCAGTGTACATGGGTAACTCACTGAGTTCCCTAGCTGTGGGCTATGCAGCTACACAATCATCGTCCTCATGTCCATTTGCAAATCAGAACATGGGCCAGAGAGGCTAAGCAGCCTGCCCCAGGCCACACAGCTAGCAGAGGGCAGAGCCGAGCTCTCTGTCACAGCTGGGCCATGCTGGCTCATCCCTGGGGCACAGTCCTGGTTTGGGATAGCATCACTAGCCCAGCGGCTCCCAGTTCATCTCAAGCCACAAGATCACCATGGCTGCCACTTTCCCGTCCTGCTGGATTCTGCGTCCAACTCAGCTGAAATAACCCGACCTACTTACCCAAGGGTATGGGCAGGTAATGACGCCACTACTCCACGGCCACCATCACAGGAGCTGACCGCTCTGGGCTTGGAGAGCCATCGTAAGACTCCTCCAACAGCCCCATCACTTCCCACTACCTCAAAATGAGGTGCGATTTTTAAATCTGTCAACATGACTTAGTGGTTACAAAAGATTCTACTGGATAAACAAGCCCCAGAGTCCCTGCCCCCTGTGAAGTGTCGCCACGAGGCATGGCAGTCTATGCACGGGCTCAGGTGGCTCTGAATGAGGGCCATGCTGAGGTCAGCATCCTGCAGACCTCAGAGCTGCCCTCCCCCCAGCTTCTGCTACCTGAGAAGAGTTCTAGGAATCAACGAAGTGATTCTGTTGTTACACTCCCAAAGCACCCATGGGGTTCAAATAACCCTCTGCTCGCAGCATCTGCTGTCCTTCTGAGAACGCTGGGGTCCACTCAGGGACCCTGTCAGAGTCCCACAGCACACACCAGGAACCTGTAGGTACAATCACTCCGCATGAGCCCCGAGTCAGAAGCTGGGAAACGCTGAAACCATCCCAGGAGGTCTCACAATTTCTCCTCCCACTGCTGAAATGCAGGGGTGGGTGCTCAGCCTCGTCCAGGAGACGGCCGCAGGGGGGGGTCTGCTTTGAGTGCTGGTAAACGGGAAACAGCCAACGCAAACAGTCGCTGCCTTTCCAATGCAGAACTTCCCCAAGCCGGCACTGCACGCTGTTGATACCCCAGGTACACTGCTCCAGCTGGCCTGCCCTGCGCGGAGGAGTGGGACAACCCTCTGCAGGCCGGAGCATCCCTGAGGAGCCCAGTGCTGGAGGGCTGAGGCCTGTTCAAGCAACTGCTTCACCAACCGTCAGGCTGCACCTCCAGAGGAGCCCTATGCTCTCTCCTTCCCCTGTGAAGTCATCCAGCACTTCTTGTGTTTTCTCTGAGTGTCAGCTCTGCTCAACCCTCAGTCACCATGGAGAGTGCATTCACACTCCTCATTTTACAGACGAGGAACCTAAGGAAAATAACTTGCCAAGGGCCAAGTGTTTGCTAAGTGATCCAGTCCAATTCCAACCGGGCAGCTGGGCTGGGCTCTGGGTCAGACCCTGTGTGCACATCGCTCTATACATGGTGCCTTGCTACCTGGGACCACACCTACGTGGCCCCCAGTGCAAGGGGCACTGCCCTGACCTGGGCCTGCTCACCAAGGCGCAGGGCCGACGCACACTGTTAATACCGCCCTGTGGGTCCCTGTGCTGTGCCCAGGTGGGTCAGAGGATGGCAAGCCCCGGCCATCAGCCTCGTGCAGCTGTCCTCACCGAGCTGCTGCAATGCCTGCTTCCAGACGTTCCGAGAAACCAGCTGGCTTCAGGGGAGACCTCAATGTGCATCTCTGAACCATCGGCAGAACCTCAGCATGTGGAATTTAAATTTCTCAGTGTTTTATAATTAATTAACCCATGAATGAAAAAGTTTTCCACCCCAAACAAAGGTATGGAGTATCTTTTATTAGACCCGCATGGATATTTCCTTTTTTACTTTAACTGCAAAAAAACAAGAAGCTAAATCCACCCCAGATGTCTGCCAACAGTTCTCTCTTCTTTGAAGCCCTTCTCTATGCCACACTTAGTTGCATGAGCTGCTTGGCTCCTCCTGGAGAAGGAAAGGCTGACCTCCTGATCACCAGTCCTCTCCTTTCAACGCCCTGGACAGAAGCAGTGCTCCTGCCACGCAGTTCCGCATTCCGGAGACTGAGCCACTGGGGCTGCTTCCCAGGGCGCCCCATGCACCCCACAGAGCACCTGACCAGGCTCCCCACCTACCCATGGGGCCAAGATGGACCAAGGGCAGGACACAGGTGGTTTTTATATCACAAACAAACAAGTATTGGGCTGGGGCTGGGGCTCAGTGGTAGAGCACTTGCCCAGCATGTGTGAGGCACTGGTTCAATTCTCAGCACCGCATAGAAATCAATAAATTAAAGCTCCATTGACAAAAATATATTTTTAAAAAACCACCACGTATCACTGCACAAGAGGCAAATTCATACCTGCATCCACTTTGAATGCTGTTAAGTTTATGTAAAGGCAGGTACTGAAGAGAAGCATGAAGCACTGCTGAGTTTTTAAGTCCACATTCTAACCGCATTCACCACACTTGTGAATTAAAGTACTTTTAGTCCAAAATGGCCAGTGTGGCTATCCAACCAGCCTGAGTTTGGCCTGTGTCCGGCAGCCGTGGTTCCCTGGCCTGGCACCTAGAACCCAGCAGACTGCTTGTTCAGCCTGCAGATTGGAAGCACAGGATCCTGGTGATCTCATTCTCATGTGGAATCAAAGCCCATCTCCAGAGGTGTGAGTAGACAGTGGTCACCACAGCAGGGATGCAGGGGCAGGGCTCCGGAGAGATACAGAGCCACAGTGGGTCAAGAGGAAGGAGCCCTGGGCCCCACCATGCAGCAGGGTGACCAGTTAACCGTCCAGTACTGTGTGTTTCAAAGTAGCTGGAAGGAACTAGAATGTTCTCACTGCAGAGACGCAATCCATGCTCATGGTGGTGGATATGCTAATGGCCTCGCTCTGATCAGTATACAAGGTGAACAAGTATCCAAATAGCATGCTGTGCCCAAACCTCAGTATAATCATGTCTCAAAAGTAAACTTTCTAAGAACCCGAAACACCAAGTGCTGAGAGCCATAGCTAAGTAGGTACGACACATGGCAATTTCCTTGTCAGCCTACCCCATGTTGCTTAGAGGAAGGACTCTCCATTGTGGACCCAGGTCATTTGCAGTGACTTTGCATGAAAGGTGACCTTGCTCAAGGACCAGGGTGGATCAGGGTTTAGGGCAGATGGGGGTTTAGGGAGATCCGGGTTTAGGGCGGTTCCAGGTTTAAGGTGATTCCTGCTGGGAATAGGGTGTATCCTGCTGCCTCAGGCACCTTGAGTTCCCGTTGAGTTCTCGTGGGATTCAGAGCCCGGTGGAGAGTGTGGATTTTGCCCAGAACATGCGTGTAGAGTGCCGGTGACAGTTCAGGAATAAAGAGTTGCTGTTTGAATCTACAAGGCTGTGAGTGGCTCGTGATTTTGTGCCCAGCCAGACTGCGGCAACCAAGCAGAAATCAGGATAAGAAATTTCACTGTCTCCACCCTCTGGTTCCTAAAGTTCCTTGAAATGAGCCTCCTCAGTCCAGTGAGTTTCTGGACAGACTGCTAGGGGCTAACCAGGTGCTCCTGGCAGGCCGGCCCTCTCACCACCCACTGCCCGCCTGGTCCAGCACTGCCAAGCTGGGCGGCATCGGCCAGCATGCACACACCACACTGACCCACCCTCAGAGGGAGCTCGTTCAGCAAAGAAACGCATTTGAAGCTGAAAAGTTGTCAGCTAAACTCAGAAGCCCCCACTGTCCTGAGCTGGGCTTCCTGAACACCATGTGGACACACTCTCTGTGTGAGGGGATTCCCTGGACTTCCAGCAGCACATAAGTTGGACTCGAGGGCAGAAGCTCAGTGGTGTCCGGCTGACGGAGGGCCTCTCCGTGGAATACAGAACAGCTAGCGTGGCCTGTGAAGGGACGAAAGGCAGCGAGGTGGCATGCAGAGCGCGCAGGAAACGGATCCTAGCACCCAGCCGCCAGCCAGGGGTTTCTGAGTCCTGGATGAACAGCAGAGAATCATACAGACGTGAACATGAAAAGACACACTGCAGACGGACACGGCTGACGGAAATGCGCTTTCCTAAAGCTGGCTCCGCTTGCACAAACCATGCATCTCAGAAAGGACAGAGGCCGTCCTCCCGGGGAGGACCCTCACTCAGAAGCCTCCAGTGGGATCAGAGACCAGAAGAACGTCCCAGACTTCTTCCACGAGCCACTCGACTGCCACTGTGCTAGTTCCTCATGAGGAACGGGCCTGCCCATGACCAGCAGGGACACACGCTTGACACAGACACAGGTGAGAAACGAATGACCTCGCCCCTCCAATCCCAGTGCGGTAACTAGGAATAGTGTTTCAGTCCTCCGAAGCGTGCACCGCGGCCAGCCGAGGAGTGTGTTACTGCCAAATCACCGCTATGTGCTAATTAAAGGGCACTGGGGTCCCCAGGTAGCTTCAATCATATTCATCACCGAGTTTGCAAAGGTCCCCAAGTCAGCAGTGTCCCAGGTTTTCCAAGAGGTAAGGGGCAGTGCTGCTGCTTCCTCAAGCCTACCGTGGGACATGCACCTGCTGGCCTCCTGGTGGCCGGACACCCCCAGCTGAAGACAGCAGTTGCTAAGCAACAGAGCGCCTGTTCACCCCTCCAGCAGGGAGGCAGGAGGAAGTCAGCCTGGCTGGGGGTCCTCAGCAGGCAGCCTCCGAGGAGCCCACGGTCACTGGGATGAAGCCGTGAGCCGTGAAGAGTCGTGGAGATGGCGTCCAACAACAACCAGGCCGCTGGTCACAGGAAGCCATGCCCAGCAGGGACAGAGGGTCACCCGTAGACTGCGGTCACCTACTGACATGCTGCAGAGTCCTGGGGAGAAGGAAGCCTCCACTCTGTGTCCATCACAGAACGTCCGCTCCAGGCCTTACCAGCTCTGCAGGGTGTGTACGACTGGGGGCAGGCTGGGCCAGGCGGGAGGGGGACTCTGCTGTGTTCCTGTTTACTGAGTTTGGTTGTGTGTCTGTCCACTCACTAAACCCTGTCCATCAATACACTGACAGAAAGACGCACATGGAGCCCAAGGGAAATCATGGGGCAGTGTCTCGCTGGAAGCTGCACGCTCACCATCGGTGTGGACAGCTGACCCGAAGGGCCCAAGGGCACAGTCCCATGGCCCCCAGTGCCAGGCCCCATGGCCACACCTGTCCCCCAGACAGTCATGAGCTGATGCGTAAGCAGGGTGTGGCTCACGTGTGTCCCTTACCTCTTGTCTGTGGCCGTTTTCCTGCCACAGTGGCAGAGCTCAGACGCTGTACAGACTACGGGGCCCCTAATCTGCAAACACCCTGCCCTTCCAGAATAGGTTTGTAGCCCTGGTCTGGGGCACAGGAGACTTGTCCTTTGCTCCCCAGGAAGGCCTTGCTGGCGGCCTATGGACTGAAGGGCGACTCACTCACTCCAAGTTGCTTCCACAAGGAAGAGAGGGACGCTCTGATTCCCTGGCTAGGCTAGGAGTGTGGCAGTCTCCCCGTGGCCCAGTTCTGCTCTGGAAACAGATCAAGGCCAGCAAGCATTTCAATCTGGTATCAGGTGAACTGTCCACGGGCCAGCAGTCCCCAAGCAACCCAGTAGATCCCGAGGTGGAGGTGACAGCCTGCAGACCTGGGACTCACAGAGTTCGCTGGTGGGATGACTGAGCCCACTCCCTAACAGGAGCCAACTCAGCTGGGGGATGGGCAGTGAGGCCCTGGGCAGGGAGGGACAGGAAATCTGCAATTCTGCTGTGGGTGCCTGATCATTTCATGTGCAAAGAATAAAAGTGAGGCTCTGTGTCTGTATCATTCATCACATTTTTTGGAAAGTACCTGATTCTCCCACTAGATTTTAATTCTGGCAAGAAGAGACCAATTCTTATTTTTGTTTTTGTTTTGTTTTCTGTATTCCCAGCAACTCGCATAATATCTAATCTCCAGAGGATACTCGGTAATTACTGGTTGGATAAAGCAAGTAAGCACAGTAGTTAAACTTGCTAAAAATAGAACAGCAAGTTATCAGTAGGAACAGGTCAGATTTTACCCATGCCTATAACACCAAGTTATTTTAAGGAAGCCACAGAACATATGCAAGAGTTTTAAAGCTATATATTAAACAAAAAATTTGCAATGTCCCAAAAGTTTTCTACAAGATCTTCCTATGAGCCAGGTCCTGAGGAAGATTCCTCTAGAATTGAGAATTTAGGCCAGGCATGATGGTGCATGCCTGTAATCCCAGCAGCTTGGGAGGCTGAGGCAGGAGGATCTAGAGTCCAAAGCCAGCCTTAGCAACAGCAAGGTGCTAAGCAACTCAAGGAGACCATCTCTAAATAAAACACACATCAGGCCTGGGAATGTGGCTCAGTGGTAGAGTACCCCTGAGTTCAAACCCCAGTACTCCCCGCAAAAATTGAAAATTTAGGACATACAGTGGTTAGGGGTTGCATTTTTTAATTCTACTTAATATTTTCTTCATAGTATGAACTGTTTTAGTTTTTTTTTTTTTTTTTTGTAGAGGAACACAATACCTTTATTTTATTTTTTTATTTTTATGTGGTGCTAAGGATCGGACCCTGTGCCTTACATGTGCAAGGCAAGTGCTCTGCCACTGAGCCATAATCCCAGGCTTCCTTTAGTTCTGAGCTGACAGATGAAGACATTCAGTAATTTCAACACTCCTGGCCAATCCTCTGCACCTCTTAGAAGAGAAGTGGACCCCCTACCAGTTTGCAGAGCCAGGGAGGTGGTTCCTTCCTCTGCCTGCAGAGCAAAGGCAGCACGACGCAGCTGGCCACCAGGAAGGACACGTGTGCACACGACTGAGGGCCAAGAGCCCTGGCAGCGGGCAGGCAATGACCACTCTGCACCCACTCACTGGGGGGTCTGGGATCTGCTGGGAAAAGCTCTGAGAACTGTCATTGCCCCAGACCTGTCCCCTCCCACAGTGCCCACTCCTCTCTGTAGAAGAGGATGACCCAGCCACACCCTGCAGACTAATGGCAGTGCCCCCCCCTGCAGACAGCACCCCTCAGCTCCTCCCCTGCAGCAGATGGTGACCCTCTGCTGGGTAAGCACTAATCAGTGCCCAGGAAAGCCTGCAGTGAGACAAGGGTCCAAAGAAGGTGCCCGCCCCTCTTGAGGAGAAAACCGAGCCAACCTGAGCCTGGCTGAGAAGTAAAGGGACGTGCCACAGACATGCAGGAGGCCACCTGCGCATGGGACCTCCCCGGTACCTTCCCCTGCTTGCACACCGCCTGCCACCGAGGAGGAAGCCACCGAGGACTGCATGAATGATGAAATGTCCAGCCCTCCCGACTGAGTCCTCAGGTTCCTTCTTTAGAATCTGTGGACAGTACACTGGGGCATTGGCAGCCCTAGGACTGAATATGCTCCACCAGCTCCTCCTCTGCAGACAGAGGTCCCCCCAGGCCCCCAAACAAATGGCACCCCTCACCATCTCGTGGTGACAGAAACTGTCCCCACCGGGATACCTTCTCTTCTTTCAGAGACCCACTGGGATCCCAGGGCACCTTGGGTACAGGGCCTGCACCTCTCCCATGCCCGCAGTCGGGGTGGGTGTGGCTCAGGGAAGGGCTCCTGTGTCTCTCCTAGCCCCTCCAAGTCCTTTCCGCCTTCCTGACTGCAGGACCTCAGACAACAGCCCACCCCAGACCCCAAACTCTTCAACCCACGGATCAGCCTCAAAGTCAAACAGTAGCCCAGTGCTAGAGGGTGTCCAGGGACCAGGACTCAGAGCTGGGCACAGCTGCAACCACACACTCCACTCACTGGCTCTGGGAGGAGGTGCCTGTCCTCCGTGTGTCTAAGCTATTTACTCTACGTCAGAACCTTCTGACTTCCTGTGGTGGGAAGACTGCCCACGTGGTCACTGGAGTCAACAAACCTTGACTGACCACTTGCTGCGAGTGTGAGGCACCTTGCGAGGCTCAGACACACAGAGACCAGTGTGGACAGACAGGCAATGTGGGTCGCAGAGGACCTGGAGTGAAAGCCACAGGCAGCAACGTGGCCAGAGCTGACCAGGATCTCCCCAGAGCAGGCCGGTCCACCAGCAGGTGGAGACAGGAAGCCACCCTCCCACACCCCTCCCCGGAGCCTCCTCACCCACTCCTGTGCCCCCAGAGCTCGCTGGCCTTGACCTCAGAGGGTCTATATCCTACCAGAATTGCAGATTTCCTGTCCCTCCCTGCCCAGGGCCTCACTGCCCATCCCCCAGCTGAGTTGGCTCCTGTTAGGGAGTGGGCTCAGTCATCCCACCAGGCTTCAGGTGCTGAGGGCCACAGCTGAGTCGGAATGGCCCCTGGCATTTTGCCAATAGGATTGACTGACAGGCGAGGCATTATTATCCGCCTCGGCCGCTACTTTGCAGTTCTCACGCTACTTTGGGGTTCTCGTGGGGATTCCCCGGGGATTCCCGGAGAGTTCCCATTGGTTGGGGAAGTGCAGGAGGAGGGATTTCCGGAGGATATTTCCGGCTACTGGTGCCTGGACGAGCCGCGTGGCATTCGGGAGGAGTTCCCGGGAGCGTGTGCGGAGCGTGTGTGGAGTGTGCTGGTGGAGTTCAGAAATAAAGTTTGTTCCTGCTTCAGTGGCTCGTGACTTGTGCCCAGCCAGACTGCGGCATTCGGGTCCACTGACTGTCCACTCAGGCTGAGAAAAAGGACCCATGATGTCGGGAGGCCATGGCCATCGTCCACGGCAGAACCCAGGTGCTGCCCCACAGAGGGTGGCGGGAAGCACGCAGGAGCGGTGCAGGCGCAGGAGGCGCTGAGGAACCTGAAGACAGGCCACCTGCCAGACGCAGCACTGGCACAAGAGAGCGGCTCCGCGGCAGAACCAGGACCAACCTCACAGCGCGACTCCCGCCCAGAGCTGGAGGGGCCTGGCACCGGGTCTGGTGCACACAGGTCGAGAAAGACCAGAGCGGCAGCCATTGCACAAGGCGCCGAGCTGCCACCCGACACCACAGGCCGGGGGACTGGGCAGTCCAGCTGGGCACCGGCAGCGCCGAGAAGCTGAGTCCCACACCCTGCACACGCGCACGCCCACGTGCACACACACACCCGTAGCGTCTGAAGCCTTCGGCAGCACAGTGGCACTAAAATCCTCACCACCACCCCTGTGTGCGCGGGGTTCGCACTCACAACCCAATCATGGCAGTGCTTTCCAAAAACGTTCTCAGAAGAAGCATGCGCACACTCTGGAAGCGCAGGGAGGCTGGACAGCTGCCATCGGGGCCGCGAGGGACATGCTGGCGCAGGAGGCCTTGGGCTGGACTCAGTCAGGAGGGAAGGTGCTCCTCTAGCTCTGCCCCTCTCCTGAGCCCACTCAGCCAGCCTCGTCCACAGCTGAGAGAAGACATGCTGTCCTTGGCCCTGCGTCCGGGCACTGCGGCGGCCAGGTCTGTCCTGCGGCCCTCTACTCCGGGACGCCCTCCTCACCGCCCCAGCCAGGGCTCCTGTCACTGTACCTGAACTCTGCTTGCTGCCATGTTCAGAGCACACGAGGGGAGGGCGAGGAGACCACCAAACTTCCGCACCCCCCATGCCACCTCACAGCCCCACAGGAACGGCTCTGGCCCGCCCAGGGCGTTGCTGAACTCGCCCAGCCTGGAACCTGCAGAGACAGCCTAACCCACACAGGCAGGGGGTGCTGGAGTCCCACACCTCTACAGAAACCCTCTGGGTGCTCTTGTGCCCCGAGCGCAGAGGCACAGCCCGCCTCAGCCCTGGAGGGAACCCTGCTGCTCTCCCACCCTTGGAGGGCGGAGGTGGCTCCTGCCTGGGGGTTAGATCTGCAGCATCAGCCACAGGCCAGGGGGCTGGGCAACCCCCAAGTCTCTCTGAGCCACTTAAAGGGAAAAGCAAGGAGAGATTCCAAGGAAATGACCAGGGTCACCTGTCCAGGAGCTCAGGTGGGCTCAGAGGCAGAGCGCAGGGACGGAGCTCACCGGGAGAGGCAGAGCAGACACTGCTTCCTGAACTCTTCCCCGTGGGATGGGGGTCTGGCTCGCAATCCGGGGTGACTGCGGGTCTGGACAGGACTACCAGGATGGAACAACTGGGGCAAATGCCACACTGCAGGGCACTGGGCGCTCATGGTGCCCCAGAAGGCTGGGGAACCAGGCCCAGGAAGTGGAAGCAACCTCTGGGAATTCTAGCTAGAACTGTCCCCGAGCCTCTGCAGCACGTGCCCACCCCCGTTCACTGTCCCTGGCAAGACACCCTGCCCCTGACTGCTGGGGGGAAGACACGGCACCCTCACGGTGTCCTCCCACACCTCCTATCCTAGATGGCCAGCATCTCTAAGGAAGATGGTCTCAACATCATCTCACAGAGGAGACCTTCCTTGGGGCCTTGAGGCATTGCCCCAGACCTCCGAGTCCCCAGTACAGCCGAGACACCAATCTGCAGTTACTCGGGGATATTCACAAGCAGCACAGAGCCAGGAGCCAGGACACACCACGCAGGACGGCCACACCTGTGCCAAAGAGGCACAGACTGCAGCCATCTTGGGGCATGGCTGCTCTGTGAAGGGTTACCAGGGAAAGGAGGGCCCATCAAGTGTAGGAGAGAGGAGCGTCGGCCAGCTGTGGGTGGTCAGCCAGGTGAGGGAGGACTGGCCAGGTGTGGGTGGTTGGCCAGGTATGAGGGAAATTAGGTAAGAGGGAACCAGCCAGGTATCATGGTAATTTGCCAGGTATGGGGAGAATCTTCCAGGTGTGAGAGGTACAGCCAGGTGTGAGAGGTACAGCCAGGTGTGGGGGAATGCAACAGATGTGGAGGTAATTTTCCTGAAGTGAAGGTAATTAAACAGGAATGGTGACCAGCCAGGTGTGGGAGGAATGAGCCAGGTAGGGGAGATCAGATAGGTGGGGGGACCCAGCCAGGTGTGGGGGAAATGCACCAGATATGGGGGTTTCCAGCCAGACGTCCATGTACAGGTGGAGCAGGCCAAGTGTGGGGGCCCGCCCAGGACTCACGGTTCTCCGTGCTGCGGGAATGTGCCAACGCACTCACAGGCTCAAGTTTGGGGCACCCTGAGGGTGTGGGACCTTTCAGGACATTTCGGTCAGTGAAAACTGTTCCAGGAAGCAACCCCCATGTGGGACGGGAAGCGGAATGCCGGATGTCAGGCTGAGGGAGCGGGCGGCTGGAGTCCACAGAGTTTGGCATGGGCATGTGCAGTCTGCGGCTGGATGGGGTGGTGTCCATGCACAATGTGACGGTGCAGACAGCTCCGGACCATGGCTCGGGAGGGGAACTCTGTCATGAGGACCCCATCTCAATTAAAAACCTTACTGCAAAATTACCTGGCCTGCCCATCAAAACCAAGGGGCACCTAAGGGCAGGGGACGAGTCCCCTCTCAGAACACCTGCCCTGCTGGGGTGGAGGACCAGCCTGGAGGCCTGCGGAGCCCCAGGCTGGACGGAGCCAGGCTGGCCCACCTCACCTCCAGTGCTGGAGGGCAGAGTGGTGGTGGTGGGGGGAATGGACCTGGGCGTCCTCCACAGAGGGCCCCGCACTCCGCCCCGAGGACAACCAACACGCAGGACACTCACAGCAGATGCTACCTCAGACACCAAGTCCTCTCCAAGGAGTCCCTGGCTCCTGCTGGACACCTGGCCACAGTGGGCAGGACTGGAGAGGGCAGGGAGGGCAAGGGCGAGGCAGGGCTTAAAGAGGAAGGAGAGGCGAGGAGAAGGAGGCCGGGAGCAGGGTGAGTGCACGGCTCCTGCCAGACAACCGAGGCCACTGGCCTCTCCACTGGCCCTCTCCCTGCTCAGCCTCGCTACCCCATCCGGCCTCATTCTGTCCTTATCAAGTGTTAGTGTTATGTCACCAGGAGATTAAATGGCCAAGACGTGACCTGGCCACAGAGCACGCGGGGAGGGAAAGTTCCACTCCACCTGACAGACACACACTCAGCCACTCAGCCCCCGAGCCCCAGAGCTGCAGCAACAACAAGAGCCCAAATGTACCAGGCCCTGCCAACAGCAGCACCTGGGACACACCAGAGAATACCACCCAGGCAGACCACGTTTCCAGCCCAACATGTCTGCCCACGTGCCTTCTCTCTGCACGAGAACCGCAGAACTCTGAGCATCTCTTCCAGCTTATTCACACTGCGCTGTGGACTGAGCCTTCGTGGAGGCAGCTTGACAGTCCAGGATCCCCCTCGCCATCCAAATGTGCCCTGAGCTGCCAAGCCTCTGTGTCTGGATGTTTAAACCACGTGGGTCCCAGAGGGCTGCAGGAAACATGCCCTCACTCCCTCATCCCCAGAAAACCTGAAGCATTTTACATTCAGGGTGGGAGGGTGCTTAATTGAGCTAGCTTCTCCTTGCCACGGGTACCCTAGTTGTCCATACCTGGGGAAATACTGGCCAAATCTTCTGGAAGCAGAAAGCAACAACTATGTTCAGAGTCTCCATCACTAGAGTCGGGAGGAAGAGCGCATGGGCCCATGGGAGCAGCCTGTAGCGGAGGCATGGCCACTCAGCCCCAGGACTCTCCATGGAAGGTCTGGTGGCTCCTGGGCTGCAGTCAGAAGTCCACAGAAGTGCAGTGCCCACTCAGGCTCCGCCTCCTCGCTGTCCCTGGTGAGCCCCAAGCTTGCAGTCCTGCGGCGGAGGGGGAGGGTGCTGGCCTCACCACCACTCTGCCACATCAGGCCAGAAGTCCGACTTACCCCACAGGCTGGACGCCCCGTTTGGGCCTCTCAGGTCCCAGGACTGGCCAGAGGCAAAGCCCAGCGCCAGGAGGGCAGCCTTGGAACCACGGCTTCCCACCCTCCTCGGCCGGGCGGGTTCAGGGCCCGACCTGACTTGGGCCCTCTACCCTGAGCTTGTACTAACAAACCAGGAACTGGAGACAGTCTTCCCGACTACCCAGGTCACATTTTTAAACCGCGACACTGCATCGCGAATAGCTCTAAATTTTAACAGCAACCAACACACTAAGTAGCTCCGCAGCCAGGAAGACGAGAAGTCAGGAAGCCTGCCAGCCGGCTACCCCGCTGGCCCCACACCTCCAGCCAGCAGAGAGCCAGGGCTCCCTCCTCCTCGAGTCAGGTGTGCAGGGGGTCTCAGGCTCCTCTGTCACCTGTGCCCTCCCTCCAGGTGGCCAGTGGGACCCTGCCCAAATGTCCCCTGAACTCCCTCGTCTGAACTTTCCACGTATCACATGAGACCACGAACCAGCCAGGGAGCCACATGACCTGGGGACAGCTGTGACCTGTTCCACTAATCATCTAAAACCATTTTCACTGTTCTCAGCACAACAGGGCTGGCCTTCGCCCTTCACCATCCATGGTGGCCACCTGTGAACAATCCCCCGTCACCACAGTGTCATGTTCCATCTCCGGCCACCCTAACTCTGCATGGAGAACCCTGTGTGCACGCAGAGGTGCTACGCCACAGCTTGAGACCCAGAGACGTAGGTGGTGCCGAGCCTGGCCTGAGGAGGCCCACGCACAGCCACCTGCCCACTCCCAATGGGGCCGGCCTCCTCCCTCTGGCTCCCTCCTGATTGCTGAAATCACAAGCCATCCAGAGGCATCACACAGTGGGGAGAGCTCCCAGGGATCTGGGGAGGTGACAGGAAAATCCCCCTGCTTGTGCTCTGTGGAGGGGCTGTGCCCTGCTGGGGTTCATTACCTCCTGCTGGGAGAAGCCAACTGTGCATCACCTGGCCTTAGAGGTGACAGGTGAGCATTAGCAGGTGAGTTCAAGCTCCCAGCGGACCAGCTGTTAGCGGCACATGGGAGCAGAATCACGCTCACGTCCGTACGGGCTGCACCAGTCACACAGCAAGCAGACCGCTTGCTTGAGTGCTGACCTGCGCTGGCCTTGGAGGTCATCAAAAGTCTTTCTGAAAAGGGACCTTTCCAAAAGGAAGAGGCCAGCAGGTGTGATGTAAAGGCCATGGTCCCCTGCGTCTGCAGGGAAAACTACAAAAGACACATGCAGAACTGTCCCGGAGCTGGCCTGCGGCCACCCACCACACACAGACACAGCTGGAGCTGCGTGAGCAGTCAGAGGTCAGGCTGCCGGGCCCTGCAGGTCAGCCTCCAAACTGCTCCCTCCCAGGGAGCGTGGGGGCCAGTGGGCAGGAGGCCCAGGCTCCCGCACCAACTGTAGGCGAGCATGGACACACACCATCAGGACCCTGCTGCCCCCTGTGGATGTGACTAGCTGCGGCCTCCGGGGTGGCCCCCCAAGGGCTGGTCGGCAGCAGGGCTGCCTGGTACGCCTGCAGCCACCCCTTCAGAGCAGCTCTTCTCAGGAGAGAGACAGGAGGAACTCAGAGGCCTGCTGTGCTCTACATGGTCCCTTGACAGGGCAGCGGTCCTGCGTCCCTCAGCTCCAATCGCAAACTGGATCCCTGAAAAACACCTGGCCTGGCCACCCCTGCAGCCCACTCAGGACGGCCTGGCCCCACCACTGTCCCTGCCGTCCCCCGCAGCCCACTCAGGACAGCCTGGCCCACCACCACTGTCCTTGTCATCCCCCCCAGCCCACTCAGGTCAGCCTGGCCCACCACCACTGTCCTGTCGTCCCCCGCAGCCCACTCAGGTCAGCCTGGCCCACCACCACTGTCCCTGTCGTCCCCCCCAGCCCGCTCAGGTCAGCCTGGCCCACCACCACCGTCCCTGCCGCCCCCCGCAGCCCACTCAGGACAGCCTGGCCCACCACCACTGTCCCTGCTGCCCCCCGCAGCCCACTCAGGACAGCCTGGCCCACCACCACTGTCCTTGTCATCCCCCCCCAGCCCACTCAGGTCAGCCTGGCCCACCACCACTGACCCTGTCGTCCCCCGCAGCCCACTCAGGACAGCCTGGCCCACCACCACTGGCCCTGTTGTCCCCCGCAGCCCACTCAGGACAGCCTGGCCCACCACCACCGTCCCTGCCGTCCCCCACAGACCACTCAGGACAGCCTGGCCCACCACCACTGTCCCTGCTGCCCCCTCCAGCCCACTCAGGTCAGCCTGGCCCACCACCACTGACCCTGCCGCCCCCCGCAGCCCACTCAGGTCAGCCTGGCCCACCACCACTGTCCCTGCTGCCCCCTCCAGCCCACTCAGGTCAGCCTGGCCCACCACCACTGACCCTGCCGCCCCCCGCAGCCCACTCAGGACAGCCTGGCCCACCACCACGGGCCCTGACACCGAGCTGCGAGGCAAACTCTCCTGCCTTCTGGCCAGGCTACTGATACATGAAACAAAGTCAGATGTGCAGGATCCTGACTTCTCCACACAGACCCACCTCGAAAAGCTGGGCACCCAGGCAGGCAATGGTCATTCATCCATTAAGCAGACAGCAAGTCATGGGACCCCTGTGGCAAGGTGGGGCATACCCACCAGCCCACAGCGAAGAAGCCACACCTGGGCAGGGGACAGTCCCCAGCTAGGGAGGAAACTGCCCCTCAGGCCAACGTCACTTCCAGGATGTGCAAGGGTGAGTGATAATGGACACCTGACTCAGTGCTGAATGACCACAGGGAAGCCACAGCGCTGCCTTAGGCCCCGAGTCTTCTGTCAACTCCCAACAGCACCTCCCACCCAACGTCCAGCTCCCAACAGCACCTCCCCACCCAACGTCCCGGCTCCCAACAGCACCTCCCCACCCAACGTCCCGGCTCCCAACAGCACCTCCCACCCAACGTCCAGCTCCCAACAGCACCTCCCACCCAACGTCCAGCTCCCAACAGCAGCTCCCCACTCAACGTCCAGCTCCCAACAGCAGCTCCCCACTCAACGTCCAGCTCCCAACAGCAGCTCCCCACTCAACGTCCAGATGCTCGACAGGGAGTGCTCCACTCGCCAGAGGGCTCCACTCTGCAGTTGTTTCTTACTAACAAAACCAGCAGGCGGCAGAAGAGGGACCCGGCCTGTTGTAACCCTGCCTTCCTTTGAAAGGGACAGAATGACCATCTCAGTAGAAAACAAAAGTCCCCTTTCACCCTGGGGAAAGTGGCAGGAGACTGCTTCTCAGAGAACCACCTGTCTTTCAGGAAAACGCTGCAGAGGAGTTTTGAACTCAAACCACCTATTTCCGAATGATTTATGTACAGAGGATAAACACAGATTAAAAAGAGGACACCTACTCAGACCAATGGAGAGCAGCTTCTGGACGAAAACCTCAGGCAGCGCCTCCGGCCCACTTTCCCCAGGCGCTCCCAGGAGAAGGCCCAGAGCCAGTGTCCCCGGCTAACACAGCTGGAGACCGGGGGCTGCTGCCAAGGCTCCCACAGGCCAGCCCAACTCTCAGGAGGCCGTCCACCCCGGGCACATCTGCCCCACGGCTCGTCTGCTCCTTGGCTTGTCTCCAGTGCTCCTCTCGGGGTGGTCACCTGGACTCCTGTCACAGAGCCGGGCGTGCTCAGGGGAGCAGAAAGCAAAGCTCCACGACTTCTCGCGCCCACGTGCTCACCCTCCCCAAAATGTTGGTCGGGACGTGTGGATGGACCAAGTAACAGCCTGGCCAGGGTATTTTCGTGTGGTGGAACACACGGTAAGAACTTTGCTGTGTTCCGCTGATGGCATTACACACTGCAGGGTGACGCAACTGTCACCACCGTCTGCTTCCAGGATTGTTCACCATCCCAAATAGAACCTGATTTAACGGCAACTTTAAGTTTGGAATTAGCTCTGTGTCCACCCCTTCCCTGCTCGGCCCATCCTCATGGCCCCCGTGGGCTGGACGGCCACACTGTCCACGTGCTCCCAGGTGGCTGCATGGCTGTGGGCCCCACCCCTCCAGGACCTAGCTCTGTCGCCTTCGGAGCCACAGCCCGACCACCCTCTGGTCTCCTCTGTCCTCACATAGTGCACGGCTTGCTCACCCTGTGTCTGACCACTGCTCTGTGTCTCCAGAACAGGAGGCCGGCACATTTTGATTGCCACTGAATCCCCAGTGCATACAGCAGGTACTTAATAAATGTCTGGAGAACATCAATGTTGAGTATCAGTATGTGGAATCACATCACAGATCCTGTGTTAGAAGCTTAGTGATTTGCCTCTGTGTGGTCTCCAAAGCCATTTTGTGGAATGAGTTAGATCAGAAATGGCACTGGAGGAGACGCTGACCACCAGGCCAGCGCCCCCGCTCTCCGTACCTAGGAGTCCTCAGAGTTCCAGCCCAGTTCATTATTGCTGAGCAATTGTGTTACTGACATTTTAATGGTTTATATTTATCTGAACCCAAACAAGCACAGGCCATACACTTTCTGTAGACAATGGGGAGTCTGGGGGTTCCACACCCATTTGAGGTGTTCCATTAGATTTTCCCTGAAACCACGGGTCTTCCACGCCAGCATCAGTCCACGATTTTACCACTGTCTTCGGGTTTCGGTGTGCAATCTCTGAGACCTTGAAAAATCAGACACAAACCTAGATGGCACCCCATGGCAGAACGTCACTGTCCCTAATCCTCTGCTGAAAATAGGTTGGAGGAAATCCTCTTTTCTCTGAGGCAGGGAGATTATTTGCCTGTTTGTTTGTGACTTCTCCTTCCCAGGCAGGAGGAAGGTCCAGGGGAATAAAGGACACAGACAAGCTGTGCACTGCGGCAGGGTGGAGGGCAGGTGGGCGGCCATGCGATCCCGGGGGCCGGGGTCAGCATCCACCGCACCAGGCGTGGGCCACGCAGGCACCACCAGGCAGACCAGGACAAGCCTCTGGGCCGGGGCCCTGGGCCCTGCACCAGCCAGGTCTTTGAGTGGTAGAATGAGTGAAAAACCACAGAAGTCTTCCTCCTCCCAGACTGCAAGATGAGGAAAGGATGACCTGTCCCTACAGGCCAGCGTCTGCAGATAACAAGGCTGTAGTTACTCAAAATAACAAAAAAGCTCACCCCGAAGGTTAGAGTCAGGTGGGAGCTCCCCAGTGCCCTGCAAGACCGTGAGGGCGCAGGCGTGGGGCAGGTCCTGACAAGCCTTGCTTCAACTCCACCATCTAGGTGACGGCAGAGCCGGACACCTGACGCCACCCTCCAACAGCCATGCCCCGATTTTGCCACAGGTGAGATGTCACCCTGCACGGGGAGGCCTGAAGAGTGATTCCAGGAGCAATTACGTTCCCTGGGGACCTGGTCGCTGGCCAGGGCCTCCTGCCTGGCTAAGTAGGCGTGCCAATCCACTTTTGTGACATGAATGGTGACATCTGTCCTGTGGGTCAGCCAGATGCCATGTGCCTGGACTGCCACACAGAGCACAGAGCAGGCGGCACCCCACGTCTATAGTACCAGCACGTCTCCTGCCAGCCCCACCAGCAAGGAGGTAAAGAGACTCCACAGCTTAGGACCAAGGCATGGTGGCCAGCCATCACAAGTAACCACTGTTACTTGCCACGGAGCCCCCGTGGCAGCCCACGGCCGGCACTCACTCACTCCTCATTTTGAGGTGTGCCCTTTGGACGGGGGACCTGCTGTGATGCCACTGATAAGGCAGTGAACAGACAAGGCATTCTCGAACGGCCCTCCCGGAACGTCCCATCTGTCCCAGCGCTCGCCGTCTACACGGTGCCGTCCTTGCCACCGACTGAACGGCGCCCCCAGGTTCACATGTTGAAGCCCTGGTCCCCAGAGCTCATGTCTGATGGGCTTGGGGAGGGAACTCGGCTGAATGAGTCACAAACGGGGTCCTTGCACAGGACACAGGAAAGCCAAGGGGGAGGAGCAGGGGGAGCTGGAGCCTGTGGGGCACTCTAGAGAGAGCCCTGTGCAGCCCTCTACGCCCGCCTCCAGCACGAGGGGGTGCCCCTCTACGCCCGGCCTCAGCACCCAGGGGGTGCCCCTCTACACCTGGCCTCCAGCACCCAGGGGGTGCCTCTCTACGCCCAGCCTCCAGCATGGAGAGGGTGCCCTACGGGCTGCCAGGCTCTGGCCTGTGGAGAGCCCAGCACACTGAGGCTCACACCGCCCACCCGGCTTAGAGCTGAGGATGTGGCGCACAATCAGCCACAAACCACTGCTGCCTACAGCCCAGGAAGAGCATCTTGGAGACAGCATCCTCAAGGGCAGGCCGATTTCCATAATGAGGATTATTGTCCTTAGTGCTGCTCTCAGCATCAGTTTTCTCTACAACCCAACAAGCGTGCCCACCCCACTACCAGGGCAGAAACAGGCTGCCAGCGTAGGAAGGAGCTGAGGCTCCGAGGCCACGGCAGCAAGCAGGGCTCAGTCCACACCCCAGGCCACTCTAGCTGGCTGCGGCTCTCCCTCAAGTCTGAAAGGTCCCTGGGCACTGTATAAGCCATGCTGGCGTGGAGGGGGCAGGCGGGCAGTGCCAGGAAGGCACCAGAAACAGCTCCGGGACAGGAGGCCCGGGCCTGTGTGAGTGTATGCGAAGTGTGGGTCCCGTGGTGGCGCACTGGAGGGAGAGGTGACAGTGCTGGTGTAGGCGCTCTCCAACCCTAGCCTGAGCTCACGTGAGAGGCAGACTTTGGTTGCCAGCCTACCGGTAGGCACTGAACACCCACCAGGTTGGATCCGACGGCCGGGGTTGGATGCCCACCAGGTGGGGATTCCAGCAGCTCCAGGGGGCCTGCACAGCCACCCGCCTAGCCCCTGCCTCACTGGCCACCCTGCAGGTCCTCCCTCCCTAGGAGAGACGTTCCTCGGGGCTCTTCCCTCACCTCTGCACCCTCCACCCTCCAGCAGGCAAACTCTGAGTCCTCTCCCTGAGAGCAGGAGACAGAGTCAGGCCTCTAAGTCAGCTAGACGGCCGCTCATGTGCACCTAACACCACTGCGGTGCCCTCCTGGGTGCAGGTCAACGTAGTGAACGTGTCTCGAACTCTGATCACCACCCCAGGGTTCTCCCAGTCCCGTGGCAGCGTGCCCCTTAAAGGAAGAGAAGATGGTGATATTGGAAGGAAAAGCCATGCAGTGGCTGCCCAGGTTCCCTCTGTAGAGCCACACCCTCCTTTTCTCATCGCCCTGGCCCACTCCCACCTCCTGGGAGAAGCCGTTAGTCACTGACCTGTCCCCAAGAGGCCACTCACTATCCCCAACATCTGCTGAACTTGCTGGCCTCTCCAAACACGGGAAGGTGGGCAGATTTCGGTGCTGACTTCTCGGGGTATGGGCAGCAGATGCCCATGGAGGTGAATTCACCATCAAAGGAAAGGGCAGGGGATGTGAGTGGACGGTCACCGAGGACTTGAGACACAGCAGGCCCCACATGGCACGGTAGGTGACAGGTGACCCAGGCATCAGGAGGGGCCTCACCAGGCTCTGGCTCACACTCCAGCTAGAGAGAAGGCCATGTGACTTGCGACCCACATGCCCACTTAGAGGGCAGAGACCTCTAAGTGTAAAATGTACAGAAAGGGACACTGCTAACAATTATTAATTTTGCTAGGGCAACAGGCACCGAGGGGACTGCTCTGGGCACAGTGGCATAGGGTCACCCCCACCACCCTGAGAATCCCACAGGGTGGTCGGTGTCAGGCCAGTCAGAGGCGGCCCCCCAACCCCCCCACTGCTGGCTCCGCAACCTTGGGACAGACAGAACACTGTGCTCCTGCGCAGAGCGTCTGGCACAAGCCTCAGGAAGGACCCTCCTCCTCTGAAAAGGCTCCGTGGTCCCTGTGCATCTCAGCCACCAGCTGCAGGCGCAGTGGGCACAGGCCCAGCACGTCTCTCCTGCACCCGCCTTTTTCCTCTACTCCTTTTTCTGGGGTGTGGGGAGCAGGTAGGTCAAGGACAGATGCCACACCCCAAGATGCACTGTTTTCCTGAATGCACAACTTAATGACTTTCAACCAAATAGTCCTTTTCATAAGCAAAAAGCCTTCTCTTTAAAATCTTTTCCTATTCTCCTAACAGGAAGAAGGGGGAAAACCCCTCATTTTCATACCCTTTTTGAATTAAAAAAACCTCACCTTCGTCACATGTGATACACAGAAATCGACAGCCCTCTGCTGAGCTACTTGGACAGCACTGGACAATGTACAGGCCACATCCGTGTACGTTAGTTCATCTGATCACACCACCAGGGAAGCAGGCAGCAAGTGCCATCAGTCTCATCTTACAGCTGCCTCTGGAGAAGCAGTGAGCAGCCTGGCGGGCACTCGATGCGGGGCTCTGTCCAGGAGGCCACTGGGCCCCAACTGAAGGCAGCCTGGCCAGCGTGGATCACACCAGGGCCCCATGGCGACAGCATGAGCAACACAAGTGGGGCCAGATGCTTGTGTCCTGGGGAGGTGGCTTCTGCACCACAACACTACCTGGAATGAGGCAGCCTCCCAGGACCCCACCCCAGTGCCGCCGTCTGTCACTCCATCCACTCTGCAGCTACAGTGGTGGGAACTGCAATGTGAAGGCCGACAAAGGGCCACCTCCCAGGAAGAGCAAGCATGGCGGACTCCCCCGGGCAGGCTGCAGAGCTCCGTGCTCCCAAGAGGTGGCCGGGCTCGGGTACCACAGAAACAAAGGTCACAGAGGCCGCAGAAGGAGGCCACAGAGGATGGCCATGGAGGGAGCCGCAGAGGACGGCCATGGAGGGAAGCTGCAGGAACACTGTGGGACAGCAAGTCAGAGGAGGTGGAGGGAAATGCACTGCCCTCAGGCTCCGTCTTCGAGGGTGACGGACTGCATCCCAAGCGATGGACACTGAAAGGAGAGGTGATCACAGATAAACCAACTGCCCTAACAAGTCCCGTGGTGGGGGCGAGAAGAGCACACGATTTCTATTCAGAGAGTCAGCTTCTCCCCAGTCCACTTCAGAAACAGAGGACGGCAGTGAAGGCCGCTAGTCACTGGCTTGTCCCAGTGTGCACATGTGGGGTACAGCGCCAGCCCTGGGCTCCGAGGACGCAGTGATAGAGAGCGCCCAGATCTGTCTGCTGCTCCAGCCCCAAGGGCAGCATGAGGGAGCCCCACTGCCCTCCCATCAGCGCCGCAGAAAGGGCTCCCTGCGGACATCTACAATGAGCAGACTCCCAGCTGTCCCCACTGCAGGAGCCAGGTAAGGCACAGAGTCCTCACGTGCCGCCCAAAGCAGGAGCGCCCGTGTCCTTCTCCACGGTAAAGGAGTCAGGCCACACACACCCGAGCTGGGTGGGCAGCTCAGGGCAGCCAGAGTCAGCACTGGATGCCCCTGGGAAGCCACACAAGACCCGTTCTGACCGGCGCCCCACACCACTGTCCTCTCTGCACTCTGCACTCTCTGGCCTCCAGCACCTGCCCGTTTTGCTCACTGCTGCCCTGGGCAAGGGAACTCTGCAGGGCAGGGGCAGGTCTCTGTCCTGTCTGGCTCACTGATGAGTACAGAGGCCACGCTGTGTGCTGCTGAGGTCAAGGTTAAGGGCAGAGAGGGGCCCTGCAGCCATCCCTGAAGGTATAGAAATCATGGGAAGAGACCTCAGAGTGAGATGAGATGAGATGAGATGTGAGGAGAGAAGAAGTCAGCAACTTAAGCAAGCTGTTGGGAAAGACCTGACTGACCGCAGGCATGACCGCAGGCTCTGGGGCAGCTGGCACCCCCCAGGACAGGAGCAGGATGGGAGAAGGCCCTGAGACCCAGCAGCAGGGATGGCCTCTCTCAGAGGAGTATCACTGCCCAAACCAGAGGGCCGCGGGGTGCACGAGGGGCATGCTGTCCACTGCGGTCCTCCCTGAAGCCAGGTTCCAGGATGGTCACCGGCTGCATGGAAAGAAGTTGAGAAATCAGGGGCAGTAGTCCCAAGGCACCAGATCCACACCAACCAGGGCGTCCACTCACCGGGCAGCTGCCACATGCAAGGCGGTGTCCCACACCATCAGGAGGTGCCAGGAAAGACCCCCAAAGCACAGAGAGGGAAGCCAAGCACAAGGCACTAACCAGCCTGCCCAGGGTCACAGGGTCGGGGCAGGGCCAGGGCAGGGCACGAGTGCAGAATTGTCAACTCTGACACCTGACCTTCTGTTTTGTGATTTCTCAGGCAACAGCATCCAAGAAAAGCAGAAGAAGCCCCCGCCCAGCCTTGCTGAATCCGAGGGCTGTAAAAACTGCCGTGGGTTTGCATTGCAAATAAACAGCCCTTTGACCAGCTTAAACTTGGTTGGAAGAACACTGAGTCTGAGACTTGGGAATCTTTCCCTGACCTGTTTCTACAGGAAGAAATGACCCCAGTGTATGTTAGGCTTCAAAGCCCACTACCCCTGGAGGTACAGGACTTCCCACATCCAACACACTGTGCTCCCCATCAGTGGATTCGGGCAATTTCAACTAACTGTGAACTGAGGGTGGCACCCTCGTCCCTAGAAATCTCACTGATCGTAATGACAAAAACCTCTTTCCCTGGTCCTTAAGTGTAGTCTCTGGCATGAAATAGAAGCATCTGAAGGTCGCTTGTTCCTGAGGAGCAGACATTCAACAGGGTTCTGAACATCGATGACGACAGAGGCCTCGAGGTGGCGGCCTGAACGTGAAGCCCAAGACACACTGACGGCAGGGCAGACTGCTTCCAAGCCTCCCAGAGGAGCAGGAGCCCGGAGCAGGCAGGGCCTGGTGAGCCCGCCCGCTGTGCCTTGTTAAACACCCGCTAATTACCAACTTCACAAGTCCACACTGCTGGAGGCAGCCGTCCATTAGTCTGGGATCATAGCCCTCAGGATCCACTTATTTCAAATACCTGAAGGCCTTCGTGGTTAAAGTGGTTTCACAGAGTGTCCTGTGGTGTAGACTACAAGAGCTGGACACACCAGGAAGGCCTTGTGCCATGGAGTGCTGGACTGGGAAGGCATCTCCAAAATCACGCAGTCTCTGTGCTTTGCAACAGGGGCGGGGACAGCTGAGAGAAGTGGGCAAGTCTTCCAGAGCAGGCAAGCTCTCGGCGGAGCACGGCGCTCAGTGGCCAGCCACGAGGCGACCGAGGCAGCAGGCACACAGGCAGGCTTGGGAGTGGTGGAACCCCTGGAAGGTCTAACTCTCTCTAATACAGAAACGTACGGAGTTCTTAGATCCCACAGACATTCCAATGTAACAATTTATTTCAAAAATAAATATCCACAGTGAATAAGGAAGCCTTGGGATTTTTCAAATCTCAGAAATATTTAGTATCTAACATTCTTGGATTTTGCTCTGTTGGAATGTTAGAAGCACTGGAAAGCAAAAACTGTAGGGCAGAAACTGGCAAAAACCTCAACAAGCAGCAAAACACAACAAACTATATCCAGGCCGAATTACAGAAACCAATACCAAAGACATGCCAGGGTCGAGCTCTGGAGCATAGACACCTAAAAAGAATTCAAATCCCGCAATGAGAGCATGAAGGGCAGTGGGGGCACGCATTGTCCAACGAGGGGCCCAGCCTAGGATGCATAGCCCCATGCAAACCTGGTGGCCACTGCGACCTTGCTTTGAAGCCTCTGAATCCCACCTGAGCTCACACACAGTACCACCCAGGCTGACTCTGAAGGCTGCAGGGCCTGCGGGCTGGGCCTGATGGGCAGCCGTCCACAGAATGGATCGTCTCCTGTCCCCAGCAAAACCTGCCCAGAGACCAGGCCACGCAGAAGTTGGTGGTGATGGGCTTGCGGAACATTCCTTGGAGCCAGGTCCATCCATTCCTAGCTGCTTCCTGCAGTAACTCACTTCTACGTCTACAAACTGGGTCCCACCCCAGACGAGAACACAGAGAAAGGAAAAGGTGCCACCGTCCCAAGGCACACAGCTAGAAGTGGGAGCCTGTGCTTGCCATCGGCAGCCACTGCACAACCTGAGGTCACCCAGGAGACTGCACAGCTCCCTCTCGGCATGTTCACTACCTCTATCTTTGTCCCCAGCCTCACATCTCTACAAAAGAGACAGCACAAGCTCCTACTTGCGTCCTTTAAAATGTTTTTTTTTTTTAAATGTAAAACTACCTCAGGGTAGGTAAGCATTGTGTCACCGGTAGATACAAGCGTGCCTTACAGCCAGCCAGCCAATGACAGACTTTGGGGAGTATGGGCCTAAATGAACAGAATTCTCTCACTCACCTACCCGCTCTCTCTCTCTAGAATTAACCCAGAGTAAAATACATATAGCAATGTTTTCTAAGGACTCATGCTTCAGAAGGACCTGGGATGCATCCTCTGTCCTGTGAATTCAATGTGAACAGGAGAAGGGAGAAGGTTATTCACTCATTTCCATAAAACAAGTCGCATAAGAAAACTGCAAGGAAATATGAACATATGATCCTAGACTCTTTTTCACTGGCAAAAGTAAAAAATATTTAGTCCTGCATATTAGAAGATAACCAAATTACAAGATCATGACTGTTTCTGGAAACAGTCAAATTAGTTTAATAGCACAGACATGAGTGTAGGATTGTAGCTGCAAACACTATGTGTGTGAACATGAAGAAGGGCTCTGCAGATAACACCGGTGATGTGAAATGAGGAAGACAATATCTGGTGCCCCACAATTAGCACTCCAGGGGCATGGCCACATATTGTATATGCTGGAACAATTAAAGAACATTTCTCTCCTAGGTTTAAGAATAAGTGTGGTTTCACAGGTGTAATAATGTAGCAAAAAGGAAGTAAAAACGCTAAAGCGAATCTAGATTGCCATGGCACGAAATGGCAGCAGGCTTGGAGGAAGGGGGGCAATAAGCCCAGCACCCACAGGGGACAGTGTCTGCCCCGCGGGATCGGAAGGCTGGCTGGAAAGGTGGGAGCCAGGGTAGAGAGTTCCTGTAGCAGCCAGAGGAAAGATGTGCCACTGTGCCTTTCTCACGGAGACAGATGCACATTATTTCCCACAGTTTGATCCTCTTTTTTCTCACTCCTGTTAGAATTGGAAGAGAACCAAATTAACATGGAAAACAGTGTGTACCTTTGAAGCACATGACAGCTCTACCCTTTCTTTCTCCATTTCCCTTTGAGGAAACTGAGGCAAGAAAAGAAGTCATCGAGGGACTCTCATTGCCCGAGTGGCACGTTGAAAACAGAAGGTTCCTGCCTCATAAAGTGCTTTTTTTTTCCTTCTTCTTTACACATCTGGTGACCTACAGCCACTGCTATTGGGTGTCCAGAACCTGTTACTAGGGACTTCAACCGGGGCCTCCCCTCCCAGGCTCTGCTCAGGAGAAGGCAGGCTGGCCTCCCCAGCTTCCTCCCACCCAGTAGCAGCTTCCTCTGTGCACACAAGGTGCCTGAATTCTCCAGCCTCTGTGAATGAATGAAATCAGGGAAAGGCACCAGCTTGGTATGTTTCCTGAAGGAGCACACACACCCCTTCAGTCAAGGTCTCTTCTTCAAAGGAAGCTCACGAGGAAGAAAGCCTGCCTAAAGAAACTACACCAGGAAAAACAAAGTGCCCGGCAGTGCCCTCTGCATCAAACTGGGCTCCTCCAACCTGACTGACCGCTGACCCTGTGCCGCAGGGCAACAAAGAAGCCTTGTGTTGTCACAAGGCAAGGGAACAGTGCCCCGGACAGTTTTCTTTCTCTTTTTGCACACACACCCCTTTTCCACCTACTGCCAGCAATGCCGGCTACTCTGAGTCCAGTTCCCCTGCCCTGCTGTAAAACAGAACCTTTCCCCTCCAAGTCTTTCCTCCTGAGGCTCATCCCCGCCACAGAGGTGGATCCCCCAGGAACCCAGGTACTCTGGCCCCGGATCTGACGGGTTGCTTTCAGGGAGAGATTCCAAACTTCACTCTGAATCCCACCATGTGCCAAAAAGCAAGCAAACAGACCGAAGCACAGCTTTCTCTGCAGAAGTGTGACACTTCCCCCAATCTCTTGGTCCTGCAGATACGACTGCCGGACTGACCACTCCTCCCCAGACCAGGGCCCGGCTCTGAGTCCAAGGAGAGTTCCGGGGGGACTGTGGGGCCCGCTCGCACCCCAGCCCAGACCTGAGGAAGGATCTGAGGACTTCCAGCTGGACAGGGACCCAGGAGGCGGTGGGCCGGGAGCGGGCCGGAGTGGGCACCTGAAGTCCCCGTCGGAAGCCCGAGGGCGCCCACTCCCAGCGGTCCCTCCCCAGCACTCTGCTGGTCCCCAGGGGCGGTCAGCCTGGGAGCCGCCAAGCCCTCCCGGGGGCCGGCCGAGCCGGGTCGGTCTCCGGGACCCGGCCCGGCGCCCCGGCCCCGCCCGCCCCGCCGGCACTCACGTATCTGTGCACGAGCGTCCGCACGAGGCTGCAGTCCATGGCTCCTCCGGCCGCGCCGCTCGCCGCTGGGCGCCCCCCGCCCGGTCACGGCCTGCGCGCGCCGGGCGGTGCGGGGGGCGGCCGCGGCCCCTCCGCGCTCATGCCCGGCCCGGCGGCGGCGGTAGTGGCCGCTCGGAGCCCGCCCGGCGCCTGCTCCGTCGGGCTGGCCGCGCGGCTGGGCGCGGCGAGGAGAGCCTGCGCTCGGGCTCGGCGTGTCTCCTCCTCCTCGCCCGCCGCCCCTCTGGAGCCGGCCTCTGGGCCGCTCGGCTCCGCGGCGTCACGAGCGCGTGTGAGCATGCGCCCGCGCCCGCGCCCCCGCCCCGGGCCCTGCGCGCTCCCGCCCGCTCCGCGCGCGCCCCGGCGGCTCCCCTCGCGCCCCCGCCCCGGGCCCTGCGCGCTCCCGCCCGCTCCGCGCGCGCCCCGGCGGCTCCCCTCGCGCCTGGCGCGGCCGCCCGGGGCCCTCGGGGCGGAGCGGAGCGCTGAGGCCGCGGCGCCGCCCTGTTGCTTCCGCCTGCCGGGCGCGGGCGGCCTGCCCCTCCGGCTCCGGCAGGGAAACTTTTATTCCGCCGCGAAGGCCCGACGGCCGGCGAGGTCCGCCTGCGGGGACAGAAGGGGGACGCCGCTTCCTCGGTGCTGCGCAGGGGCCGCGCGAGCCCGGGCAGGTCGCCCCCCTGGGGACCGCGCCCCGGAACCGCAGCGGATCCCTAGGCCCGCCCCGGCCAGGCGCAGACTGTGGCCGTGGGCCACGGCTTGGATCGGGTGGGAGGGTCAGGACCGGCCTCCACCTTCCCGGGCAGGGCCGTCCCTGAGGGCCAGCAGCTGGCCAGTGGAGTGTACTAGAAGAGCGATTCCTGGGAATGCGGCTCGCACCCTCCTGGCCCACTGGGCCCCTCGCTAGCAGACGGCTTGACTTACCTCGTGGACTCCGTTTCCAGGCCCCCTGCTCCCGCACAGTGGGTGGTGGAACCGGAGGCTGACAGCACCCTTCAGCAGCCTCGGAAGAGCTGGCAAGAGCCGCGTGTGGGGCTTACGGCTCAGAGTGAGCGTGTCTCACGGACCCAACAGAGTGGTACTGGCCTCCTTTCCGGTTAGACCTCGTGGCTGGGAGCGAGGGCTGGTGCACAATAATAGTGACTGCACTGTAAAACGCTCCTTTGGGGGCCAACTGCTGATTTTCCGTCTTCCATCCAGCTCCAGTCTCTGCCCCCCTCTGCCAGGCTCTGTGTCCAGGAGGCAGATGGCCCCCACGAGTGGCTCCACCTGCAGAGGCAACAGCAGTAGACTGAGGACAGAAGGCAAGGCCGGGGTCCTTCTCCCCAGTCCCTGCTGGCCTTGCCCTGGCCTGGCAGTGTGAGTGTTGAGGCCACCTGGACTGGGGGGCCTCAACTCATGCCTGGCTCTGGGGAAGACAGAGGTGTCCATGTCTCTAAGGCTTGCACTGCTGCAGGTCCCTAGGTATGGCACTCTGGTGTTCCTCAGCCCATGCCCACACTCCCGCTCATGGTCCCTCCTGCCTTGCACACTGTGAGGTTTGTGGGCAGCAGGCGTTATACAAGGCCACCGAGAAGGGCTCCATGTCTCTCGGCGGTGCCTGTCTTGTTCAGAGTTGGTTATTTTCCATGGTGCCAGGAATGCCTTCCTTCCTTCCTGTCTAACCTGTCTCCACCCTGTGTGGTGGGTGAACTCTGGCTCAGCTGGTCTTGGTAACTGCATTCTTTTCCCAGTGATTGGCTTAAAACAGCCTCGCTGAGGAATTCTGAGAGGAAGCCTGCTGTGGGTCATTTGGAAATGACTTCCTCCTCAAACAGGAGTAGAGGGGACATTCCACTCTCCCTGCTGGCTGGTGGTATTTGGAGGTGATATCTGGTGCCTTGCAGCCTTCTTGCAGACATGAGAGGGGTAGCTGAGGAGCATCTCTGCTCTAGGGATAGCAGCATGGTAAAAGCATGGGTGCTGATGTCACCACCAGGCCATGAGCCACCCTGCTGCTGCCCTAACCTGGAGTTTCCTGTTATGACAGTAGTGCCTGTCTGAATTTGAACCAGTTGAGTTGCAGCAAGTCAGCATCTTAGCTTGAAACCTATGAGAACAAATCTGTTAGGATTCTCTCTATTAAAACAGCAGGAAGTCCAGCTCAGCTGTGAACCGGTTCACCCTTGCTGGGCCACAGACCTCCACAACATAGCCACTGAGACCACAGTTGTCCTCTCTGCAGATCTGGATGGGCGTCCTGGTCTTCTGCTCCCTGAGGTTGGGGCATTGAGAGTGCTGCTGCCTCCAGAGGACTTTCTCAGCAGGTGGGTGGATGGTGGGAGCAGGCCTGCCTCCCTCTTTTCACACGGTTGCTCATAAGTCAGTGGTCTATCGGAGCTGCTTTCCATGACAGCTGGACCCCAGAGGGTTGAAGTGGACATAGGAGGTCTGGCTCAGAGGCCCCAGGGCGTTACTTTTGCCACAGTCTGCTGGTGAACGGGAGTCCACAGCCCGGCCAGACTCCTGGGCAGGGGAAGTAGATGTCTCTTCTCAGTGGAAAGAGGCCTTGTGTAGACAGGAGTGGGAGGACTTGGACAGTGGTCTCTGGAAATGATGCCGGGGCCTGGCTTCAACAATAGGGCACATGCTGGCACTCGCCACAGTAAAGGACCCCTGGGGACTCCAGGTCCTGGGTGTTGCTTCACTCATACCTTTGCAGAAAGAAAAGCTCCATCGTGATGAACCAGGAAAAGCCTGATGTGCTCCTAGCCAGGGGTCCCCAGGTGGCAGGGTCCAGGAGGTGGCTGACCCATGCCTGAGTCCAGCACCACACTGAGCTAGTGAGTGTCAGAGGGGGCGAGGTTGTCTTACAATTTGCCTTAGGTAGTTAGGACCCACCCTGCCTCCAACCGTGTGCCTGCCTCCCGGGGCCATGTGCTGGCTGAGGAGGAGGTGTTGATGGGTAGGACACAGACCCCAAGCCTTATGAAGGACCGGGTGGGTGGGTGGGTGTTTGCAGCTGGTGCTTGGGCTGCACCTTCCCCACACCCACACCTGTGCACGTAAGCCCTCGCCCCACCCCTCCCCTCTGCCTCGGGCAACTTAGATAAAAACAAAGGCTTTGGGGAAATAAGGGTTAAGGGGGTATAGAGTCTTCCCATAAGGACAGTTCAAACAATTGTTGCCATTGAGACCTCAAACACATGTGTAACTAATTAGAACAAATTTTAAAAATAAAAAGCCATAGACCTGAGGCTAGGCTGAAGACTGAAAGTAAAAAAGACAGGTGTGAATTACTAACTGATAGTGGGAACAGCCATCCCTGGCATCAGGAGCTGGGCCGCCCCTCCTGGGGTCCTCTGTGCACGCCTGACCTGGGCCACTTCCGCAGTCCACCTGCGGGGCCTGGTCCAGGGTTCTTTGTGGGAGAAGCCATATTTCCTGTCCTTCCCTCTGAGCCTCCACCCACCACCTTTTTTGCCTGGACTCTTCCCCACCCTGTTTATTCCACGAGTCCCTCTCCACCCTTTCTGGTCACACATTAATGCCCTCTCCTTCCTCTGGTTGCCATTAGTGACCCCTCCCTGGCAGGGTTTGCATCTCAGGTGCCCCTCACCTGCTTTCTTTGCTTGGTTTTAGTTCTTTTAACATCACTGATCTAAAGGTCACACGATCGAACAATATATTTTAGTCTCCCGCTGGCCTGTCGATGACACCTCTGGCCAAAGCCACCTAGTGGGTAAAACTCACCCTTCGCCATCCTCCTGTTCTCCGGGGAAAGACGCCTTCTTTATCTTGAGGGGTAGCCACAGGGTGGGTCTTCCTTCGAGGGGAGCTCAGAAGACAGTCATAAAACTTACTAACCAGTAACTTTCCCCTAGATTTACTGGACCAAGCACCTGATGCTCTTCAGGTGACATCAGAGTGTGGGCCAAGGACCCAATGGCTTGCTCTTTAATTAAGTTAAGTAGGGGCTGGGGCTGGGGCCCAGTGGTAGAGTGCTTTCCTAGCATGCATGAGGCCCTGGGTTTGATTCCAGCACCAATAAAAATAAACAAACAAAATAAAGGTATTCCGTCCACCTACAACTACAAAAAAAAAAAAAAAATCAAAGTAATGTTTAACTTGCAGGGAAATGATGTGTTTATCTAAAGAATTGTAGAGACGGCCTGGAGACAAAAGCCCCTTGTGATCTTAAGAATACTCTGGCAGAAGAGGAGAGCCAACGGCCCTGGATGACAAAGGCCGCACTCAGCCCACGCTTCCCGCCCATTGCCCGCCTCCCCCTCCCTATAAAGGCCCTTTGTGCCCTGAGTTCCCTGGGAGGATCTTTGTTGGTGATGGCCTCTGACATTCTTCAGGGGCTGGCTTTCCAACTAGACCTTTTTTCCTTGCAAGTTGTCCTTGAGTAGCTGACCTTTTTAAGTGGTGACTAAGTGAACCTGGTTTCAGGAACACAGCCATGATGCTCCGCCTCACCATAGGGCCAAGCAACCAGGGGCCGGAACCTCTGAAACTGAGCCAAAATAGACCTTCCTCCTTATAAATGGGTTTTCTTAAGTACTTTGTCACAGCAATGGAATTTGACTAGCACAGAGACTTGGCACCCAGAATAGGGTCATTGCTTGACCATCCCTGAATGTGGTTCATAAGACTTTGTAATTGGTTTTGGGGCGAAATTTCCAAACATTTAGAGATAAAGCCTAGAGAAAGCTTGGAGTGCTGTAAACAGAGCTAGTAGGCAATTCTGACTGGAGATTAGCAGATAGTAAAGACTGCTCATGAGGTGTCAGAAGGGAAGGAGGACTCCACTGGGAATTGGAGTACAGAACATTCAGGCCACATTCCGGCAAAGAACTTGCCTATATTTTGTCCATGCCCTGAGACTTTGTGTGAGTCTGAGTTTAAAGGTGAAGGTGATGGACTGGTTTATCTGGTGGAGAACATTTCAAGGCAGCACAGTGTCCAGGCTGCAGCATGGACATTGATGGACTGCTTTTAGCCATATTTAAAGTGAGAATCTAGAGCAAAAAACAGTGAGAAGTTTTGAAAACCTTGAAGTTTGACTAGAAAGGGGACACATATAGAGTTGTGGCCAGGGAGGGTATGGTTGTTAAAGAGATTAGCACCAGTAAAAAAAAAAAAAAAAAAAAAAAAAAAAAACCAGACAAAAAACCAAGTAGTCTGCACCAAGAGAATGGGAGAAGCTGGCTGGAGCACATCTCAGTGACCAGTGACCACCTCACATTGCAAGCTCAACAGTGTAAAGGCGAGAAGTTGGAAGAGAGCCCTGGGGTGCTCTACTTGCAGTGGCTGCCTGGGGAGTTGTTTTCCCAGGACTCATGTCATCATGCTCAGTCACTCAGGCACTCAGGGGCCACGGCAGCCATGGACCAAGGGGGCCTAGCCATTGTTTGAGCCAGTGGCAGACCTTGGACTCATCCTGCGGTGCTAGTTCTACTGGCATGCTAAGTGGGTCCTGGGGTTACAGGGTCCTGGAGGTTTCCACTGATTCCAAAGGCAGGTCTGGGAGGCCAGGCAGCAGGTGGCAGGGCTGGAGTCCCTGCAGGCAGCCCTGGAGGGCCATGTGTGGCACCACAGGAGTAAAGCTGCAGCTTCAGCTGAGACCCCAAGAAATTGAAGATGCGGGAACATGGGGCATCTGCCAAGGAAAGCCACAGACAGGGGGCAGAGCCAGGCCAGGAGTGGCCATGTGGGCTGCCAGGGCAAGGTCACAGCGGCAGCGCTGCCCAAGCCTGTGGGGCCCACACCATACCTCCATGTGCATCCCAGATGCAGACATGGAGCTACAGTATTTAACATTTTCCCTGATTATTTTGGTCTTGCTTTCTGATACCCTGTTTGTCCCTTCTGGAATGGGAATGCTTAACCTGTACCACTGTGTGTTGGAATTTTGTAAGTTATTTATTTTTTCCAGGGGCGTACGGCTATGAGCCATGCTGAAACTGCTAACGTGGGCTCTCAGAGGTGGATTGGACGCATTTTGCACTGTGAGATGGACTTGAGTCCTTGGGGGACAGGACAGGATATTTGGATCTTAAGTGTTCGCCAAAAGCCCACATATGGAAGAGCTGGTCCCCAGCTGCTGGTGCTGCTAGAGCTGGTGGACCTTAGGAGGTGAGGTCATTGGAGACGTGCCCTCAGGGGGCTCTGGGGACCCCAGCCCTTCCTGCCTCTCCTTGCCTACCAGCTGTGCCGCCAGCTCCACCCCACCACACATTCCCCACTCTGATGTTCTGCCTGGGGGTCAGGCCCAAAGGCACCAGGGCCAGGCCACTGTGGACGAAGCCTCTGAAACCGTGAGCCAAAGTAGACCTGTCCTCATTCAAGTTGGTCATCCCGGTTGTTGTGTCACAAGTTCTCACACGCCCTTTCAATGAGCTCACTAAGTAAAGCTTAGCTATTTGTTCAGACCAACATTTCTAAACCCTGGCTGTAGATTAAAGCTACTTAAGGACAGTAAGGGTGTGTGCCTCCCCAGGCGTTTGGTTCAATTGCTGTGGAGTGGGACCCGAACACAGGACTTTTAGAAGCTCTCAGGTGCAGCAGGATTGAGACTGTGAGTCTGGGTGTGTGTCTGCCTCTCGGTGGGAGAGAACTTGCCGAGGATGACCACAGCTGATCCTCACTCCCGGGGCACCGCATGGCGCCTTGTGCACTGACCTGCCCAGCACATGGTGAAGAGTCAGGTGGGCCAGGACCTCTCGTGGAACAGGTCATGTCTCATTGTGATCCCTACTCCAAAATACATGGGTGTCGTGAGTGCCAGTCTCACAGAAAAAGCAGAGTTCATCCGCACGACGCTCCAGCTCGACCATGAACACAGCCAAGTCCCGATTCCAGTCCCTCTCCTGTTTGGTGGCCAGGGGTCTTGTGTCCACTACTCTGACCACCCTCTCGAGAGACCACACACTCTTTCATTTCATGTCTCCGCTGAAACTTACTCTCTGAACCTTTTTCTTCTTGAAGTTCTTCCTTTGGCCATTGAGATGTGGGTCGGGAACGAGTCTCAGGAGAATCTGAGTCCTGTTTCCTCCTGAGGAGGCATTCCTGGGTGAGAGGGCGCCCTGCCACGCCCTCTGGTGGGTAACCAGGAAAAGGGGGCGCCTGACCCCAGCTGAGCCCCCCAGGGTGAGCTGAAAGGACGTGGGCTAAGAAGTCTCCCTCTTTTCTTATTTATTGCTTACACGCCCTTCTCTCTTGTTCTGTTTCTCTAAAGAATCGATGATTTTAATTCCAGTTTTCTTTCAGAAAAAAATAAAGCAGGTTCTCTGATGCTTAAAATTACCAATAAAATAATGAAAGCAATGTGTAATACTTATTTATTTGAACAGTAATTTTAATATAGACCGATGCTACTCCTCTTCAGCCAAGGAAATGCAATGACTGGCCCTCTGAAAGTCGACGATAACTAGAAATCCAACATTGTTCACGGCACTTCGCAGCTTTCCGTGATCAGGTCACTGGTTTTTATATAACCCACTTTGAAATGTTCTGTCTACGCCTATTTTATAGAAAGCTTCCTGTCCTGTAGGGAGATAAAATGTTTTCCCCTAAAATATCTTTCATCTGTTGTAATTTATAAGACTATTCTATCAGTTTTAACTGAAAATCATCTAAATGTACTCAAAAGGGCAAAACATATGTAAAAATAGTAATGATTTTGAAAACACTGTGCTAAGTGAAATAAGCCTAGAGTGGAGGAAAAGTACCATGGAGCACTGTCATGGGGTCCCCCTGCTGCACCTCTCCGTGGAAGGGGGAGGAGTGGGTGGGGGAGCAGCCACAGCTAGTGTTTAAGGGGAAACGGCTTCAGCTGGAAAAGACAGACCAGTCCTAGAGATGGATGGCGCTGCTGGTCGCCAGGCCGAGGTTTGGGATGAACCTGGTTCTCTGCTCTGCCAGCAGGCAGGTCTGCCCACGCCACAGCCCTCCGCCCCTGAGAGCCTGCTCTAGAGCTAAGTGCTGATCACAGCAGGAGAGTGACCACCAGCCCAGCTCCGCAGGTTGCAGCTGGAATGCAGGTTCTTCTCTGCTGCCACCACAGAGGAGGCGGCAGCCCTCCAGGGCAGGCCACGCCCCCAGGACGGCAGCAGACCCCAGCAGCCTACTGCCCGGTTCTGTCTCACAAGTTCAAAGAATGAAATCCACAGACAACAGACGGGTGAGAGTGAAAGGAGCAGGATTCAAGTGAGAAACAGAGCTCCCTGTGAGAGGGCCCAGAGCAGGGTGCCCCCGGGTCTCATCTAGAGGGTCACCGGGTACCAGGTAGGGGCACTGGTCACTACTGTGTTAGGTACTAGAAAAGTGCCTTGGGTTCAAACCAGAACATTCTGGTTGGCTCTGTTCCTTTGGCCCTTAGGTTTGAACCTCCATTCGGCCTCCCTGCCTCCCTTTTTCTGGGATGTTCGGGATGTTTCTAGGGTTGATTTCATGCAGTGGCCTCTGTATTTATAAAGCCCTTTTCTGGAGCCTGTGGCCCTGCCTGCCTGCCTG